>NC_086326.1:40931693-42131693 GCF_036172605.1 Pelobates fuscus
CTTCTTTTAAATATAGTCTCCTCCTTTACTGTGTTGATTCCCTTTATGTATTTAAATGTTTCTATCATATCCCCCCTGTCTCGTCTTTCCTCCAAGTTATACATGTTAAGATCCTTTAACCTTTAACCTTTCCTGGTAAGTTTTATTCTGCAATACATGAACCATGAATCCAATTTTCATCAATTCCCAGAACAGAGTTTAGTCATCCCTCTGTAGAAAGACCCACTGCTTCCGCGCAGATTTCTGACAATTGTGTAAATAGGGATTTTTTAGAGAAGGGGCGAGAACGAAGGAAGACGATAACGGAGTTCTTCCCCCCCAGATCCCAAGAATTGCCTCTAACAAATCGATTTATACCCCTAAGGGAAAAAAATACCCCAGGGAAAAGGAGGAGAACAAGCGGAGAAACAATGGGTGTCTAGCGCTCACTAGCTCACAAGAAGAAAGTCTGGGTGTGTTTAACATTTCTGGATTCTCTATAATATCTCAAGAGATCCATCTCTTAAGTAAGGGTTTAAAATTTGTCCCAGAGGAACCTCCCAACCTCTTTCAACTCTTCCTTGATGCCCAGAAATTTGTGAGAAAAATGTCCATTAAGAGATTTTTTATCAAAAAGAGTATTGAAGGTCAGATAAATGAATCAGTTAATACAACAAGACCAATACAGAGGTTTAAACCAAAATCAAAATTTTGCCCCAATGAAAAAGGCAGTCAGATCGAAGCCTTTAATAAAATGATTTTGAGAGATTTTGAAAAAATGGGGAATAATTAAATACCCCCAGGAAGACCCATTATTAGTGGGATTGAGTGGGATTGATTCCCTAACATCTAGGCTCTCAGAGTTTATAGATTTCCATCTTCAGAAATATGCTCAGGGGGCCTTGTCATATATTAAAGATACAAAACATCTCATCCAAGAATTAGAATCGATCGAATGGAATGAGGGCTATGTATGGGCCACTTTGGACGTGACATCTTTGTATACTGTGATCGATCACGATCTCGGTATAGAAGCAGTCAGAAGGAACTTGGAGAGGGACTCTGATCTCGAACCGCCTTTTTGTTCTTTTTTAGAAGAGGCAATACGATTCATTCTTACTCACAATTTTTTTAGTTTCAATGAGGAATTCTTCTTGCAAATAAAGGGCACGGCAATGGGCACCAAGTTTGCACCAAGTTATGCCAACGTGTTTATGGACCATTGGGAACAAACATCTATCTGGTCCAATAACCCTTTTGGTGCAAACTTGGTGCTCTGGAGACGCTATATAGATGACGTCCTCGTCATCTGGCGTGGCCCTCTAGAAGAACTTAAGGATTTTTTCTCATATGTCAACAGGAATCCCTTATCTTTGACCTTTACTCCGAAGATAGGTATCTCGAATATAGATTTTCTAGATCTGTCTATTTATATCGAAAATGGAGCCATTAAAACCAAAACGTTCTTCAAAGACACTGATATCAATAGTTTTATAGATATCAACAGTGGGCACCATCCTAACTGGCTAAAGGGGGTTCCCAAAAGCCAGTTTATTAGGATGCGGAGAAATTGTAGTGACTTAGATGCATTCTTTACTCAAGCTGAGGTTCTAAAAAGTCGCTTTGTAGAGAAGGGCTATAACTCAGAATATCTAGATGCAGAAATCAATAAGGTGGGAGAAATTGCCCGTAACGATCTCCTTATAGATAAAAGAAAAGATGCCCTTAGGAATTCCAAATTAGATTTTTCTTTTAATACACAATACAGTTCCAAGGCCTATGATATTCAAAGGATCATTAAAAGACACTGGGGGCTGTTGATGGAGGATGAATATCTTAATCAACAGATTCCCCATCTTCCTAAAGTCATCTTTAGAAGAGGGGTCAATTTAAAACAAATTTTGGCACCAAGTACTTTTATATCTGGAAAGAATAAGACAAAATGTAAGGAGGGTTACCACACTTGTGGCAATTGTGTTAGCTGCAATCACAAATTTAATAGCATCACGAGTTTTGAAAGTACAGTCAATAAGAAAAAGTTTAAAATCAAAGGCAATTTATCCTGTTTCTCGACACATGTTGTGTACCTGCTCACGTGTGGGTGTGGTATACAATATGTGGGAAGAACGGGAAGAAAAGCCAAAGTTAGGTTCCAGGAACACAGACACAACATTAAAAATCATTTGTTGACTCACTCAGTGCCAGTACACTGTAACAAATGTCCAGTCTTTAATTTTAATACACTCAAATGCATCATTATCGAACAAGTAACCTTAGACAAGAGGGGGCGGGGGGGCGATTTGATGCTATTATTAAGAAAAAGAGAGGGATACTGGATACATACCCTACAAACCATGCAACCTAGGGGACTTAATGTTGATTTCGATTTGGTCTGTTTCCTTTAACAAACACCTCCCCTATACACTTTTCACCCTTTTTTGCACTTTTCTCTTTTCTTTCAGTTTTTTTTTTTTTTTTTTAAACTTTATTTTTGTGTGAAAGTCTCATTACAACATTCGCGGACATTATACATGGTATAGCTGATACAAATATTGAAATCGTTCCTGGTGCATTACAGGTATGCCTGTGGGCCGCAGTTATCATGCCCGCATTGTAACAAAGACATTACACGTTTTACATTTTTATACAACTGAAGTAACGAACCAGCAGAATATATCTCTAAAGAAACTATCTGTGCCAACGAGGCTGTTGTTAAGTATTTAATTTCAAAGTCTTTCAGTTTTAATGATCAATATGGGTCTTGATTATGTGATACAGAACTCATGAAGAAAATATATATTTTCTTCACTTGTAAATTATATTGTGTATTTCTATTAAGGGTTTACTAATAATTGTGAGGGATTCATCCCTTAGAGTATATTACTATGAGTTATGACTATTATGGTCATACACATATGTATTAAGGGTTTACTAATAATTGTGAGGGATTTATCCCTTAGAGAATATTATTATTAGTTATGATTATTATCGTCATACATATGTGTCAAATCATTTCTTTATTTGTGGCTATTTTCCGCCCGAGTGGTGGAACACATATCAGGTGGAACGCATGAAAATTCCGGAAGAGAGGTGAGACGCATATCCGGTTGCGTCATTGGCTCGCACCCGGAAGTACTATGGACAGACGAACCCGGAAGCGAGCGAATGATTGCAGGTTTTCCCGGGCGCGCCAAACCGGACGGATTGAAAAGAGCAACCAGCATCATATGGAAGATTGTATCCATACACAGAAGGACGCCTTTGCCCCTGAGGAAGTTCAAGGACGTTTGAACGAAACGCGTAGGGCTTATCAATAGTGTTAGAGTTTTTCATTGTCTATATTAGGCTGTTTTTATTTTATTTCGTTTTTATTATTTCGACTGAGTTAAAGTTGATCCTGCAGGTTATCCTGTGATCCTGAGACCGGTTGATTTTATATGCCTATTTGCCACTACAACACTGTAAGTGTGCCTTATTATTAAAGTATAACTTTTTACCAAGATACTCTGCACTATTTTGCTTTCTTATTCTCTTCTATGTACCATATGATGGCTTACTTATCCTGAGACATTCATCATTCCATAAGATATGCCTACAATCCACTTTGGTTTGTGAGTGTGAATTACTATAAACACTTCCACTCTCCTTTATAAGTTTACAGTATTACGCTATGTTTGTTCCTGTTATTATTGTATTGTAGATCCATTGTTTTTTCAATACATGAACCATGGATACATTAACATTTCATTTTACTTGGGTGCCCTGGTCATACTGATGGTTGCTTTACAAGCACAAAAACCCGTCATCTGCCTCTGTCATATTCTCACTGCTCGCCAATAGTATATGGTAGGTTCCTTGTTTTAATTCGGGCCCACGATCTGGCCCACTACAATGTACCCATATGCAAAAATACTCATGCAAGTCCTATCCATGGGTCGCAGCACGTCATCTACTGCCACCCTCTCGTTCATATTTTTTACGCTTAGCATCAGCCTGACTCACATTTTCAGGTACGATGTCATAACCCTGTACATTTTCTATTTTTAGTGTGGTACTGGCTTTCTGAGATTTAGGTTGTCCAACTAGGTTTCTGTTTCTGGTCTTAATCCATGAGGTAGTGGTCCCGCGAGGCCAACACCCATCCTCATACTCGGAGGTAAACGTCCCTCAGGCCAAATCATAGTTAGCCGCCTCGCATAGTCGCATAGAGAGGGCCTCCCATGTCACTCCCATTCTATCTTATGCTTTAGTTATCACCGAGAGGCCGCCACCCCGCCACAACGTTTCGGTGGTCTCATATTTCCCCTCGGGCCAACGCATAGGTAGCGCCTCTCATGCCGCTTGGCAATTAGTAGGGACTCCTCTGTCACGTTCTCAATAGCATAATTCTTTGCTGCTTGGCATCTAGCTAGCCTACCAGTACCCGGTCACTTTTGTCTCAGAATAGTAATGTTTGCCGTGGAATCTATTTTGGGGAACACTTCTTTTTGCCACCTTAACCTAAAATTACTCAAAACTATGGTGTCCTGGATAATATTTTGTCACTTTCCCGTAACAACCAAACCAACCATTATTAGAATTTCACGGCTCCATCCCTACGACATCTATATTTCGTGCTTTAAGTTTGCTTACTATTAACTAGGCTCGGCCTAAATGCAAACCTTTTTTCAGGACACTCCTTCCGTATAGGTGCAGCATCTGCAGCCTCCTCCAACTACATTCTAGCTCATATCATCAAGGCTATGGGACGCTGGAAACCCTCCTCCTATACTCTTTACATTCCAAACCCAGTTTAAGAGTTAAGACAAGCTTTTCATGACTCGTCCAAATAAACAATGTTTTGTTATGTGAATATATTTTGTATGGTACTTTTCTTTTTGCCCACTTTTATTACAGGCCTACTGCTTTGTCGGTTCCGGCACACCACAACCGACTGGTGTCCATTTGTATATGTTTATTAGTTTAATATGTTATGTTACCTTTTTTCATTACGGCCAGATTGCCCCGACTACAAATATATATATCTATCTTCTGTGAATCTCAGCAAAAGACAGCTGACAAAATCTTTGCTATCTGTCCATTGATACAGTGTTGCCTTTGGCATTTATTTAAGGTTATTTCCATGTCCCTTCCCCAATAAAGAAGAACAAATGGTTTTAAAGTTGCAATTTTATTCATTCTGTCAGGTACAATATTTCTGAGTCTCTCTTACACGCTTATTCTTGAAGCTCTGAAAGAATTGACACCCAGCATTCTTTATACACACAAAACATTTATTGACAAAGCCATAGTTGGTTGGTATGCCAGCATTAGGATTGTCACAGTTGAATTTGTCTAATTTAGTTTCTATGTATCCGGTTGCATTCTGTTTGTAATATTGTCAAGTTTTGAGGGAGGTATTGAAAATCCAAGCCCTGCGTTATATCTTTTACTGTATTCATTTGTTGACACTGTAAGTACCATCTACCATTGATGGTTACATGGATTTCTAAAGATAAGCTTTCGGGAGAACCTCCCTTTCTCAAGTCTAAACCATTTGTGAGCCAATAAAAATAAAAAAGGGTATTACAAGATACAAATTGTATCTGTTTTTTACTGCATCACTGGACTAATATGGCTACAATCTCTACTTGGATTTCTAAAGATAAAAACACATTTGTTCTAGGCTCACAACCAAAATTATGTTTGTTTGTTCTAAGCTCAGAAACTCCATGGTTCCTTGTTCTTTGTCCGCAAGCACAGCCTTTTACTTGTTCTAGAATTAGAAACCTGTGTGACGGATTGTTCTAGACTCTCTCAAATAGCACAAATACATGAATAAATAAAAACATTAATACTAAAAAAAACAAAATATAGTCTCCTCAAGATTTCAAGAAAACAAGACTTGTCAAAGACTCCTTTTATCCCCAACACCACGTCCGCTTCCAGCTGATCCCCCAAAACATATGCTGGAGGACACAAAATAAATAAATAAAATAAAAAGGGACGTTTAACAGTGGTATCTTAACTCTTAACCTAAAAATATAAACCTAACAGTACACTTGATTTGGGGCAGATGAGGTATAGGTAGACAAACATGAAGAGGAGATTCCAATCCTCCTGCCCCCAAGTTTCATTCCCCAACACTGTCTGTAGCTGTCCATTTTCTAGCCATAGAAAAAGACAGAAAAAAAAGGCCACATTGAAAAAATACAAGTGGACCCTCCTGCAGAAGGTCATATTTTGAGGTAATGAGTGGAATAGCTGTTGGGGAACAAACTATATATGCCATAATACACTGGAAGACAGCAAGTGTTAATGGGGTAAGATCAGAACCTGGAGGCAATTACTAGAGGCTCGTGATTGGTGGAGCCTCTTCCTGGTCTAAAAGGGGACACATTTGTTAAATATAGAGATACATATACATAATAAAAAATCCTAGGATGTGGCAGTGTCACGTTAATAAAATGCTGCTGCGTGCTTGGGCAAGTACAGTATGTTCACAAACTTTAAAAGGGAACATATATTTCTCTTTAACTATTGTTCTGCAGTTTTATTTTTGTAATAAAAAAGAAATACTAATTATAGTGTGTCCTTTGAGTGTTCCTTTAGTTCATATTCCCTCAGCAGCCTCCCTCTTAATTTTATTAAGAGTCTTTTATATATCCATATTTACATTGTATTGATTATTTTCTCAGTTTTGTGAAATAGAATGTATTTTTTTCAGACTCTTATCTTATCTCAATAACTTGCAAATATTTCTCCATGCAGGAAGCACAGTAGTACTTGTTTTGTATTGCTCTATGGTAGCAGTTAAATCTCAGTTTGGTACTCTAGTAGCAGTTTGGCATTTGCTGTGTAGGCCTTTATTTATATATATATTAGTAGCCTGACCCTGATGAAAGTCCCTGCTGGGACTGAAACGTTGATCTTATTTTTAATGGATTACTGATAAACTGTATGTTTTAACCTTCAAAAGTCCGAGAGTGCTGATCACTATATATACATATTTGAATTTTCCTGGATTTCAAGCACCCGGCAAACAGTCTACTAAAGCGTGAGTGCAAGGACTTTCTACATTTTGTGTATATATATATATATAAATAAATAAATAAAAGTCCAGACTCTGGCACTTAACCCCAAAATGAAAAATCAAAAATATATTACCCGGGTGCTTCCAGGCCAATAGGTACACAAATTCAGACAGGAGCAGGAATTAAGTTTTACCATAATATTTTTTAGGACAGATATAGGGTTTCTTGAACATTATGCTGTAGTTGCCCAGTAGTCCTCCAGACTATGAGGGTTTTTCACGAAAAAGTGTCCTTACATTTTAATTTCATTTTGAATTCTCAGAGTATTATTATTATTATTAATCTTAGAGGATTTTTCCCTTTTCGTCTATTTTGGTTTTATTTAAAATTCATTTTGAATTCTCACTTCGTGTATATATGAATTATCTCTTCTTGCTTAAAGGACCACTATAGGCACCCAGACCACTTCAGCTTAATGAAGTGGTCTGGGTGCCAGGTTCCCCTAGTTCTAACCCTGCAGCTGAAAACATAGCAGTTTCTGAGAAACTGCTATGTTTTACTGCAGGGTTAATCCAGCCTCTAGTGGCTGTCTCCCTGACAGCCACTAGAGGCCGCTTCCGCAATTCTCAGTGTGAAAAATCGCATTGAACTCACGCTTCCGCGATTCTCAGTGTGAAAATCGCATTGAAGTCACGCAGTGTGAGTTCAAGTCACCATATAATGCTTTCCTATGGGCGGTTTGACTGCTCGGGCGCGCCTCTGGCCGCGCATGCGTCTTCACTCGGGAGCTGATATCGTCAGGGGGAGGAGAGGTCACCAGCGCTGAGGGAGCCCGGTGCTGGATTAAGGTAACTGGCTGAAGGGGTTTTAATCCCTTCAGCCCAGCGGGAGGGGGGCCACGAGGGTGATTAAAGAGTAATTGTCCTTTCTCTGAAATTTACACCACTGAATAAAACATTGGAAATTGCTAACTTGTTAACCATTGTTTCATAAAATGCTCAATTTTCCTTCAAATATATATAACAAATTTAGCAAACGACACAGTCCAGTTCAGACAAGGCAAAGTCAAGACAAACATTGCAAACGAGGAGGAGATATAGAAATAGTTTTTAATTTTTTCTTTTTCACTGTAGGTTTTCTCTATGCTGACTGCAAGGTGCAAAGTACAGAACTTATAATAAGGACTGACAGGGAGCCAAGACAGAGGCACGGCGTTGCAAGATAAAGTGATGTTGATTCTAAATTTAATTTAAAGGGACACTGTAGTCACTAGAAAAACTTAAAGGAACCACTATAGGCACCCAGACCACTTCAGCTTAATGAAGTGGTCTGGGTGCCAGGTCCATCTAGGGTTAACCCTGCCGGCTGTAAACATAGCAGTTTCAGAGAAACTGCTATGTTTACAATAGGGTTAATCCAGCCTCTAGTGGCTGTCTTATTGACAGCCGCTAGAGGCGCTTCTCACTGTGATTTTCACAGAGAGAAGACGCCAGCGTCCATAGGGAAGCATTGAGAATGCTTTCCTATGGACTGACTGACTGAATGTGCGCGTGGCACTTGCCGCGCATGCGCATTCAGCCGATGACGTCGGTAGGAGGAGAAGAGTCCCCAGCGCCGAAGGGAGCCCGGCGCTGGAGAAAGGTAAGGGATTAACCCCTTCCTCCCCCTAGAGCCCAGTGGGAGGGGGACCTATTAACACTAAAGTGCCAGGAAAACAAGTTTGTTTTCCTGGCACTATAGTGGTCCTTTAAGCTTAATGTAGTTTTTCTGGTGTCTATAGCATGTCCCTGCAGGCTTTTCACTGTAAACAATGCCTTTTCAGATAAAGGCAGTGCTTACATTGCTGCCTAGTAAAACCTCTAGTGGCAGTCAATCAGACTTGAGTCTATACATCTCTATGAGGAGATGCTGATTGGCGCAAAGTGACGTATTGCCGCTCATGCGTAATAGCCTCCCAATGCTTTTATATGGTAAAGTATTGGCTGAGATCAAGTTTGGTGGTCTGCAGTGCCTGGACCCGCGCATCGCTGGAAAAAGGTGCATAAATTACCTTTTTAACTGGAGATAAGGGGGCCGGAGGACAAAATAGCTTTTTAGACTTCTAGCGTCCCTTTCAATGTTTACACCTCACAAGCAGATATTTGTTAAATATAGGGATACGTAAACATAATAAAAATCCTGGGATGTGGCAGTGTTACGTTAATAAAAATGGAAAAAATAAAAGGTAGCATTTTTCATAACCAAAATACATTAACAGTTTGTTAAAGATAATTGTAAATTCATATTTAGTTTGACAGTATTTTCTTGACAGCATGTTTTAAAAACATAACGCATTCATTTAACAACATGCAGCATTGTATGAAGACAGTACAATGATATTTCAGCTTATTGTCACTTTAACACAAAAGGCAAAAGAAATGGTGTGGTACAATTACATGTGTGAGGATCACCAATGAGATCATATACATACACTGGTTATCGGTCTCACAAAATATACTGGTATTGTCACTTTAAGGTGCGTCAACCCACTCACTTGTGTCAGAGCTGTGTTCACTTTGTGATAGACATGTTCAAACGGCATTACACTATGTTTTCTCCACTACCTGTGTTTTCATTAGCTTTCATGTTGAAATGTCTGCATGTATCTGCTTGACATTGTGGTTTTTCTATGTAGACACAGATGTGTCTTACGTTTAACCCTTGGAGAACACAACTGCCAGATCTACGAGCCAGAAGCGTAGGAAGAAACACTACGCTGAAATTAATTTATATTTAATTTCCTAGAATGTTACGTGTAGCAAAATGGGCGTATTGGCTTTTCTTGTTTTTTTATTTTAAATTATCATTATATTACATGCCCTCTAGCAACGACTGTCAAACAAGCTTTATTTACTTATGACTTTATAACAATCTTTTACAAATAGGTGCATTGTTTGTTTAAATGGATTGCTAAATAGCATGTCACTTTTATTTTTCAGTGTACAACTAGAGGCAAATATACACTGTCAGTGTTATTTACCACACTGTGATGGGAGTTGCAAGGGAAATTAAAAATTTTTGTAAAAAATTATAAAAATAAAGCTTATTAGGAACACATTTTCACTTTTTTAGGGTACGTTGGCCTTAAAGTGGCTTTACTCTCTGCACCCTTAAAAAAAAAAAAATGCTCATAAAGACTATGCTGGAATTTCATTGGAAATTCCACTGTAGTCAAAATATATCACTACATTGTCTTATGGTAAATACTCAAGTTGACAAAACCCGACAAAAGGCAGAGCTACTGCCTTCAGGGTTCATGACTTTACACAGCCGTTGCTAGCTCATGACAAGACTATCTACGGAGGCTCCTGCAGTCTCACATGTGTATAGCACAAACGTGGACCTGGCTGGTGAAGTACCATGAGCTGAAGATTGAAGATGGTGGTGCTTACAGGACACAGCATCAGGTAAGTAAAATTCACCTCCACTTGCAATCCCCGAGCCACCACACCAAAATATGCAAAGACCCCCAAAAAGATGAAAAAACATAAACTTAACATTTCCAAAGGCCTGGTGAAATCCCAACAATTCACGCTTTAGCGAACAATTATGAAAGGGTTTTAAAAATATATTTGGTATCTTTTTAAAAGGCACAAAGATAGGGAACCCTCAATAGGAGGGGGACTTAAATAATATTTAGGTCCCCCTCCTATTAAAGGTTCTCTATTTGTACTCATTTGAGGGTTATCCCCTCCTTCCAGGAGTTTGACTGTAGGCACCATTTAGAGAATATTCACTAGCCCCTGATATTCTTTCGGGCTTTTGGATTATTTTCTTACTTTGGATCTTTTTTAAAAAGGTCCTGGTTTTATCATAATGATCTCACTCATGTTTATTCTTTTAGCTCGAACACATGACACTGATAGGTTTAACTTGAGAGGTTAGGCAAGGTGACATTGCTGGAGGGAGAGTTATTGCTCCTTTTCTTACATTACAGCAGGTCGGGGAGCCATGATGGAGTTAATGCCCCTGTTTTAAACCCATTAAGAAGATGCATGAATTATTCTTATTTTTTTTTTACAATTAATAAAACATTTTTTAAAAAATGTAAAAAAACAGAAATGATCACTTTCCTCTTTTGCAATGACTAGTAAATGTCAGTTTTCTCAGCCAATTATAATTCTTATTTGTGGAATCTCTATGGACATACTACACACTTTCTGATCAGCAACGGTTTATTCAAGATGTAATACAGCTGTCCCAGGTATGGAAGCACAAAAATGAAACCGCACGGCTCTGTATTGATATCAAAGAAGAGGTTTGAGGTCCGTGGACATGCAGTCCCAAAGAAAGCTATGAGGAAATATGTATAGGTCTCTTGGGAATTTGCAGCATAGACTTGCTATACGCACATATGCTGGACTGAATTTATGTGGGGGTAGTGAGTGATTAAGTCATCAAGCAGGAAGTGGGCATGTAGGTTTAGGAATTTTTGTAAACTGCTACAGCTACACCCAAATTAAATGAGACAGGAACAGGAGGCTAAATTGCATCATAATCTATGCAGGGACCAAATATTATTAAATTGCTGTGTGTGCCCCTCTAAACTTTCCTGATAGATGCCATAGATTTACAGTTTGTTGCTGTTGCTATGTTTTTTTCCCTCCGCATGGTATTACGTTGCATTAAGTATGTTTTGTGGTGGCAACTACAATATAACAGTCATATTTGCTGGTTTAGCATACTTTGTTTCCAATCACCGAAAGCCTATTGTGCCCAACTACTTAATATCCTACTTTACTTATAATCTCTAACCAATTTCCTAACCTCCCTGAAAATCTCAGAGTCTCACTCTTTCACTTGCCACTTTCCTCCCAATCTCTAATTCACAATGCCATATGCTCTACTTCCTAACCTTACTGCTAATCTCAATGTCTCACATTTTTACTAGTTCATTTTATATCATTTTTGCATTTGCCAATTTACAATCCTCTGACTAGTCTTTTGTTCCACACACTGTTCAGTTTTTCTAAACGTTTTGTTAATCTCGACTCCCCATCTTCCACCCAATTTCTCGCTTCATTCTCGTGGAATCCTAATTCTTGACCTTTACTTTTCATTGCTTCTCACAACAAACTCCATAAATTTCACCATTTCTCCTTAAATTCAAGGTCCTCACATTTTCTCTCTCTCTTTTGTGGTTTGTTATGAAACTTCAACCTGTGCCCTGAGACACTCAGTTCTACTTCCGACTTTATGGCCAATTTGTGTCCACACTCTTTGCTTCAAGACACCATTGTTTATATCTCAGATTCTTCTATCAATCTTTTTCTTTCTTTGCCATTGACCTCCCTCTCCCTGATAGTACATGTGCCCTCTTTCATATCCTTTTTTTCAGTGTCAATGCTAGAGTTTGCATTTGTGGAGACCAAAGTATTTTGTGTGTTCTTGCTGGATGACACCACAACCCCAGAGTCTCTTCCCTTCCCACTAAGATGGCGTAGAGTATTTTGGAAGCCATCAGTGCTGAAATAATAAATCATTGGGTCGAGAGCACAGTTTGTACTGGCAAGCAGAACAGTAACAGAAAGTGTTTGTTTCATTACTGGCAATACATTGAAATGATCTACAATCACTTTTGCTCTCAGAAGCCCATATGCCACAAGCACCGTGTTATAAGGAACAAAGCAAAAGATAAATATTCCAAGGTTTACAATGAGCAGCCTAATGGTCTTCTTGTGCCGTCGTCGACCTCCTATCTGATCTCTGCAGAGCTCCCAAAACACATGGCAAGTGCTATATAACACTGCCCCCAAGGGCAATAAGAACCCAATTACCTCTGCCACCAACATCAGGGGAAAGACTGTACCATGCCAGCTGAGGAAAGCCTCAAAACAACGATGGATCACTTTATCTCCATTCATACAGTCGGATGATGTGTGAACAATAGCCGCAGGCACTGACCCACTTACAATGACAAACCAGACTGCCAGGCAAGTCAAACGAGCCACTTTGCGTCGGCGAAAATGGCGGAAGCGCAAAGGGTGTACTATAGCAAAGTAACGATCCACGTTAATGCAGAGCAGGAACAAACAGCTGCCATACATATTGATGTGAAACATAGAACCAGAAAAACGACAGAGGAATACTCCGAAAGGCCATTGGTGTTCAGCATAATAGAAGATCCTGAATGGAAGAGACAGGGAGAAGAGTAGGTCACTGAGAGCCAGGTTACACATGAAGATTCCAACCACAGTCAATGGCCTGAGCCAGCGGAAGAAAACAAACAGGGACATTCCATTCAATATCACCCCGACTGGCATTAGAAGACTGTATCCCACCAGAAGCAGTGTGTGAGAGGACATCACAGATTGATCACTACAATTATCCAGAGTAGATTGATTGCTACAAATGCCCAGAGAGGCGTTGGAGCCATTTGTTACAATAAGGACCTAGAAAGAAAGAAAAAAAAATACAAATAATAACAAGGGTAATAACAGGGTCAGTGCACACTGATATGTGAAGGGTCCATAGCAAAGTATTGCAGTGTGTAAACCAACATAACATGTACAGCACAGAGAAGTAGCATGCAGAGTAACATGTATCCATATAGCAAAGTCTGTCAGTGTGCAAAGCGTAGAATTGTACTGGGAATAGGGTGTATCGTTAATTAATGCATAATTATGGCACAGCAGAATGCGCCAGGCATTCTCTGCCGTTTATCAGTATGGATTCCAATAGAGGAAAATTCTGATGAGATCAGATAAAATGCTGTACATCATGTCCACACCATGGTGTGAAAAAAACAAAAAAAAACAGCTAAGTGTCCCAACATCCAAAGCAAGGGTTGTGAGAGGGAGGGGGGCTATACAGAGAGTCCGATACAGACAGGGTTATGTATTAAAGTGGGAATTCAAAGTGAATATCAAACATAAGGCCAGAGTAGCTGAACTAAAAACATAGAGTTTGAGAAGTTTTCCAGTTGAACTATTTTGACCTTAAATTTGAAATTCACTTTGAATTCTCACTTAAGTGAATAACTCAGAGAGGGATATTGCCAAGACAAAGCTCAGATAGAAAGGAGAGATCCTGACATGCAATACTCCGAGACAGCTCTGAAAGAGAAAGGCAATACTCGCAGGCAGCTCGGAAGGAGAGGGGCGCCGCGCAGGCAGCTCGGATGGAGAGGGGCGCCGCGCAGGCAGCTCGGATGGAGAGGGGCGCCGCGCAGGCAGCTCGGATGGAGAGGGGCGCCGCGCAGGCAGCTCGGATGGAGAGGGGCGCCGCGCAGGCAGCTCGGATGGAGAGGGGCGCCGCGCAGACAGCTCGGATGGAGAGGGGCGCCGCGCAGACAGCTCGGATGGAGAGGGGCGGCGCGCAGACAGCTCGGATGGAGAGGTGCGCTATGCAGACAGCTCGGATGGAGAGGGGGGGCGCCGCGCAGACAGCTCGGATGGAGAGGGGGGGCGCCGCGCAGACAGCTCGGATGGAGAGGGGGGCGCCGCGCAGACAGCTCGGATGGAGAGGGGGGTGCCGCGCAGACAGCTCGGATGGAGAGCAAGGTAAGATACACCAGGTTATTCACTAAAATGAGGATTCAAGGTGAATTCTAAGTGAATTTCAAGTTTAAGGTGAAAATAGCCAAATTAAATACATTTTTTAAGTCAACTAAGCTTTCAGTTTAGCTACTCTGGCATGCATTTGAATTCTCACTTTAGTAAATAACCCTGATACATCACTAAGATGTGATAAAACATGAGAGAATGAGATGCAGAGAGACATCAAGGAACTGAGATATGAAAGAAGACATATGGAGAATTAGAGACAGTCAAGAATGATGAGTGAATTAGAGGACAGGAAGACAGGAGATATCCAGAGAGCCCAGTGACACAACAGAGGAGATGTAGAGAGCCACCTGAGAAATGTGAGACAGAGGCAAAGCGCCAACTGAGAGTTAAGGGGCAGAAACACAGATAGAGCCAGCTGAGAGTTGTAAGACAGAGACACAGAGAGAGTCAGCTGAGAGTTGTGAGACAGAGACACATAGAGAGCCAGCTGAGAGTTGTGAGACAGAGACACAGAGAGAGCCAGCGACACAGAGAGAGCCAGCTGAGAGTTGTGAGACAGAGACACAGAGAGAGCCAGCTGAGAGTTGTGAGACAGAGACACAGAGAGAGAGCCAGCTGAGAGTTGTGAGACAGAGACACAGAGAGAGAGCCAGCTGAGAGTTGTGAGACAGAGACACAGAGAGAGAGCCAGCTGAGAGTTGTGAGACAGAGACACAGAGACACAGAGAGAGCCAGCTGAGAGTTGTGAGACAGAGACACAGTGAGAGAGCCAGCTGAGAATTGTGAGACAGAGACACATAGAGAGAGCCAGCTGAGAGTTGTGAGACAGAGATACAGAGAGAGCCAGCTGAGAGTTGTGAGACAGAGACACAGAGAGAGCCAGCTAAGAGTTATGAGACAGAGATACAGAGAGAGCCAGCTGAGAGTTGTGAGACAGAGACACAGAGAGAGAGCCAGCTGAGAGTTGTGAGACAGAGACACAGAGACACAGAGAGAGCCAGCTGAGAGTTGTGAGACAGAGACACAGTGAGAGAGCCAGCTGAGAATTGTGAGACAGAGACACATAGAGAGAGCCAGCTGAGAGTTGTGAGACAGAGATACAGAGAGAGCCAGCTGAGAGTTGTGAGACAGAGACACAGAGAGAGCCAGCTAAGAGTTATGAGACAGAGATACAGAGAGAGCCAGCTGAGAGTTGTGAGACAGAGATACAGAGAGAGCCAGCTGAGAGTTGTGAGACAGAGACACAGAGAGAGCCAGCTGAGAGTTGTGAGACAGAGACACAGAGAGAGAGCCAGCTGAGAGTTGTGAGACAGAGACACAGAGAGAGAGCCAGCTGAGAGTTGTGAGACAGAGACACAGAGAGAGAGCCAGCTGAGAGTTGTGAGACAGAGACACAGAGAGAGAGCCAGCTGAGAGTTGTGAGACAGAGACACAGAGACACAGAGAGAGCCAGCTGAGAGTTGTGAGACAGAGTCACAGAGAGAGCCAGCTGAGAGTTGTGAGACAGAGACACAGTGAGAGAGCCAGCTGAGAATTGTGAGACAGAGACACATAGAGAGAGCCAGCTGGGAGTTGTGAGACAGAGACACATAAAGAGAGCCAGCTGAGAGTTGTGAGACAGAGATACAGAGAGAGCCAGCTGAGAGTTGTGAGACAGAGACACAGAGAGAGCCAGCTAAGAGTTATGAGACAGAGATACAGAGAGAGCCAGCTGAGAGTTGTGAGACAGAGACACAGTGAGAGAGCCAGCTGAGAATTGTGAGACAGAGACACATAGAGAGAGCCAGCTGAGAGTTGTGAGACAGAGATACAGAGAGAGCCAGCTGAGAGTTGTGAGACAGAGACACAGAGAGAGCCAGCTAAGAGTTATGAGACAGAGATACAGAGAGAGCCAGCTGAGAGTTGTGAGACAGAGACACAGAGAGAGCCAGCTGAGAGTTGTGAGACAGAGACACAGTGAGAGAGCCAGCTGAGAATTGTGAGACAGAGACACATAGAGAGAGCCAGCTGAGAGTTGTGAGACAGAGATACAGAGAGAGCCAGCTGAGAGTTGTGAGACAGAGACACAGAGAGAGCCAGCTAAGAGTTATGAGACAGAGATACAGAGAGAGCCAGCTGAGAGTTGTGAGACAGAGATACAGAGAGAGCCAGCTGAGAGTTGTGAGACAGAGACACAGAGAGAGCCAGCTGAGAGTTGTGAGACAGAGACACAGAGAGAGAGCCAGCTGAGAGTTGTGAGACAGAGACACAGAGAGAGAGCCAGCTGAGAGTTGTGAGACAGAGACACAGAGAGAGAGCCAGCTGAGAGTTGTGAGACAGAGACACAGAGAGAGAGCCAGCTGAGAGTTGTGAGACAGAGACACAGAGACACAGAGAGAGCCAGCTGAGAGTTGTGAGACAGAGTCACAGAGAGAGCCAGCTGAGAGTTGTGAGACAGAGACACAGTGAGAGAGCCAGCTGAGAATTGTGAGACAGAGACACATAGAGAGAGCCAGCTGGGAGTTGTGAGACAGAGACACATAAAGAGAGCCAGCTGAGAGTTGTGAGACAGAGATACAGAGAGAGCCAGCTGAGAGTTGTGAGACAGAGACACAGAGAGAGCCAGCTAAGAGTTATGAGACAGAGATACAGAGAGAGCCAGCTGAGAGTTGTGAGACAAATATACAGAGAGAGCCAGCTGAGAGTTGTGAGACAGAGACACATAGAGAGAGCCAGCTGAGAGTTGTGAGACAGAGATACAGAGAGAGCCAGCTGGGAGTTGTGAGACAGAGATACAGAGAGAGCCAGCTGAGAGTTGTGAGACAGATATACAGAGAGAGCCAGCTGAGAGTTGTGAGACAAATATACAGAGAGAGCCAGCTGAGAGTTGTGAGACAGAGATACAGAGAGAGCCAGCTGGGAGTTGTGAGACAGAGATACAGAGAGAGCCAGCTGAGAGTTGTGAGACAGAGATACAGAGAGAGCCAGCTGGGAGTTGTGAGACAGAGATACAGAGAGAGCCAGCTGAGAGTTGTGAGACAGAGATACAGAGAGAGACAGCTGAGAGTTGTGAGACAGAGACACATAGAGAGAGCCAGCTGGGAGTTGTGAGACAGAGATACAGAGAGAGCCAGCTGAGAGTTGTGAGACATAGATACAGAGAGAGCCAGCTGAGAGTTGTGAGACAGAGACACATAGAGAGAGCCAGCTGAGAGTTGTGAGACAGAGATACAGAGAGAGCCAGCTTAGAGTTGTGAGACAGAGACACAGAGAGAGCCAGCTGAGAGTTGTGAGACAGAGATACAGAGAGAGAGCCAGCTGGGAGTTGTGAGACAGAGACACATAGAGAGAGCCAGCTGAGAGTTGTGAGACAGAGATACAGAGAGAGCCAGCTGAGAGTTGTGAGACAGAGACACATAGAGAGAGCCAGCTGAGAGTTGTGAGACAGAGATACAGAGAGAGCCAGCGACACATAGAGAGAGCCAGCTGAGAGTTGTGAGACAGAGATACAGAGAGAGCCAGCTGAGAGTTGTGAGACAGAGACACATAGAGAGAGCCAGCTGAGAGTTGTGAGACAGAGATACAGAGAGAGCCAGCTGAGAGTTGTGAGACAGACAGGGTTATTCAGTAAACTCCAAGCTGTAGCAAATGGCAAAATGTAGGTTACAATATATAAACCGTGAGTATAGTTAAGTGAATTATTATTTTCTATATCCATTTCAATTCTCTTTAATACAGGGTTTAGTAACTACAGCTTTGAGAATAGTAATGGGGAGCTGAGAGATTGAAAAGACCGAGATCCAGACGGAGATCAGACAATTATATAATGTGATGAAATGCATGTTAGGTCAATAATCAGAAATAAATGGAGCTTCTATAGAGGTTTATTCACTAAGTTCCGAGTTGTCGTGGATTAATACAGGAATGGCAAAATTAAATGAAGAGCGGCTAATTCAGAGAATTCTTTAACTTTCTTGGCAGTTTGAATATTTAGCGTGTTCAGCTTTCAGTAAGTCGATGTTTATGTATTATTACCCCTCTGATTTCCTGCCCCATGCTGTATTCCAGCTCTTACCTGTGAGGTTGTACTCGGTGACATTGTATCAGCTCTCTGAGCCCCCGGCCCCCGCTCTGACAGCCTGAGGTCTGACACAGACAAGTTTCCATGTGTGACACTTCCTCTCTGTGACTATGTTTTCAGTTTCTGGGTGTCTAAGTAACCTCTGCTCTTTGTACTGTGGGAGTGCTGATAAAGAGCAATCTCTCAAAGAGTTGGGTGTCTCTCACAGCAGGGAGTGGTCTATGACATTGAAGTAGGTTACACCTCTCACTGCCTGATACCTACTCTGCACGAAATATCTCACTTCATGCTGCTACCTGCACTGCATTAATACATCTCACTGCATGATACCTGCACTGCACGAAATATCTCACTTCATGCTGCTACCTGCACTTCATTATCACATATCACTGCATGCTACCTGCACTTCATTATCACATATCACTGCATGCTGCCTACACTGCATCAACACATATCACTGCATGCTGCCTGCACTGCATCAACACATATAACTGCATGCTGCCTGCACTGCATCAAACATAGAAATACAGAATGTGACGGCAGATAAGAACCATTCGGCCCATCTAGTCTGCCCAATTTTCTAAATACTTTCATTAGTCCCTGGCCTTATCTTATAGTTAGGATAGCCTTATGCCTATCCCACGCATGCTTAAACTCCTTTATTGTGTTCACCTCTACCACTTCAGCTGGAAGGCTATTCCATGCATCCACTACCCTCTCAGTAAAGTAATACTTCCTGATATTATTTTTAAACCTTTGTCCCTCTAATTTAAGACTATGTCCTCTTGTTGTGGTAGTTTTTCTTCTTTTAAATATAGTCTCCTCCTTTACTGTGTTGATTCCCTTTATGTATTTAAATGTTTCTATCATATCCCCCCTGTCTCGTCTTTCCTCCAAGCTATACATGTTAAGATCCTTTAACCTTTCCTGGTAAGTTTTATCCTGCAATCCATGAACCAGTTTAGTAGCCCTTCTTTGAACTCTATCTAAGGTATCTATATCCTTCTGAAGATATGGTCTCCAGTACTGTGTACAGTAGTCCAAGTGAGGTCTCACCAGTGTTCTGTACAATGGCATGAGCACTTCCCTCTTTCTACTGCTAATACCTCTCCCTATACAACCAAGCATTCTGCTAGCATTTCCTGCTGCTCTATTACATTGTCTGCCTACCTTTAAGTCATCAGAAATAATCACCCCTAAATCCCTTTCCTCAGATGTTGAGGTTAGGACTCTATCAAATATTCTGTACTCTGCCCTTGGGTTTTTACGTCCAAGATGCATTATCTTGCACTTATCCACATTAAATGTCAGTTGCCACAACTCTGACCATTTTTCTAGTTTACCTAAATCATTTGCCATTTGGCTTATCCCTCCTGGAACATCAACCCTGTTACATATCTTAGTATCATCCGCAAAAAGACACACCTTACCATCAAGACCTTCTGCAATATCACTAATAAAAATATTAAAGAGAATGGGTCCAAGTACAGATCCCTGAGGTACCCCTCTGGTGACAAGCCCAAGCTTCGAATATACTCCATTGACTACAACCCTCTGTTGCCTGTCACTCAGCCACTGCCTTACCCATTCAACAATATTGGAATCCAAACTCAAAGATTGCAGTTTATTGATAAGCCTTCTATGTGCAACAGTGTCAAAAGCCTCAACACATATAACTGCATGCTGCCTGCACTGTATCAACACATATCACTGCATGCTGCCTGCACTGCACTAACACATCACACTGCATGCTAACTGCATTGCACAAAATTCTATTTCACTGCATGCTACCTACATTGCACAGTATTTATACCTCTCACTGCATACTACCTGCACTGCATCACATTTACACCTTTGCTGCACAGAACTTGTATTGTATGGCCTTTAATTTTACACCCTCACAGCATGCCACCTGCACTGCATTGCAAATGCCATCCTCACAGAATGTTACCTCTACTGCAGGTCATCAAAACTTTCACTGTATGCTCAGTGTACTGCAAACCATCTGCACCTTCACTTCATATTTAAAGCACTGCAGCACATGTACATCTTCACTGCATGCTCAATGCACTGCAACATATGTACGCCTACACTGTATGATCAATGCACTGCAGGACTTCTACACCTTCACCGTATGCTTAATGCACTGCATAACATTTACACTTTCACTGTATGCTCAATGCACTGCAGAACAGTCACACCTTCACTGTATGGGCAATGCATTTAACCCTCTCATTAAAGGATACACACATTGCAGACATTTACCCGTGTCACTGCATGACACCACGCAGCTTTTACTTTTCATTGTGGGATAACAAAACAGAAATAATCTACCCATTATATACACTGCCTGCTACCTACACTATAGGTCATTGCGGCTACAAACACTGCAAGCCATTTACCCCCACCCTGCATGGCAGGACATTTACCTCCATTTAGTGCATGGCTGCTACACTGTGGGGTGCCTACTGCTTTATATCCACCCTCCAGTGCATTTAGTCCTCCTACTGCATAATACCCACACAATGTTACAGTTACTCACTGCATGAAAGTCACACTGCACAGCATTACCTGTACCACACAGCCTGTGTTCTAGATGACCTGTGACGTATTGCCATGACGTGCGCATAGTCGTCCCCTAGGCATATTCCTAATAAACCCACCATAAGACCATCCCCCCCAATAAATCCAGACACAATGATTGTAAAAAGAAGGGGGTCAAGCACACTTAAAGACATTGAAGCCCAATACTTTCCAATGTTAAACACTTAGACACTGATCCCCACATAAATGACAGCAATCTTAACACAACATTTATCATACAACACACAAGTTATACCAGCCACCATGGGCATCTTATTCGGAGCCACCAAGGGCATCGTCAACCACTTCTAGAGGTATACCGAGATACCGCTACACACCCAGGCTCGGAGCTACCGACGAGCTTGAACCTACCAAAACAAATACAAACGTAACTATTGCTCCTAAACTTCCCCTCCTTACTAAGCCAACGTACCCCAATCATCCTATCCATCCCCCACCTAAATTAGAAAGGGGCTTTAACTAAAATGGGCACTATTTATATGGCTATAGCCCCCCCCCCCCCATACTTCCCTTAAAGCGGCACTGTCATGGCCGAATCCCGTTTTTTTTTTTAACCCCCCCTCCCGCCTCCACTACATCTAACTGACCCCCTAGTTACCCCCAAATGCCCCTAAGCCCCCCATATTACCTATTTTTTTATCTTTATTTTCTGCCCCGATCTTTATTCAGGGCGCCGCCATCTTTGTGTGGGTAGATGAAGTCCCTGTGGGACACGTCATCTGCCCACACTAGATAGCACTGAGATTCCCGCACATGCCCAGTTAAACACTTGGACATGAGAACGGGAATTTCATCTATTCATTCATTTATCAGAAAGACGAATGAATGAATAGAAAAATCAGACGAACAAACTAACACTAATCAGTGTTCGTTTGTTCGTTCAGTTTATTACAAGGAGGGAGCTACCGGCACCCAGCTCCCTCCTTGTAATATGGAAAGACAGAAGCGGCATGGAGCAGTGCTCCCCGCCACTTCATAAGCCCCCCAGGTCCCCTCTCACTCTATGGGGGTCAATATGACCCCCAGAATAGCATAAGGGAGATTAAAATCTCCCCAATGCCCCTACTCGCTATACCGCGAGTAGGGGCATGTCCACTAAACAGTGAGCAGCCTGTGGCTACTCACTGTTTAAAAAATAAATAACAATAAGGAGGGGGGACCTACTGTCCTCCCCCCGGCCCCCACCCCTGAAAAGTTGGTGGGGGCCCTATATAAGAATGGTGGGGGGGGGGAACTACTGTCCTACCCCCCCTGGCCCCCACCCCTGCACGGCGGGTGGGGGCCCTAAATAAGGATAAGAGGGGGGACCTACTGTCCTCCCCCCTGGCCCCCACCCCTGAGCGGTGGTTGGGGGCCCTAAAACACAATAAGGGGGAGGACCTACTGTCCTCCCCCCGGCCCCCACCCCTGAGCGCTGCGTGGGGGCCCTATATAAGAATGGTGGGGACCTACTGTCCTCCCCCCCTGGCCCCCACCCCTGAGCGGTGGGGGGGGTGCCTAAAAAAACAATAAGGGGGGACACCTACTGTCCCCCCCCTGGCCCCCACCCCTGAGCGGTGGGTGGGGGCCCTATAAAAACAGTAAGGGGAGGGGGAAACCTACTGTCCCCCCCCGGCCCCCACCCCTGAGCCGCGGGTGGGGGCCCTAAATAAAAATTCACCGCCCCCTAATCAAGGTGACTAGGGGTCCCAAGCCCCTAGTCACCCCCCACCCAAATAAAACTATCCCCTACATACCCCCCTCACCCTAAAATAGTGAGGGGGGAATAAAATAACTAACCTGTAAACAAAAATTAAACTTACCATTTGACGTCTTCTTTTTTCTAAAATCTTCATTTTTCAGCCCCCAAAAAGGTCAAATAAAAAGCCATCTTCCTGGCTAATCATGGCAGCATCACTTATGGGTAGCTCCTCCCTTAGCAGTCACAGGACAGGAATTAATTAGATTATGGTAAAAAAATTCCAGACGAAAAAGAAAAAACCTGACGCTAAAAAAATTAATCCATCTTCACCCATGGAGGGCTCCGCGCAGACTGAGCTCTGCAGGGCGAGGGAAGGCTTATAAAGCCTTGCCCCGCCCTTCAATTGGGCTAAGAACACTCTGATTGGTTGGTTTAAGCCAATCACAGTGCTCTGTGTCATTTTACACAGCGTGGGAAAGTTCTTTGGAATTTTCCCACGCTGTGTACAATGACAAAGAGCACTCTGATTGGTGGGCTTGAAATCCATCCAATCACAGTGCTCTGTGTCATTTTACACAGCGTGGGAAAATTCCAAAGAATTTTCCCACGCTCTGTAAAATGACACAGAGCACTGTGATTGGCTTAAACCAACCAATCAGAGTGTTCTTAGCCCAATTGAAGGGCGGGGCAAGGCTTTATAAGCCTTCCCCGCCCTGCAGAGCTCAGTCTGCGCGGAGCCCTCCATGGGTGAAGATGGATTATTTTTTTTAGCGTCAGGTTTTTTCTTTTTCGTCTGGAATTTTTTTGCGCTCAGGATTTTTATTTTATTTTAAGTTCGACGGGTATGATGGCTTTTTATTTGGCCTTTTTGGGGCTGAAAAATGAAGATTTTAGAAAAAGGAAGACGCCAAATGGTAAGTTTAATTTTTGTTTACAGTTTAGTTTACAGGTTAGGGCTTGGGACCCCTAGTCATCTTGATTGGGGGGGGGGTTATTAAGGGCCCCCACCCGCCGCTCAGGGGTGGGGCCCCCCTTATTTTTTTTTAGGGCCCCCACCCACCGCTCAGGTCCCCCCCTTATTGTTTTTTAGGGCCCCCACCCACCGCTCAGGGGTGGGGGCCGGGGGAGGGGGGTCAATTTAGGTCTTTCAACCTTTTGGTAGATAGCTCCCTGATACCGTGGGAATTAGGGAGTTATCTACAAAGCGGCTGAAAGATGCGGCCACAGCACGAATAGGATCAGGGTTTCATTCATTCAAATGAAATTGCGATCCGAACAAAGTCCCGAATTGCATCCTAACACGAATGGAGAAACTGTTCTCATTCTGTTAGGATGCAATTCGGCAGTTTTGTCGGCGTTCTGTCTAAGTGACAGGACGTTCGGCAATACTGACAGGAAGCATGCCGAACTTACCTTTCCTCAATCTATTCCTCTTCTCCCCCTCTCTCAGGATCTGTTCTTCTTTTCTTCCTTTCTTCTTTAGTTTTCTTCTTAAATCATAAGACAAAGTAGGGACTCTTTGCCTTATGGAGGTTTCCTCCGGTTGACCAGCTCTGACCAGCAGAGGAGCAAAGTGTGCTTCATTTCCGCTGGTCAGAGCAATTTTCCCACAATCCTTAGCTTTCCTCCCTGTTCCCACAATCCTTAGCTTTCCTCCCTGTTCCCACAATCCTTAGCTTTCCTCCCTGTTCCCACAATGTGGGGATGGGGAATTGAGGAGGGAGAGGAAATGAGCTGACGCACAAATGAGAAATCATATTATGCGCAAAGAGAAGTCGTCTGAATATCACTGAGAGAGACCTTCGTTTGTTCCTTACGAAAATCGAACCAGATATCAAATATTTAGTCTCGCAGCATCAACCTCAAGGATCTCATTAATCACTAGTAAAGGTAATTTCAATTTACTTTATTGTTTTCTCATTAAACTTTATAAAGTTAAAAACCTTATAAACCTGCATTAAGTAGAAATAAAAAGATAAATGTACGTACATTTATTTTTTTAAAAACACCCTCCTTTCTAAAAAATATTCTGCATTTGCGCGAAAACTGGTGGATGGTAAGGACATTTTTTCAACCAAAAAGATGCATTAGTGGGCGGTGGGTAGAAAAAGGTTGACTACCACTGGTTTACGTGTATGTAACTGTGTGTTGCAAGGAGTGTGTATATTGGTTGGAGGGCCTGGACTTTTTTAAAAAAAATTTTTAAAGAGGACCCGAGATTTCTGATGGCATTCCTGCTTGAGATATGTCACCAGGGCCGGCGCGTCCATAAGGCGGCACAGGCGGCCGCCTTAGGGCGCCACAGAAGGGGGGCGCAAAAATCCAAATCTCTGGCACCTGGCCAGAGACTTGGATTTTTAAATATTTCTGACACCCTAAGCCCACAGCAGCCGCCCCTCACAACTCACACACTGCCGGTGTTTTGAAGGGCAGAGCTGCTGCTACGGAGTCACACTGTGGAAGCCTGGATGCTGCAGGGCCTCCCTGAGGCATTGTAACAGCCCTGCAGAGGTTTCATTGGCTGCTGTCTGCAAAGCTCCGCCCCCTTGCTCTGTATCAGCCCTCCCACAACATGACGTATGTCATCAGACCGCGAGGGAGTGGGAAACAAGCTCCCACTCTGAAGGCTGGCTCCAGCTCCTACAGGTAGGAGCTGCCACAACATATATACTGCCTGTTACAGTGAGGAGCACTATAGGGCAGAAAGGAATTACTAGCTCTCAGCAACAGGAGCTCAGGGTGCATGAGGAGCTACAAGCTCTGATGGTGGATCACCTATGGTGTGTCTCCATGAGTGACTGTGAGTGAGTATCTGGTGTGTGAAAGTGATTGGGTATCAGGGTCTGTGAATGTGAGTGTGTTGTCTGTGTGTGTCAGAGTATAAATGTCTGACTGTGAGTGTGCATGCCCTGCATGCATAATTGTAAGTCTGTGTCTGTGTGATTTTGTGCATCTATGAGTGTGACTGTAGTCAGGGCCGGATTAACATAGGGGCTGATGGAGCTGCAGCTCCAGGCCTAGGCACATGGAATAGGCCCATTGGTTTAAAAAAAAAAAAATTTGTTTTTTTAAAAAATTTTTTTTTTTTTTTTTTTTTACACACTACTCTTAGGGTTGCCAGGTATTTCTCATGTATTTCTTAGGGTTGCCAGGTATTTCTCAGAAGTATTTCTCAGGTATTTGAGGCTGCCTAGCCGGTGCCGGTATTGCAGTAATACCGGCAATACAAATGTCTGTCTCAGTATAAACATAGATTATTCTGCAATACCAGCGCCGGACAGTAGTGGTCGCTGTTTGTGTGGAGAGAGGCAGTGATAAGAAGTTACGGCATCTCCCTCCCTGCCTCTCTCTACTCACTGATCCGCGGGGAGCAGCTCTGCACAGAGAGTCCAGACAGCAGCTCCGAGACATGGGGACGCTGAGACATTGGGACACTGGGGAACATGGGGACCCTGAGCATGGACGTCCGCAGGAATTTTTCTGGGGGGGGGGGGGGGGGCATAATTGTAATAACATCCATGCTTGGCCCCTTTTTGACAGTGTCATGAAAGGGAAGGAGCATAGTCATTTTCACATTTTCACAAAGCAAGGATGAATAGCGTTTTCACAACTATGGTGTCAGGAATATATGTTTATATTCCTGACACTATAGTGTCCCTTTCATCAAATTACAGGAACATTCTGGTCACCATAACAACTTTATCTAAATTAAAATGCTGTGATGCAAGGAGGCCCCTGGGTGCTCTTTCTTTGAAGTGGTGAAACCGCTCTCAAATGGTTTACCCCCAAAGGCTTCCTTCAGCTCCAGATCTCTAGGTCGCTCAGTGGTATTTGACTTCTGAAACAGAGTGTCAGGAAGTGCAGATTGACGTTGGGCATGGGTGCCGCTGATTGGCTAGAGTGGTCAGCTGACACTCTAAGCCAATCGCTAGTTCCCGATTCATAAAAATGTTTTACGTTTTTATGAATGGGGAGCTACTGATTGGCTTAGTTTGCTAGCTGACACATCTAGCCAATCAGCGGCACCCCTACCCAGCGGCCCTCTGTGTTTCCTGACACTCAGTAAATAAAAGTGAACACATTAACACTGATATTGTTTGTTTTTACCTGGGGAGATGAGAAGGTCCAAAGTGTCCCTGCCAGGCCCAGGTACCAACGCCTTATGATGTGGTGTCCAGAATGAAGTGCTCCAATCTCATTTTCTTCTCCTTCATTTGACACAGTCTTCTTTGTCTTCTGAGGCTCCTTCTGCTCCTTTACCTTTCTGCTACTTTCTGCTTATTTTGCGCCCTTCTGCTCCTTTCTCTTTCTGATCCCTTCCTGCTCCTTGATGGCCCTTCCTGCTTCTTGCAGACCCTTCCTGCTTCTTACTGCCCTTCCTGCTTCTTTCTGCCCCTTCCAGCTTCTTGCAGCCCCTTGCTGATCCTTTATGTTCCTTCTGATTCTTCCTGCCCCTTCCTGCTCCTTGCTGCCCCTTCCTGCTGCTTGTAGACCCTTCCTGCTGCTTGCAGACCCTTCCTGCTGCTTGCAGACCCTTCCTGCTCCTTGCAGACCCTTCCTACTCCTTTCTGCCCCTTATTTATCCTTGCTGACCCTTCTTTATCCTTGCTGCCCCTTCTTCTCCTAGCAGACCCTTACTACTCCTTGCTGACCCCTCCTGCCCCTTGCAGACCCTTTCTACTCCTTGCTGACCCCTCCTGCTCCTTGCTGCCTCTTCCTACTCCATGCTGCCCCTTCCTGCTCCATGCTGCCCCTTCCTGCTCCTTGCAGACCCTTCCTGCTCCTTGCAGACCCTTCCTGCTCCCTCTTCCTACTCCTTGCTGTCTCTTCATGCTCCTTGCTGCCCCTTCCTGCTCCTTGCTGCCTCTTCCTACTCCTTGCTGACCCCTCTTGCTCCTTGCAGACCCTTCCTACTCCTTGGTGACCCCTCCTGCTCCTTGCAGACCATCCCTACCCCTTCCTGCTGCCCCTTCCTATTCCTTGCTGACCCCTCCTGCCTCTTGCAGACCCTTTCTACTCCTTGCTGACCCCTTCTATTCTTTGCTGACCCCTCCTGCCCCTTGCAGAACCTTTCTACTCCTTCTACTTTACCTTCCTCTATGCGGTCTCCCCCACCCCCCATCCCTCATTTACCTGCTCTGTAGGCTGCCTCTGTGCTGCTCCCCTGCGGTTTCAGTCATGAGAGAGAGGCAGGGATATGCTGTAGCTTCCTGCCTTTCTCCATTCACAGCGCCACCTACTGGCCAGCGCTGGTATTGCACTGTATTCTCACACTAAAACGAAAAATAGCAGCACAAGCTGAAAAATCCAGGGGGTTGGGGGGGGGGCAAGTACCCCCCTTTACCCCCCATTCAGATGCCCATGACCCTGATACACTAGGGACACAGTGGCCCCATGTCTCCCAGTGGCCCCTAGTCTGTGTCCCCATGTCTCCCAGCCACTATCCCTAGTGTCTCAGTGGCCCCATGTCTCCCAGTGTCCCCATGTCTCTAAGTGTCCCCTAGTGTCCTAGTGACATCAGGACACTGGGAGACATGAAGACACAGACTCTAAGGGACACTGGGAGACACGGGGATACAAACACTAGGGGACACTGAGCGACATGGGGACACTGAGAGGCATGGAGACACAGGGAGACATGGGGACACTGGGCGACTTTGAGACATAGGAGACATGGCAGTGTCCCCACGTCTCCCAGCCAGTGTCCCTAGTATTTCAGTATCCCCATGTGTCCCTGGTGTCTCTCAGTGTCTGTAGTGTGCCAGTGTCCCCAGTGTCTCAGTGTTCCCTAGACTCCCAAAGTCCCCTAGTCTCCCAATGTCTCTGTGTCCCCATGTCTCCTAGTGTCTCAGTGTCCCCTAGTATAAAAGTAAAAATCTCAGGCACTCACTGTGATAGATTAAGGCAGGTTTATTGGACACTGCAACGTTTCGACATGTACCCAGGTCTTTATCAAGTCTCCAATGTCCCCTATGTATCAGTGTCCCCTATGTATCAGTGTCCCCTATGTATCAGTGTCTCAGTGCCCATAGTGTCTCTGTGCCCGTAGTGTCTCTGTGACCGTAGTGTCTCTGTGTCCCCTAGTATAAAAGAAAAAAATCTCAGGCACTCACTGTGATAGCTTTAAGCAGGTTTATTGGACACCGCAACATTTTGACCTGTACCCAGGTTTTTATCAAGTCTCCAGTGTCCCCTATATATCAGTGTCTCAGTGCCCCATGTCTCCCCGTGTCCCCTTGTGTCTGTCACCCAGTGTCCCCAAGAGTCTCAGATTTCCCAGGTCTCCCAGTGTTCCCTAGTATCTGTGTCCCCATGTCTCCCAGTGTCCCAATGTCTCTCAATGTCCCCTAGTGACATGGGGACACTGGGAGACATGAGGACACAAACACTAAGGGACTGGGAGACATAGGGACATTCCCCCTTTTTGTGTATGTTCGCCCTTTCGGCCGTTCTGGTTATGTGATTTGTGTCAGTAGCCCACCCTTTTACCGCATCCATAGACTTCCTGCTTTACTGGACACTGCTGTTAGGGGATATGGGTTTACTTGAAAGATGAAGGCATGAGATTAGCAAAGGGTATGTGTTTTCTCATAGTTGCATCCTATAAGTTTCCCTACAGCATCATCTCATCAGATACATGACGCTTAGGAGGTAGGACTGTTTTTGGTCAATAAGATTTTGTAATTAGGCCCATCATAATTATCAGCACCAGGCCCACTGGGCTCTTAATCCGGCCCTGACTGTAGTTGTATGCTGTGAGTGTGTATCACTGTAAATGTGTATGAGAATATTTCTGATTGTGATTTTATTTGACTGTAACTGAATGTGTTTGTATGTAATTGTTATGTATATCTCTGAGAATTTATGTTACTGTGTGACTGAGGGCAGTGTGTGTATGACTGTGTACCCCTATCTGTGAGTGAGTGTTTTGTGACTGTTACACTGTAAGTGTGTAGAGCAGAAGTAGCTGTAAAAGCTTATAAAAGGGTGCACACAGGGAACCTGGAAGGGGTTAATTGACCTAATTGCTATGGGAAGCTAACCATGATGTGAATTGAGGAGAAAGGGGTACATTGCAGAGAAATATGGAATTTTAGTTTAGGAGGGTATAATTGCAAAGAAATAAGGACTTCCAATTTTTGGGAGGCATGGAGTAAACTGCAGGCCTATGTGATTATTAATATTGCTTAGGGAGGGGGTTAATTTTCAGGAGGCTGCCACCAGAAACTCCAGTTATTGAGCTAAGCCCAGCCATGTAGGACCTCGCTTATTGGTTAAGAGCTTCAGCTAAGCGCTGTTAGCCAATGAGAGAGTTAATGCGTGGCTGGGCGTAGGTCAGTGGCACTAACCAGAGCTTTCTTGTAGGCATTTCCAGCAGCAGGGGAAGTGTTGCATGCCTATCAGTACCCAGGGAACCAGTGTGTGTGGGGAAGGGGGGGGGGGGAGGGGGGGGCGGGGCGGCAAAATCAGTTTTTGCCTGTGCAGCCAAAAAACCTTGCACCGGCCCTGTATGTCACCAATTATCTAAGGTACAGGTGGCATTGCAGAAGTTTTATAGCAAACTGGCGGTATATCACCAATTGTGTAGGGTACAGGTGTAGGGTACAGGTGTAGGGTACAGGTGTAGGGTACAGGTGTAGGGTACAGGTGGCATTGCAGCAGTTATCTAGTGTGCAGGACAGATGACATCTGGTATACAGGGAAATGGAGCCCAGGGAACAGCGAAGTAAGTGGAGTGGGCCTTGACCTAGCTATAAGGCAGGCAGATGGATTTAGGGGAGTGCTTAAACTAATATACCTGTACACTCTTGCAGATACTCACTGCTGGACACATACAATGACATACAATGTCAGGTATGCACACGCACAGATATACAATGTCAGGTACAAACGCATTGTAAATATTCAAAGATAGATCAGGGATCGGTGCAGGGAGACGCGCAGGCACAGTACAATAGTGTTCAGTCACAAGACAACAGTAGCATATGATTAAACAGTGCATATAAGTTATACCATTTGCAAACAAGTGGGGGGATATCCCACGTGAAATAACTGAAGCTCTGGTGTGAACCATAACTCCTATGTCAAGTCCCCAAATTGTACCAGAGGTAGACTGCTTACAATGTATGGAGCGGTATAGCTAGTAAAAACTTGTGATAACGTAACAAGAAGAGAACTAAACATATACACATAGATACACCAATCTACAAAAAAGGATACATATCAAATAGAAAAACGGAAAAAATATGGATATGAAATGCTAGGAGAAGAGGTTGATACCACAGGTCACTAAAGAAAAAAAGATGATACCCCCGACATTTCGTCGAATGGCATTTGAGAAATACACACACACACACACTCTCTCTCTCCCATCGACAGTTAAAGGACGACTGTTAACAATGGCCATGGCATCATAAAAAAGTGTTCTAAGAAAAGCATAGTCTAGTCTACTTGAACACTGGACTGTTGTAGCACTTAGCACATTACAAATGGTTCTAATTTGACGTTTCCAGACTCCACCTGCATTACTTGCGGAAGGAGCATTGAAGGTAAACTCAGACTGTTTATCAGCTAGTAAAGCTTCTAGTGCCTTGGTGTCACATTGCTTCAGAGCTTCTTTAGTTCGTTTTTTGCTCCTATGAAGTTTGCGCCTTGGTCACAGTGGAGTTGGCAAACAACTCCTCTCAAACTGATGAAGCACCTTAAGGCATTGGTAAAGGAATCTGTAGATAAATCTTCGAGCACCTCAATGTGGACTGCACGTGAGGAGAAGCATATGAAGATGAGACCATACCTCTTGTACTCCTTACGACTTTGCTTGGTGATAAAGGGACCGAAACAGTCCATACCACAGTATGTAAAGGGAGCTGAAACTTCTACACGTTCTTCGGGGAGCTCTGACATACGCTGCTCTTCTGTGGGATGCCGAAGCTTTCGACACTGTACACATTTATGTATTAACTTGGCAACTGACTTGCTCCCACCAAGCACCCAAAATCCATTTGCTCTGAATTCAGTTACAGTTTGGCTGCGGCCCTGGTGATAAGTGGCTGCATGGTAGTGGGACAGGACAAACTGGGTAAGGTGCCCTTCCTTTGGAAGGATGGCTAGGTGCTTTGTTTCTTGACTAAGGGTTGATCTGGACAGTTTTCCACCAACATGAAGAAGTCCTTGAACCAGAATGTTCAAGGTAACTAAGAGGGCTTGAGCTTGGAAGACTATCTTCTCTTTGAAGAAGTTTTAGTTCTTGGGGGAAAACTTGCTGTTGAACTAAACCCATCACTACCTCCCCAGCCTTGCTACGTTCCACAGTCACAAGATTGCTGCAGTGATGTGTCTTCAATCTTACTCTCTTGATTCTTGCAACCACCTTAACGAGCATTAACCAACTGGACAACTTGTTCAGACAATTTAGAATATCAGTTTGTTCACTGACTTGTGATGCAAGGGTTGTAATGAGTTTAACTTCAGGGTCGCCTACAATCAGTTCTGCTGAAGAGCTTGGAGATGCGAGCAGATTTCCATAGGAAACTTGGCCCAGATAACCAGCTTGAGGTAGAAATATCTGCTACATGAAGATCCCTGGATGCATGTTTTTACTGGGTTTTGTGCTGTATCCACATAATGCCACTGATTTGTATCTGTAATCTCTCTTATGAGTTGAACATGATTGGCTACAAACACGTGAAATCTTCTCGCTTCATTATTGATGTAGGCCAAAACTACCTGGGACTCTGTCCAGAAGAATTATTCGTCAATTTTATTTCAAGTTCTGCCTTCAACATGACACTCAACCTTGCTGTGGTGACTGCAGCTGAGAGTTCACGATCTGTGTCGGCGCAACTCTTGCTTTAGCCATTACGAAGCTGCAATGGACTTAAACTCTGTCATTCTTGTACCTAAGGTACGAACAGGCACCATATCCTACGTTGCTGGCATCGGAAAAGTTGAAGGTTGAAATGGCACAGCTTGTGAAGGTTGAGGTTTAAAGTTCATTATTTTGGCAGAGGTATTGCACCTTGTGGTCTGTCTCCTGTTCACAATTTTCAAGACCATCATAGGTGTTGTAGGCTTTCACTCTTGCTGCAGCTACCTTGACTTAATTTTATGCTTGTAGCTGTTGTAGCCTTGTCTTTTCCTAATCCAACTTCAGTTTAATTTCTGCCTCCAGTTTGTTCAGCTTAGCTTGTTGCTCACGCATCTGTTGCATCATCTTTGCCTGTTTTATCTTGGCTGCAAGGTTGGCTTCTGTGTCTGCGCGTTTGCTAGAAGATCTGGAAGTGGCTCTCGAGCTTGAGTTGGAGTCTGGTAATGACTCTGAGAGGACAGTTTCTGTTTCTGTGTTTCCAAAGACTGACTTGTGCTCTTCTTTATTAAGTACCATCCTCACGGTTTCCTTCTCAAGTTGATCATTAAAGATTCCGTCTATATCCTCTAGCCGTTTGCTGGTGAGGTCGCAGATTCCATGCATCCATTCTCTTAACAACGTATGGGGTAGTGGAATGGTTGCGGCAAATGGACTCATACTGTTGGTTACTAACGCTTCTTTGGCTTTAGTCTCCTTCAGTCTTGTATCAAGGTCTTCAGTTGAGCATTCTTTTACTTCGTCCTAATTTCTTTTGCTAGCTCCTTCCAAGAGTTGTATGCCTTGTTGAATGCCTTTTCATTTTTCTTAACTGTTTCTTCGTGCACTTCTTGGCCTTTTTCTGTTAAGCTTTGCTCTCTGGAGCTGGGCAGCACCTGTTGTGACTCTGTGGGTTATTCTGTTTCTTTAGCAGGTGACAACATTTTGTTCTAGTGTGCCTTTGCCTTTCAAGTGTGCGTGCCTGAAACCTAATTTGAATGAGTGTTGGCTACGACAGAAAACACTAGTAACGTATAAAGATTAGCATACAATGCATACAATACGAAAACATGTTTTAAACGAATATACTGCGAATAATTTCTAGCCAGACAATTAACAACGGTTTAGTGGATTAGGGAACTTAGGAGATAGCGTTGCTTACAATTTGACACTAGGCTCTCGTATCACAAATATAATAACTTAATCACTGCTTTAGCAAAATATTAATTATTTGGCTCGCATACTAATTAAGGGCGGCTTCCAGACCAGGTATAAAACAGCCCACTATATTTAAAAGTCCACGTGACACGTTTACTTTTCAGCCGATTTTCTTCTGCTGCGTCTGCATGTGTCCTGCGAGGCGTTAGGAAGCCTTTACTCACAGTTTGATGAAGACAGCGAGCAGCCGGTGATGGCAGAGATGCAGGATCGAGTCTCCACCGCAGCGATGAGTTTTCACTGTAGCGGCCCCTTTGGCACCGAGTAAATAACGAGAGGAGAGCTTCTGATGGGTGCAGTACTTTTATTCTTTTGCGTCAGAGGTGTGCAGGAGGGTTGAACACCACCAACGTTAATCTCTTTAACACCATGAGCACCGTGAACCATAAGCACTGTGAAATTACATACAATACATTTGTTTACAGAGATAATCAAAAGGGGGTTACAACAGAATTACAAATGTGGAGTTACAAGGTGGAGTTCAGTTGTCTGCACACATATCTAAATTACATTAAACATCTAAGGAAACATGACTATATGTAGAAGGATTTGGATTACAATACTTAAAATACAAACATTTGGATTATCTACAGCATATCTTTTAACTGACAGCATGGACACAATTTATGCCTAAGAACATATATACTTTTAACCCCGTAAGGACCAAACTTCTGGAATAAAAGGGAATCATGACATGTCACACATGTCATGTGTCCTTAAGGGGTTAAAGACAACGCACTTTTACTGTGTACCTCGCTCCGCTTGCCAAGGGGTGCAACTTTAAACTTTAGAAAAAACCTTGATAACAATGGCCTTCCCACGAGGTGCTGCTGCCTTGCTTTGCATCTGAATGCTGACTCACAGAGAGCTTTTTGCCTCCAAAACTAGAGGAAGTAGGGGGGTCTGATGATTAAACATTTCCCAGGGAAACAAGAGGAAGGCAGAAAGGTGCTGAACAAGGATTTAAAAGGACACTATAGTCACCCAGACCACTTCAGCTCAATGAAGTGGTCTGGGTGCAATGTCTCTCAGGTTTTAACCCTTCACATGTAAACATAACAGTTTCAGAGAAACTGCTATTTTTACATTTGGGGTTAATCCAGCCTCTAGTGGCTGTCTTCCGGACAGCCACTAGAGACGCATCTGCGACGCTGGGGGCGAATTTCACCTCCATCGTGCAGAACGTCCATAGGAAAGCATTGAGCTCCAGTGACGTTGGACTGGGGAGCTGACGTTGGACGGGAAGGAGAGGTCACCAGCGCCGAGGGAGCCCTGCGCTGTATTAAGGTAAGTGGCTGAAGGGGTTTTAACCCCTTCAATGCCACGGGAGGGGGACCCTGACACTATAGTGACCCTTTCCTGACACTATAGTGATCCTTTCCTGACACTATAGTGACCCTTTAAAGTAATAGGTGGACAGTTACAAAGGTCCAGCAAGCTATTAACAGAGCAGGAGATAAATTCTAAATTAAACAGAATTTGCAATAAGGTAAGTTTAAATATTAGATGACTCTTTACAGGAAATGTATAGGGAGGCTGCGTAAGTCACATGCAGGGAGGTGTGACTAGGGCTGTATAAATAAAGTGACAACTACTAAATGGCAGAGAATTGAGCAGTGGTACTTCTGAGGAATTCTCTATACACCAAAACTGCTGCATTAATAAAGTTGTTTTGGTGACTATAGGGTCTCTTTAAATAGATATATTCAATATAGTCAACGGTATAGCGAGTTAACAGAAGCAAAAAACAATAAAAGTAAGATCTACCTATAAGAGGAAAAATAAGTAATCATCAGGCATTTACTAAGTTATTATTTATTTTATTTATTTATGCAGATAAAAGATCAAAACAGAAAATGTTAATGGAAATCTGTTCTTAACCTCCGCTGATATTATTTAGTAGGATCTTAGATGTTTGTTCGATTGTAATCTGGAAACAAACAAAAATAAAAAAAGTGAATTAATTTCATAACACATAGCCTGTTGAAGAAAAATATATTTATACATATCTCTATAAAACAAATTCTATATATCTTTCAAAAGTCACCACTAGGCAAAATTTCAATGCACAGGGAGGAATGTGCACACTTGTTAGGTGGTTATGCCTATCCCAAGGACACAGAAAATTTGTAGGTCATAGATTCCTACAAGCTCTGCTTTGTCCCTCTGTGATGCATACCCACCTAGCACATAGCACACACCTGGTGGTAGACCTGAGATACTGATCTACTTCAGAATGCCTCCAACAGAACTTAATAAAGGTTTTACAAGAAGACCACCGAGCAGCCTTTAAAATTATAGGAAGAGAAAGACCCCTCGTCGCTGCTTTGGAGGTAGCAGCGTCTAATAGAATAACCCCCAAAAATAGATGTTTCAATTTCTGCAGAACTCATGGCACAGAAAATTCATCCTCGAACAGAGTTAATTTAACCTTCACATGCTGATGAGGATTCCTGGAAGTGATAAAGGGCTTGGAAATAATCTACCTACACAAAGCTGATAACTCGAGATATGACTGAAGGGAGTGAACCCGGCATAAGCCTAGATCAGAACAGTAATGGACCAAATCAAGTTCTAATGGAGCATGATCAAGGTGTTACGTTTTTTTGCCTGCCTTTAAGAGTAACATGGAACATAATAGTATATAATATTATGCATTTCCTTTAGTATGCATTATATCTAGTATGTATGATAACGTTTTAAGGTTCCTTTTCTTTCCATAGAGTTTAGGCATACATTGTGACATTTTGATGTGCTTTATATCCTTTTTATGCAATTTATTTTATTTTTTATAATATTTTACTTCTTGTTTGTACTCTCTATTAGTGGTAAATTGTTTATGGAGGTATGTGGTATAATTTCTGACTATATATTGGTCCTTAGGAGTTTATTTTTATGTAGCCCGATTTAGTTAAAATACGAATTCCTCATACACATACACACTCACTGACAAACACCCACACACTTTGACAGACACACACACATTGAAAACTGTCAGGTCTGCTAATTCTATTTTTCCACGAGCTAAGGCTAGGTAAAGAGAATAATTTAAAACTCGGTTCACCTGGCCGATGACCCAGCGCGACTGGGATGGAAGCAGAGGCCTTGATCAGTAACCTTATTGGCTAAGAACTGAAGGTTTTTTTCACAACCTGCCTTACAAATCTGGTTGCAGCCATTGATAGCTTCCTGTTTTGCCATGTCCAGGTAATGTAAGCACTGTTCCTTCAACTTGCGAACTATGCTTTCAAAGGTGTATCTAGGAACATTCAGTGCCTTCACTATCTTTTTGTATCCTATTCCATGTTTGCGAAGGGTGACGATCTCTTCTCTTAACTTTGTGGACCATTCTTTTGACTTAGCCATATTTCCAACATTCAGTCAAACGTATCACTCAACAAAGCCAGTTCAGGTATTTCAAGTGTTCCAGCTCAAGCACAACTAGTGCACCTAATGAAGTCCTGTTTTGCATATATGTGCTTCTGTGAGTGATTCTGTTCAGGGGGTTGAATAATTTTGAGACTGGAGAAGTCATTATAGAAGTTGCATTTTTCTTTGAATTTGGGGAAACCACTTGAAGTATGTTGATCTATTTCAATTGCTTTTGTTTGATTTTAATTGCAGACAGCTAAAAGTCTGTAAATTGTGACAATAAACCTGATTTTCAGTGGGGTTTGAATAATTTTGATTACAGCTGTAGTGTCATTTTGTTAGAGAACAGCCCCGGATAGTGTCATTCTGTAAGAGTACAGTCTCGGTAAGTGTCATTCTGTTAGAGTACATCCTAAGACAGACTTTTTCCAATAAAGCGCAGCCATGGAGAGACTCAGATATTCACATAGCGTGCAGTCATGCAAGACATTCTGCTGTCTCATTAAACATCATTCTGATAGAGTGCAGCCTCAGATATCTCATTGTGATATAGAACAATGTTGAATGAATTTATCTACTATTACTTACCCACAAGATAAGGGCTCTTGACAGTAGTGATGTGCCCTCCGCTGAAGTTAGGATTTTGGTTTCTTTATAAGGTTGACAACTTTTAATGATGCCAGGGGACTCTTTCGCTGCTGGTCCTTGTAAAAGGTACTTTGAGGGACACTTGGCCAACTGGAAGGATACTTTGATACTGATCTCTTTGCCAAAGACCTATCTGCCTTGTTGGCGTCCTTCAAATATGTATCTTCGCCACTCAATTTAATACTGAGCTGGATCAGTTTGACAATATGAGCATGAATGAGACCTTCTTCATCGATAACATATGACTTTGCTGATGGAGACAGAAGCTGGAGTTACAAACAGATGGAAAGATTAGGCAAACAAATCTCTACATCTACAGTGCTAAGCTATTCTGTGTCATGGTCAACACAAACTCTGGAATTCCACCATAAATACATTAACGAACAGAATAATTCTGGCCAAAGCATTACTGTTTCTCGTGTGGTGCATTCAGGAAGGGGATCCCAAATTTGACTTATGTTAATACTAAGAGGGAAATTACTGTATTATCTGATATAATGCAGGCTTCACCAACTCCAGTGAATGCTGCCTCTTACTAACTGACCAAAATATATTAATATAGGTTGTATCTACCCCCAGTGCAGGCTGTCTGTTACTAACTGACCATGAGTATATTAATACAGGCAACATCTACCCCAGTGTATGCTGTCTGTTTCTAACTAACTGTAATTTTATTACTAGAGGCTGTATCTACCTTCATGTATGCTGTCTGTTCCTAACCTACCATGATTATATTAACATGGGCTGTACCTACCCACAGGGTATGTAGCATGTGCTGTGCTTTCACTTCACAGTCCTGGTTTATGAAACCCATGGTCCCCTCAAGTGATCTACATGGTCTAAGAATGTTGTTTTGATATAATCATAACTCCCAATAAAAGTAAAAATTACTGATAGTAGCAAAGGTAGAAATCAGGGCATGCTTAAAGCAAATCTGAGAGTTAGGGCAGTCTTTTAGCAGCATGGGGGTCAGGGGAGAGTTAGAGCAAGTGTGAGATCAGGGGACGGTCAGAGTGAGGGTGAGATCAGGGAAGGGTTAGAGCGAAAGTGAGATCAGGGAAGGGTTACGGCGAGATCAGGGAGGGTTATAGTGATAGTGAGATCATTGGAGGTTCAAAGTGAGGGTGAGATCAAGAAGGGTTAGAGCAAGATCAGGGGAGGGTCAGGGCAAGGGTTAGATCAGGAAGGGTAAGAGCGAGGGTGGGATCAGGGAGATTTAGATTGAGCGTGAGATCAGGGGAGGGTCAGAGCAAGGGTGAGATCAGGGAGGGTTAGAGCGAGGGTGAGATCATGGAGGATTAGAGTGAGGGTGAGATCAGGGGAGGGTAAGAGCGAGGGTGAGATCAGGGAGAATTAGAGTGAGGGTGAGATCAGGGGAGAGTAAGAGCTAAGGTGAGATCAGGGGAGGGTCAGAGTGAGGGTGAGATCAGGGAAGGGTTAGAGCGAAAGTGAGATCAGGGAAGGGTTACGGCGAGATCAGGGAGGGTTACAGTGATAGTGAGATCATTGGAGGTTCAAAGTGAGGGTAAAATCAAGAAGGGTTAGAGCAAGATCAGGGGAGGGTCAGGGCAAGGGTTAGATCAGGAAGGGTAAGAGCGAGGGTGGGATCAGGGAGATTTAGATTGAGCGTGAGATCAGGGGAGGGTCAGAGCAAGGGTGAGATCAGGGAGGGTTAGAGCGAGGGTAAGAGCGAGGGTGAGATCAGGGAGAATTAGAGTGAGGGTGAGATCAGGGGAGAGTAAGAGCTAAGGTGAGATCAGGGAGGGTTAGAGCGAGGGTGAGATCATGGAGGATATGAGTGAGGGTGAGATCAGGGGAGGGTAAGAGCGAGGGTGAGATCAGGGGAGGGTCAGAGCGGGGTGAGATCAGGGGAGGGTCAGAGTGAGGGTGAGATCAGGGAAGGGTTAGAGCGAAAGTGAGATCAGGGAAGGGTTACGGCGAGATCAGGGAGGGTTATAGTGATAGTGAGATCATTGGAGGTTCAAAGTGAAGGTGAGATCAAGAAGGGTTAGAGCAAGATCAGGGGAGGGTCAGAGCAAGGGTGAGATCAGGGAGGGTAAGAGCGAGGGTGGGATCAGGGAGATTTAGATTGAGCGTGAGATCAGGGGAGGGTCAGAGCAAGGGTGAGATCAGGGAGGGTTAGAGTGAGGGTGAGATCAGGGGAGGGTAAGAGCAAGGGTGAGATCAGGGAGAATTAGAGTGAGGGTGAGATCAGGGGAGAGTAAGAGCTAAGGTGAGATCAGGGGAGGGTCAGAGCGGGGTGAGATCAGGGGAGGGTCAGAGCGAGGATGAGATCAGGGGAGGGTTAGAGCGAGGGTGAGATCGGGGAGGATTAGAGCGAGGGTGAGATCGGGGAGGATTAGAGCGAGGGTGAGATCGGGGAGGATTAGAGTGAGGGTGAGATCAGGGGAGCGAGGGTGAGATCAATGGAGGGATAGGGTAAAGGTGAGATCAGGGAAGGATTAGAGTGAATGTAAGATAAGGGGAGGGTCAGAGCGGGGTGAGATCGCGGGAGAATCCAAGCGAATGTGGGATCAGGGGAGAGTTATAACGATGGGCTAAAGTCAGGACAGACAGTTTACAAGGACAAAAGTCAGGGCATGCTGATAGCAAATAACTTTTAATATTATTGTGGTAAACTGCAAGTCACTGGCTAAAACCTCACAGAGTTTTACAAAATATTTACCTCCAGGGGTCAAAGCATGAAAATCTTTTAAGGTCTGAGAATCTTGGCATGGGATCCTCTGCAAAATAAAAGGGATGGGGCAACAAGAGGGATATTATGATATAAGAGGGGAATTAAAAGGGTATTTAGCCCATGTATGACATCTGATCCTATATGAATCATAGCTGGTATAAGGGGATCTGACATTAGGTGCATTATCTTCTAAAACAAAAATAACAAATTTCAGCCCCCACCAATTATTGCTCTATCCTCTCACCCTTTCATCTTGTCATCCATGTTTTACACAATGACTCTCACAACCACCATTCTCCTAAATGCTCAACTATGTTATCATACAGATCCTTTATTATGTGTCTCTGTTCTTTAAACAGTTATAACTCTGTAACTAAGGTCTACAATACCCTATACCTTACAATATCTTTGCACGTCTCTCTTATAGCCTCCAATTATCTGGAGTTTTTATTTTCCATTTACACCACATCGGCCATTACCCTGCATTTCCATTATTTCAGCCACCATTTAAATTATTTACCCCATTTCTCTGTTCTCTCAGCTATCATGTACTCCATTTCTCTCAAACATAGTTTACACACAATTTATTACCCTTTATTAGACCTACAGTATACTCCTGTATTGTATCATATGTATTAATTTCTCCATTCTGTCACTTGCCGTTTTCTATGTATCTAAATTCTCTCACCTGCTTACCCCACTTCTCGGTATCTATCCACTAACTCGCCATTGTGTCTATGTCCCCTCCGCTACAATTTACGCTAGATCTCCTTTCTCTGAGATGCCATTTGCGATTTGTCCTCAGTTATATCCGCCACCATTAACTTTTGCGCCTTCTTTCACTTACTGAGTTATTCACTACTGTGAGAATTGTCAAGAATTCAAAGCAGGGTTAATTTCGGCTGCAAATTTCAATATAGTTTTAGTCATAGTCTTTTGACTAAAAAGCCATTTTAGTTTTAGTCGTATTTTAATCGTCTGAATTGTTTTAATTTTAGTCTAATAAATCTCCAGTAGATTTTAGCCGATATGACCAAGGTCTAACGGCTTTAGTTAAAGCCTCTATCTGTCTCTTTCGCCTCTTCCCCAGCCCCTCTGTGTCTCTTTGTGTCCTCTCAGCCCCTCTTGGTGTCTCTCTCCCAAGCCCTGGTCTGTCTCTTGTGCCCCTTCCACAGCCCCTCTGTGTCTCTTTGTGTCCTCTCAGCCCCTCTAGTTGTCTCTCTACCAAGTCCTGGTCTGTCTCTTGTGCCCCTTCAACAGCCACTCTGTGTCTCTTTGTGTCCTCTCAGCCCCTCTAGCTGTCTCTCTCCCAGCCCTGGTCTGTCTCTTGTGCCCCTTCCACAGCCCCTCTGTGTCTCTTTGATTCCTCTCAGTCCCTCTAGGTGTCTCTCTCCCAAGCCCGGTCTGTCTCTTTTGCCCCTTCCCCAGCCTCTCTGTGTCTCTTTGTGTCCTATCAGCCCCTCTAGGTGTCTCTCTCCCAAGCCCTGGTCTGTCTCTTTTGCCCCTTCCAAAGACCCCTCTGTGCAGTTTTAATTTTGGCGGCAAATTTCAATTCAGCTTTAGTCAAAGTCTTTTGACTAAAAAAACATTTTAGTTTTAGTTGTATTTTAGTAATTTGAATTGTTTTTGTTTAAGTCTAGTTTTAGTCGACTAAATCAAAAAAATTAGAGATAACTAAAATTTGACCAAAATTGTAAGTCGACAAAATGAACACTGAGTCAAAGTGATTTTCAAATTTAAGGCCAAAATTATAAAAAAATCTCCAGGTTAATTATGCTTCCAGTTATGCTACATTAGCTTTACATTTGAAATTCACCTTGAACTCAACTATTTTTACTATAGTGAATAGCCCTGAGGATCTCGATTTGCGTTTGGCAACATTCTCTAACCTGCCAGTTACACTATCACAAAACCTTTTCCAGTGACTTTTCCAGTGACTCCAGTGACTCCCATTCCACGTGTTTGACTTTTATCAATAAAAGTAACTTCTCTATCATGTCGTTAGATGCTTTTACCTTCAGAAAGAATTGTCTGTGAGCACATCGAAACTTGGCAAAACTGCAGAACGAATCAAAGGGTGGGATTGTGTCCAACTCTGTGCAAATCATTCCTAAAACGTATACACAGTGTATATTGTCAGAACAATATACCCATGTTATATAAAGCAGATATCTATTATACAGATGATATTGATGAATGCCAATGGTATATGCTGCAGCCAGATAACTGATATAGAGCAGAGCACACCGATATACCCACAGTATTGACAGCCATAAATCAAATCTACTAAGCACACCTGTATTCCTGAACATTAAAAGTTCAAGAATATAGATAATTTATAATGGTTCATATCATTCTCTTTCTCTCTTTCTATGTAATAGCATTTGAAAGCTTACCATCTGGGATTTGACCATGGTTCTCAAAAAGGTCGATGCGAAGGACCCGGGGTTCATTGCAACCAAAGTTCTCTCGAAATTCACACAGTTCCTCAGCTTTCCAGTCGGGGTTGAAAAGCTCCCAGAATTCCTTGTACTCGTTGTCGGAAAGAGGAGAGCCCAGTTTAGGATGCTGGTTTAAATCCACAGATTGCATACTCACCTCTGCTCTATGGAAGATCACACAAACTGTGGAAAATGAGAAAAAGTTAATATTTTCTAGAATATCTGAATTGAAAAAGGTTTCACATTCATCTATCTCCATATACTCATTGTTCTGATTTATCCTTATAAACCTCAATGTAATGTTTAGGTTGCATATAGTCCCTTGCTATGTCCAACAGCCGAAAGGGACACTCTAAACACCAGAACCACTACATCTTAATCTAGTTGTTCTAGAGCAAACAACCTATACTTGCAGTCTGCGAGTGGAGCATATGCACATAATCCCTTATAATGCTGCCCTATGGGTGAACATTGGATAAAGTCCTTATAGCAGCCAAAACGCGTTTTGCTCTTTTCCAGCGCTTCTTCAGTCAGTGAAGAAGCTCTGGAAAAGAGCAAAACGTGTTTTGGCTTCTATAAGGACCCTTTTTAATACATTTTATATATAGATTTACATGTTTTTAGATTGTTTTTATTATTTTTGTTACTAAATATAATAGTATTTTTAAGAGTCCTTTTGGAGCCTCTTCATTGGGAAAGTGCCATCCCCTATATATTGGCATCACACCTGTATACCCTAGAGCTGGGATTGTAAGGCTCTTTAAAAGGTGAGCCATATACCTTACAAATATCTTACAGTTTTTATATTGGACTTACTACACATTGGATGCTTTTTTTTTTTTTTCCACTGGAGGGAATATCCTTAAGAAAGTGGTGTGGTGCCGCTCTAAAAGCACAGCCGCCCTATATACGGAGCCCATTTATATAGGCTCCATTACATGTGAGTGACCCAATCTCAAAGCACTTTAGATTATTGTGATCCAATACCATCTGCACTATATCTAGTTCCTCCTGTTTTTTTCTGTTCTGTATGCAGTAGATATTACCTTCTGTATAACTTATATGTAGACGGGGTAAGTAATTTTTAATTTTTAAAATTCTTTATTTTTGCAATGTTAGGAATGCGGTAGTACGACAGTATAGACTTATGCAAAAGTCAATTCACAACACTCGTGCCATGTGATTTACAGAAAGACAGGATATGTTTTTTAGAGCATGTAACATTGCACACATTGGTATCTGACTTGTTCAGACTTTTACCTCTTTTTAAAATCAGTTTTATATTTAAACTATGAGATGACGCCATTGGACTCAAAGCAACATAACATCACATTTAGCTTTTAGTGTTCCTTTAAAAACCACTCCCCTAGACTGTGTGCTAAATGATTCCTTTTTATAAAATATTATTCTTAGTTTAATTACCATACAGAAAACATAGCCTTGTTTCTAAGCTTCTCATCTCGCTTCCAGGTCAGAAGTCTTTTCCACTGCTCATTCTGTGATGAAATCAATAACATTGCATCAGATCTTGCATGAAGTTCCGATAACATCAAATTAGAAGATCTAGAAGGACATGATATAAAATAGTTGTAAAATGTATAACAATAAAAACCGATAGCCTGTGTCTTTCCTAGGGGGCTACAAAAGGGTGATGATTATACACCATTGAGGAATGTTGGACCCGTATTTTAGGATCCTGAAGAAATATGACTGTAAGGAACCTTAAAAATACTTATGGATTCTGCATTCTGTGGTTGAGGGCTTCAAAGTGCTGCCTGGCTGTAAGTGCAATTCATATTGTACCAGTGTGATATCACACATATTTTAATTATAGTGAAAAAAAAATTGACATTAAATAGTGTAATTAAAACTGTGTTGTTTATTTACCTAACAGTGATATGTATCTGTAATACTTATTGGTTACATAAATAGCTATCTGTTCAAGTCACCTAAAATGTTCTAGTATAGTTCATTCCTGCAAGTGTCCCTTTTGGTCAGTGGAAATATTGGAGAGGTTAAAGAGAATAAACGTTTGTTTTTTTCATTGAACATATATTCTGCTAAATCCTCATCATGCTGAAAATCACTGTGATATATGTCATGTTTGCCTTTGGCTATGTTTAATGATTATTCAAAAAAAGCATTTGCATGGGCATAACAGTCAATGTAAATATTCTATAGTGCACTGTAGTGGTTATGTTGCTGGCAGACCTCTGGCACTGTCCTGTGATTTTCAAACAGTTTGACTCTTATCTGGGTCCACTGGTGCCCACAATCCAGACTTTCTTCCCAATGTTACCTTTCTGATTTAGTATATCAATTTTGTCCAACTTTGTACATAATTAATTGGCTGAGTAGGATCAGCTTACACACATGACCATTGAATTCAGTCTAAAGAAGGCTGGAATTGTTAAACTAGCGTAGAAATAGTAACTTACAATTTAGTGATATCTGTGAAGATGGGCTAACTGCTGGTGCCCAGGGGACCCAGGTAAGTATCAAACAATTAAAAAATGATTTGACACATAACTGTGTGACTGTACCAGGGACCTCTTGTCAACATAACCACTGTAGTGAGTTGTGGTTTTTGAGCTTAAAGTGTCCTTTTTAGGCAAAAAAAGAATTGCAATCAATGCGAGAACTATGAAATATATACTGCATAATTAAAAAAACAGGTTTTGAAGAAATGACAACAGTCACCTAAGCATGGATTACACTGGAAAGCAAACATTGTTAAAATTGAAGATAATTAACATAACCGAAATCACATTATGGATTTCCTGTGGAATAATTCAATAGCAGGCACTTACAAGCCAAATGATCGGATAAAAAACAAAAGAGCAAAAAACAAAACAAAACTAAAACAGAATGAAAAATGAAAATCCGTTGTTTATTACAAGATTACATCTATACTAAACAAACAATGGAATTTTTTAAAACGTGACCCTTATTTATTGAATTTTAGACAAAAGACCAAATGTATTTTTTTCAGGAACCAGAAACTTATAAAACGTCCTTGATCCTAGACACAGATTACAATTTCAGAAACTATTTTTGACGTCTCAGGATAAAGTACACAGAGGTTAATGGGAAGATCCTTACAAATGTTTACATAGAGGATGTTTATAAGAAACTAAATCCCAACAGCGTCCACTCAAGATGACTCAAAATTCAACAGCAAAATGTTTCCTAATGTTGCCATGTAGGTTTATGCTCTATGTTATTTTAGTACTCGTGTTGTCTATAATGTACTGTACAAACATCACGAAATCTTAGAGACAGGATTTAGTCATTTTAAAGAATTCCATTACAGTGGTAAAAGTCTAAAAGGTTTACAATTTATATCCACATAACAATTCTCAAACACAGATATTCTTTAACCCCTTAAGGACACATGACATGTGTGACATGTCATGATTCCCTTTTATTCCAGAAGTTTGGTCCTTAAGGGGTTAAACAATACATACAATGTTTTGTAGCTAAGGAAATGCGTTGGAATTATACAATTATTACCTAGAACTTTGGGGTATTTAATAAGGAATTGGCTTTATTCAGGGACAGATTAACATAGGGGATGGTGGAGCTGCCCCATGATAGTTCCATGGCTCCAGGCCATTAAACAAATAAAAAAAAAAAAAAAAAAAAAAACACTAGTAGGGACATGCTTGCCGGGTGGTGGCTTGGGAAGGAAGTGCTGATTATATTCTGAAGTGGGTTGGATGTCAGAGTTAATTTCCCAGTCACCACAATACTGCATAAGCACAGCTGGGAAAATCATTAGCACCCCTCAAGACGCCAGTGCAAGGAACATTACTGTTCTGTCAAAAATGCAGCTATCCTCAACCTTGTATATTCCACAGCCCCCCTCGTTCTTGTATCGAATCTTTTTCGCCTCCTCCCACTGTGATTATTTCTCTTTCTTATTTCTCTCAGTCTATTTTTAAGTGTCTTTCGGGTCTGACCACGCTGGACATGTCTCTCTTGTCTTGTTTTCTCTTTCCTGCTATTTCGCTTTTGGTTTCTGTTTGTGTTGCGCGTGTGGGTGTGCTGTGTGTGAGAGGCTGTGTATGCTTTGTGTATGGAGAGGATGTGTTTGTAGACTGGGTGTTGTGTGCTGGGTGGCTGTGTGTTATGTTTGGACTGTGATGCTTGTGTGAGTGTGAAGAGACTTTGTGTGTTGTGCGTGGGCTGTAAGTTGTGTATGGAGACTCAGTGTGTGAGCTATGAGTTGTGTGTATCTTGAAGCTGTGTGTGTTGTGCGCTGGTGATGTGTTCAGATTTTAGACAATAGACCAAACAAAAGAGTTGAGTTATGTGTGTTGAGTGAATATGGAGGCTGTGTGTTGAATGTATGGGGAGGCTGTATGGTGAGTGCATAGAGGGGATGTGTGGTGAGTGTATGGGGAGGCTGTATGGTGAGTGTATAGAGGGGATGTGTGGTGAGTGTATGGGGAGGCTCTGTGTAAGTTGTAAGTTGTGTGTGGGAAACCTGCTAATTTTAATGTGTATATATATATATATATATATATATATAAAATAAATGTTGCTTATTTATTTTTTGGTGAGGGGTGGAGGGTGCAGTAAGAATGCTACCTGTCAGTTGGAGGTGCTGTGATCTATGTGATCTAACCCTCGCCCTTTTGGCCCTGGTGGTCCAGTGGATGGAGCTTGTACTATCACTGCCGAGCCATTTATATAATTGCATGTATGCGTGTAAATGTGTATTTAAAGAAACATAAAATTATTCTCCAATTATAATGCATTGCTTAAGTGCAACTAGAAAAAGGGGACATTAAATACAGCCACATCTCTCCATTTACAATATCTGCAATCTCTAGCATCCCGGCTACTGAACACAATCTACTGTCAACCCCCCCTCAACCTCCCACATCTGTGTTTCTAACCTCAGGGTTACAGGCCGCAGTCACATTGCTCCTGGTCGACAGAGGCAGTTATTCTCCGGAACAGTGGCAGTTAGTCTGGCTGATAGTGGCAGTTACTCTGGCTGATAGTGCTGGCTAGTTTGGCTGATATCGGGGCTAGTTTGGCTGATAGTGCTGGCTAGTTTGGCTGATATCGTGGCTAGTTTGGCTGATAGTGCTGGCTAGTCTGGCTGATAGTGCTGGCTAGTTTGGCTGATATCGGGGCTAATCTGGCTGATAGTGCTGGCTAGTTTGGCTGATATCGTGGCTAGTCTGGCTGATAGTGCTGGCTAGTTTGGCTGATATCGTGGCTAGTTTGGCTGATAGTGCTGGCTAGTCTGGCTGATAGTGCTGGCTAGTTTGGCTGATATCATGGCTAGTTTGGCTGATAGTGGCTGTTAGCTGATTCTGGCTGTTAGCCTGATTGTGGCTGTTAGTCTGGTTGTGGCTGTTAGTCTGGTTGACAGTAAAGAAAAAAAGGCAATTGTGTGTGGAAGGGGGCACACCCAGAACATGCATTTCTCAGCAATGGTGCTGCCATAGAGACCAAAATCTATACAGAATACAGATTAAGGAACAGCACGTGTTGTCTCCCACATTGGAATTAGCATAGGACCCACCGATATTGGGGTACTGTGAAGCTATGGTGGGCTTAACACAATATGGCCATAGGGTGCAACTGAATCCCCATATTTGTTTGCTGAGATAGGCGATTTTAAGTTGCTGAATACAATTTAAAACTGTATTTTATAATGTGTCCTCTGTTCCTTAACCTGTAGTCATGCTGATAGTGGCTGTTATTCTGGTTGATAGTGCCAGTTGGTCTGGTTAATAGTGGCGGTTAGTTTGCCAGATAGTGTCTGTTAATTTGGTGGGTAGGGCTGTTAGTCTGATAGTGGCTGTTAGCCTTGCTGCTAGTGGCTGACTGACGGTTAGTCTGGATCAGCTGAGAGCTGGTCATACAGTAACGCGGAGCATGTTCTGCCAGCACTTTGAATTCAAAGAGCAATATCATCTTATTAGCACACACTGGAATTACATTTAACTGCAAGGTGTACGTGACTGTGGCAGAAGCGGATTAACCAGACTATTACAATAATGAGGATAGGACACACCAAAATTAGGGACTTCAAAGCAATGGCAGGCTTATGCGCTGTATGACCATATTTTGTGGCTAAATCAACATTTAAAAAAAAAAAAAAAAAAGATATGTGATTTAAAAAATGTATAAACTTTAATGCAAGTTTAGAATGGAATGTGCTGTATTTATATAGTGTATAAATTATTGTCCCAACACGCACCCTTTGATGTATACATGTTCACCTCGAGTGGTTCCTTTCTGCTTTCAACTCACCCACCCACCCACCCTGAGATGGTGCAGATGATGTTATTAAATAATGATTTTTTAATTTGTTAAACATATTATGTGGTGTTGGCAATGTATCAGTAATGACCACTGTATAATAACATTTTCCTATAATTAAAAGTTGTTTATTATTGTTATGTTGCTGGTGGCTATGTACATAGGACACTAAGGTACTGTATGAAAACCACACTGAATCCAGGGCAGACACATCCTTCCATAGGAACCAAAATGAGAATATTGTAATAAAAAAAACAAGGATGAGGAAAAGACAAGAACCCCTGTCCTCATAAAACTACAACTCCCATGACACTTTACAAGGTTTAACTTAGCAAAGCATGAAGGGAGCTGTAGTTTTACAGCACAGTGACCGATCCTGTTCTAGACCAATCACTGCGCCACTTTCAAGGCTGTCCAATAAGAGAGGGACTCTCAGAGTACGCTGCGCGTATTGGTCCGTAGTAGCGGCTCTGTGATTGGCTGAGACTCGAGCTTGTATTTACAGGAGGAACTGGCTGTCAGACGCGGTGCATTCTGGGAGGAAAGCATGGCAGCTTCAAGGGGATTCAGGGACTTGTGAGATTGTAGAGGAAACCTGCTTCTTCCAATGTAACTATAACATTATAATCTAACTATTTTATAATACATTATAACATTATAATCTAACTATTTTATAATACAATATAACATTATAATCTAACTATTTTATAATACATTATAACATTATAATCTAACTATCTCATAATACAATATAACATTATAATCTATCTCATAATAAAATATAGCATTATAATCTTATTATTTTATAACACGTGTCATCTATTAAACTTATAATATAACATGTATAATTATCCTCTAATTATATCATAATCTATGTGATTTATAATATAACATTTATTATCTAATTATATCATAATGTAACATGTATCATCTATTCATCTTATAATATAACATCTAATCATATCATAACATGTATCATCTATTTATCTTATAATATAATATTTATCATTCAATTATATCATAATATAGCATATATAATCTATTTATCGTAACAGTTATAATCTAATTACATCATAACATGTATCATCTAATTATATCATAATATAACATGTATTATCTATTTATCTTATAAAAGAAAACTCTGATAACATATACCATGTATAATCTATGTTTCTTATAATATACTATAAGCCTGACATAATATAACATGTATCATCTATTTCTGTTATACTATAAGACTCTGGTATAATACAACATTATAATCAATTTATTTTATATATGCACACTCTGATATAATATAACATTATAATCGGGGGGGCGGAGCCTGACCGCCAAGCCGTGCAGACACGCAAAGCACGAGCTCCTGCCTGGCGGGCCGAAACCGGGTTCAAAGCGACGGCAATTCTGCTAGAGGACCACTGAGGGTACACCACCCACGTCGGGGGTGTCCCACGGACCCGAACGAGACCACCCCGGAGCCTGTCAGAGCTACGGGAGCGGGAATCCAAGTGCGGCCTACTGGGACTAGGGTCGGGGAGAGGCGGCCGCTCTCCCCGACACCGGAACCCTCACGAGACCTCGCATCTCCCAACCTACTGGCACAGAGGGCAACTGAACAGTCCACACAACGGGCAAGGGCACCAAACTGCCAAGACGCATCCAAAATGGCCGCCCAGCGCCGACCTAACGAGCAGAGTACCTGCGTCCAGCCACCCACATACCTCCTGGGGGCCTTGGACCAGATCTGCACAAGCTTCTGGGCCATACTACACAGCCGCGGAATGACTCTCCGACGGGCAGTGAAAACTGTGGCATCATGGGTCCGACCCGCAACGAGACGCCGCTGCTACAGATACCTGCCTCAAGCTCCCAGAACAACCATCCGGCGACGCAGATACCTGCGATCCCCACGGCGGGGAAAAGTACCACGCTGTTCCCACTCCCAAATACACATAAGCGGAACAGCCCACCCTGCCGACCACACAAGCACTCCACCTCATCTTTGCATCAAGCGCAGCACGACCCAGCCCACTCTAACCAGCGCTGCACATCCTACAGGCTACTACAAGGGCAGACTCCCAACACAGAAACGCCGAAGACATGAGGAGCTGCCTAACAGAGCACCAGCGTTTCCCGGTGTCAGGGGTCGGCTGAACTTGCACTGGACTTACCCGTTCATGCCAGAGTCCTGCAAACGGCTATGTACTTTTACCTATGATTTATCCTGATCTTTTACTTGCCCGGAAGCCCTAGCTAGTAACCTTTATTTTAAATTCTCTATCCCTCTGCAAAATGTTTATCTACGTTTGTTCATGCATTACAAGTCAGACAATCAACAATACCGCAGATGTATTTCGCTAGCTACACATTTTATACCAGCATAAGTACTAATCGACGGGAGCTAGATTCGACTGGATAGCCAGTATAGGGGGCTAATTAACTACTCACTGTAATCTCACTGAAGTCTAACGGCTTCTTAACCTCAAGTCCTAGCATACTTAATACTTAATGCTTACTGTGAATGTCCTATAGCGTGTTAACACTATGTGCTAGCTACATTCATTCTTACTTTACAGTCCTAACGGCATGGTCTAGCTTGAACAATATATATAAAGTAGGGCCTCACAGTGAGAGTTTAAACTTGGTCCACCATACCAGAAAAGAAGGCGAATATGTCGTAGAGATTTTTTCCTTAATTGTCTAATTCACTTACTAGTAGCATTTACTCTGCTAAAATCACGCTTGATGAACGGCCAGCAAATGCTTAGACGATATGTTAATTATATCATATTACTGCATCCGTATGTCGACTAAATGGTTAACCTTTATACGCATCTAGACTAACGCATTGACAACATGCATGTTTCTATTACCTCGCTATGTTCAAGCTTTCTGCGAAAAGCTAGTTTTCTGTTATAAAAAAAAAAAATGTGCAGTACATCGTGACAAAGCTTGTATTCAACTCTGCACGTCAAAAATAAAGAATTAAAAAAAACAAAAACATTCTAATCTATTTATTTTATAATATACTATAAGTCTGATAAAATGTATCTGTAATCTATTTATCTTATTATATATGTGGACTCTGATATAATATGCAATCTACTTATCCTGGCGTACATAGACTTTATATAGCATCCTGTGATATATTGAGACTGTGTTGATATAAAATAACAGATTAATCTATACAAGGAGCATAGGTAAACTTTTAAACCCCTTTAAAACATGTTTCCAGAATATTTTAACATTCCATTGAATTCTTAAGTGAACAGTACAATTTCTGAAACACATACCTCCGGCATCCATTCGGTTAAAGGCTATGGTACACACACGTTTATTTTAAAGATTGGATGTATGTATTTTAAAATCGCTCAGCTTACCTCCTGTTCATCAAAGCCTCATGGATGTGGCGTGGAGCTCAATACTGACAACTGATTTACGGGGAAGAACCTTCCTACAGGTGGTTCTTCTACTCCGCTACTGTACATTCACTGTGGTTGTTACATGTGTGCCATGAACTAGTATTTTTGCACTTTAATATATGCATGTTTAAATTGTTTATGTATCTCCATTTGGTCTCTCTGCAGATGTGGGGAGTAAATAAGCTGTTTAGTGTGGGGCGTTCGTTATGTTCCCAGTTATTACCAGCTGCCCGCTCGTTTTCTCTTGGTAAGTTAAGATCTGGTGATGATTACATGCATGGTATCCTACCTAATGAAGACTGTTAGATTATGGACAGCATATTGCACAATTTCTAATGACAGAGTGTGAGGGGAGATTTGGAGTTTTACACTAGTGCTCTCTGGGATTAGTTTTAGAATGTGAGAACTGCAGTAGGCTGACCTCCTTTGTCAGATGTCATGATAGAGCAGGTCTGTAGTGTTGGGATCTCGTGTGTGTATAGGAGTAGTGAAGGTATGAGTACTGTGACAGAGATTAAGCTGCTTGATAGGATGTGGAAGTTTGTTGTACTTGTCGTGGTGTAAGAGGAGTGCTACAGGGTGATCATTTGATAGGAAATCACTGCCCAAGAGGGATACATGAAAATGATAGCTCTAGACTGCTGTAGTAGGGTGTATGAGTAGACTATTGGTGCGATGTGAGTATCGTGCCAGCGTGTGAATGGCTTTGTACAGTATGGAGTGTGACTAGGTCATCGACAGAGTGTGCACATCCTTATAGCATATGGGGGAACTCACTAGAGTGTGAGAGTAGTGTCAGTGGCGTAGTTTGTGTAGTGTGGGAGTGTTAAGTAGTACTGTTCATGGAGGCAGATGGGCTTGGTCAAGTAGTTTAATTATCTTTGACTGTGGTCTTGGCTTTTTAGGGGCTTGGAATGGGGAGAATAGTGGTGGTGGGTGGTGTGATGGATTTATTAGGAAATTAGAGCAGCGGTATGTGCGGTGAGGCACTCTAAGTGGTGTCATATGTAGTCCAGAGGTTGGAGTGGTGTGCGTGTAGTGCTGTTTTAGAGGGCAGGGTAGTTGGCAGATTGAAAGAGCTATATTGATATCTTAGTTCAGACCTGATGAATAGTAACTGTGCTTTGTTTTTCAGGACACCGGGATTTTCTGAAAAATCATTTTCGTCCACAGCTCAAACTAACAGACCGCTGGAACAATAAGCGGGTTATGTTTGGAGTTTATGACAATATAGGCATACTAGGTAAGCTCACTGTTAGTGTTTATGGTTGAGTTAGGATAGGGTATTCTGCCATGTAATGTTGTCTAAGTGGGTTTTGAAGGCATGCAGATACTACTAGGAGTAGAAACCAAATTCTGAGGGTTTTAAAAATACAATAAACATAACAAGGTAAATCATTTTTATTTTGACATGCATTCTTTTGATAGCTTTTGTTTTAATGTGATTTTCATTTTTAATTTTTTTTAAGTTGAAATGTTGAAGAAATGAGGGTTGTAGATTGTACAAAGTATCAAGTGCAGCAGATGAGAGAGGCTTTAGTCTAGACCATGGGTGTCCAGCCTTTTAACTTCCCTGGGCCGTATTGAGTGCAGAGGAATTGTCTTGGACTACACATCAAATATATAATATAGATTATAGATAATGTGTATATAAGTATTATATCTTTAAAAGCCCTATTCTTAATTTTGATATTCCAATTGTTTAGTAGATAACTCCCTTATTTGTTATGTTTGTGTGGGATTGGCATATTTAGGGATATCAAATTAGGGAGCTATCTACTAAACACATACACATGTGAATACGTATGTACACACAGTCTCAAATCTATACACTCATAATCACCGACACACATACAATCACAGACCTATACGAACAATCACAAATACACACACACACACAATATCACAGACCAATGCACACATACAATCACATACCTATACATACAGTCACATACATACACAATCAATCACAGACCCCCACACACACATACACAGATATACACACACACACAATCATATCTACAACACAATCAAATCTACACACAATCACATACATACACAAACATAATCACAGATCCACACACAATCACATATATACACACACAATCACAAACGTACACACACAATCACAGACATGTCCACAGATCCCCCCCCCCACACACACAGCCAATTACTTTGCTGCTGGGCTGGAGCCTGAGACCTCTGTGCTCTTCATGCACAGGTCCCTCACGGTGCTGAGCAGTGATGCCGGGATGACATCATATTCTGGCAGACAGCTCACTGCTGGGCGGTGAGGAAGCTGTGCAGGAGGAGCACAGAATGTAATGGGTGCAGGGGCATACCTAGTGCTTTTGGCACCCCTCTCCCCCAATTCAAATGTAAAAAAAAACACCCTTTTTTTTTTTCATTTCCTACTACACCCTGCCTGGTCCCCCTCTACAACCCCCCCCCCCCATCTTCTACAAATCCCCTGCCACATCCCCCCTTCTATAAATCCCTTGCCCCCCTCCCTCTACAAAATCCCCTGCCCAAAAAACCCTGCCCATCCCTTCTACAATAAACCCTGTCCACCCCCTCTGCAATAAACCCCTGCTCACCCCCTCTACAATACTTTTACCCACCCCTGCACCCCCATTCACAAAACCTCCTGCCCTCCCTCTACAAAGACCCCTGTCCCCCTACAAACCCATTCACAAAAATCCTTACTCCCTCTCAAGATCCTTGCACAAAAAAAAACAGCATTGGTAACCAATTGATATTTTTGGACTTTTAGCTGGTATCCCGAGATAGCTATAAAATCAATCACAATCTGAATTTCACAAATATTTCTTTCTATCGTAATGCCACTGACATCAGAAAATGTTATCATGAAAATAATCCTTAATTGGGATTTTATTTTTATTGGCGCTTTACTGGATATAAAAAGCTGTTTTTGTTCACAGTAATACGAGGAATAGGATTGACTGAGATATCTTCGTAATCTTTTTTTCTCTGTAGGTATTACAGGGAATCTGCAAATGTTAGTAATACTCTGGGGAATATTGATTTAATTTTGGTAGATATAATGCAAAGTGTGTTTGTACTTCATTATATAAAGTAGATTGAGCTTGATAGTGAGTCTTCATGCATTACCCTCTAATTTTCTGCACCATATGTATCTGTCTAGGTGAATTTCAGGCACACCCTCGGGACCTGATTGTGGGCCCTTCCTGGTTGAAAGGATGGAAAGGGAATGAGCTACAGAGGTGTATCAGAAAGCGTCAGATGGTTGGTACGAGAATGTTTTATCGTGATAGAGAAGATCTTAATAAGCGAATACGTTTCCTGTACAGAAGATTTAACCGTTATGGTAAACATCGCTGACATGTACAAATCCAGATACAGAGACTCTTAAATTCCATTTGTTCATTTCTCTATGTGTCCCCAATAAATGATTTCATATTAATTCTGTCCTGCTTATCATTTCCAGACATATCCTGTTCTGATTGATATCAACCTTCCGACCAAGTAGACCATGACAATCTTTGACACCCAGCAGTAGGACAGGCAGAAACTATTTGTTGTAATACATGAGTATTTGAACAGTTTATGGGCAAATATTAACAGTTCTCATGTGTGGCAGCAGCTATAACACCTTATACCTTCCGTAAATTGTTAGCTATGTTCTACATTCTGTTTTGTGTGTTTCTTAAATGAGTTCACTGTCCCTCAGACACTGTTGGGGGCCGGACTATAGTTTGAAAAAATATATGAATTCCTATACATACTGAAACAGACACAGACACATAAATACAGACACACACATGCATAAGGACATACAAACTGACAGACATATACATACACATACTGACATACATACAGATACGTATATACATACTGAAATACATATATTGACATACATACATGTACAAACAAATATACATACATACACACATACTGCAATGCATATAGATACATACTGACACACACACACACACAGCTAATTTTTCGTACTTTTTTTTTTTTTTTTGCAGGAGGGTGCGTGTGGCTGATGGGAGTTGGCGTGGCTCTCGCGACCTGTCTGCTGGGAGGAAGTGACCGGCCGTCACTTCCTCCTAGGACGACTTTGCAGCTGCAATTTTTTAGAAGGGCCCGGTCGTGCTATTGCACGGCCGCAGCACTAAACGGGCTCCTGAAGATATAGGATCCATCGGGTAGCCCTAAATGCTTGGACCACCCGATGGACCCTATAAGCATGCAGACCCTGGTGGCGGCCCTGGGCCCTGCTATTGTGGCTACACAGCGGCGGGTTCTGCAATTGCCGAGCGGGCCGGGCCCTGTAGTTTTAGGACTCATTGAGTACACTATCAGGAGAGCTTAATATGTCAAGTCCTATGCTGCAAGCCAGGCCTTGAAAACTACTGCAAACTTGGAAGTTGAATGCCACATTTGCTTGATGTGAATTTTTACTTGCCAGGGTACAATTTTCACTCGCCAATGGATAGTGGTAAGTGGAAATTTTGAATCCTGCTGTCAGATTAGAGTTTTCTTATCTCCCAGAATGGAAGTGTCTTATACTACAATATAATCTATTCAATTTAGTACCTGAAAGTCACCAGAACAACCACGGCTTATTGTATTTGTTCTAGTGAGTAGAATCATTCAGACTTTTTGCAGTAAACACTGTCTTTTCATTGAAAAGGCAGTGTTTACATTACAGGGATACCTCCACTGGCCAATCCTCAGATGGCTACTAGAGGTGCTTCCTGGGGCAGTGCTGCACTGTGTGACTCCCATTCAGTGTCTCCACCCTCTGCATGGAAACACTCCTTATAGAGATGCATTGATTCAATGCATCTCTATGAGAAGATGCTGATTGGCCAGGGATGTGTTTGGCTTCTGTTGGTTCTGCCCCTGATTTGCCTCCTTGACAAGCTCGGCCAATCCAATTCTTTCCTTTTTAAAAGCATTGTGATTGTCCCAGATCAACACACTTCTGATGATGTCAGCCAAGCAGGCAGATCAGGGGGCAGAGCCAGCAGCAGTGGACTGGAATAAAGGTAAGATTTTACTATATTAAGGGGGGGCTAGATGGTGTTTTTAACAGTATAGGGTATGGAAAACATGTTTGTGTTTTTGACCCTACAGTGTTTTTTTTTTTTTTAAAGTGAAATAATATGACATTGAGCTCCAGAACTATTTAGGGGTTATAGCTGGATATAGCTAGGATTTGCAAAAGGGGGACACAGACCAAGCAAATAAAGAAAATGAGCGGGAAAAGAGGAAATTTTCTGAAAACGTAACAATTGTTATCATCTGTGATAAAGGGAGGGAGAACTGAAATTGGGTTCAGTAAATAATGGACAGAAAAGAAAACACAAAAAGAGTATCAAACAGTCTCCACGATTAGGCAATATATAATGTGAGTTGTGGGGTCAATAGGAGGGCAGACAAAAATCAAGATACAACATCTTAGGTAAGAGTATCAGATCATGCAGGGGGTGGACCAAATCCTTGTCATAAGCCTACCACAGATGACAGAACTGAGGAACAGGGCAAGCAGGGAGAACAGTAAAGACGTTGAATGGGATGCTCCAACTCTATGTGTTGCCTGTCTGAGGGGGAGCTTGATTAGAGCTTTCCAGTTCTTCCTCTGTTGTAGGATGGAAGGACAAATGTCTTGTAAAAGCTGAGGACGATGGGTGCACTGTTAGTCCTGTTATGAGATCTGCAACCTTTTGAATGTGTGTAGGCTTACACGACTTTTCTTCTCCTGTTGTCTTTTTATCTTGTTTGTATTTTCCCCAGACTTCTTACGACCACCATCAAACTTCAAGTTCCCCGCAAATCACAATAAAAATTCAAGATCCAAATCATGTTGACTAACATTTTTTTTATTGCAAAGCACGCACAAAATTAGAAAACACAATAGAAAACGAAACAATTCTAAGCAAAGAATAAAAAAAATCGAAAAAGCTGCAGTATGGCGCACACTTCCCTGCAAAAGTGCAAATTGCAATATAATATAAATTAAACAATTTTCCAACACTAAACCTGTTAACTACCCGTTACAATATTCATAGGGGTACCAAATATCAAATATAAGTGGCCTATCTGTGTTCAGTATGAAATATAATGCAAATTAGGATCAGTCATTGAGAATATCCAGTTGAAATTTCTAAAAGATTCAGAAGAGTTAACCAGGAAAATTGAAGCATATGAGCACTGCATCAATATCCATATTTTCAGAAAATAAAAAATTAGGCCATTGAATACAACTGAACATTTATTGATAACTTGTGTTGATTTATCCTTTTTTACTCAATGCCCTGTTTTCTTTTTAATGTATATTAAAGGAAAAAGTTAGTGTTCAGGTGCCGTCCTGCCGTGAGTATCTAAAAAGTATGTTTTACTTGCCTTACTTTACTTTTCCCTAACGCAGCACTGGTCCGTCATCAGACGTTTTTCCTCGGTGATTGGTGATTTCATCCAGTCCAGTGCTTCCCCTTAAGGAAGCATTGGGATGCTAGTGCGCATGCACGTCAAATCGCCACACTGCACCAATCAAATGCTCTCTTGGAGCACCGTTTGATTGACAACCGAGTCTGACTTGGATCTTACAGGGGAAGCGTCTCTAGCGGATGTCAGGAAGACAGCCTTAGAGTTGTGTTTAAAACCCTGCAGTGTTTTACATTGCAGGTTTAAAACCTAATGGCTGCTGCACCCAGACCCTTTCATTGAAATGAAGTGGTTGGAATGCCTTCAGTGGTTCGTAAAAGAAAATAGCAAATTATGTCACAATGCAGTTAGGTTCAGGCACAGTCAGGGCACACTATGCATTAATTCTGTCTCTCCTCGTTCTCAGATGATGGACAGGTACCAAGGGCAGAGCTTCTAGCAATGATTGACAGGGAGCTAAGATCGAGACACTCCCTGCCAGGAATACCTCTCTGTGGACTACTACAATTCATTTTCAGATTTCCCAAGCCCATATTTGTTAGATAAGTAAACATAATATTGCAAATCCCGGGAGGTAATCTGTCAAATGGCAAAAAAGGGATTTCGTGTTTAATGGCGCCGATGTACTGAAACTAAAAACGTGTTAAAACTGTTAATATATTTTGAGTCTTATCTTAAAGGCCGAAAAGATTAGCGTCACATGAAACCGCTCTGATGGTAGGAAACACTTTATCTATATACTGCAGGCCAGATGAAAAGATTGGATTCTGTGACCAGTCACTGCTAAACTGTCTGAATAAATGCACAGATGTAGTCAAATCTGATAGCACGTTCAATCACTATTCATAGTGTAATATATTAAAAGGGCACTATAGGCACCCATACCACTTCATTCCATTGAAGTGGTCTTGGTGCAGTGTCCCTGTCACCTTAGCCCTGCAATGTAAAACATTGGAATTTTCATAGAAATTGCAATGTTTACATTGCAGGGCTAAAACTGCTTCTACTGACCATACAGAGGGCCACTAGAGGTGCTTCCAGCAGTTTCAGAGTTTAAAGTCGTTGATTCAATGCTTTTCACGAGAAAGGCCTTATACATGTGTGGCGCTCACCGCACGTGCTTACTAGAGTCTCTCCATTGCCAATGTCGGAGGAGACGGAGGTAAGTGTTAAAAGGTTTGGGGGCCAGACAATAAACTTAGGGCAGAGGGACGTTATTGCATAATGAATAATTTTTTGGGTGTATTTCTAACGCTATAGTATTTGCTTTACATCTTATTCGGAATACAGACAGGCCATTTTTATTTGATTTGATTTCTGTTGCGTCTAGATTTTTTATAACGGAGAGTTAACTCACTTACTGCTGACACATTGTTTCATTCATTATATGTTTGCTAACACAGAACAAAATCAATTTTCTTTCCCCATGCCACTAAGAGATTTACAGAGTTATTTACTGAAGTGAGATTTCAAAGTGAATTTCAAAATTTAAAGAGCATCTGACATGTCCAAAACTATGTTCGCTATTTTTTAAGAGCATCAAATTCGATCTATACATTGTGCTAGTACTTTTTCTATTAAGCTAATGTTACAGAGGTTTTTCTCCTACCTGTCTATTAATTCTTTGGTGTACACTCTATGCCAGGGAATTGATTGATAAAGGAGAGAAGAAGAGATCACCCACAGGCATTCCTTCGGCACACCACCCATTGCAACAACAGTGCATGCGCTGCTAGAGCTGGCTATGGAGTATAGGAACGGAGTGATGTCAGTGTGTAGACGTCATGGAAGAGGTATTCAAATTAGTGAAGAGACCGTGCAGACTAGAGGTGGGTGTTACAGAAGCGTAACACCCACCTCTGCAATGGGATCGCAGCAAGGGAGGGGGAAGGGTCAGGTAAGTGGTGAATGGTTCTCTTTAAGGCCAGAGTAGCTGACTTGGAGAATCCTTTTTAGTTTGGCTATTTTTCCCTTAAATTTGAAGTTCACTTTGAATTCCCATTTGAGTAAATAACTATTAAATTACCATTCCTTAATATTTATCAACACATTACAATCCTTTTTTTTTTTTTTATTTCCTCTTCACAATGTTTTATTTTACAAACTGGTTCCTGCAAAGAATGGTACAGTGCACCCGGTTCTGTTTACTAATGAACAATTATTTATTGTATTTAATTTTTATGATATCACAGGGCAAGGGGAGATATTGTTTATAATCTGTTTGTGAAAGAAGCCAGGGATCAACCACCTGATTGAGTTCTAAAAAAAACAAAAAACTCCACTGACTGTTTTGCATCAATCTGTATATACACAAACATTTTTTTAACTTTTTAAAAAATGATTATTTTAAAAAGTAAATGTTTTGCCCATAAAACATTTTTATTAAGAATAAAATCACGAATAATTCATTTACTGAATTGAGAACTTTCGGCAATTGAAATTGAGTTTTAAATTGTAGACCAAAATAGCCAGACTTAAAGTATAGCTGATTATTTTTTTTATCTTAAACTTTTTATCTTAAATTTGAAATTCACTATGAATTCCCAGTAATTCTCCAATTCTTGCTTTAGTAAATATTGTGCATTATGGGTTATTGGCTGTGCTTACAGTGCCCTCTACTGTTATAATTTATGTTTACAGTTACGTCTTCCTGAGCTGTAATAACTCCCAAGAACTATTTACAATTGACAAGGAAGTTGCTCATTTTGTACAAATCGAAAAAACCTTCTCCAAGTACGTTCCAACTTGGCTACTTTGCCTTAAAAATTCCAGTTTTCTTTTCAATACTCCTAATTCATTTTTGTGAATTACTCCAAGGCTGTTAACGGTAAAAGCCCAGTTCTTGCAAATTAGTAATGAAACCATTAATTATTTCATTGCACCATTAATTTATAAGGAGTTAAAAGGGAATTGTCAGGAGGTTTTCCAAGGAATTGCAAATTATGGGACACAATAGAGTGGTAGACTTTATCAATTTGCACTATATTGGCCTGAAATGTGAAATCTCTTTGTGAATTTCTGACAAGTCACAGTTTGGTAAATAACCCAGCTAAGTTATTGTTATTATTTAACAAGGTTATTGATCATTTGGTTCAAGTGTTGAAATCGGTGCGATTTTATTAATTTTTTCACTTTAATTTACCCAAATTGTAGACTTTCAAGTTACAACCCAGTGTATCATAGTCATATTAAAGGCAACCTATAGTGCTATAGCTCCCTATAGTGCCCTCCTACCTCGCGCCTCCCCCCCTTGTGGTGCAGAAGTGGTTAAACACCCCTTCTGTCATATGATTACACCGCTGATGTCACTCAGCGCTGGTTCCGTCTTCACTCCTCTGACGTTGGGGGAGACCTAATGCAATGGGCACGCTCGCATTAGTACTACACCGATAGGAAATCATTATACAATGCTTTCCTATGGGGTTTTCGGTGATGCAGGATGTCCTCATGGATAGCGACCAGAAGTCGCTTAATGACCTGTCCCTAAAGTGGCTGTCTGGTATACAGCCACTAGAGGTGGAGTGAACCCTCAAAGGTAATTATTGCAGTTTATTAAAAAACTGCAATAATTACTACTGCAGGGTTAAGGGACCTAGGATACTGCACCCAGACCACTTTGATGAGCTGAAGTGGTCTGGGTGCCTATAGTGTCCCTTTAATGAGCTATCTGGATTGAATCTGTTCACCCAGACAAAATCTAAAAATAAACCTATAGTGAAATATACACAGACTATAATAAATATGTTATATTGGAGGAAACTGTTCAAACCGAATATCTGCCCATTGGAATAAAGTAGGATTCAAGTCTGTATGTCTGTCTGTCTGTCTGTCTGTCGTTCTCACTCTGTCTGTGTCAGTCTCACTCTGTCTCTGCCATCACTGTGATCGCTGCCGTGAGCCCATCTTTTTTTCCACATAATGATTCCAAGGACGAATATCACAGACGAAATTAAGAAGCCAGAAATTCCCATCGATCTTTCCAAGTCTGTTCAAAGATGAGAACAAACAATATTAACTTCTAGAAGAGCAGGTGTCTGGAAAGTGGTCAATCATGGACTTAACTCTAGCATGCAAAGCTTAGAACCAGTAATATTGCATAAAGCAGAACTATAAACTAGAACCAATTCATTCATCCCACCCCCAAACTCACCTGTGCTACATAAACAAAATATACACAGTATACCTACTGCACGTACTGTACCTCCCTCTACTGTAAAGTACCAAGTACACCTGTTAGTGCTGTATAAATAAAATATACATACACTGTGTACCTACTTTCAGGGCCCTTGCGCCCTTGGCAAGACCAGCAACTTGCGCCACCCCCCCATAAGCCCCTGTGTCTCTCTTTGTCCCACTCAGTCCGTCTGTGTGTCTCTTTCTATCCTCAGCCCCTGTGTCTCTCTTTGTCCCACTCAGTCCGTCTGTGTGTCTCTTTGTATCCTCAGCCTCTGTGTCTCTCTTTGTCCCACTCAGTCCGTCTGTGTGTCTCTTTCTATCCTCAGCCCCTGTGTCTCTCTTTGTCCCACTCAGTCCGTCTGTGTGTCTCTTTGTATCCTCAGCCTCTGTGTCTCTCTTTGTCCCACTCAGTCCGTCTGTGTGTCTCTTTGTATCCTCAGCCCCTGTGTCTCTCTTTGTCCCACTCAGTCCATCTGTGTGTCTCTTTGTCCCATTCAGACTCTCTGTGTGCTTCTCCCAACCCCTCAGCCTTCTGGGGTGGAGAGAGACACACAGAGAGCTGAGGGGACGCTACATTTAGTGACTGGCAGGAGGGGTGCACTGTGCTGTGTGCCCCCCTTCTGCCAGTCACCCGGAGACTGCGCCGCCAAGGCTTGTGCGCCCTAGATGGTTGCCTAGTCAGCCTAGCGGTGGTGCCTGCCCTGCCTACTGTACTTACTGTACCTCCCTCTACTGTAATATAAACTGTAAAGTGCTCAGTACACCTGTTAGCACTATATAAAATATACATAGACTGTATACCTACTGCACTTACTGTACCTCCCTGTACCTCCCTCTACTGTAATGTAACCTGTAAAGTGCTGAGTACACCTGTTAGCGCTGTATAAATAAAATATACATACACTGTATACCTACTGCACTCACTGTACCTCCCTCTACTGTAATGTAACCTGTAAAGTGCTGAGTACACCTGTTAGCACAATATAAATAAAATATACATACACTGTATACCTACTGCACTTACTGTACCTGCCTCTATTGTAATGTACACCTGTTAGCGCTATATAAATAAAATATACATACACTGTATACCTACTGCACTCACTGTACCTCCCTCTACTGTAATGTAACCTGTAAAGTGCTGAGTACACCTGTTAGCACAATATAAATAAAATATACATACACTGTATACCTACTGCACTTACTGTACCTGCCTCTATTGTAATGTACACCTGTTAGCGCTATATAAATAAAATATACATACACTGTATACCTACTGCACTCACTGTACCTCCCTCTATTGTAATGTAACCTGTAAAGTGCTGAGTACACCTGTTAGCACAATATAAATAAAATATACATACACTGTATACCTACTGCACTTACTGTACCTGCCTCTATTGTAATGTACACCTGTTAGCGCTATATAAATAAAATATACATACACTGTATACCTACTGCACTCACTGTACCTCCCTCTACTGTAATGTAACCTGTAAAGTGCTGAGTACACCTGTTAGCACAATATAAATAAAATATACATACACTGTATACGTACTGCACTCACTGTACCTCCCTCTACTGTAACGTAACCTGTAAAGTGCTGAGTACACCTGTTAGCACAATATAAATAAAATATACATACACTGTATACCTACTGCACTTACTGTATCTCCCTCTACTGTAATGTAACCTGTAAAGTGCTGAGTACACCTGTTAGTGCTATATCAACAAAATATACATACACTGTACATCTACTGCAATTACTGAACCTCCCGCTGCTGTAATGTAACCTGTAAAGTGCTGAGTACACCTGTTAGCACAATATAAATAAAATATACATACACTGTATACTTATTGTATCCCCTTTAAAGTAATGTAACCTATCGTTAAGTGCTAAGTACACTTATATAATTTATATGCCTAATAAATATAAGGTCTTAATGAGCACACAATGTTCTTGTAACTTATCAGTAAATATACCTTTTGGGGGGACACTGGTATAGACCTCAATTGGATCACTGATAGAGATGTGTGACACAGAGCAGGTGTAGATGTCAGGTGGAGCGCCGGTGGGGGGAATGGGAACACTCAAGTAACTGGTCAGGTTGAACGTTCCATCAATGTTCATTCGATGGCTGGAGGTTACATGGGAGTCATGAGTAAACTGCTCCCCACCCCGCAGCCAGGAGATCTCAACGTCAAGGGGATAGTACCGGTCTGTGCGGCAGACCAGTCTAGGCTGGGGAGATCCAGTAAGAGATAATGTCACCAAAGGGGGATCTGGGAACAAACGGATATGTATCATTTAACAAAGTCTTAGACATATTGATCAACACTCCTAATCTGAAAAGGTTACAATGTGTCTAATATTAATTATTAGTATAATTTATTAGCATTGATAGATTATGTAAGCTTACATTGCTGACCTGTCACTTTCTGTATTTTTCTGTAATTCCTTCATTAAGCTTGTGACACAATGCTTTCTCTGACTGTCTCTGTACCTGTATGTCTAGCTGTCTTCCTGTCTGTTTGTATGTCTTTCTATCTTGTTGTAAAGACAAAAGAGAATTGGGGGTACACCCAGAACATGCATTTTGCAGCAATGGTACTGCCAGAGAGACCAAAATGTATACATAATACAGATTAAGGAACAGCGGACACATAATAATACATTTCTAAATTCTATAAGGCTACTTAACATCACCTATCGCAGCAAACAAATAAGGGGATTAAGTTCCATCATATTATTATTATCGCCATTTATATAGCGCCAACAGATTCCGTAGCGCTTTACAATATTATGAGAGGGGGATTTAACTATAAATAGGACAATTACAAGAAAACTTACAGGAACGATAGGTTGACGAGGACCCTGCTCAAACGAGCTTACAGTCTATAGGAGGTGGGGTGTAAAACACATTAGGACAGGGAATAGCAATCAAATAAGGTGGGAGCAGGGCCGGACTGGGAAAAAAATTCAGCCCGGGCAATTAAAGGCAGAGCAGCCCACTATTAGGGGCGGGGCCAGAAAGGGGGCATGTCATGTCACCACCATTGACACGCACACCCCCTTCCCCCCCACCAAATGAGTATGTTAATGTGACTGCTCCAGAGCATCCAGTGCTCCTGGCTAAAATAAATGCCAGGATTTTTTTGGGGGGGGAAGGGGGGGGTTGAGTTTGTGCTGCGTTTGCTGGCGATTTGTCTCTGGTGTCCTCAATAGTGGGATACCAGAGATCAAAACAGGAACCGGACTGTTAAAGAGTGTTGTGCATGTGTGGGGATGTTCCTTGTGTTGTTGTAAATGTTTGGACGTTGCATGTGTGTAGAGCAATTGTGTGTGTGAAGAGGTCTGTTTGTGGCGTACTACATGTGGCTAGTGGCTGTAGTGTGTGTGTCTCTGGGTTGTAAAGTATGTGTGTTTGTGTGTGTGTATTTATATAGGGCCTGTGGAGTGTGTGCATGTAAGGAGCTGTACTGTGTGTTTGTGAGTGTATCTAGGGGCTCTAGTGTGTGTATGCATATAGGAGCTGTAGAGCACATGTGTATAGGGGGGATAATGTATGCATAGGTGGTGTAGTGTGTACAAGGGGTGCACAATATGTATTTATAGGGGATATAAATTAGTGTGGGTGCATGCAGGGGGTGTGTGTGTGTTTATAGGGGTATAACGTATGAGAGGAGTGCAGGGAGTGTAGTGTAGGTTTATGGGGTATAGAGTGTGTTTAGTGTGTGTATGTGAGTGTCAGGGGAATAGTGTGTATATAAGGGGTATAGAGTGTGTGTAGTGTGTAAGTGCAGGAGGTGCAGTGTGGATATAGGGGTATAGAGTGTGTATTGTGTGTTAATGCAGGGGCTGTAGTGTGTATGTAGGGGTATAGAGTGTATGCAGTGTGTTAATGCAGGGGGTGTAGTGTGTGTAGTGTGTTAGTGCAGGGGAGCAGTATGTTTGTGTGTTAGTGCAGTGTGTGTTTGTGTGTTAGTGCAGTGTGTGTTAGTGCAGGGGAGCAGTATGTTTGTGAGTTAGTGCAGTGTGTGTTAGTGCAGTGTGTTTTAGTGCAGTGTGTGTTAGTGCAGGGGAGCAGTATGTTTGTGAGTTAGTGCAGTGTGTGTTAGTGCAGTGTGTTTTAGTGCAGTGTGTGTTTGTGTGTTACTGCAGTGCGTGTTAGTGCAGTGCGTGTTAGTGCAGTGTGTGTTACTGCAGTGTGTATTAGTGCAGTGTGTGTTTGTGTGTTACTGCAGTGTGTGTTAGTGCAGTGTGTGTTAGTGCAGGGGAGCAGAATGTGTGTGTGCTAGTGGTGCAGTGAGTGTTACTGCAGTGTGTGTTTGTGTGTTACTGCAGTGTGTGCGTTAGTGCAGTGTGTATTAATGCAGTGTGTGTTTGTGTGTTACTGCAGTGTGTGTGTTAGTGCAGTGTGTGTTAGTGCAGTGTGTGTTAGTGCAGTGTGTGTGTTAGTGCAGTGTGTGTTAGTGCAGTGTGTGTTAGTGCAGTGTGTGTTAGTGCAGTGCGTGTTTGTGCAGTGTGTATTAGTGCAGTGTGTGTTTGTGTGTTACTGCAGTGTGTGTTAGTGCAGGGGAGCAGAATGTGTCTGTGTTAGTGGTGCAGTGAGTGTTAGTGCAGGGTGTGTTTGTGTGTTAGTGCAGGGGAGCAGAATGTGTGTGTGTTAGTGGTGCAGTGAGTGTTAGTGCAGTGTGTGTTTGTGTGTTAATGCAGGGGAGCAGAATGTGTGTGTGTTAGTGGTGCAGTGAGTGTTAGTGCAGTGTGTGTGTGTGTGTTAATGCAGGGGAGCAGAATGTGTGTGTGTTAGTGGTGCAGTGAGTGTTAGTGCAGTGTGTGTTTGTGTGTTAGTGCAGTGTGTGTTTGTGTGTTAATGCAGGGGAGCAGAATGTGTGTGTGTTAGTGGTGCAGTGAGTGTTAGTGCAGGGGTGCAGTGTGTGTAGTGTGTTTGTATGTGTGTAATGTGTTTGTGTGTGTATATGGCCTTAAATTATTATTATTATTATTAAAAAGTAAAAAAAAAAAAATCAATTTATTCCCCCTTTTAACTTTTATGGGGGGGGGGAGGGAACATTCACATACCTGGTGGTCCAGTGAGGGGGGCTACGCCACACACACATCCCTGGCGGTCCAGCGGCAGGTAATTCCGTCTGTACCCCGCAGGGTACAGACCATCTCTCTCTCCCTCTCGCGAGCGCCGTTTTTTCAGAGCGTTGCCGCGGGTTACCATGGCAACGCTCTGATAATCTCGGAGCTCGCGAGACGAAGAGAACGGAAGCTGCTCGGCGTGCGTGGAGGGAGACCGGCTCACTTCCCGATCTCCCCTCCGGCCCATGATGGGATAGAACTCCATCTTGGGGCCGGTGCTGCTGTGCATGGGCCGGCAGGGGAGATCTCTTGATCTTTCCTGCCGGCCTCGGCCCATGGCCATCGCGGCCCACCGAGCATTTGCCCGGTTTGCCCGATGGCCAGTCCGGGCCTGGGTGGGGGTGAAGCAGAGCTGTAGGAGAAAGTAAAGTGCTGCCCTTTAGGAAAGAGCAAGGGACAGGTATGTGAGGTAGAGGTTACTCTGGGAGGCCATAAGCTTTCCTAAAGAGATGGGTTTTAAGGCATTTCTTAAATGATTGAAGACTAGGGGAGAGTCTGATGTTGGTAGGCAGGTAATTCTAAAGGAAGGGAGCCGCCCGCGAGAAGTCCTGCAAGCACGAGTTGGCCGGACAGGTGCGAGCTGCGGACAGGAGAAGGTCACGGGCAGAGCAGAGAGACTGAGAAGGGACATATTGTGGCCATATTGTGTTAAGCCCACCACTACTTCACAGTACCCCAATATCGGTGGGTCCTACACTAATTCCACCATGGGAGACAAATTAAATAGTGCTAGTGCTAAATAAACTGTAGTGTATTTAAATAATCTGTTGTAAGAGCATTGTATATTTATATATATATATATATATATATTGCAAAATGAATGTGGCTAATGCAAGACAAAAAAATGCAGTGCCAAAATCAAACAATTAAAGTGATAGTGCTTTGATGTATATGCTCACAATGCAAATTATGTACGGTGGAATTAGTATAGGACACACAGATTTGGATTACTGTGAAGTAGTGGTGGGCTTAAAACAATAGGACCATACGGTGGAACTGAATCCCCATATTTGTTTGCTGAGATAGGTGATTTTAAGTAGCCTTTTAGAGTATAGAAATATATATTAATATGTGCATTGTTCCCTAATTGGTATTTCTGTTTGGTTGCGCCTGTCTGTCTGCTTTTCTATCGGTCTGTCTGCTTATCTGTCTATCTATCTATTCATGTTTCCCCTCATTTCATTATCCTTACCTCTGACCTGTAGTTTAATTATCTGTTGCATCTGATGTCGCTTTGTGTTCACTGTACAGATATATGTCCCCTCGTCCTGTACACGAACTCCTTTTATGTTGAGAGACATTTCTTGGCTGTTTTGCGATGTTCCTGGCTCTATACTTATCCGAGTACCTTCTTCTGGTACAATCATTTGTCCTTTTCCTCCAGACTGCAGGTGCCACTCCACCTTTATCTCCTCAGAGCTTCCCCACAATTCACAGTTTAAGGATATGTCTTTTGAAGTTGAGGTTAAATGTGATGGAGGGAAGGAAGATAACAAGAGGTCCACTGGGAAAAGAAACACAGAACAAAATGAGTGAGAAGTTAGGATAGATGGCTGGTTGTTTTAAAAAATGGTAATTGGATGACACAGTGGTGGAGGGAATGGAGGCCGATACATGGGTGTGGAGGAAGGATGGTGACTAAGAGGTGAGATCAATGCAAGTCACAAAGTTGATGAATGGATGTCTGGGCCAAAGGTGGGAAGTAGAGATGTCCCGAACAGTTCGCCGGCGGACATAGCTTGTTCGCGGTCGCCGCGGTGGGCGAACATATGCAATGTTCGGTCCGCCCCCTATTCGTCATGGAGGTGGGAGGGTCTGGGAGGGAGGGTGTGCTGCTGATTGGCTGAAATGTGTCTGCTGACTGTGAGGTACAGGGTCAAAGTTTACTCAATGATGACGAATAGGGGGCGGACCGAACATCACATATGTTCGCCTGCCGCGGCGACCGCGAACAAGCTATGTTCGCCAGCGAACAGTTCCCGGCGAACTGTTCGGGACATCTCTAGTGGGAAGTATACATGGAGCTGAATAGATAAAATGTAGCGGTGTTTCTTAAACATTTAGTGGGTCTTTCTTTGTTACTAGAAGTTTTGGAGATGCCTGTACACAGGGGCGGACTGACAGGTCGGGCAGATCGGTCATGGACCGAGGGCCCGAGGCAGTCAGGGGCCCGGCATCACAGTCATGCTCTGGCTGAGGAGATCTCCTCAGCCAGAACAACATGATTTCTCATTTATTCCAGTGATATGCTGCAGGACCCCTGCAGCATATCACTCTGTAGTTAACCCCCCCATCACCCATTTCCCCTTTCTCAGGGAGACCTGGCAGTGAGTATTCAGTTCTTGCTGCCAGGTCTCCAGCCGTGCGGTGCTGTGTGAGGAGGAAGAGGCGGGGCCAGGAAGTGACATCACGTCCTGCCCTGCCTGAAGAGCAGCCGGAAGATATGGAGCTGCAGCAGCCTGGCAGACAGCACAGGTAAGCTAATTTTCATTCAGCTTAGCACCACCTGTCTCCCTGTACCCACCTCAGCCCCCCAGTACCCACCTCAGCCCCCAGTACCCACCTCAGCCCCCCAGTACCCACCTCAGCCCCCAGTACCCACCTCAGCCCCCCTGTACCCACCTCAGCCCCAGTACCCACCTCAGCCCCCCTGTACCCACCTCAGCCCCCCAGTACCCACCTCAGCCCCCCAGTGTCCACCTCAGCCCCCCACCTCAGCCCCCCAAGTACCCACCTCAGCCCCCCAAGTACCCACCTCAGCCCCCCAGTACCCACCTCAGCCCCCCTGTACCCACCTCAGCCCCCCTGTACCCACCTCAGCCCCCCTGTACCCACCTCAGCCCCCAGTACCCACCTCAGCCCCCAGTACCCACCTCAGCCCCCCAGTGTCCACCTCAGCCCCCCAGTGCCCACATCAGCGCCCTGTACCCACATCAGCCCCCCAGTGTCCACCTCAGCCCCCTGTACCCACCTCAGCCCCCTGTACCCACCTCTGCTCCCACCTCAGCCCCCCCAGTGCCCACCTCAGCCCCCAGTGCCCACCTCAGCCCCCCCAGTACCCCTATCAGCTCCCAGTGCCCACCTCGGCCTCCCTGTACCCACCTCAGCCCCCCTGTACCCACCTCAGCCCCAGTGTACACACCAGAGCCCCCAGTACCCACCTCTGTTCCCACCTCAGCCCCCCTGTACCCACCTCAGCCCCACTGTACCCACCTCTGCTCCCACCTCTACCCCCCTGTATCCACCTCTGCTCCCACCTCAGCCCCCTGTACCCACCTCTGCTTCCACCTTAGCTCCCCTGTACCCATCTCAGCCCCCAATATCCACCTCTGCTCCCACCTCAGCCCCCCAGTACCCACCTCAGCCCCCCAGTACCCACCTCGGCCCCTAGTACCCACCTCAGCCCCCCTATACCCACATCTGCTCCCACCTCAGTGCCCACATCAGCCCCCAGTACCCACCTCTGCTCCCACCTCAGCCCCCCTGTACCCACATCAACCCCCCTGTAACCACCTCAGTGCCCACATCAGCCCCCTGTACCCACCTCAGCCCCCAGTACCCACCTCTGCTCCCACCTCAGCCCCCCTGTACCCACATCAACCCCCCTGTACCCACATCAACCCCCCTGTACCCACCTCAGCCCCCTACCCACCTCAGCCCCCAGTACCCATCTCTGCTCCCATCTCAGCCACCATTTACCCACCTCAGCCCCCAGTACCCACTTCTGCTCCCACCTCAGCCCCCAGTACCCACCTCTGCTTCCACCTCAGCCCCCAAGTACCAACCTCAGCCCCCCAGTACCCACCTCAGCCCCCCAGTACCCACCTCGGCCCCCAGTACCCACCTCAGCCCCCCTATACCCACATCTGCTCCCACCTCAGTGCCCACATCAGCCCCCAGTACCCACCTCTGCTCCCACCTCAGCCCCCCTGTACCCACATCAACCCCCCTGTACCCACCTCAGTGCCCACATCAGCCCCCTGTACCCACCTCAGCCCCCAGTACCCACCTCTGCTCCCACCTCAGCCCCCCTGTACCCACATCAACCCCCCTGTACCCACATCAACCCCCCTGTACCCACCTCAGCCCCCTACCCACCTCAGCCCCCCTGCTCCTAGCTCAGCCCCCAGTACCCATCTCTGCTCCCACCTCAGCCACCATTTACCCACCTCAGCCCCCAGTACCCACTTCTGCTCCCACCTCAGCCCCCAGTACCCACCTCTGCTCCCACCTCAGCCCCCCTGTACCCACCTCAGCCCCCAAGTACCAACCTCAGCCCCCAATACCCACCTAAGCTCCTCCTCCACACACCACATCTCCCCTTGCACCCACCTCAGCCCCCTGTCTACCTGTACCCACCTCAGCCCTCCTGTACTAACCACAGCTCCACCTGCACCCACCTCAGCCCCCCTGTACTAACCACAGCTCCCCCTGCATCTGCCTCAGTTCCCCTGCACCTACCTCAGCCGCCATTCCTCCTTACACTCACCCCAGGATCTACCTATCCCTGTCCCCTCCTAATCCCCTATGCACCAACCACAGCCCCTATGCCACCTCCACCTACCATAGCTCCTATGCCTTCCAGTACCCACCACAGCCACTATGTCCCCTCCTGCGCTCACCACAACATCTATGTCCCACCTCATACTCTGTCCAGTCCCACCCCCACTTCAGTCCCTGTGCCTCCCCGTGCCCACCTCAGTCCCCGCGCCTCACAGTGCCCACCACAGCCCCTGTGCCTCCCTGCACCTATTTCAGCATTTATCCCCCTACACACACACTACAGTCACTATCCAACCTATACACAGTAGAGCCTCTATTATCCAAACACACACACACTACAGCCCCAATAACCACCAGATGCCTACTACAGATTCTATCCCACACACACTGCAACACAGCCAGCCCTCTCTACTCACATAATTCACTGCAAATAGCCCCATTCACACATACAAAAACTCACAAGGAGCCTCACTGTATAGACACACCACAAGCAGCATCCCCACACATACAAAATTACATGCAGCCTCCTTTCACATACACATCACAAACAGCATACTCACCATTGCAATACTGCACACAGCCTCCACACACACAACTTTTACAATCACTTATATAGCGCCAACATATTCTGCAGCGCTGTACACTCATACAGGGACATCACTAGCAACATCCCCACACACGCAACCCCACAAGTAGACTCTAAACACATGTGGCTACTTGTAAGGTTGTACATGTGGGGGATGCTGCTTGAGATGTCCTAAGCAAAATCAGTGGAAGTGTGTAATTAAATTTGCTTTATTTTAATTGCTGGGAGGCACGCCAGCAAGGTTACTCCATCTAAAAACAATGTTTATTAAAACACTGGTTTTGGTTGGATTAACCCCTTAAAAGTAAATCTGGCCATTTTGGGGGGCACTCAGGGATGTGGGAGTCAGGGATGTGTGGCTCTCACACATCCATTCTGTGTGCTGGGCAGCCTACACATAATATATGTGTAAAAGCAGCAGAAAGAAGGGGGAGAAGAATAGCAGGGGACCAGAAAACCTTGTACCAGGACCAGGAGGGCGGGCCCTTGATCACCCACTGCCCGAGGGCCCTGTGAGGTGTCAGTCCGCCCCTGCCTGTACAAACTATCTTGGATGGGTGGGGGTAGGATACAGCATTGGGTTCTGCACAATTACTGCTCAAAGCACCATATGCCACATGGCATGCAACTTATCACTGGGCAGAGAGCGATTCCATCAGCAGGCACCATATAATGTTAACTAACCTAGATAATCACAAAATGACCTGTTATTGCTCATTATGGCCTCGCTATAATATTTTTGGATAAGTTTTTTACAAATTATTTAGTATTTTGAAAATTATTGTAAGATTTTTCAATATTGATATGTTTTTGATATTTTAATACTTTGAAAAATGAAAAAAACATTTGAAAAGCTTATCCAAAAATATTAAATTAAGGCCTATGTTGGAGCTTGGATATATCCTGTGCTAGGTAAAGCTGTCCAGGGCCATATTTTTTTATCCAATGGAAATTTGTAAATCCTGTAAGAATGAAAAACGCAAAAGGAGTCTCACCTGTCACAGGAACGATGATCTTCTCCTCCTCTGAGATCTCTGTTAGGTCTCTGTCCTGTTGCTCTACTCTCAGCAATATGGACAGGCTGAGGTCAGGGAGGCGAAGGTGGACAACATAGAACTCAGTATAGAGATGGGACAGTTCACATGTCAACTCCTCCCCTTCGCATTCCGCATGTAACAAGCGCTTTGCAAACGGCAGTGGGGGGAAATTCACTGCAGGCCAAGGCAAATAAAAGAATGAAAGATAAACAGGGCAGGCTGAGACCATGCTGGAATAATATATCTAATGTAGGGGATCTTATTGCACATTATCTTTACAGGCTGAGATCTGGCTTTATTATCAGAGTCCCTCCTCTAAGCATTGCATATAAGACTGCTGCCAATGAGCCAGACAGTTATACGGATTGACTGATGTCTATGGAATACTGAGGGAACACAGCAGCTCACACTGGAGAGACCACAGCAGCTCACACTTGATGGAGAACACCTAGCCAGGACTAAGGAGCTTCCACTTTATATATCCCCATGTTAGATAGGAAATGAGAAAACAATATTGACTAGTTTAATTTCTCCAATTATTACAACTTCTATGTTTTTATATATTTTGCAAACTCTGTGGACAGTCGTAATCGGTGATATAAATAGATGTCCTGTGGATGTCACGTAAAGCAGAGTGAAGATACAAATATGCTGGAATCATGGATGGTGGGGTGGCTAGCATGATGGCATGATGGTGGCTAGCATGTTACCTGTAGCTTGGAAAGTGGTGGTTTCCACATCCTCTGGTGGCACATAGTCTGTTATTGGATCCTTCTCTTCGTCTCCTATAATCGTAACGTTCCGCAGCACCAGAGTGATGTCTCTTCGTTGAAACGATAGCCCACCCATACCTCTGCCCATACCTTCCTCCACCAGAACGTGTGAGCATGGCAGCACGACATCCACAGCATGTGGCTGTCCTGCCAAAAATGCACCCTGCAGCTCAGAGCCTAAAATAAAGAGCCATCACATTACATGATATGAATCCGGACTTCTCTTTCCCAACATCTCCATGACATCCCTAACTTGTCTCCTCTCACGTGTTAAGCACTCTGTCTGACCAAGTCTCCTCTGGTGTGTGTTCTGTGCTGTAATATGAATGTATGTCAACAGGCTGTTAATCCAATGAAGCATATGATTGCCATTATGGAATCAAGAAGAATTTTTTTTAATTCAACCTATTGCATCCCTGAAGCCATTATGTTTGTGGCACACTTTCACGTGGATTAAGGTACACCAATGAGCCACGTCACACTGCCCAAAAACCACTGATCTAGACGCTCTTGGGGATTCAAGTTACTGAAATATCCTTACCAGTGTATTATTTAACTGTTTTTTTTTTTTTAAACTCATCCCTGGTTTCGGCCTTCACTAACTCTGTTTTTATTAAATTTTTCCTCCTTTTCCATTGAATGTCTGCATTTCTCTGTAAAGCGGGTTGCGGCTGCTTATTGCCTAATTGTTTCTCAGCAAACTGAGTCAATCGGCCAGAAATTGTGGGCATTGCTGTCCCCAGTCTTACATGTTTAGAAAACTGCTAGATGTGGTTTTAATTGGCATGGTTCTATAACATCATGTGTAGGCATTCGGCTCTTTATTGACCACCTGTTATTAAAGCTGATTAATTACAGCTGCCATTAATCCGATCACGCAGTCTACTCAGCTCATCACTGTTTTTCATTACACTATATATTTTTTTCTTTTCCTCTTTTTTGGGGGGCATTAATGTATCACAGCTTGCTTCGTCTTTCTCTATAATTGTTTTATAGTGTGGCATGATAATTAATAAAGGTTTAATTTTAAACATATTCCTTATTGAGATAATTAGACTTTAGGCCCGAGATCTCAATTTATTTCGGTTTGCGTGAGCTAAGAGACAGGGTTAATTCCCTTCTACTAGGTGTAAGTAGATGCCCGCCTTTACAGGGACACTGTACCTTGTTATACCTGTCTTTCTGTTTTGTCGTTTAGATATGTTCCTGTCTCCCAAGCAGTGCTTGTTAATCAGGGGAACAAGGCCCAAACTGGGTCTACAGACCATTTACTTGAACACCCATTTTAAAAAAAAATTTAATTCAGATTTATCTCACCCCAGACTATTACTGTAGCAACAATCCCAGTGACAAACAAGCTTCATATTCCCTGAAAGAGTCTAATGAAGATAGGGTGTTCTGCAGAATTTATTTTTATATTTGTATATACGACAGTTAAAGAATTGGTCACCAAGGTAATTTTAGATTTGAAGTATTGGTTATTCAGCTAATTTTACAATTAAAGTATTTGTCATCCAGCTTTCATCACGTTTGGAATATTTGTCCCTGTCATCACAGTTCTACAGCTTTCTTCCGTCTCTGTGTCCTCCAAGTGTGTTTGTCCCTCGCCTTGGTTCTTGTAGTCCCATTCCCCCCTGACCTTTTCCCCATTTCACGACTGTCTGTCTGTATCTTCCTAGTGATTTTTGTTATTTCTCCCATTAACTCCCAGGCTGTTTCTTCCCCCGTCCTCCCCGTCTCTGTTCATATTTCCTGCCCCCTCTCTTGTGACTCTTACTGTGCAGAATCAGCATCAGACTCAGCAGACAGGAACTGATCCTCGTGGGGTCCATATCCACTTCACGAAAGTGATCTGGGCCTCTTTGTAATCATGCACCACACATTGTACAACGCAACAAAGTAACACAGACAGTGCACAGACAGGAGTCACACAAACAGCGCACTGTAACACAGTAACACACACTGTGCAGAATAACACAGTAACACAGACTCTGTACGGAATAACACAGTAACACAGACTCTGTACAGAATAACACAGTAGCACACCCACAACTTAAAATAACAAAATAACAAACACACACAGTACACAGTGACACACTTACACTCACAATATGACACACTGATACAAGTGTAGGACTCACAGACAATAACTGACAAACAACACAAAATAACTAACACAGACACGCAATGTAGCTTACAACACACACACTAACACACAATATATAACTAACACAAGTCACACTCACCCAAGCACTCCACACAGTTACCAACAATGCACAAAAACTGGCCAGTAATTCTCAGATCTGTGGCTGTAAAATTTACTTTCTCTTTCACTTTAGCTAGACATGTGATTTGTGGGAAGCATTGAAGGTACAGAGTGAATACATTCAGCATTACCAGATTCCCCCATTTGTTAATTAATTTACGGCCAAGAGAAATACATTAACTGATCCAACACGATCACCCCCAAAATGTATTCATTGTTTTCACTCTAATGTAATACGAATCTTGTTAATAGTCTTTAATAGCAGGTACTCTCCTATAAAACTGATCAAAATGATAGAATTAGCATATATCTCTTTATTCTGTATGTTTATTTTCCATTTATTTATTTACAACATTTGAAAATAAAGACTGTGGGGAAAACCATACATACCGTGGAAGCATGTTTCAATATCTGGCCAACATGTCATAGTAATGGTAGCTCTATAAATAAAATGGTGGACACCTAAAAAAAAAAAAAACACAAGTAATTACTTGTTTGCTGCTTTTATTTTATTGTTTCTAGGCTCCAGTGGTTATGGTAGATAGACATTTAGTCAATGTGCCCTCCCCCCCTTTTTTCTCTTTCTCTTTTCCATACCTAGGCTTTGGTTCTAACATATGCATATATGAGGGAAGCATGGACTTTTTGATTCCCATTCTCCTTACCTGCATTTAGATTATTTCTATAGGGAATTGTTCTCTCTCGATAATCCAGCTCTGTCCTATACCTAATGGTTTGGTGGATACCATCTATCTCTGAGTCTTTTCCTGTACCTTTACCTCTACTCTCGCCTTTTTCGGCCAGACCCCAGAGACGTTACACGTGTAGTGGATTTCTGTATTTCTTTTTGGTCTCAGTAATTATGATCTATGTATTAATAAGCATTAATTTTTTCTCTTTTAGATTGTATAGTCTGAACTCTCTATGCCACTACCCGCCCTCTGATCTCGGCAGATGAGTAGTTGGGATTATGTTGTTCTTTTGTTTTGTTATTGTAGGGTTATCCCATAGTTGAGAGCACAGCTTAGGTGACGTTCCCAGATCTAAGATGTTTGGATGAGTGGATTCTCCTACATGTGTCTAGGGCTCGGGGGGCCATCTTGCCTTCTCTCCTGTGATCTCATATAGTTTATGTATTCCAGACACTATAGTACTTGTGTATTTAGGTGGCTGGCCCCCTGTCAGAGCAGTGAAAAGGGGATTTTATTAAAGACACGGAGGCTCATATTATGCATAACTCTTTCTTTATTTCCTCAGCAGCAAAGATAGAGGAATATAAATATTGTCAAAAATGAAAGAAAAACTGTATAGGCATAACGGGTAGCCAATCACATGGTAGAGGAAGTGGCTATATAAGTCCTGTGTCTCCCACAATCCTCCTCTTTCTTTGCTGCTTCCTCAGACAGACAAGTGTTTTTTGCTTCTCTCTGACTCAAATTTGATGATCGTTTATTTGTATGATATTTCATTGTATACTATTTATGGTTGTACAGTTTTACCTGTTACCACTAGCGTTCCCCCTGGAATCCCTTAGCGCTTTTCCCCCTACCCGGGGATTTCTATAGCCTGCCTTTCTCTCCTCCTCGTGCTCCCGCACGACTCCCGGCTCTGTGCTTTTGCCGCAACCGCTGTTGTCGGCCGCGGCTGCGCACGCATCCCTCCCCGCTCGCGGACGGGCTCGGCGGATCGGGTGCACAAGCCCCTTCCCCCGCCGGGTGCCCGGTCGCGTGCGCCTTCCCTCACGTGCGGCGGCCATCTTGGGCGGACCTCGATCCTTCCCCTGTGCTGCCGTGCGGTCACCTTTGCTTTGCCGGGTCCCCTGGGAACGCTAGACGGTCTGTGTGTTTTGCTTTCTGTGGGTTACTCAACCCTTTGCTCTCCTTCATCCACCTTAGTGTCATTTAGCAGTTTATTTTCTTTAATTGCCCACTGCAGCTTTACATCATGCAGGATAGGGAGGATGGGCCTGCAGGTCCCCCTGGGGACTTCCACTCAGACAGTGCTGAGGGTGCTATGGCCTCCCAGGAGTTTCAGGCCATGCTGGAAGCCACTATGGCCTCCTCCATTCAGAAGGCTATTGCCTCGGCCATGGGAGCTGTTACTACTTCTTTTTCACAATCAATGCACTCCCTGGTTTTGCCTGCTCTGGCCTCCCCCGCCCCTACGGGCGTGGGGTCCCCCTCCCCTGCTCAGACTGTGCCTGGAGCCCGTAAGGCAAAGGCCAAGTCCAAACACATCGGCTCCCACTCCTCGATTCAGGTTCTACCTGCCATGACTGACACGCTTGAGGCGGTCACAGATGGCGCGCACCCCACGCGCAAAAGAGCCCCTGGCCGGGCTAAAAAGGCTAGATTATGGAAACGGGCTAGAGCCCTTGATGATGGGTCGGATACCGACCGGAGTGTGGAGGAGGAATCCGACTATATGGAGTATGACTCCTTTGGTGATGATGATGTATCTGGCGAGGATTTGCCCCTTACGGGCGTTAACCCATCAGAGTCCTCCGCCAAGGCCCGGGGTCCAGTTTTAGGCCCCTCCGGGGATGACAACACTATTCTTGATCCTCAGGATAACCCCCTGTTCGACCCAGACGACCTACGTCACCCCCGGTCCGCTGAATGGGTCCCCCCGGATCATATTGCCCAGTATGTGGCCAAACGTATCCGCACACCCCTTTCCAAAGAAGGCCGCAATAAGCTGCGGGCCGAATGCCCTCGCCCTTCTCTCCCGGGCGCTGCGGGTAAAACACCAGATATTGACCCACAGATTGCCCAGTTCCTGGGTAAGTCGGGCTGGAAGCCCAAAAAGGGTCTTGACAATTCCCTGAAGGGATGCCAGGACAAGATCCTGGACACACTGGGGCCCCTCTCGAAGCTCTATGAGCTCCTGGATACTGCTAAAACTGGGGATTCAGTTTTGGACGTGGACGTGGCCATTGGTTGGGTCCAACGGGCCATATGCTTGCTGGGGAACGCCAATACGGCGATATCTACGGAAAGACGTAAGGCGATATTATTAAAAATCGACCCTAAACTGGCCACTATGACTGTGGCGGAGCCTGACCCGACAGAAGAGGGTTTACTGTTTGGTACCTCCTTCGTTAAAGACATGGGGTCGTATGTCAAGACCTTCACGGCGATTGACAAGGCGCAAGCTAGCATGAAACGTGTGTTCGCGCCTAAGGTTTTTGGAGGGGCCGGGCGTAGCAGGAACCGTCCACCCGGCCGGGGTTTCCGAGGCGCATTTCGCGCTACCAGAGGTTCCTTTTTTCCCTCCCGGGGATTTCAAGACCAAAGAACCCCTCCCTTCTTCCCAGCCAGAGGTCGAGCTTGGGGCTCCAGATACCCCCGCAGCGGTGCCACCAGCAGACGTCCTTACGGTGAGTACCCTTTCTTTCCCTCCCGTTCAGGTAGCAGGGAGGCTGGCCTTATTCTACCGAGAGTGGGCGAAGCTCACCTCGGATGCTTGGGTTCTGCAGTGTGTAAGGGGGTATCGCCTAGATTTTGTTTCAGTGCCTGTCCAGCTTTATTCCCCCAGAGAACTGTCCCTTCCACGGGAACAAGACGAGATGATCTCCGCGGAGGTCGGAGAGATGCTCTCCAAGGGCGCTATAGAGGAACTGCCGTTCGCCGCCAAGGGCTTTACGAGCAATCTGTTCCTAGTGCCCAAGAAAGGAGGCGGAGTTCGCCCTGTAATAAATCTTCGTCCCCTCAACGCCTTCCTGCGTTACCAGCACTTCCAGATGGAAGGTATACACTGCCTCAGGGACCTTCTGCGCCAGTCGGACTGGCTCGCCAAACTAGACCTGAAGGACGCTTACTTCACGGTCCCCATTGCTCTAGAATTCAGAGATTATCTCCATTTCACATGGCACGGGCGGCGTTGGCGTTTCACCTGCCTGCCTTTCGGTCTCTCTTCGGCCCCCTGGTGCTTCACCAAGCTTCTGAAGCCGGTGGTGGCGTTCCTCCGTACCCGAGGGGTTCGCCTCATTGTTTACCTGGACGACATTCTGATTTTGTCCCAATCGAAGGAGGATCTCCTTCTACACCTGGAATGGACTACCGCCCTGCTACAGGAGTTGGGTTTTCTGATCAACTGGGACAAATCGGTCCTGGATCCCGCCCAGTCCATAGAGTTCCTGGGGTTCAGAGTGGACTCCGTCCAACAGTTCCTGTTTCTACCAAGTTCCAAAGTGAAAGCCATTCAGAAGGAGATTCGAAGAGCTCTGCGTGTCGCAGACTTGTCCATCAGACAGCTGGCGAGAGTAATTGGCCTTCTCGCGGCCTCTATTCAGGCGATCTTCCCGGGCCCACTACACTACCGGGCCCTCCAGCGACTCAAGGGGTCACACCTTCGGTCAGGTCACTCCTACGAGTCTCGGATACGCTTGGACGCAGAGTCCAGAGACGAGCTGGTGTGGTGGTTAGCACACATGGAGGCGTGGAATGGGAGAGCCATCTTCGGCTCCATCCCGGACGTGGTGATCGAATCAGATGCCAGCTTGCACGGCTGGGGTGCTCGTTGTGGCGACGTTTCCACAGGAGGCAGATGGTCCGACGTGGAGAAATCGTTGCACATCAACTGTCTGGAACTCCTGGCTGGGGCTTTCGCGATCCGCAGCCTTACCCCAGGTCGGGCGAATTGCTGCGTTCTCCTCAAGATGGACAACGTATCAGCGGTCCGCTACATAAACCACCTGGGGGGTACGAAGTCCAAGATGTTGGCAATTCTGGCGAAAGATTTCTGGCAATACTGCCTCTTCAACAACGTTTCGGTAACAGCGGAACACATCCCGGGACTAGACAATTCAGGAGCGGATTGGAATTCCAGACACTTAAGAGACTCTGGAGATTGGCGTCTACACACTTCGGTGTTCCAGAGCCTGGACATGTTGTGGGGAAAGTTCCAGATGGATCTGTTCGCATCTCGACTGAACACTCAGCTACCGAAGTTCTTCAGCTGGAGGCCGGATCCGGCAGCGGTGGCGACCGATGCCTTCCTTCAAGAATGGCCACGGGGTCTGCTATACGCTTTCCCTCCATTCAACATGATAGCGCGCACGATCTCGAAACTGGTTCGCCACGACTGTCGTGTAGCGCTAATCACCCCGCTTTGGAGATCTCGACCATGGTTTCCCCGCTTGATGGAGTTGTCGATCGATTATCCTCGGTTGATTCCAATCTTCCAGGACCTCCTTCTAGACCCGGATGGGAGCCCACACGAGCTAATATTACAACACCAGCTACCCCTGATAGCGTGGTTCCTTTCAGGGGACCTTGGATTGTCCCAGACGTTCCGCAGACAACTCTCCTACTCCTCGATAACGCTTGGGCCCCAGGCACACGAACTGCCTATCGAACTTCATGGAGATCTTGGTCTGGTTGGTGCTTGGAACGGGCAGTGGATCCCGTATCTGCCCCTTTGCCTTTGATCCTAGAATTCCTCACGTCCCTGTTTGACTCAGGCAAGGCATACCGCACGATTAACCTCTCCCGCTCGGCTATCTCGGCCGGACACAAGGGTTTGGATGGTTCCCCTGTCGGCAGGCATCCTTTTGTATGTCGTCTTCTCAAGGGTATCCGCCTTGCTCGTCCTCCTCGGCCTCGCTTCTCTGCCTTTTGGGACGTTAACATGATGTTGCAGTTCCTCTCCTCATGGTACCCTAATCAGGAGCTGACTTTGAAACGTCTGTCATCCAAGTTGGTGATGTTACTCTGTTTGATCTCTTGCAAGAGGGTCTCTGACGTCAGGGCCATGGATTGGGACGCCATTGCATTCACCCCAGAAGGTGTTACTTTTGATATATCCAGGAGGACTAAATCTGCATCCAAGTCTTTTTCGTATCCCAGGTTTCCTGGCTGTCCGGCGCTCTGTCCGGTGGATTGCCTCAGAGTTTATCTGGATGTCACGAGTTCCCTTCGCTCTGCCGATCTACACGATTTGTTCATATCTTTCAAGTCGCCTCATCGACCGGTTTCTACACCTACCCTGGCACGCTGGATACGTGAACTATTATCCTCTGCGGGTATAGACACCTCTGTGTTTACGCCCCATTCTGTACGAGGAGCGATGGCTTCTAAAGCCTCCTCAGTCGGGTGTCGTCTGGAGGATATCATGCGGGCGGCAGATTGGTCCAGAGAATCGACTTTTAGAGACTTCTATTTCAGACCTATTGAACACATCGCATCTCGAGTAGTTGCACAGCTTTGAACTTGCATAATATGAGCCTCCGTGTCTTTAATAAAATTCCCAGATTTTACTAGTAACATGACGTAAAGTCATGATTTTATTAAAGACACGGAGGCGAGTATTATTCCCTCCCGCCCTCCCGGTGTGGAATGGGGATACGAGATGCTTGAGACTCTACGGGTTTTTTACTGTTCAATTAGGTATGTATTGATTATATATGTTTATTTATATGATTGGATGGTTTGGTACGTCTTATTATGTTTACTAATTATTTATCTTTTGTATTTCAGAATCCAGTTTATTGTTTGTGACTCCTTACAATGCTGTTTGGTAAGTCTACAGTTTTGAGTCTGGAAATTACCATATTTCTCTGTCTTTTTTAGCTTGATGTTGTCGCATTGTTCCTGTTTCCTGTGCTGATCAAGTAGGACATCGTTCTTCTTACCTGGTCTTCGGTTTTCGCAAGAAAGAGGGGGATTGTGGGAGACACAGGACTTATATAGCCACTTCCTCTACCATGTGATTGGCTACCCGTTATGCCTATACAGTTTTTCTTTCATTTTTGACAATATTTATATTCCTCTATCTTTGCTGCTGAGGAAATAAAGAAAGAGTTATGCAAAATACTCGCCTCCGTGTCTTTAATAAAATCATGACTTTACGTCATGTTACTAGTAAAATCTGGGAATTTTGCTGCGTCTGGCCTTGCCTTGCTCCACCTCCATGGCTGAGATGATCAATCTTGATGATTTCAGCCAGCTATTCTGCATGCGCGGCAAAATGCTGGGCTGTGCCTATCAGTATCTCCTCATAGGCATGCATTGAATTAATGCATCTCTAAGGGGAACATTCAGCGCCTCCATGCAGAGTGTGGAGGCACTGAATGCCAGTGCTGCACACTGTGCAGCACTGACACAGGAAACCCCTCTATTGGTTGACTGCCACTAGAGGTGTTGTTAGGCAGCAATGTAAACACTGCCTTATTTCAGAAAAAGCAGCGTTTACATTGAAAAACCTGCAGGCACAGGCTGTAGACACCAGTCCAGAACAATTAAATTAAGCTGCAGTAGTTCTGACTATGGTGTCCGTTTAAGGAATATAATACAGGTCTGTACAAGGTTGTAGTGCATTCTCAAGCTCACTGAAACAGTGTATAGTCTCACTCACTGAGGGTATCCTTAGGCAAGTCTCTTTCCTGTGGGAATCCCCAATGATGTAATTTAAATGGGTTTAAATTTTGTGTAGCTCTTCATGAGTATTTAACTGAGCTATTTACCTTCCCATAGAATACTATCTGGAAATCCCCTGAATAATCACAGGACATACTTGACATTCCATATATATTTTTTTTATAATCTACAGAAATTTATTATAAGCTTTTTTTCCACAGTGAGCTTGTTGACTCTCGCGCAATTGCGAAAGTCAATGCGGAGGTCAATGTAAGCTGCCGGATACCCTGGGCATGCGCGTCATTTCACACACATGCACAGGAAAGGGCAAAATATATATTTGTCTTGTTTTATTTTTAAAATCTTGTTGTCTTGTTATATACTCACTTTCCATACATTTAATACCATGCAAGTAAATTGTCTTAATTCCTCTGCTGATATTATCCTTGACAAATGTATTGCATTTTGCATACACAATAGTCTATTTAAAAAATACAAAATAACAAAAAGACCCACATAAGATGCTTACATTGTCACAGATAAAGGTAAATAAAGGGTTAAGTCCTCCCGCGTCTGACAGGGTTAAAAGTTAAATTCTTCACTCCTGCTTCTGTCAGCAGTTTTTGCAGTACATTCTTCATGAAATTTTCCTTTTTGTTAAACTTGGTATTCCAACATAGCTTAGATAAGATGTTCCCAAGTAAGCCATTGTCCCTTGTTTTCACGCAGACATGCTCAGTAAAAAGTAACTGTTGCTTCTTTTTATGTACACATGCGCAGTAGACTAATGCTAAAATAAATATGCAATGCTCTTCCAATTAAAGATGAGATGATATTTGAACTACAACTGAGTAAGTCTGTGGTATTTATTGGTTCTGTCGAGCCCCCGAACACCTAATTAGGAGCCTCTGGTTTTCTCTTAGATGATTTATCCAACGTAAATTTCTATATCAACATTTGAAGTCACTGCACTAGTGACTAATCCACAGACTGTGCAGGGTCTGCCGGGAGCCCTCAGCAAACCAGGAAATGGCATGGTCTGTCTAATGCTCACTAATTTTCTGTCGCATTGCTGAGTCTATTTCATAAAGCATACAATATGGATGCAGCTATGATTTCTGGGAGTTGTAGTTACTATTGTCAGTGTTCAACCGTAGAAAACTAGCAGCTGGACCACAATATTTTTGGCTACACAAATAAAGATGCATTTTGAGCCCCCCGCCTCGCCAACCAAAAATATGTTTTCACCTGTGTGTCTTGTAACCCCACTTTTGAATATCTTACCTCCTTTAGTGTATTTTATTCACCCTTTAGTGTGTCTTACACCCCCTTGTGTGTCTCTTACAGCCCACCTTAGGTATCTTGATTTCTCCAGCCCTTTGTGTGTTTCTCTTCCCCCCAGCCCTTTTCTGTGGATCCACACCATCAGCCCTTGTTGTGTCCTCTCACTGGGCCCGAAGGCCCTTTTTATTTCCTCCCAAGACATATAGACATAGATATATGGCAACACACACAATCATATAGGCACAGTCACAGACATAATTATTCAGGCACACATTTACAGAGCTATGCAGACACACAATCAAACATGCACAGTCATATAGGCACACAGTTATACAATCTACACATACAGGTACACTGTCTTACATACACAGGAATATTAGTATACAGTCATGACACGCACAGACATACAGACACAGTCATACAGGGAAATACAGACATACAGTCAGAGAGATAGACGCAGGCATACAGTGACATACAGGCATGCAGAGACTTAAATACACAGACATATAGTTACACAGAGACATACAGAACAAGGCATACAGAGACATACAGACACAGGCATACAAAGACATACATACACATTTATACCCAGACATATATGTAGCCATACAGACACAGGCATGCAAAGCAGGGGTGGATCCAGAACCTAATCTCAGGAGGTGCACTGGTAGTGGGTTGTAGTGGGGTGATAGGGGCTGTAATTGAGGAGTTATGAGCAGAAGTAGAGGCTACAGGCTGTAGTGGGGAGGATATTGATCTGTAGTGGGGTTAAGGACTGTAGTAAAGGAATAGGCGCTGTAGAGGGGGGGACACTGTAGAGGGGTTAAGGGCTGTAGTAGGGGATAAAAGCTGCACATGGGGATAGAGAGAGGCTGTAGAGAAAGGCAAAGGGACTGTAGACAGGGACTTCTGTAAAAAGGGCACAAGGGCAGTAGAGGGAGGACAGAGGCACTATTAGGGACAGGAGCTGTAGAGGGGGGCACAGGGGCTCTGCAGGGGGGACAGAGGCTGTAATAAGGGGGGGCTATTATCCTCCCACATGACCCCCACCCCTGAGTGGCGGGTGGGGGCCCTAAAGTAAAATAATGGGGGGGACCTTTTGTCTTCCCCCCCGGCCCCCACCCCTGAATTGGGGTGGGGGCCATGGGGAGGACAATAGTTCCACCCCCTTATTCTAATTTAGGGCCCCCACCCTCTGCTCAGGAGTGGGGGCCAGAGGGGAGGACAATAGGTCCCCCCTTATTCTAATTTAGGGCCCCCACCCACCGCTCAGGAGTGGGGGCCAGGGGGGAGGACAATAGGTCCCCCCCTTATTGGTATTTAGGGCCCCCACCCGCCACTCAGGGGTAGGGACTGGGGGGAGGACTATAGGTCCCCCCCCTAATTCTAACTTAGGGCCTCCACCCACCACTCAGGGGTGGGGGCCAGGGGGGAGGACAATAGGTCCCCCCCCCTTATTCTAATTTAGGGCCCGCACCCAACGCTCAGGGGTTAGGGCCAGAGGGGAGGACAATAGGTTCCCCCCCCTTATTTTACTTAAGGGCCCTCACCCGACGTTCAGGGGTTGGGTCCGGATAGAGGACAATGGGGCCCCCACCCACCGCTCAGGGGTGGGGGCCATGGGGGAGGACAATAGGTCCCCCCTCCTTATTTTACTTTAGGGCCCACACCCACAGTTCAGGGGTGGCGGCCGGAGGGGAGGACAATAGGTCCCCCCCCCCACTTATTTTACTTTAGGGCCCTTACCCACCGTTCAGGGGTGGGGGCCGGGGGCAAGAGGTCCCCCCTTCAGGTTAGAAGCCCCCACTCGGGTGGCACGGGTGGGGGCTCAGGAGGGGGGACATGTGTTTTTTATTTTTTAACTAGACATGCCCCTACTCGCGGTATAGTAAGTAGGGGCATAATTTACTAATACTAAGTAATCTTTACTTAGTATTAGTAAATTTGGCTGAAAGACCAATTTAGGTCTTTCAGATTTTTAGTAGATAACTCCCTAATACCATGGGAATTAGGGAGTTATCTACTTATTCATTCCTGTCATTCCATTGACTGGCCAAGTAACTTACATTTTATATGAATGTATGTTACTTGATTGTTGTAAGTGTTGCAAATGCTTACAGCTGAATCCTGGCTATGTTTGTATACTTTTTATTTAAACTTGTATACAGTGTAACATTCTTCATTCTTCCACTGGGTAGGTATATTAGTACTTCGGCAATACTGTGCTTCGGAACTTCGGCACTTTGACACTTCGGAACTTCGACACTTCGGAAATTCTGCAATTCCAGAACTTCAGGACTTCGGCAATTCAGCACTTCGGCAATTCAGCTATTCGGACATTCTGAAGTATCCCTATGTCCGAATTGCCCGAAATTCGTCTGAATTGACATTCGGAACGAAACGAATTGCACATATCTAATAAAAACAAATAACAGTGGTACAATAAAATCTTACAGCCTAATTGACCCTTTCCCACAGTCCCCTTCATATAGGGCTAACCCCCAACAAGCCATTGGTAGAGTGGTGGTCGTCTTCTCCTTATATCTCCCAATAGGTTGGTGTCTATCTTCTCTCAGCTGTCTTTGTTTCCTATTACCGGTAATTCGATTCTTCTGGGTGTTTTAGAAAGTCCGTCTGTATTGCGTGACACACTTTCGTGAGTTGCACACCTAAACTTCCACAAAAATGGGCGTAATGTTGCATTTATTTTAAAACACCAAGACATTTTAATACATAAAACTGGGCATAAAAAATAATTGCATTTCTAGACTTTAAAACACATTGATAAACTTTATTAACACAAGGAGAAGTCAGGTAAAGCACACAATTTATAGCTTTTATTGAAAAACGTGACAGCTCTTAGAAAAGATTGTAGATCTTTCTTGGCAACACACAATGCATACACCAGGTTATTTACTAACGTGTGTATTACTGGGAATTCAATGTGTGCTCAAAATGAAATTAAACTTTAACATGACTTTTTCTATTCTTAACTATAATTTGAAATTCACGTGGCATTCCTGACAATGCACACATACTCAGTTACCCTGTAAGATTTGCATGACTGATAAAAGTGGTGCATAATTCCTGATTTACAGGGCTATTTACTAAACTGATAATTGCGTGGATCTGCAATGTGAATTTAAAGTGAATTTCAAAGTTTAGACTACAAAAAGCCAAACTGGAAGTATAGCCGGTATTTCAAATTCACCTACTTGACCATAACTTTAAAAATAACTTTGAATTCACTTGCAGGGTTTAATAAAGTGAGAATTTCTGGGAATTCAAAGTAAATTTCAAAATTCAGACCAGACTAGCCAAATTAGACAAAAAAAACCTCAAATTTTCGGTTGTGGCTATTTTGGCCTTAAATTTAAAATTTCACTCTGAATTCTCGATTTAGGGAATGACCCTGTTTGGATTCCCAAATTCTCAAACCCTGCCAGGGATTAACCATTTTCCTGACTTGTGTTTCCTTCAGTGCGGTAAAAAAAAAATTGATCTCTATTGTCAAATCTAAAACGGTTTTATTCTCCTTTGCTTTAAACATGTTGCTTCCTCTCTTTGTGTAGAAAATAGATACCAGTAATTTCTCATGAGAAGGTAAATACATTTTATGTCATGTTCTAAACGGTTACTAACTTACACAGGAAACCACCTGCATTCCTTTTCACGAAGCTCCGGAACTGTCGTATTTAATATTTTATTCTGTAGATATACCCAGCCCTTACTGATACAATAATACTTCCTTCAGTGCTGAGGATTCTGGGATGTTTCTTGGATCCACAATTAATACCCATAACACATTCATTGCCCTTTTTACGTGTTTACCATTGGACTGCATTACATATATTGTTTTAAAATATAACACACATGAGAATTACTGTGATGTAAAATTTCAACAATATAAACCATTGTCAGCTGACAGTTATAGAGGTAACACTGTGACAAGAAGCGCTTGGATGTTGTCATTGACTTTGACCATAGGTCCTGCTAGTAACTCAGACCGTTATCCCTATATCAGTTCTCCTGCAGACGGAGGGGTCAGATTATAACCCCGTGAAGGGAAGAGAGTGGCAAGCACCAAATCTGTGTAAGTGCGTGTCACACTTTTGGTGAGCTGTTGTGGCACTTCACATCATCTTTTCACTATGGACTTTGGATAGGCCCAGCCAGAGAGTTGCTCAGCATATAAACCCCTAAGTGTGGGTTTTGATTTTATGTGGGGAGAGCAATGTAAATACCACTCTGTCACTCCACAGGGGCAAGAGGACAGATACAGTTGTGTGTCTTCGCAAGAGCAGTATAATCAATAAATCCATGTACGTCACTAGGGGTAGGAGAGTAGACATGGCTTGGGGCTTCCAATGCCATGTGCACATCTTCTTCACCCTTCGGTTGTTGCGTTTCCTGGATTGGGAAGCTTAGATGAGTATCAACAACTTGCTTAGGGGTGCGGACACAAACTTTCGCAGCCTGGGGTAACACCAGCTCAGCTTTAGGGCTGGAATATATGTTGATAATGCTGTGTTCATCTGGGTTGTTTCTGATGCCTGCAGAGGAAGAACATGTTGAGAATAACATACACATTAATATATAAATTAGGATAACACCCTGTGTAGGTAGATATGTATTGTCCCTAACTATTCACTCACAATATATACATTAACCCAATACTCAGTGACATGAAAACACTACTCAATTCTCCTAAACATCTTCTCTTGTATACAGCCTTATATCTCTGCAGCCTAGATATTGGTAGCTCCACCTAGTGTTTAGAAGTGTCAGGCATAGGAAAAAATATCAAGACAAAGTAGTTCCTATGTTGTGTCTGTCAGAGGCATTATTAGAAACCACAGGGCCCCGGTGTGACAAATGCCCTGGGGACACCCAATATGTCTCACCCCCCCATGTGTAACGTTCAGGTCCCCCAGCCCCTCCATGTCTCTAATTCACGCCCCATAGGGTGAGTGTGGCATGGTTGGGGGGATGAATATGATGGAATTGGAGGGGCTAATGGAAAGGGGGCGAGTGTGACAGAGTGATAGAGAATGAGTGCACATTGTCACACAGGCGAGTGTGACAATGCTATAGAAGGTGAGTGTAATAGGGTGAATATGGCAGAGCGATGGGAGGTGAGTATGGCATGGGTGAGTGACAGGGTTGGGGGAATTATTGTATGTGGGGCAGGGTAAAGAGGGGTGACAATGTGTGTGGTGAGGTTACACAGACATACAGATGCATACACTGACACACATGCAGATAAAGAGACACACACTGACACACATGCTGATACACACCATATAACACATCCAGGTACATACTTGGACACTCATACAGATACAGACGCATAGATACACACACTGACATACATGCTGATACACACCATGTACCACATACAGGTCCATACTTGGACACACATGCTGATACACAGACACACATACAGAAACAGACGCACAGATACACACACTGACACACATGCTGGTACACACCATATACCACATACAGATACATACTTGGACACACAAACTAACACACAGATACACAAACACATATATACACACAGAAACACATGCAGATACACAGACACACAGAATGACATACATTGAGATACACAGAATGACACTCCTACAGGTACAAACACTGACACACGTGCAGATACACAGACACACACTGACACACAGATACACATACAGACAGATACACAGACATTTAAGGACAAACATTCATATACAGAAAATGACACTCATACAGATACAGTGACACACATACAGATACACATACAGACACACATGCAGACAAACAGATACACATACAGACACACACACACATACATACAGACACACATACATACAGACAGACACACATACATACAGAGACACAAACACACACATGCAAAATGTTTTTGTCCCCCTACTGTTTCCTACCTTTTAGGTGCAGAAGGTAGACTTCCCTGGGGTCCAGTGGCTAGCTCAGGCTGATGGGAGTCAGAGTTCCTACTTTGACTCCCTCCTCTCCTTCTTCTTCCTTGCGGCTCTGTGTAAGCTGGGAGGAAGTGACCGGGGCAGTCACTTCCTGCCAGCTCTTACTTCATCACAGGGGGGGTCCAGTCACGCTGTTAAAGCGCCGCAGCACTGACCGGTTTGGCTATTTTTGTATTACACTTTCAATTCACTTTGAATTCCCGACAATTCTCACTTTACTAAATAATTCTGTTTATTGATTTATCCTTATTTTTTATGATCTCTCCCTGGGGTGGTTTTATGTTGAGAAATCAGAATAAAGAACAATGAGACTAGACTGTCCAGGAAACAGCAGATTAATTAGCGATTCCGTGAAAGGAAGCTGCTGCCCATCTGAAACTGTATATTATTGCTAATTATAGTAACAGTGATGAAAAATCACTGTGTATGGAGGGAATAACCTGCTTATGCACTGAGTTACAGTTATATAGTCATTCCTGGTACGTATTTACCAATTTTTACCAAAGTTTTGGTGTATAGATCATCCCTTTTACGTTTCACTGCTCTATTCTCTGCAGCCCCAGCCACACCTCCCCTGACTGTGACTGACACAGACTGCATGAAAACAAAATGGTTTGATTTTCAATCCGATGTTAACTTACTTTAACAGTTTTTATCTCCTGCTCTGTAAATTGAACATTGTGATTACATACAGAAGGCTCCTGCAGGATTTTGCAAGCTATTAACATAGCAGGAGATAAGTAATTCTCAATTAAACAAGATTTGCAATAAAGGAAGAGTAAACATTAGATGGCTCTTTACAGGAAGTGTTTAGGAAAGCTGTGTCAGTCACATGCAGGGAGGTGTGACTAGGGCTGCATAAACAAAGTGATTTAACTCCTAAATGGCAAAGAACTGAGCAGAGAGACGGCAGGGGCATGATCTATACACCATTACTACTTCATTAAGCTAAAGTTGTTTTGTTGACTATAATGTCCTGTTAACTGGTCAGTGCTCTAATTGCAATCTCTACAAAAGAATGGCACTAAGAATGCAAAAGGTTGTTTTTACTATATAATTCTCTGACAGTTCAAATGTAACACGTGGCTCTGTTCTGGATCCACTTCTCTTTGATCCTACTTGAATCAAGTTTACTTGGCTTTCAACCTTGTTACAACCCCCTGGCTGTCAATCAGACAACCTGTCCTGTTACTTCCTGGTTGTTTAATTTCAGTGGAGTTAAATGCAAGAGGCAGCAATTACTCGGAACTTGCCTTGCAAATACTTCTCATTGCACTGGGAAGTCTGTGATTGGACAGCCACAGCCTGGGCTGGGAAAGAAAGTGTTTGCAAAGACTGCAGATAAGAGATCTGCCGACATTGACAGCTGTTTTCAGAAATAACCCCAATAAAAAAATGTACAATTAAAGGCATGCATGTTTTCATTGGTTGTATATCTAGTTAACAGTGATTTTTAATTTTATTTATTTAAATGTTTTAATTTGGGCAGTGGAAAGTCCCTTTAATCTATGTTACTAGAGAGTAGGTCCAGGCACACAAGATTTCTTCAAAAGGGCAGTTTTATTGAAAATTGAATGTGCAACGTTTCGATCTACACAAAGGCCTCTGTGTAGGTCGAAACGTTGCACATTCAGGTTTCCATAAATCTGCATTTTTGAAGAATCCTTGAGTGCCTGGACCTATTTTCTACTAATATCTACTAAATTGGGTTTTGCCAATCAGGTCTTTGATTTTGACTTGGTTTTCACTGTGAGATTATGGTACCCTAATCTTTGAATCAACACTGTCCTTAATCTATGTGACTGAAGTGATTTACCAAGGCCATTGTTATTGCTTAATATATAGACCTCCTTACGCGTTCTCCCGTTCCCTCTAACAAGTTTTTATTTTCTGTAAACTGACCTGTACACTGCAAGGGGTTTCGTAATTCTTCTTCTTGAGAGACAGTCTCTGGAATTCTGTCGATACACTGGCCTGTTTCTCTTTCAGGTGCACTGATAGTTATAGTCTGTGCTGCATCCATGTACTTCCCATCTGCTGTCTCATTCACTATTAGTTGCAGGAGGGGATTTGCATGGTGTCCATTTCTAATATCTCCCCCTGTATTAGTTCCTTTCTCATTTTGATAACCTGTTCCATTCTGTGCACAAAACAAGGATTACATCAGATAGGGAGATTTCCAGTAGTGTAAGAAGTCAAGCAGCTGTCTCATCGCCAAACACCCCCAATCACCCCATATCTACCATACAAACCTACAGAAGCATTAGGTTCGCCACCCCTAGTTGCCACCATGTACCTAACACTTAGCATACCATCTGCGGCCATAATAACTCATAACTAAAAAATAAACAACTTGACATCATGTAAATGAAGACCTATCCTACCAAACCGCATTGTATGCTCAGTCTGCTGTGTTAATTCCGTAATTGCATTGTCTTATGTGACTCAGTAGTATCGCAATATTGATATTTCTTGTAATGTTTTTCACGGCTTGCGCTCAAGCCCTGTCAACATCTCCTGTTATTACTTATTGTCAATCAAAAATAAAGAACTTTAAAAAAAAAAAAAAAAGGATTACATTAAATATTGCAAGAGAGGGAATTTGGTTATGGAATTCAACACTGTAGCGGAGAGCTGATATCCCACAGCTATTCTCCACTGACGATCCCAGGAAGGCTCAGGAACAAGGCAATAGTAGATCCATAGGCAGAGTTTCCAGCAGGCAAAGTAACACAGCGATATCCCCACAGCAATCCCAATAACTGGACGACACACAGTTTCAGGAACAGAACTCCTGGCTGGTACATCCAGCCTGCCTTTTATTACAACTGTACACAGACAAGCCACACCCAGGGGGAGGCATAAAACAACCAATGGTATCTTGGGTACAACCCACACATCCCCTCCCCTTAGTGTGACACATAATCCCATTATTGTACAGTTTCAAACATAACTTTTACACCATATTCATAACTTCTATAATATTCATCACATTCGCATAAAAATACATATTCACAATCAATCCATTCAGGGGAATAACATATAAAAAAATGGCATGAATCAGACCAGGGGTTTAAAAGTTAGTAAAAGTATCTTTTGTTCCCCCTGGCTGATTGTATTTTAATCTGGCTCAAACAGTAAAAGTAAAACCATCCCCACAATGCATCCTGGCTTCCTCCCTTCTGCCCTGGAGATAATTGGAGAAGGAATCCAATTATCTCCAAAGACAGAGCCAAACTCCATTACCCACATGGCAGACAAAAAGACAGTAAAAGACATAAAATTACATACTGATACATTTAGTACATAAAACACACATTTCTACATATCCCCAGATAGCTTTGATCTGACTGCACATTATTAGATGAATGGCACTCAGATCACACGAATAAGCCTTTCTGCAGGGAAAATAAACAGTTTAACCTGCAGGGCCATAGTCCAAAGGCAAGAGGCGGGCAAGCAGCCCCCTCCAAGGACACGTGGCGAGGTCGGTTTCGCCACACTTCTCCCCTTTGCCCCCAGACTAACAGGGTAGATGAGGGCAATCCATAATACAGGGAGGACAGCCACAATAGGGTTCCGCTACACTGCTCCCCCTTGCCCACAAGCCGGCATACACAGTCTGATCCAACACGGATCGGCTTGGGGATGTCCGGGGCTCACGGATCATTTTTCTAGGTCAGTTTGTCTGGACAACCCGTCAGCATTTCCATTCTGCTTACCCGGTCGGTACTGGATATTAAAGTCAAAGGGCTGCAGCGCCAAACTCCAGCGCAGCAGCCTGGCATTGTCCCCAGCCACCCGGTTCAGCCATACTAACGGGTTGTGATCCGTGAGCAAGGAAAAGGGCTGTCCGTACAGATAGGGCTGCAGTTTCTTTAGGGCCCACACCACAGCCAGGCATTCTTTTTCGATGGCGGCGTAGCTTACTTCTCTAGGTAACAGCTTACGACTGATGTAAGCCACGGGATGTTCTCCGCCATCGGCCCCGACTTGGCTCAGTACTGCTCCCAATCCAAACATAGAAGCGTCTGTGTGAACAAGAAATTGTTTAGTTGGATTGGGAGCTGCCAAGACAGGGGCATTTATCAGTGCATGTTTCAGTTGTTGGAATGCCTGCTCACACTCCGGGGTCCAGTTTACTTGGCGGGGAAGGTTCTTACGGGTCAGGTCTGTGAGGGGTTTGGCCAGGGCGCTATAATTGGGGACAAACTTCCTGTAATACCCCGCGGTCCCTAGAAATGCTAACACCTGGGTCTTAGTCCTAGGGGTGGGCCACTGAGCTACGGCCTCTACTTTGGCAGGTTCGGGCTTCTGTTTACCGCACCCTACTCTATGTCCCAGGTACTGCACCTCAGCCATTCCGATACTACACTTAGCCGGCTTCAGGGTCAAACCAGCTTCCCTTATCCTGTCTAGTACAGCTCCTATATGAGCCAAGTGTTCTTGCCACGTATTGCTAAAAATAGCAATATCGTCCAGGTAGGCACAGGTATAGTCCTGGAATCCATCCAGAAGTCGATCTACCATCCTCTGGAAGGTAGCTGGGGCGTTTTTCATCCCAAATGGCATGACCTTAAACTGATACAAGCCAAATGGGGTGACAAAGGCCGACTTCGGGATGGCGTCTGGGGCCAGGGGGATTTGCCAATATCCTTTACACAAGTCAATAGTGGTGAGGTATTGGCCCCTGGCCATTCTGTCTAGTAACTCGTCTATCCGGGGCATAGGATAGGCGTCTGACACGGTTTTCTCATTTAATCTCCTATAGTCCACGCAGAAGCGAGTCGTACCGTCTCGCTTCGGCACGAGGACTACCGGAGAGGCCCATGGGCTATCTGAGGGCTCTATCACCCCCAGTTGGAGCATCTCATCGATCTCCTTGCGCATGTTTTCTCTCACCGCTTCTGGGATGCGGTAGGGGGTCTGGCGCATGGGTAGTTGCCCTGGGGTCTCGACCCGGTGAGTTGCCAGAGGAGTGTACCCAGGTACATTAGAGAAAGTTTCTTGCTTCTCTCGCAACAGCTGCTGTACCTCGATACGCTCCTGTGGACTCAGCCGGTCTCCCAGTACAACTTCTCCTAAATCTCCAGACAGCTTCCCATCTTCCAGCAGATCTGGAAGGGGAAGGCTGTCACACTCGTCGGAGGTGGGTGCACAAATCGCTGTCACCTCCTCTGAACGTTCCCGGTAGGGCTTTAGCATGTTCACATGGAGCATGCGTCGCCCTCCAGTTCCTGTGCAGGGGCCAATTATGTAAGTGGTGTCACATCTCTGTTCCACGACTCTATAAGGGCCTTGCCATGCGGCCTGCAGCTTATCATGTCGGACAGGTTTTAAAATTAAAACTTTCTGTCCCACCTGGAAGCTACGGTCCCTGGCGCCCCGATCATACCATGTACGCTGACGCGTCTGGGCCGCCTGGAGGTTCTCTCCTACTGTCTTAGTTAGGGCCTCCAGTCGGTCCCGAAGTGCCAACACATAGGGTATGATGGGGGTACCGTCTGCACTCCGGTCTCCCTCCCAATGTTCTCGGATGAGATCTAGGGGTCCTCTTACCCTCCTCCCAAATAATAACTCAAATGGGGAAAATCCCGTTGATTCCTGAGGCACTTCCCTGTAAGCAAAGAGGAGGTGCGGCAGGAATCGCTCCCAGTCCTTATGGGTCTCAGCAAAGGTTCGGAGCATTTGCTTTAAGGTGCCATTGAACCTTTCACAGAGCCCGTTGGTCTGGGGGTGGTATGGGGCACTAATAATGGACTTAACATTGCACAGCCTCCAGAGTTGTTGGGTGATCTCGGCAGTAAACTGAGTACCCTGATCCGAGATGATCTCCCTAGGTAACCCTACCCGGGAGAAGATCTGCATCAGGGCCTCGGCCACTGTCTCAGCGTGGATATTTGTCAGGGCCACTGCCTCGGGGTATCGGGTAGCGTAGTCTACCACCGTGAGGATGTACCTCTTGCCGGAAGGGCTAGGTTTCTGGAGGGGGCCTATGATATCCACCGCTATTCGGTGGAAGGGTTCCTCAATTATCGGTAGCGGATGCAGTTTTGCTTTCCGCCGGTCTCCCCTCTTCCCCACCCTCTGGCACGTGTCACAGGTATTACAATACTTCCGTACTTCCTGGCTAACTCCCGGCCAAAAGAAATTTTGCGTCAGTCGGTATCTGGTCCGACTAACCCCTAAATGCCCGGATAGCGGAATGTCGTGTGCTATCCGCAGCAATTCGGCTCGGTACCTCTGTGGTACCACTAATTGCCTTAACACAATCGGGTCTGACCCCTCTACTTTCTTGTCGGACTCCCGGTATAACAGCTGTCCCTCCCATACAAATCTTTCCCCCTCTGCCCCAGGGTGATCAGAGGTGACTTTATCTCTATATACTTGCAAGGTAGGGTCAGTTATCACCTCTGCTGCAAATTCGTTAGGGGGGGACCAGGGGACCCAGTCTAGGGAAGGGGAAGGTTCTCTTACCTGGACCTCCGGCAGTGTGTTGTAGTCCTGGGTGCGGGCCTGTTGTCGGGTGACCACTGGGTGTGCTTCCTCAGTGATGGTGGGTTGTGGCTCAAAAGCAGATGTGAGCTTTCCCAAATCATTTCCCAGTACCACCTCTGTGGGTAACTGGGGCATCAACCCCACCTCCACCCTCCCTACCCCCGCTCCCCAATGCAAATGGACGTTGGCAGTGTCCAGCCGGTAGACGGCTCCCCCAGCAACTCTGACGGCTATAGTCCGGTTAGTCTTGGCCTTGTCAGCGACCAAGTGGCTTTTGACCAGGGTTATAGTGGCACCAGAGTCTCGGAGCCCCTGTACTGCTTTTCCCTCCAGGTATACCGTCTGTCTGTGGTGCTGGCAGTTATCGGCATGGGCTTGTAGTGGGTTAGCTTCGTGTAGTACCTCCCACTGTTCTATGGTGGTGACAGGAACCGCGGAGCCATAAGCAACTGGTGGCTCCTCCTGGTAGTGATGGGCAGTGGCTCTCGGGGGTGGTGGGGGCCCTGGTCGGATCCATGAGGATCGGTCTCGGAGTTGTGGGCACTCTCTTTTGTAATGCCCCCACTTCTGGCAGTGATGACAGGGCCCAGAGCTAGGTTGGCGGAAACGTGGTTGCACAGCCGGTGGTGGTGGTGGTAGCTGTCGGGGTGGTACAGGGGGGTAGTTTGTTCCCCCAAAGGTTTTCATTGTGACTTTTGGGGCTATCGGTTTCTGTGACCTGCGTGCATCTAGGTACTCATCCGCCTTCCTAGCCGCCTCTGTGAGGGATACAGGGTTGCGGTCTCTTACCCACTCCTGTACATCCGTTGTTACCCCATTATAGAATTGTTCCATGAGCAACATTTGTATCACATCTTCCATGGATCGTGCCTTGCTGGCTTGCACCCAGCCAAGGGCCGCCCGCTGCAACCTACAAGCCCACTCGGCATGTGAGTCTTTATCTGCCTTTTTCAACTCTCGAAACCGCCTTCGGTATGCCTCTGGTGTTATGGCATACCGGGCCAATATAATCTCTTTTACTCGGCTGTAGTTCCGGATCTCCTCATCTGGTACAGTTCTATAAGCTTCTGCTGCCCTCCCAGACAACCGCCCAGCCAAAATAGGTACCCAATCCTCAGTATTGATTTTATGCAAGGCACACAGTCTTTCAAAATCTTGGAGGAAAGCATCTATGTCTTCCTCCGCCTCCACATAGTTTTTAAACGCTTGGTAAGGAATTTTTATCTTACCCTCTGTATTGTTGGTATTTGCAGTGTCCCGTACTGTGGATGGTTGTGGCCTTTGGCGCCACATAAATTCTTGCACCTCGGTCATAGTCCTGGAAATAATGTCAAGCGTTTCTTTTCCTCCATAAAAGGCCAGTCTACATTTCACTTGTCTTTGAAATTCTTCTTGTTCTGACCCATCCGATGTGTTTTGCTGTTCAGGGATTGCCCTGTCCTCGGTTTGGTATTCTGCCATGACTTCTGCAATGAGAGTTGCTTTCTTTTTGTTGCTTGCTGCAATCCCTCTTGCTTCCAGTAAGTCCTTTAGCGTGGATCTTTTAAGCTTAGCATAGTTACTCTCCATCCGTATTCCATTAATCCTTGTTCCCTTGTGAGTCTGGATCCCAGCGCTGCCAACCAATGTAGCGGAGAGCTGATATCCCACAGCTATTCTCCACTGACGATCCCAGGAAGGCTCAGGAACAAGGCAATAGTAGATCCATAGGCAGAGTTTCCAGCAGGCAAAGTAACACAGCGATATCCCCACAGCAATCCCAATAACTGGACGACACACAGTTTCAGGAACAGAACTCCTGGCTGGTACATCCAGCCTGCCTTTTATTACAACTGTACACAGACAAGCCACACCCAGGGGGAGGCATAAAACAACCAATGGTATCTTGGGTACAACCCACACATCCCCTCCCCTTAGTGTGACACATAATCCCATTATTGTACAGTTTCAAACATAACTTTTACACCATATTCATAACTTCTATAATATTCATCACATTCACATAAAAATACATATTCACAATCAATCCATTCAGGGGAATAACATATAAAAAAATGGCATGAATCAGACCAGGGGTTTAAAAGTTAGTAAAAGTATCTTTTGTTCCCCCTGGCTGATTGTATTTTAATCTGGCTCAAACAGTAAAAGTAAAACCATCCCCACAATGCATCCTGGCTTCCTCCCTTCTGCCCTGGAGATAATTGGAGAAGGAATCCAATTATCTCCAAAGACAGAGCCAAACTCCATTACCCACATGGCAGACAAAAAGACAGTAAAAGACATAAAATTACATACTGATACATTTAGTACATAAAACACACATTTCTACATATCCCCAGATAGCTTTGATCTGACTGCACATTATTAGATGAATGGCACTCAGATCACACGAATAAGCCTTTCTGCAGGGAAAATAAACAGTTTAACCTGCAGGGCCATAGTCCAAAGGCAAGAGGCGGGCAAGCAGCCCCCTCCAAGGACACGTGGCGAGGTCGGTTTCGCCACACTTCTCCCCTTTGCCCCCAGACTAACAGGGTAGATGAGGGCAATCCATAATACAGGGAGGACAGCCACAATAGGGTTCCGCTACAAACACCTCTTGTACGTTCAATCAGCAGTTGAAACTTATAACAATAATAATAATAATAATAATAACAACAACCATACTAAGGAAAGTTCAAGTTAGTAAAGACCAGTCTCATGTTGTCAGGAACACCTCTTGTATTGTACTCTAGGTACAGTAAAACATACGTGTTAAGAATATATGCACAGTATAAGTGTATCTGTGTACAACGAAAGAAAAAAAAATCATAAACTCACCTTCTTTATGAGTATTTTTGCTGCAATAAAGAGAGAAGATTTTGTAAAACTTTGAATTGTCTCTTAAATGTCGTACATATTATATTCATATTTCAAAAGAATTGGAGCCGGTTCTATTTTTTTTACTTTTCACTACTTACTGAGAGAAATAAAATATAAGTACGGATAGATTATAATAATTTGCCAGAAGCTGGTGTAAAAAAGTACAAAATTATAGATGCTGAATTTAATTAGTGACTCAACTGGAAGATTTTTCTTCTGGGGTAATAAAGGACCACCCACAGTAGCCTAAATAACCTTTGTAAGAGAATGGTATTGAAAAATATTACATAATTTAAAATATTTTAAATGGGATATTGAGAAATTGGGCAACTGATCTGCACAGTTGAGACAAGCTAAGACTGTGGATGACTGGATTACTGATGGAATTTTAAGGATTATTCACACAAGCAATTGTTTAAATAAAGACTTCCTGTTTTTATATATATTCTATTTTATGAAGACTTTTAGTCCTCTCTTTCATTAATTTAGTATTGGAATACTATTGCACAGACCTTGTAAAGACCGTGATAACCATTGGTTTATGGCAAATAGGGTGAATTTATTGTTGTTTTAATATGTCAGGATAATATTTAGTAATATTTAATACTAGGTTAGGATAATATTTAATACAATATCAGGATAATATTTAATGATATTTAATACTAGATCAGGATAATATTTAGTGATAGGTCAGGATAATATTTAATAATATTTAATACTCAGTCAGGATAATATTTAATGATAGGTCAGGATAATATTTAGTAATATTTAATACTCAGTCAGGATAATATTTAATAATATCTAATAATTAATACTAGGTCAGGATAATATTTAGTCATATTTAATACTCAGTCAGGATAATATTTAATAATATCTAATATTTAATACTAGGTCAGGATAATATTTAATAATATCTAATACGGTATTTAATACTAGGTCAGGATAATATTTAGTAATATTTAATAGTACATCAGGATAATATTTAATACTAGGTCAGGATAATATTTAATAATATTTAATAGTACGTCAGGATAATATTTAATAATAGGTTAGGATAATATTTAGTAATATTTAATACTAGGTCAGGATAATATTTAGTAATATTTAATACTAGGTCAGGATAATATTTAATAATAGGTTAGGATAATATTTAATAATATTTAATACTAGGTCAGGATAATATTTAATAATGTTTAATACTAGGTCAGGATAATATTTAATAATATCTAATATTTAATACTAGGTCAGGATAATATTTAGTAATATTTAATACTAGGTCAGGATAATATTTAATAATAGGTTAGGATAATATTTAATAATATTTAATACTAGGTCAGGATAATATTTAATAATATCTAATATTTAATACTAGGTCAGGATAATATTTAGTAATATTTAATACTAGGTCAGGATAATATTTAATAATAGGTCAGGATAATATTTAATAATATTTAATACTAGGTCAGGATAATATTTAATAATATCTAATATTTAATACTAGGTCAGGATAATATTTAGTAATATTTAATAGTACGTCAGGATAATATTTAATACTAGGTCAGGATAATATTTAATAATATTTAATACTAGGTCAGGATAATATTTAATAATATCTAATATTTAATACTAGGTCAGGATAATATTTAGTAATATTTAATAGTACGTCAGGATAATATTTAATACTAGGTCAGGATAATATTTAATAATATTTAATACTAGGTCAGGATAATATTTAATAATATTTAATACTAGGTCAGGATAATATTTAATAATATTTAATACTAGGTCAGGATAATATTTAATACTAGGTCAGGATAATATTTAATAATATTTAATACTAGGTCAGGATAATATTTAGTAATATTTAATACTAGGTCAGGTAATATTTAATACTAGGTCAGGATAATATTTAATAATAGGTTAGGATAATATTTAATAATATTTAATACTAGGTTAGGATAATATTTAATAATATTTAATACTAGGTCAGGATAATATTTATTTTTAATACTAGGTCAGGATAATATTTAATAATAGGTTAGGATAATATTTAATAATATTTAATACTAGGTCAGGATAATATTTAATAATATTTAATACTAGGTCAGGATAATATTTAATAATAGGTTAGGATAATATTTAATAATATTTAATACTAGGTCAGGATAATATTTAGTAATATTTAATACTAGGTCAGGATAATATTTAATAATATTTAATACTAGGTCAGGATAATATTTAGTAATATTTAATACTAGGTCAGGATAATATTTAGTAATATTTAATACTAGGTTAGGATAATATTTAATAATAGGTCAGGATAATATTTAATAATATTTAATACTAGGCCAGGATAATATTTAGTAATATTTAATAGTACGTCAGGATAATATTTAATAATAGGTCAGGATAATATTTAATAATAGGTTAGGATAATATTTAATAATATTTAATACTAGGTCAGGATAATATTTAATAATATTTAATAATAGGTTAGGATAATATTTAATAATATTTAATAATAGGTCAGGATAATATTTAATAATAGGTTACGATAATATTTAATAATATTTAATAATAGGTCAGGATAATATTTAATAATATTTAATAATAGGTTAGGATAATATTTAATAATATTTAATACTAGGTCAGGATAATATTTAATATTATGTCAGGAAATTATTTAGTAATATTTAATATTACGTAGGTCAGGATAATATTTAATACTTGGTAAAGATAATATTTAATAGCATGCCCGGGTAATATTTCCTACCTATTTTTTTCAATAGGAAACATTTTTTGCACATGTAGAAAACCATTAGACCAAGAATGACCACCAGAATTAAAGTCACAATCAAGATAAAGGAACCTGAAAAAAGAGGGAGAGTATGATCAGATAAAATGTGGAAATGAGATGTGTTTATGTGAGGCGCGTAGATACAGCAGGCTACTATAAATATTCACATTTATTTGTACTTCTAGAAACTCCTCAGGCAGCCAGTATAGGAATGGTAAATGATAACATTCTTAAACTCTATTGAGTAAACCTGAGAGGATCGTCGACCAACATCGTCTGCAAGCTTCCACATCTCAGCATTGGCATAGTTATCGTGGTCAACAACGATTTCACTTGAAAGATCTTCCTTAATGTGCATTGCAGTTTAACATTGTGTTCTATCTGATCGGTTTGAAATGTTCATAGAGCTGTTACAAAAATGAATGTGAAACTGAAAATTGTTGGGACCAGGGACCTCCACTGTCAGCAGTTGATTGGCCAGCCTGTAATGTTGTTTGACACTTTGTTAAAGTTGATATCGTTATGGGCCTGAATCAGTAGTGCTCTTAAAGCAAATTAACAGCAGTTGTAAAAAAAAAATTAAAAAAAAAAATGTTTACAGGTCCACTAATACATCTACTACTACGCTGAGGGTAGATTTAAGGAAGTTAAGTATTGCAATATCCCAGAATGCATTTGGAACCAAGAACTTGCAGCTGGCACAGGACAATTCTGCAATTGCTATTCTCAGAACTGAGAACAAGGAACTGAGGAAAGATAATAGCTGCTGAATTTCACTCAACTATTCCAGCTTTGCATGCTTAGGCTGCGTAAAATGAGAGGGAGTCTGCTTAGCATAGTTAAAAAAAATTAACAGTTTTACCACATGTACAACTACAGCTTATTGTATTTGTTCTGGTGAATATAATCATTCCCTTCAGGCTTTTTGTTACAAACACTTTCTTTTCAGAGAAAATGCAGTGTTTACATTACAGCCTAGTGATAACTTCACTGGCCACTCCTCAGTGGTGCTTCCTGGGGCAGTGCTGCACAGTGTGACTGATTCAATATCTCCGCCCTCTGCATGGAGACACTGAACTTTCCTCAAAGAGATGCATTGATTCAATTCATCTCTATGAGGAGATATTGATTGGCCAGGGCTGTGTTTGGCATGTGCTGGCTCTGCCCCTGACCTGCGTCCTTGACAGTGTCAGCCAATCCAATTATTTCCTATGGGAAAGCATTGTGATCGGCTTTGATCAAGACTTCTGATGATGTCAGCCAAGCAGGCATATCAGGGTCAGACCCACTAGCAGCAGACTGGAGTTAAGGTAAGAATGTACTACATGTTCCAGAACCTATAGTGTTCCTTTAAGGATAAACTGCACTAATATTACATAATAGTCATGAATACACTGGAAAATGGATTTCCTCCCCAAAAACTTAAATTTCAAACTAAAATATTTAATAAAACTACAGATGGTTATTACCATCATAGTGTTCTGAATCCACTATAACTAGAGATGCACATGACACAACTCAGCATTGCCATTACTGCAGCTAATATTAACTAGAACATTTACAAAGTTCCTATTCCTATTGCTTTCTAAGTGGCTGGACCTGTCTGCCCAGTGTTCCCTGCTCTGATGTTTCTTATAAAGATCTGCCCTGGTCGCTCCCATTCCCAGAAGTGAATTAATGTATCACACATTTGTTACATTTATTTATAGCTAATATTTTGTGATGATGGCAACCCAGTTCTCAAAAGAATTCCAACAGGAGACATTTTATTTTATATTGCTGCTTTTTCCCTAACTGTATATCCTGGAGTCATTATAGATATTTCCAAGGTTGATCGGATATCCAACACTCGTTACAGAATTAAAAGAATGGCTTATAGGCCAGGCGGCTGGTTATTGTCAACAGTCATAATAGAAGGAAGTGAGAGGCTGAATTAGTGCAAAACAATATACCGTACTACATTAAACCTTCTTTATAAAAGACAGAATAGGAGATGTAGGCTTGGACACAGTATAACATGCACTATGATTATAGTGGGAACTGAGCGATCTATGGCTTTGGACACAGTAAGAACCAAACATTCACAATTAGTCTTACAGACAGTAAAGGGCCTATGGGTCAGGAGGCAGAAAAATACCTATGAATTCAGAGTCAGTATATTGCTTACTTTCAATAGATAAGAGATGGTTTATAGGCCACTGTGGTGCGTGCCCTTGTTATAACATGCAGTAAAGGTCCTATGGATATGGGGGAAGTATATTGGGTATCCTTGCTCTAACAGACAATAAAAAGGCCTATACGCTCCAATGCAGACTAGTTGTCTACCACTGTTATAGGAGGCAATAAAGAACCCTTAGAGGTACAATGCTATACTAGGCAGTAAAGAGTTAGTAAACCACAATGAAGTTTATTGTGCTTCTTGTTGTAGCAGGCAGTACAGTGCCTGTGAGCCAAATTGAGTATTTAACAAGCACACTTGTTTTGAGATACTGTGTGCAGGCAGTACTCGGCCTGTGGAATGGGAAGCAGGTTATTATGTATCCTCGTTATAGAGAACATGTAAACAAGAAACATATAGATATCTACATATCAAGGAAGTCTACCTGAAATGTAAACCGATTTATCCGGTGGTAATCCTGAAATCTGGTGAACACCTGGGAGAGAGAAGACACACAGATTTAATGGTGAGAGTCATCTGAATGAGAGAGCAGATATACAAGGTGTGGATATATGTTCAAGGGAGAGAAGACAGACAGGGTGTTGGAGATGGATATCTAAGAGAGCAGAAATACTGGGTTATTGGTGGTGGACAGATGGGTTGTTGGTAATGGGTGTCCAAGGTAGCAGACATGCAGGGTTGTTGGGTGAATTTCTGAGAGGGGACGGACAGGTTTACTTTACAACAAAAAAAAGTATACAATAATAACACCACTAACTATAGCCAGTGGCCTAAAGAGTTGCAGAGTGAAAGGTTGAGTTTAACGTTCTTAAACACAAGCAAGACAAGTGGAACCCTCATTTACCTGTGGTTTTTTCTGTCAGTGGCAGAGGTGTGATGGGAGAAGGGAGACAAGCCAAGCACCTCTGCTTGTTCCTTTCGTAACACTCAAACCCTTCTTGACATTCACAGATTGTTTCCTGGGTGGTCGAGCAGTTCAACTTTACTACAAAATCTAATCCTGTAGGATGATATAGAGGAGGAGACACGTCAATGAGAAGAAGCTGAGAAAGGATAAAATGTAGGCTGAAAAGTGGGGAGAACAGGGAGAAGGAGGATAACATGGGCAGGGAGTGTGGGTTAAACACATGCAAGAGAAGTGGGGATAACTGGAAGACCACTGATAACATGGACCAGAAACTGGAGGGAACTGGAGGAAGGATTATAACGGGACTAAAAACTGGGGAGTATTGGAAAAAGGATACTAACATGGACTAAAATCTGGGGAGTATTGAAGGAAGGATGATAACATGGACTAAAAACTGGGGGAGTATTAAAACAAGGATAATAGGCAGAAAACTGGAAGAATTGAAGGAAGGGTGATAGCATGAGCTAAAAACTGGAGGTAACTAGGTTATAGCTGGTAATAAGGGCTGGAAACATTCAGCTCAATTTACTGGAGCCAGGTGCACCTTTTTGTGGTTTCAAATAAAGTTACACCATAATTGCTATTTAATACCTGGAGTAACTTTGCTGAAACATCAGTTAGTATATGGCTCTGTCTGGGTATGGGAGTTCAGTAGGAAATCACAGAAACCAGAGTGTTCACTAAAGGGCATCATTGTTTCAAAGGCTTCTAAAAAAGGTTATTTTAATGATATCAATGATATGCCTAGTGAGGCCAGGTGTAAGGTCTTAATAGACAACCTACTCCAGTACAATTGAGACTTTCAGTGTCATTGCAGAGAGCAGAACACTGACATTGGAATAAATAATATTTGTGCTTTAAGAGATACAGTGGACTGGGGGCGGGGCCGGGCCGCCGAGCTGGTCGGTCGCAGGCCAGCAGAGCTCCTGCTACACCACTTAATTAATCGATTTAAAAACATGCCTATATACCGAAAAGCCGACCGACGGCTACGAAGCCTGAAGCAGGGGGACCGCTGGATCCAGGGAGAGGCTGGCTCTCCGAGCTACAGTCCCCTGGAGGGGAAATCCTCACGGACTTGCCTGAGGCCTACTCCGGTGGTGAGTGGGGCGGACGGCCGCTGCCCCACTAGCCTGCCACACAGCACCCAACCTGGAGCACAACGCTGGGCAGACTCGGCCTCGTTCCCCCCCCTATGGACCGGGGGGGTGATCCCGGTCCTCACCCCAAGGCCTTGATCGGGAAACCACGGCCGAAGCTGAGAGGTCTAACCGCTAGGCCCAAGATGGCGGGCGCCATGTGCGCAAGCGACGAAGTACAGACTAACACCTAACACTGGCGCCCAAGACTGACAAGGTGGCCCCAGCTCTCAGATGGGGCTGAGCCGAGAAGCGAGTTCACTTACCCCCGCAGTCACTTCACTCAACGAATGCAATGGCGGCATAGGAGGTAACTCGCAAACAGACGGAAAGTGCCTCTGACACGGAGACAAGCCGACCATCCGCCCCACTCCAAGCCTGTAACAGACTCACCCAGGGACCGAAAACCGGGCTCCCCTTCACGGCAGACGCCGACAATTTGATTATCGGAGAGACGAGCACACTCCCGCACAGCTACAGCCCTATGGGAACCAACGAACACTCGACAATGCAGCATGGGGGGACTGCGTCCTGATACCTGCCATGATGGACACTCACTTCTCGGCATGATCACAAGGCAGAGCGGATTTTTCAAGCTCATGGGACTCTCGCTGAGCGTGGGGTCTCTGGACCGCCAGGAAGACTGCCACCCGCAGAGGCAACAATGGTGGTCCCGGTCGGCGGGGGTGATATAAGCAATGAAGCGACTCACTTACTCATAATTATAATTTAGATGTTTATGCTGTACCAGCATTAGCTAACTTACTTATAGCTACTTATATATGTCTAAAGCTAAGTGTATGCTAACTTACTTATAACTACTTACATATGACTAAAGCTAAGTGTATGCTAACTTACTTATAACTACTTACATATGACTAAAGCTAAGTGTATGCTAACTTACTTATAACTACTCATATATGTCTAAAGCTAAGTGTATGCTAACTTACTTATAACTACTTATATATGTCTAGAGCTAAGTGTATGTTAACTTACTTATAACTACTTATATGTGTCTAAAGCTAAGTGTTTAAGTCTGTTAAAAAAAAAAAAATTGTGCCTGTCATTCTTGTGCCCCACATGTCAAGCGTGGGAAAGGCCAAAGGACTGCTTTTGGGGCACCTCTCGCCACTCTGTACAATTTGCGTGCACAGCAAAAATAAAGAATTTAAAAAAAAAAAAAAAAAAAAAAAAAGAGATACAGTGGACTAAGTGCAAGAGGTCAGTCTTTGGACCAAGATCATTGTGACGGACCGCCTGCACCCCGACTGGGTACCTCCGTCAATCTCTGCTTCCTAGTACTGACGAGTACCATAAGCACTTCCCTGGAACACCATAACTATCAGAGACCCCACGAACTGCCACAGCTTGGTTGGGGTCTCGCTGTCCTCCACCCACTCTGGACCTACGACTAGGCTCCAGCTTCCAGTGGGTGAACCTCTCCTTAGTCCAGAGAGCGTAGCAGGAACAGCTTTTAGAAGATCTAGTGATTATACTCAGGGGAGTATTGTGATATAGCAATGCCCTGAATGTGAAGGTAGTTCTCCAATCCCCCAAGCATGAGCCAAAACTTCATGAAGTGGTAAGACGTTCTCAGCTTTAATGGTTCACACTGGCTTTCATACACAATCCTCATACATAGGAACACCCCCTGGACCTGGTGGGGCACAGGATTACAGAATGCACAGACCAATAAAAACAGTGTAACAATGCCTGAAACTCCCATACACAAACAATACAATCCCTCCTCTGTGCTTGGGAGATAATTGAATCAGGAACTGTACTTACAAAATCCAATTATCTCCAAGCACAGAAAAAACATAAGTTTTTAAGAAATCCCAAAAAGTACCTTAAAACCATGTAAAACCCCATAATTACATCCCTCAATAGCCCTGATCTGGGGGAACAACATATCCAAAACATCACCCAGATCGGTTTAGGGGTTCAGGAATTTCCTGGAAGTCATTGTTTTGACCGACCGTGCACATGGTCCTTATGCCCAAAACAGTTCCAGGGAATTAGGGCCAACAGTCGGTCTCTATTTATGGAGTACAAAAGTACATATATCACATAAATGAAGCCTTTTAAAGACCATTGGGCAAGTTATATTGCAGGGCCCATAGTCACAGGGTAGCAAGCAGGCCTCTCCAAAAAACCCAGTGGCGAAAGTGCTTTTGTCACAATCATTATAAGTGATGACCCTTAAAAGACAAAGTCGGTTTTCTTCTATCTTGATACAGCCACGTGAGACGGAGGTGGGGGGAGGGACAATAATCAAATAGTAAAAAAGGAACAATCTAATGTTACTAATAAATATATTTAAAGAGAACAATGAAGCACACATTTTTCTGATTGTTATGCAACTTGTCTGGTGTGGTTTTAAGATGTTGCATAATACTATACAGTGACTACATTCAATGTGCACGAACAAATTTACTTTTCAGACACAAGTCAACAATTAAATCAAACCCTCCCAATCTGAAATGAAATGCTTGATTAAACGATAAGAATAACTCATACTGCCATACTGTTAATAAGGCAATACATCTTCAACCCAGGTGGAAATCTTTATGGAACCAAATAAATGCTCATAATGTTCTCTAAGGCTGGAGCCATAATATTTTATTGTGTGGTCAAGTGATACAATCGACTAAGTGTCAGAGGTCTGTCTTACCACATGGCCTGCACAGACTACATTTTTCAACATAGTTCCACTTTTTGGTGTATGATCCAGAAGTGCAGTTTTCACATTGTGTTGGTGTAGTAGAGTCACATTCTCGCTTTACATATTTGCCTGTGGGTTTAAAAAAAAAAAAAATAGTTAAACCAGCCATTTTATTTATCAATGATGTTAAGTGCTAACGGTATAGAGGTTCCTGTTGTTTGTTCTTGATTTTGTTTAACTTTCCTGTAGTAAAACGGACAAAAACTGTAAGTGTTATGGTATCCTGAGATAATTTAGCTTTCTCTGATCTGTTTTCCATAGGCAGAAATTGAGGGTCTTTTTTTAACATTGCTAGGGCATCTCGACTCCTTAACATGGAACTATCTCTCACTTCTCTGGAAATTACAAAAAAAAGATTTAAAATCACATATGTATCTTAAAGATTTAGCAATTGACACATCACAAACTAGATCAGTCGAAGCACACATTGCATTGAAGGAGCACAAACACAAACAATTATGGGTTTTTAACAAAGTGTTGCCAACACATTTATATCTAATTTTCAGAGAATGATAGACACAATTTATTAAATCTGAAGTCTTTGTTTTATTCCCTTCTTCTGTGCCCTGAACATATATTTTTTTTAATTTGCACAATTTCTTCAGTGAAGCAACAGATTTATCAATATTTATGTCACTTTTCCTGACACAAAAATTTTCTGTTTCACTTTTGTTTTGTCTTAGTCACTCTAAATTTGGTGGTGTGTCCTGCAATGGAAACTTTCTGTTAAAACTGGTGAATCTGTCACTTTTAGGACACTTTAATAAATACTTTCAAATTATGACAGAATTGAACTGTCATTTCTCACTTTGATAAATGTATCCCATTGTATCTGTTTCTCCTTGTCTTTCTATGCTCTCTCTAAGCTGACAATGATGCACATGAGCCAAAAGGGAGACACTCCAGGATAGAGATAACTATTTCTCACAAACACATATTTCTTAAATATTGGTGATGAATCAACATAATACTAAAAATCAGGGAAAGAGACAATTCCTCTATATTTACTTTGGGCCAGGTCACCTCGAAAACCTTAGCATAAACCAGGCAACTGGTGTTTGACGCAGGGCAACCCAAACCTACTGGTTTAAATATCGTCACTCTGATTACACAACCCATGGAATGTTCAAAGGAGTGAAAATGTTGAGAAACCTTTACCCAGCCATAATCATTTTTCTGGATCTAAGATGATTCTCTTGTTTCCTCATTGTCTAGGTAGTCACTTGTTTTTAATCTTCAAATACTCATCACCCTGTACATTGAGTAAGGCGAAGTAGGAGGATGAAATCCATGGTTTTACATCATCTTAATTTGTTGTAATAGAATAACATTCGTTTGCTATAACTGTGGTTTAAAGATAATTTGAAGTATTGCTTGGAATTGACTTGGAGTGTTACTTAAGGAAACCTGAGAAATTTTGTCCAACATGTTTTACTTTTAACAGATCCAATTTGGGATTTTTTTTCTTTGTTTTACTAATGAGGTGTAAGTAAATATACTACTTGGCCAACAAAAAGTGGACATCTACTGTTCAAACACCCCATACAAAAACCATGCATTAACATGGAGTAGGTCCACTTTTGCTTCTAAAAGAGCCACAGACTATTCTTCCACCACAGATCTTTACAGTTGTCACCATGCATTCAGGTAGACAACATATTCCTGGAGCAATTTGTCTGACTGGCAGATGGTTATGTATGATTCCTATCTTTAGGAAACAAATTTCCACTGCTTCATAGTCCAAGAGCAATACATTTTACTTGTAGTAATATTAGGTTTATGTTAGATCGCTTTGTTGTGAAACTCTTGACAAACAGTTCTAAGACTTGTGTTGTGTTCACAGCCTGTTTGAAGAATCAAGACGTACAAACTATGCACTTCAGTCCTTGGCGACACCAGTCTGTGAACTTGGGTGGTCCATTACTTCGCAGGTTATCTGTCGCTAGTTGAAAATATTTGCTTAGCTGAATTATTTTGAGTTTTGAAACATATCAAAGTTTGGTGGGAAAAAAAATAAATAAATTGCCAACCTGTGCAATTTAATTTAATCTCTACCTATTAGTTGTTGAAGAGTGCAGCACCTCCTAATATCTCTTTACACTAATAAAAATAATAGGCCAGTTTGTTTCAGCCAGTGGTAAGCAAATTGAAAGTAGTTTAGATAATACACAAAGGCCAAGCATGTAGACATCTCAGTGAAGACTTACCGACTGAAGAACACTCTATGACATAGTTCAGAAGATTCTAAGCTTCCTGCCCTCCCTTACTCACCACATAGCATTCTATACTGACTTCCCTACTCTACACAGAACAAAACATCCACTTATTCTATCACAGCTTGAGGCAACAGGACATTCTGGGATTCCTTCCAAAATCCACCCAACACAACAATGTTTTAAGCTTTCTGTCTGGCTAAACAAGCCCGACATGCACTAAATATAGCACATTCAAAAAATTCTAGATTTCCTGTACATTCAGTAAAAAGCATTCTAAATAACTCTCCATATCCAACAATTAATTCACATTTAGACTTCTTCATACCTTCACTCAACACACAGTGTGGCGAAAGTAACCTCGTCACTGTTTTGGAGGGGCCTGTTTGCCAGCCTCCTACCCTGTGACTATGGCCCATGTGATAAAACTTGGTTTAAATCACAGTCCGTGCCTTTTTGGATTTTTATGGCCACAGTTCGAACTTTCGAAGTGGCCCTTCAAGCTCCCGAACAGTCGAAGTGGCCGCCATCCAACATTTGAACACGTGGTAGAGCCATCTTGTTCGCATGGACCAAAACCACAAATAGACTTCAGATGGACTTAGCCGCGAATGCCCTGGAACTATTTTCTGCCTGAAAACCTCGCTGTTCCTGGTCGTTCCTCCAGCGGCACTTAGCCGCGATTCTATGGAACTGTTTTGGGCATGGGACCATGCCTGCACCTGGGCAAAAGTATGACTTCCATAACATTTCTGAACCCCTGATCTGATCTGGGTGATTTTTGGATATGTTGGTCACCCAGATCAGGGCTATCAGGGGATGTAAGATGTATGGGAATATGTTGTGTTTTGGGGTACTTTTGGGGTTTTGTAAAATATGTGTTTTTTTGTGCCTGGAGATAATTGGGTTAATACAGTATCTGATCCAATTATCTCACAGGCAGAGGGGAGGGATTGTATGTTTGTTGTGGGAGTGTCGTACATTTAATTATTGTTCTGATTGGTTTGTAAGCTTTGTGTCCCTGTCAGCAAGGTCCATGTGGGTGTACACCTTGCTTGGGGACTTGCATAAAAGGCCACTGTGGCACCATTAAAATTGAGTTCCTCTTCACCCTCAACTTGAGTCTTGTCTTTTGTGTGGAGGGGACAGCTGTATCACTACAAGGGATTTATATAATCATTATACTCTCTTGGATTCTCTGAGCTCTTGTAAGAGCTGTTCCTGCTTGACTCTCGGGACGAAGAGAGTTTCACCCACTGGAACCTGGAGCCTTGTCGTAGGTCTAAGGTGGGTAGGAGATGGCAAGACCCCAACCAAGCTGCAGCAGTTGTGGGGTCTGCAGTGCTTATGGTGTCAGGAGGAGTGCTCGGATTCCTCGGTGAGCACTAGGAGCATCCGTCGGCGGAGGTACCCAACCAGGGTACAGGAAGCTCTGTTACACACAGTGTTTTAATTTTCCTTCTCATGTGCATTCAAAGGAACACGCAAGTATTTCTGACCCTATAGTGTTAAAAAAAACAAAAACTATCTGATCTCCCTTGCCCCCTAAATATAGTAAAATCTTACCTTTAGTCCAGTCTGGTAGTGCTGATCCTGCCCCTAATCTGTCTCTTTGGCTGGCCGGGTGTGGAGTCAAATGCCACCCTGGCCAATCATCATCTTCTCATAGGGATGCATTGAATCAATGCATCTCTATGAAGAAAAGTTCAGTGTCTCCATGCAGAGCGTTCAGACACTGAATGTCAGTCACACTGTGCAGAACTGCCACAGGAAGCACCTCTAGTAGCCATCTGTGGTTACATTAAATTCCTGCAGGGACTGATTATACTCACCAGAACAACTACATTAAGCTGTAGTTGTTCTGGTGACTATAGTGTCTCTTTAACATAAAGCATTTTAGGCTGTATTTGTATTGTCAGTCATTACATTTGTTTCCATGTCTCTTTCTTATGTCTGCTTAAATAACAACATTCTAGATGTTCTTCTTAGCATCTAGCAGAACCATTGTATGGAAAAATGCTCAACAATTAATAGTAGATTTTACCATGGATCTGTGCTCACACCGACTGCTAATTAACCTGCTGGTAAGTCAGTAAAATCCTGTGTGTAAAAAAGAGAAGAGGTACAAAAGTAATAAATATCAGTTTCAATGAGTCATATTGAATTCTCTTAGGACAAGGCCTCTCTTTCCAGTCAAAAAATATAAACCTCAGCTAACCACACTGCTCTCAATAACTGCATGGGTTTTCGATTACATATTCCTCCCGCAACTACTAAACAGCTTCACAATCACTGCACAGTTTCCGTACCTTCTTCCATCCCTACAAAGATTTCTTTACTTTATTTATTCCAATACCCACACAACATTCTTTGCCTTTGACTACAATCACTACATAACTTTCCCTGTTTTCTCCTCTCCTCCAATCTCCAGTGCTTTATCTGAATTCTCTCCTCCAGTCTCTAATGCTATCTATGTGTTCTCTCCTCCATCTCCAGTTCTGTCTCTGTGTCCTCCTCTCTTCCAATCTCCAGTCTTGTCTCTGCGTTCTCCTCTCTTCCAATCTCCAGTGCTGTCTCTGCGTTCTCCTCTCTTCCAATCTCCAGTGCTGTCTCTTCGTTCTCCTCTCTTTCAGGCCCCAGTGCTGTCTCTTCGTTCTCCTCTCTTTTCAGGCCCCAGTGCTGTCTCTGCGTTCTCTCCTCCAATCTCCAGTGCTGTCTCTATGTTTTCTCCTTCATTCTCCAGTGCGATCTCTGCTTTTTTCCTCTCTTCCAATTCTCAGTGCTGTCTCTGCGTTCTCTCCTCCAATCCCAGTGCTGTCTCTGCGTTCTCTCCTCCAATCCCCAGTGCTGTCTCTGTGTTCTCTCCTCCAATCCCCAGTGCTGTCTCTGCATTCTCTCCTCCATCTCCAGTGCTGTCTCTATTTTCTCTCTTTCATATCCAGTGCTGTCTCTATGTTCTCTCTTTCATATCCAGTGCGGTCTCTGCGTTCTCCTCTCCTCCAACTCCCAATGCTGTCTTTGTGTTCTCTCTTCCAGTCTTTGGAGTTATTTCTGCTTTCTCTTCCCCTCCATTCTTCACTGCTTTTTCTGCTTAGTTTTCTTCTCCAATCTCTAGCTAGGTCTCAACTTGCTCCAAACCTTCAACCACAGCACAGGTTCCTTCCTCAGATTTGTGACCGTAACTGTAAATGATTCTCTAAGGCGTGATTTTCTCTAATCACTGCACAGATTTTCTTATTTTCTTCTCTCCTCCAATCATTGTAAAGCTGGTGCTTAGAATTAACGAGGGCAGCCACACACGAATGGTGTATGGTCGCCATATGTGCAGATGGTGATTACCCCAAAACTCCCATACCCACCACTGTTACCAGTCAAACGCAGACACTCTGAGGTATGGGTCAATACGTCCACAGGTTTATTGAATCCATCATATATGTATAATAACCTTTTACAAAATATGAACAGAAAACTTGTAAAGTCATTGCCCCACCCCTCCACCCCTTACATCACAAGACATATCTCATATGTCATAAATAGAGGCAATGACCCATATAGTAAACATTTACATAACGGTGTAACAACACATAAATAAAGTGCAACCTAATGATTAACTGCCTCCTGGACAGGGTATACCTGGATACCCCTACACCTCCAAGGTTTCGAGCCACCGACAGGCTCGAAACCCACCAACATTACACCTACATTGTAACCAACCAATTTTAACCAATCAACCAACTTTGTTAACTCTTCTTCATTTTTTGACCATAGACCATGTTTCTCCCTTTCCTTCCCCTCACCAACCTTGCTGTGACCAAGTAAGGCTGAAATCCTGGAACCAAAACAAGGGAGGGAGTGATCAACCCAGACTGGTGAGTAGATTGGTTGTAGCAAAATGAAGATGGGCGCCCTATATATACTAGGCCTGCCCCCATCCTAACCAACCAATCAATGCCATCCCCACCTAAGCCCACCTTGTAGCCCTGTCAAGGCCCCCATTCCACTTAAGCTATGCTTGCTCCATGGGGATACATATTGCCTTTATTCAGGCAATGATCTGTATTGTGTTAACCTTGCATTGCAGTGTACCTGAGGTTTCCACACATATTTGGCAGAATGTGTAGGCTAGGTTACAGTTAGTTATACTCGGTGTGTTCTTTTTTTTTTTTTTTTTAACTGTAATGTTATTTTAAAATAATTAAGTTCTCCCTTTCAGAAGATTATATTGGAGCTATACAGCAATGATAATATTACCATATACCGTGTTGTGCCCCAAAAGCACAGTTTATGAAATATGATTAGCACAGCTAGATAGATTAAAATGAGGACTATACTTGATCTACTCTTTTTATTATTTTTATTATTGATATATTTGTTTATTTGGCAATTAAAGGAATATTTTTGTATACTTCAACCATTCGGCTGAGAGTGAGTTCATCAAGCACACTGCACTTGGATCCTACGTTCTCCAGTGTCTGATCCTCCCAGAGCCTGATAGTTTGGAGTGGTACTTTAACAACTCCACAATTGTGAGTTTAATACATATACCCTGCAAAAGACTGTTTTACAATATTGCACTAGGTTCTTGATTTTATGTATTCTAGATTAAGCTGTTCCTGTGTACTAGTACAAGTGCAAGTATAAATTTGCTGAATACATTATATTGTATATATTTTGCCTGACCACTTGGTGTTTTATGCATGATTCCGCTGCTCACTGATCTTGTTTTTATTTCTGCATATACTTGTGTGTGTATATATTGGTATACCTCACATATTATCTGTTCAAGTATATTTCTCTGGTTTCTATTTTCTAAACAACTTTGCACACCTGCACCTTTTGGATTTTTATTGAGGATTGTGATTGGCTGAGTCAATTCTTTTTCTGTGCAAATTTTACTGTGGAAGCAGCACAGCTTGGGGATTTGCTGCCAATGCAAGGTTGTCAGTATTTTTTTTTTAAATTAATATACATTTTTGTTTTTGTATTTTTTTTTTAATGCATTAACTATAAAGATCTACGGTGTGTATTGTGTTAAGTATATAATATCATGTTACCTGGGGCACATCTGTCACAACACTTCTTAGCTTTTGGATTGTAATACTGATTGTCCCCATTGCAGTTTCGATTTGCCTGTGACAACAGAATATAAAAAAAACAGATATAATTATGTTAAACGGTGAGATTGTTCTATATCATATTTCCTTATCTCCCATCTAAGTAATAATACAGCATCTTCCAGTAAGAGTTTTGAATCCACCAAATACAGTAAAATATCGCCAAATCATAATACAGAAACAGAGTAGTATTGCGTTTTCTAGTTACAGCATAGAATCAAACAATAGAGAATCTTATGTAGCCGTACCTTAAAGGGGAACTATATTCCTAGCACTATAAAAGCTTTAGTGCCCCCATTCCGCAGTGTTGAAACGGTTAAAAACACTCTTGTCACTCACCTGATTCCAGCGCAAATATTCCTCGGCGATGGGTCAGGTACCACCTTCGCTCATCCTTTGCCAATGTAAGCTGGCTGGGGTTCCTAACACGTATGCACGGAGATCGCCGCAATCACGTTAGATCTACCCCATAGGAAGCAGAGTTAACCCTGCAAGTTAATTATTGCAGTTTCTCAATAACTGTAATAATTGCAATCCCAGGGTTAAGGGGACAGGGGCACTGCACCCAGACCACTTCAATGAGCTGAAGTGGTCTGGGTGCCTATAGTGTCCCTTTAACCTCTCATAATTTACTTTGCAAAACATTGTTCTTTTCTGTTACTGTGAGCAGAATGTTTCAAAGAGATGGAATGTGCTAAGTGCTGTGGTCATTACAAACATAGCAGAGCCGTTACAATGTTAAAGGGACTCTCCAGACACCACAAACACTAAAACTTATTGAAATGGTTAAAGCGCCTGGATCTTTCCCCTGAAATTTGACCTTTTAAATCCTGTCCATTTTCTTGAATTTCATTACATTTCCTGTGTCCGACTCAACACCCCTCTCTTTCTTAATCTCTCTCTTAGCTTACCTACACCACTGCAGTTGGATGGAGTGAGCACACTGAGAGGGTGGTTCACTGAACTAGTGTTTGTGGAACTGATTAAAATTTAAAGTGAACTTTAAATTTTAGGCCAGAACAGTTGAGCTGGGGAAATTACTAACATTTCAGAGTGAATGATACATCCAACTACTTGCGCAATAAAGAAGCTAGATTTCTCAATATGGCATCACCAGGAAGGGGTCGGGACTTAGGGTGCAGGAGATGAAGATGAATATCAAAATGGCGAGAGTTTAGCTGGTATATTTCCTGGGATAGCTTCTAAGCACCATAACCACAGAAATAAGGCATTGCACGCTGCGTGATGTGACACAGGTTTAGGGAGTTCTATCAGTAAACAGTATGAATACAAAAAATAATCAAAAATTTAAATTAAAAGAAAAAAGGATTAAAGGATTAAAGAATTTATCAGAATTTTTTCCACTTCGTTCTACTCTCTGACATCAGAGCTCGTAAAATCCCCTGCCATACGCTAGATTTTTCACCTACAAAAATTGTGTTGCTCTAAAGTCTCCAAAATAAATTCCCCCTGTGAAGTTATTGCTTGCTCCGGGCTGCTGAAAACACATTAAAGAGGCCCTAAGACAATTACTACGCATGCACAAACGTTCTACTACTGACTAAACTAACCCTTACAGTGCTGTTGCATCATGCAGCACAGCATAGCAATGCAGTACTTAAACAAACAACAATAAATAAATCAAGAAAGAACATGATGGGAGGGAAGGTTGTGCAGTGGCCCCTCATTGGTTGCTAAGTTATTCCAGGGACCCCTGATGAATTTTTTGGGTCTTGGGAGTTATGGCAATATTGATATGCTGCTCTCACTAGTTGCTAGGCATAATTCTGTAATAGACAAGTACAAACTCAGGATTCACTTTACAAATGTTGACTTTGAAATGTGATATCATCTTGCATTATAGTGCTGGGTGCACTGCTGTGCTCTGGACTGTACCTCTTATCATTCTTAGCCAGACTGTGTCTGGTAGAGAATCATGTGTGTTGCAGGCCACGACATCTTGTGATTCTTTTTATTTATTGCGCTTAGCATTTATTCAATATAAACAACTTTGGGCGTTGCTATTAATAGCAGATGGTAGTTGTAACGGTCACCAATTGCAACCAGGTTTACATCCTTTTGGCTACTTTTATATAGCCTATCCATATTAACGGCAAAAGTTACAGACACCAACTACTTGCATATCAGTGACAGAAACACACAGCTGAACTTGCGCACCTTCCATTGTGTGGCAAGTAGCGAAAGTCAGGTGGTAGTGGACCAGTAAAATGTAGTGACAGAAATGGAACAATACTTTTTTTTGTTTCAATAGGTTGTATAGGGATTTAGGTGTCAATAGAATCTATACACCAGGCCCGAGACCGGCCTGTTACATTTTGGTTAGCGGAATCCATTAATGAGTAGTGTGAGATTAGAAACCAGTTGCAAACCAGTCACTAAGCAGAGTGTAGTGGCACCCATTGATATAATGGGAGCTTTTAGCCTCTACCTAGCCACTGGCTTTTAGCACCAGCAGCCAGTAATTCCACATCACTACGGTCAAAATGTTGCATTCTGAGGCAGAAGAAGCAGGCACGGTAATATGTTGCACCTTGTCACAAAAAGCAGCAATAAGATTGTAAGTAAGCCCTTTGTAGTTACAATGCTGCAGAATATCATGGCTCTTTGTAAACTTAATCATCAAAGCAATAACAATAAAACAGTGACGCCATGCTGTGATTTACTAATGGGAAGTAGGTCAAAAATGAGAAAATGGCCTCCTCAGTGGAGTACGGATTGGACAAACACTGCAAAATAATACAGCTGCCATTTAAACTGTCCGTGTACATAGAAAAGCACACTAACAAACAAAATAAATATTTGAAATGGTTCAGTTGCTATGCCTGACAGATTGTATACACGTTGATATTTATGATGAATGCTTTGTTACATTGTACATTTACGAACAAATAAAGGATAATTAGAGATATTATATGTGTGTCTTATTAGCACACTAAACTTCAAACTGGATTTATGGGCACTAACGCTAGAATGGAGTGTAGTGCGCTGATTTTTATATGTTAGATTTTTGATAACAGAGCGATTCTTATGAAGTGTGCGTGTTCCAGTGAGAGCGGGACCCCTGTGAGATTTTCGCCTGCTCTTTTCCTATATTATATATTATATTAATTTACCACGTCTTGTACTTGCTATGGGACAGTAGGTATGGAGTGACTTATGACACTGCACTGACAATGAATCTAGAGTGTCAATGCCATGAAGAGAGGGACAATTGGGTATTATTATGAGCACTATTTATATGGCATCAACATATTCTGCTGTGCTTTAAACCATAGAATGGGGATGATTGACAACAAGTAGTTGATATACAAAATATTATCAGAGAGAAGAGGTAAAGAAGACCCTGCCCAAAGGAGCTCACAATCGATGTAACACCCGTGATGGTACTGTGATGAACGTTCCTAGAGCATTTGGAATATTTAATTTATAAAGAACAAAATAGTGGGGGTTGGAAGCTTTAAACTAAGAAACAAAAACCCTACCTCACTAAGGTTACCTCGAAAAGTAAAAATCAATATAAGATAATAAACTTTATTAAGCCAAAAAGAGCTCTTGAAAAAGGCTGAGTTACCACCGAAACGCGCGGGGGGCTTCCAATGCGTTAATTTTTTAACTTCACTTGTTTCTGGCTGCTGTACCTTCTATTAGTTAGCTATAAATAAGGGGGGACATTTTTCTTAGTAGTTTTATAGTAAGGGAGGGCTCCTCTAGCTTGCACGCAGAATTAGGAGTTTACTTCGGCACACTTTGACTACCCTCGGTTGATTTCAGCTACCTACTGCAGTGGATGACTCCCGGTTAGGGGTACTCCGTGCTAGTAGCTTGCCTGTGGTAATTCCATACCCTGCCTAATTTTGGGGCCTAGTTAAATTCATTATGTCCTATAGAATGTAAGTTCGATTGAGCAGGGTGCTCTTCAACCTATTGTTCCCGTAAGTTTTTTGTAATTGTCCTATTTATAGTTAAATCCCCCTCTCATAATATTGTAAAGCGCTACAGAATCTGTTGGCACTATATAAATGGCAATAATAATAATAATAATGTTTCTCTCCTTTTTTGCTACTTTATCGTTGGGAGGACTCCCTATTTAGGGTACTCCCCCACAGTAGCAGAGGAGGGATTGAGGCCAACACATCGTGTTTGTGTAATATTGGCCCTTCCTTTTGGTATATCTTCTCTAATGATTCTTAATTTAATTACCCGTTAATACTGCTATCTGTCTACTCGGAGTACTCTCTGTGTAAGTGTACCCCACGTTATTAGCAGGGGTTTGACTAAGCGAGCACTGGTGCCATATGTTCTGAACCCTTACTAACTATACATACTTATCCTCCTTAACCATTTTTATTACGGTTCTGATCTGAGGTTAGTGGGGGGTTATATTTAATATTAATCCTTATGTGCACCCGTCATTTGAGACTGATTCCCTTCTATATTATTCGTGTGTCCCCCGCAACTGGACCATTGTCCCGGTGTCATAGGTCTCTGCAAATCACACGATCTATACATGCTATCTTATCCTGTGCAGTCGAACTGACTGAGTGATTACTCCTATACACCACGATCTCAGGCTTTCTCTGTCCTGCACTTTAGACTACCATTTATTTAACCCCCTTAATGCTCATTTCTTTATGTTTCACACATTACATTTGAGCTATCTGGCATAATAACAAGCAACATGTTACTCTTACTATTTATGCAGAACTGCTACTTTTGTAGCCGGGGGAGCTCTTTAACCCCTTAAGGACCAAACTTCTGGAATAAAAGGGAATCATGACATGTCACACATGTCGTATGTCCTTAAGGGGTTAAAGCTACCAACCCCCACTATTTTTCTTTCTTTATTGTTTAATGTATAGGGTTATGCCCTTTCCTACCCCTGTAACCCTCATCTAACCCCTTGGTTGGGTATTCCTATCCTGGGGTTATTCTTTCATATCTTTGTGATAAATTATATATTTGGATTAGAAGCATTAATAGGTTAAGATACCATGGCAGGTCCCCATTAAGCCACTATAGCTGATTTGGAAAAATTCTCTAGGTCTGCTTTGTTTTCTGTTCGGTTATTTTAGCCGTAAATGTTAAAATCACTTTGATTTCCTGACAGTACACTTTATTGAATAGCCCTGAGCTGTGATTATACATACACATTCGCAATACACACACATTTGGTCACAGGCATTCTCTCTTCCAAATGCTTGCTTTCTTTTTTAAATCTGTCACACCCCATTCCCATATTATACGCTCTTCTTCTCTCCTTTTTTTTGAATTTCTTTGATCTGTCATTCCCTCTTTTCTTTCTGTCTGTTCCATGCCTTCTTTGCTCCCACAGACACCTTACCTGATTCGTTTCTCCCAAATCACTCAACAGAAATAGGAAGAAGAGGTGGAAGAGGGTCCGAGACCTCATAAGTCCATAAGTGCAGAGTTTCATATTGCGTAAGAGTTTCTCTTCTCAAAAGAATGTCAAGTGTAGTGTAATCTTTTATACACTATTGTCATTGTCACAACATAAATAGGACCTTCTTGCTTTTCCTGGACTGTCACTTATAGCTTCCCAAGTCCCTCTAGCTTGGAACTGTCAACCACAGCCCAAAAATACTACAGTCAGATTCATTCTACAGCCAAACTGCCTAGCAAACTCCCAGCCAGCTGTCAGACCGTTGCCACATAAAGTCACAAACTTCCAGTATCTTTGTTAATCCTTAATCTTTGACGGTTTCCGTTCCCTGACAGTCCCAAAGTCTCCCTTCTCTCAACGAACTTCTGTAAGTTCCTGGCAGATGGCGATACCGTCTCCCGGTCAGGATTTCACAGTTTAGCTGTCACATTCAGACTTCCCTGGCTCTTTAACAAGTGTGTTGAGCAAAGATCTTATGATTGCGCTGTGAATATGCTCACTGGCTCAGATATTAAACCTTCCTGTTTATCCAGTAGAGCACTTAAACTGCTGGGGAAGGAAGCAGCGCTGGTCGAGGAGGGAAGGGGGGGAGGCGATACTACAGTGTAATTTCAAGGAACAGGGAGAGGCCTCAGAGGGGAAGTGCTCCACTAGAAAAAAAAAAAAGGTTTAATGGCAAATCTAAAACTCAAATAACCATAATACAGTGATACAATGTTGACTGAGCTTTAGAATATAACATAGATCGGTTACACGGTTTATTTTTATTTCATTTATAAGACGTTTTACCAGGAAGAATACATTAATAAGTCACTCGTTACTTATAACAAATAAAAGTGTGCTGCTACAGAATAAACATTTATTGAGAAAAAGAACAATTAGTGAGAACAGAGAAAACGAGTGAACTAAGGTTTAAAAAAACAAACAAATATGTCCTAACTAATTATGTCATGACTTGGCAAACAGTAATGTAAGGAGCGGTGACAAGGTAATAGTAAAGTAAAGGTAAAGTAAACAATACTAAATACAGTAAATAAAGGCGGAGAGTGTTCAGATTATAATAATTTATGGGCGTCATTTTATTAGTTGCAATATTCTGTAATGTAATGGAGCTGATAACATTTTGGTTGTAGTACTATTTTCTTGAATTTTAAAAATGATTCATCGCATGCATTAACTAATTACAATCACGAAACAAATCAGTATTTAAAGCATCATCACCCACTTTAGTGTAGATTACTGTTATACTGTGCTGAAGTGGTTATTGTGCTACGAGTGACCTGGTGCCCCTCAATAGTCAAACCATTTACTAATGGATTGAATTCTTGTATAGGGTCCGCCCAGGGGTGGATTGAGAACCCTCAGGGCCCCGGGCAAAATAAATCAAGGGCCCCCTTACAGGCCCCACCCATACTCCACAGCAAACGCCAGCCTTGTCCCGCCTCCATGCACCGCCTCCAGCCACACCCTACACAATCTTTAGACACAAGGAACAAAAGTGCAATAATCCCTTCGAGGCCCCAGTAGAGACTACAATTGAGTGCTAATGGGCCATGGAGGGGGGTCTTTCTAGCAGAGGCTGTCTCAGTGTCCTTTAGAGAGTGTGTTAGAAAGAATCCCCTCCAGGCCCCATTAGAGACTACAATGGAGTCTAATAGGCTTGGAAGGGGGTCTTTCTAAAAGAGGCCATCTCAGTGTCCCTGCTGGAAACAGTCGCCTCCACGCCCCAGTAGAGACTACAATTGAGGGCTAATGGGCCATGGAGGGGGGATCATTCTAGCAGAAGCTATCTCAGTGTCCTTTAGAGAGTGTGTTAGAAAGAATTTCCTCCAGGTCCCATTAGAGACTACAATGGAGTCTAATGGGGCCTGGAGGGGGGTCTCTCCAACACTCTGGTTCCTATTCACAATATAGCAACACAACAAAGCTCGCTGATACCTAGGCCAAGTTGGCTCCTCTTACCTTAATTACTGTTGCTGGCTGGCAGTCTGTGGGCTTGCTGGAAGGCTGTGGGCTTACTGGCTGTGGCTGGCAGGCTGTGGGCTTGCTGGCAGGCTGTGGGCTTGCTGGCTACTGCCAGCATGCTGTGGGCTTGCTGGCTGTGGCAGGCAGGCTGTGGGCTTGCTGGCTGCGGCTGGCAGGCTGTGGGCTTGCTGGCTGGCAGGCTGTGGCTTGCTGGCTGGCAGGCTGTGGCTTGCTGGCTGCGGCTGGCAGGCTGTTGGCTTGCTGGCTTTAAGCCTGTGGCTTGCTGTAGGCCTGTTGGCTGGCTACTGGCCTGTGGGCTAACTGGTGGCCTGTGGGCTGGCTGGCTACTGGCCAGCCTGTGGGCTGGCTGGCCACTGGCCGGCCTGCGGGCTGGCAAGCTGGCCGGCCTGTGGGCTGGCTGGCTGGCCTGTGGGCTGGCTGGCTTGCTGGCTACTGGGGCACTTGTAGATTATTTAAATAAATAATCCATGCACAATAACCACTACTGCTCTGTGTAGTGGTTATGGTGCCAGGAGGGCCGGGCCCCCCACCCAGAGTAAGTAGTCAAACCATTTAAGAACAGTTTGACAACTTACCTGGGGTCTGCTGGGATATGAGGCTGTAGTAGGGTATAGGAGCAGTGGTGCAATGTGTGAGGGGTGCAGTGTGTGTGAAAGGTTCAGTGTGTGTGAGGGGGTGTAGTGTGTGAATGTGTAGGGTGTGTGGGGCAATGTGTGTATGAGGGGGCTGTGTATGTTTGTGGCAATGTTAGTATGGGGTGCTGTGTGTGTATGGGTGGGCAGTGTATGGGTGGGCAGTGTATGTTTGTGTGTGTGAGGCAACGTGTGTAAATGTGTATGGTGTGTGTGGGGGCAGTGTGTGTGTATGGGGGGCAGTGTGTGAATGTGTATGGTGTGTGGGGGCAGTGTGTGAATGTGTATGGTGTGTGTGTGTGTGTGGGGGCAGTGTGTATATGGGGCTAGAGTTCACTCTCACTACTGCGACCACCAGGAATCCCTGGTGGTCACAGTGTTGAGAGTGAACTCTAGCTGTAGCTCCAGGGCTAGAGTTTACTCTTGCAAGAGCCGTAACGTTACCGTGGTAACCGCGGCAACGCTCTGTGCTCGCGCAAGAAGGACCCAGAGGAGCTGCAGGCTGAGCTCCCAGGTCCTCTCTCCCCCCCTTACTCCCCCTCCCCCTCTTCTTACTCCCCCCTTCCCCTCTTCTTACCCCCCTCCCCCTCTTCTTACTCCCTTCTTACTCCCCCCTCTTCTTACTCCCCCCTCCCTCTCTTCTTACCCCCCTTCTTACTCCCCCCTCCCCCTCTTCTTACTCCCCCCTCCCTCTCTTCTTACTCCCCCCCTCTTCTTACTCCCCCTTCCTCTTTTTACTCCCCCTCCCCCTCTTCTTACTCCCCCTCTTCTTAACCCCCTCTTCTTACTCCCCCCTCCCTCTCTTCTTACTCCCCTTCCTCTTTTTACTCCCCCCTCTCCCTCTTCTTACTCCCCCCTCTTCTTACTCCCCCTTCCTCTTTTTACTCCACCCCTCCCCCTCTTCTTACCCCCTTCTTACTCCTCCCTCCCCCTCTTCTTACTCCCCCCTCTTCTTACTCCCCCTTCCTCTTTTTACTCCACCCCTCCCCCTCTTCTTACCCCCCTCTTCTTACTCCCCCCTCCCTCTCTTCTTAACCCCCTCCCCCTCTTCTTACTTCCCCCTCCCTCTCTTCTTACTCCCCCCTCCCCCTCTTCTTACCCCCTTCTTACTCCCCCCTCCCTCTCTTCTTATCCCCCTCCCCCTCTTCTTACTCCCCCCTCCCCTTACCCCCTTCTTACTCCCCCTCCCCCTCTTCTTACCCCCCTCCCCCTCTTCTTACTCCCCCTTCCCCTCCTTACTCCCCCCCTCCCCCTCTTCTTAACCCCCTCCTCCCTCTTTTTACTCCCCCCTCCCTCCTTCTTCTTACCCCCTCCCCTCCTTCTTACCCCCTCCCTTGTAGGAAGGAGTACACTCAGTGTGCACTTCCTGTCAGTCCGGCCAGGTACAGGAAACAGAAACTCTGCGCGGAACAGGAGTTTCTGTTTCCTGTACCTGGCCGGACTGACAGGAAGTGCACACTGAGTGTACTCCTTCCTATCACTCCGGCCGGGCACCGCGGACCGGAGAGCAGCTCGGCCACGCTACAGGGGAGGGGGTAAGAAGAAGCTGCAGCCGCCTGAGGCTCCTAACAGAGCGCTCAGGCGTCTGCAACATTTAAAGGGCCGGCCCCCTCAGAGTGTGCCACCCGGCCCCCTGATGGCGGCCCCCCCCTCCCAGCCGGGCCCTCGGACCATGTCCGAAGTGCCTGACCGGTCAGTCCGCCCCTGGGTCCGCCTGGCGCTGCTCCATGCCTCTTCCCATCCAATGCTAGGAGCCAGAAGCTGCTATTTGGTGCTTCAATTAGCTTTCCTGAGCTAAGCCCAGCAATGGAGGGCCAGCTCATTGGCTGAGATGCTCAGCTGATCGCTCTCCACCAATAATCTAAGGACTGCTCCTCTAGGCATAGCTCAGAACTCTCAGTGACATCGGGAATGACGCGGCACCCAGAGGACCAAGTTAAGAAGTCAAACTGTTACCGAACAGCTTATCTACTTACTTACATTAGGGGGCTACTGATGGACTGTAGTTGTCATGGTGTTTGGGGTATTCCTTTAAAGCAGATTCATTTGTGAGTTAATGGCTTTTCTGAAAAGCAGAGAAAATTATTTATCTGACACACTTTAACTGAGAATTTTGAAGACTGAATTCTGTTTCAAAAGATAATTTAAATGCCAATAAATGAGTAGCAGTCCTCTCATTTATATAAAATATTATATATATGGAAAAAATTGCTTTTCATGTAAGAGGTATGTGTTTCTGTCTCTTATAAAAAAAAACAACAACCCTTTATATTATTAATGTGCTTCCATAATATCTAAATACATGCGATGGTGAGGCTCCTAGCACTTGTTAGATCTGGATATGGCAGCTGATACTTCCCAAACCAGAGTCCGTAACTAGGTATAAGTCAGGAACGGGTACAGTGAAGCAGTGCCTTCTGGGTGTTCTCAAACTTGTATGGTGGTGAGTCAATATGGAAAATATGAGGACAGAAAACAGACTATAGTGTAATATATTCTATAGGTGGTGAGGTAAAATAAGAAAAATGACACTTACAATTTTCTGGAGGTTATGTTCAGCTCCAGATATATGCGCCCGGGGCGGTATAATTCCTGCCTGTGGATATGTCACTCAGCTTGGTTCCTTGAAGATGGTAGGTCAGGGTCAAAGGCCAGTTGAGGTGTCAAGCATTCACAGGTATTTCCCTCCAAATTGCAGTATTACCGATATTCACCAATGACATAAAATGAGAATAAAAATGGAAATTAGTGCTCTCTGTTTTGTTAATGGAAAAGCAAAATAATACTCACATAAAGAGAGCAAAAAATTGCTCAATCCTGTGTAGTGTAGGTGGTTTACTACCCACCAAGGTGGTTAAAAGTGTGGCTCTTCTGGATAAAATCTTGAGGGATAAAATCAGGTCCAGATAAGTTAAAATTTGTTCTATTTAAAACAAAGCTAATAAAACCAATTGCATAAAAACACTAACACGTTTCACCCAAAGGGGCTTTTACCCAAAGAGGTAACACTTTGTTTGAAAAATCTCCCAGGTAAAGTCTCACTCCTGCATGTGTATGGTCAGAAGTTATGAAGCTGAGATAGTAAATACTAAACACGGTATAAAGGTATTTCTAATTACTTCCAAAACGTAACTAATTTTTTTTTCAGGTACATGGGTTTTCACATTGACCTGTAAATGTTTACCCTGTGATTAAGATTTATTTGCTCAGCCACCATTATTGGTAGTTAATTATTAAGAATTACTATTGATTAAGACTTAGTTAATTAATTAAGAATGAAGAATTACTGTTACAGTGTCAGAATACATAATTTCCCTGCATGACTTGCACTTTCAACCTGTAGTTAACATAGATTCCACTGAGTAAAATGCCTGTCATATGCCTCTGATGAAGTAGGGATCTCCTACGATACACGTTAGGCTGATAGCTCCAGGATCTCCTGTGGAATGCATCATTGCGCTCCTGGCTGGAACGCATGCTGGAATCTGGTCCAGAGTTTATCGACTACAGGTTTCGATTGAAGCTGACATTCAATCTGTGAAGCACTGGAGGACCATATGTTCTGCTGCCATGAAGACTATTGGTTAAGGAATTTTATTCCTGATGTGTCGGTCGATATGTGGATTTTCTGTTCACTTTTACATACAATAAAGTATCTGTTTTTACGATAAGCACTATGTTTTGCTGTGCTTTTTTTCAGATCTCATACATTGTGCATACTCAAGTGGAACACTGTTGGAATATCCAATTTAGATTTATTTATGGACATTCATTCTAATAATCGTTTATAGCTCTGGTTTTATAGCTGTCTGCAAGGTGTGTCACTTTTAGTGAGCTTTTAGTAATATGTGTACCTTTGTCATATATTTGTGTTGATACACTTTTTTTTACCTTTTTGTTAGTGTTCATCTGCAGGAAATGATTGTAAGCTAACGGAATCTTAAAGGATAGATTTCCTATGGTCCCAATATGTAGCTAAACAACAAACAGCCAACCCAAACTCCACCCACCAAAAACTCCCTCCCCAACACACTCCCAGGAAGAATCAATGAGACAGGATGGAAAGGAAAGAACATCACTTGTTACAAAATTATCCAAAAATTGTAACCAAGAATAACAATGAATAATAAATAACTCTTAAATTAGGTAATGACAGTGAGGGCCTAACTACAAGCCCCTGAGGATATTGCTCCATCTAGACCTGCAGAGGAGCACCCATTGCTTCTGTTTAAGCGAAGGTATATTGGACAGTACTGAAGATCTTCATCGAGATGCTCTGGAAGAGCACACCAATAGGCAACTTTTTGAAGGCGGGAAGCAACCCAACTGCACAGCTGCCAACACTCTGTACTCAATCTCTGCATTACTCCCAGTAACCATACCCTATTGCTGGAGGAGGCATACAGATAAGCTCCTGCCTAGAAGAGCTGTGGTGCTCCCAGGTGAAACAGACCCACAGCAACCACAGGGGCCGCTAAATTACAAGGACAGGACTCAAAGGGCTCAACTGACAACATAGCCCGGCATGGGCAGCTAAGACAACTCACACTAAGGAGAAGCTAGAAACTTAGTGACATTCCTATTACCTAATCCCCAATACCACAACAATGGGAAGGGAAAGGCTGGAAACATGTAAACGGAAATAGTAGACAGAGAAACTAGCAAGCTACATGGTGTCACGGCTAGTAATGTGGTCCAGCACGCAGAAACTGTGTAAACATATACATAAGAAAGAAAAGGAAAATAACAGGATAGAGCGTAAACCGGACCTTAGAATGGCCGGACTAATACGCTAGAGACAGAGAATGGTCAAAGGGAAAGCCGAGGTCAAGGAAGCCAGAAAATACTCAATACCGATTAAACAAGCCAAGTCAGGGAAACCAGAGATCAGAATAACCAGGGAAACGCCAAGGATCAGGATACCAGGAAATCAGAAACACGAAAATAGCACTCTCAGGAAACCAGGAAACTGAAACCACGACAGGGCAAAGTACTGGGAAAAGCTAGGGGTTTAAATACCCCTCTCTAGGCTATGATTGGTCAGAGGGCGACCTCTGACCCCAAAACGTGCGTGTGCGTTGACGTCGTGACGTCACGCACACGCTGGTATAATTCTCGGGGGCGGAGCTACTCTTAGGCGCGACCACGTGGTCGGCGCCATGTTTGATTCGGGTGTGATGCCCGGAAGAACGGAAGGAGCGGTTCCCGGCTCGCCGACGAGCAGGTAAGCTCGTGTTGTCGGCGCGCCCGTGCCGGCCAGGCACGGCCGTGAGGCTCGGCGGGCCGGTGACCGCAACAGTACCCCCCACTCGAAGACCGCGCACCGGGCGGGAAGGACCCGGCTTAAGAGGAAAGCGGTTGTGAAATGACCGGATAAGACGGGGCGCATGGACCCGGTCAGCAGGAACCCAACAACGTTCCTCGGGACCATAACCCTTCCAGTCAACGAGATATGACAAGACACCTCTGGATAATTTGGAGTCCATGATAGAACGGACTTCATATTCTTCTTGATCACACACTACCAAGGGCGGAGGAGGAGTGGATAACCTGGTGTAGCGATTGCAAGTAAGGGGCTTGAGCAGAGACACATGGAAAGTATTCGCAATTCTCATATGAGCCGGAAGTGCCAAAGAATAGGTCACTGCATGAATACGTTGGGTAACTCGAAAGGGACCTATGTATCGAGGGGCAAATTTCATGGACGGGACCTTAAGCTTGATATGTTTTGTGGAGAGCCACACCCTGTCACCTGGAAGATAGACAGGATTAGCGCCCCGTTTTTTGTCAGCTTGGACCTTTGCTCGTAATGAGGCTTTTTGCAGAGCTGAATGGACGGAATCCCAGGTATCATGAATTGATTCTAAACGGGTGTTCAAAGCAGGAATTTCCGTGTCTGAGAATTCAGAAGGAAAAACAGCGGGGTGATAACCCTGATTTACAAAGAATGGACTATGATTAGAAGATTCATGAGTGGCGTTGTTCCTGGCGAACTCAGCCATGGGTAAGAGCTCATACCAGTTAGACTGATTGGCATTTATAAAGCAACGTAAATAGGCTTCTAAAGACTGATTCGCCCTCTCTGCTGCTCCATTTGTTTGAGGGTGATATGCTGACGAAAAGGAGAGTTCGATGCCCAATTGTTTACAAAAGGAACGCCAATACCTAGAAACAAACTGGGTACCTCTGTCAGATACTATGCTTTTGGGTACACCGTGCAACCGAAAGATCTCTCTCAAGAATATTTGAACTAGATCTTGAGCAGATGGTAATTTTTTAAGTGGGACAAAATGTGCCATCTTTGTGAATCTATCGATAACCATAAGGACTGTATTAAACCCGTTTGAACTGGGTAGATCCACAATGAAATCCATGGCTAAGTGGGTCCATGGAGCACTAGTGGTTGTAACAGTCCAGGAGGCGATCTAGGAGGAACTTTAGAAACGGCACATATTTGACATGCCCCAACATAATCTTTGATATCGTTTCTAAGAGCAGGCCACCAAAACCTCCTGGAGATGGCAGAGAGTTTTATGGACTCCAGGATGGCCCGCTGTGAGGTTGTCATGGAGCATATCTAGTACCTTTTTTCGGAACTGAGGTGACACATACAGTTTGTCCGGAGGTTTTCCCACAGGTGCCTGAGTTTGGTCTGCTATTATGGCACAGAAGAGTGGAGAAGACACTTCGGAAACTGTAGTGGCAATGAGGCATTCAGGAGGTATAATAGGATATATCTCCTGTTCCGGAACTTCCTCTGTCTCAAACTGCCTAGAAAGTGCATCTGCCTTGGTGTTTTTAGTACCAGGCCTATACGTAATTATGAAATTGAATCGGGAGAGGAACAATGACCATCTAGCCTGACGAGAGGACAGTCTCTTAGCGTCCCCAATATAAGCCAAATTCTTATGATCAGTAAAGATCAGAAGTGGCTCTTTGGAACCTTCCAAGAGATGCCTCCATTCTTTAAGGGCAAGTACAATGGCCAAAAGTTCCCTATTCCCTATGTCATAATTCTTCTCTGCAGGTGTGAGTTTGCGAGAGTAAAATCCACAGGGATGTAAAGGCGTATCAGGACTTTCTCTCTGAGACAGAATGGCTCCAACTCCTGTCTCTGACGCATCCACCTCTAGGATAAATGGTTTGGTTGGATCAGGATGGGTCAGGACAGGTGCTGAGGAAAATAAAGATTTTAACCGTTCAAATGCCTCTCTTGCTTCTTTGGGCCAAGATATACAATTTGCTCCTTTTTTTGTTAAATTGGTTATAGGGGAAATCACGGAGGAAAATCCCTTTATGAATTTGCGGTAGTAATTCGCAAAACCTATAAAGCGTTGAGTAGCTTTAACCCCTTAAGGACACATGACATGTGTGACATGTCATGATTCCCTTTTATTCCAGAAGTTTGGTGCTTAAGGGGTTAAGGCCCTTGGGCAATGGCCACTGTAAGACTGCCTCCAGTTTGCGGGGATCCATCTGGAAACCAGACGGAGATATAACGTATCCAAGGAATTGTATCTCCGTTTGGTCAAACTGGCATTTCTCCAGTTTACAGTAAAGACCGTTCTGTAACAGGGTTTTCAGTACAATTCTCACATGTTCGTGATGTGTCTCTAGGTCTGGGGAATAGATGAGAATGTCGTCCAGGTACACTAGAACGAACATGTGAAGGTACTCTCTTAGGACATCGTTAATAAAATCCTGGAATACCGCTGGAGCGTTACATAATCCAAACGGCATAACCAGGTATTCGTAATGTCCCATTCTGGTGTTAAATGTGGTCATCCATTCGTGACCGTCCTTAATCCTGACTAGATTGTATGCACTTCGGAGATCGAGCTTAGTAAAGACTCGAGCTCCCTTCAATCTGTCAAACAGCTCTGATATAAGGGGAATAGGGTAGGCATTTTTTATGGTAATCCTATTCAAACCCCTATAATCGATACAGGGGCGGAGGTCTCCTTCTTTTTTAGAGACAAAGAAGAACCCAGCCCCGGCTGGTGAGGAGGATCTACGGATATGACCCTTTCTGAGAGCATCCTTTATATATTCTTCCAAACAAAGATTTTCCTGGGGGGACAAGGCATAAACTCCTCCCTTGGGAGGCATAGTCCCTGGTAATATATTTATAGTACAGTCATAAGGTCTATGAGGAGGTAACCCTTCTGACTGGACCTTGTTAAATACCTCTTTTAAATCCATATACTGCGGCGGAATTTGTGTGGTCAAGGGAGGTGCAATAGGAACATTAATGGTACCAATAGGTTGTGGGATTTGCTTAAAGCAAACACCTTTGCATCTCTCACCCCAACTCACAATCTCTCCTTCAATCCAATCCAAACGTGGATTGTGTTTCAGGAGCCAAGGGAAACCGAGTATTATCGGACATGTAGGTGAAGATATGATTTGAAAGGTAATTTCTTCAGAGTGGAGAATACCCACTGAGACAGTGATTGGCAGAGTTTCGTGTGTGATGAAAGGCTGGGTAAGAGGCCTTCCATCAATGGCCTCGACCGCTATAGGTTTCTCTTTTTGTCTTAAGGGCAGGAGATGTTTTGCAGAGAACTCTTTGTCTTGGAAATTCTCCGCTGCCCCAGAGTCAATCATAGCCTCACACTGAACAGTAGTCTTCTTAAAAGACAAGGTAATTTTGACAAGGAAACGGTTCTTAGTCAATTTAGGGGACATATACATCACACCTAAGGTCGGTCCCCGTACGTGCCTTAGGTGTGCAAGTTTTCCGGCCGAACCGGGCATGACGATCTTAGATGTCCCTTCTTGCCACAATACATACATAACCCCTCGTTACGTCTGTGTTGTCTCTCTGCCTCAGTGAGTTTAGCGCTACCCAATTGCATGGGTTCAGGTTCTGGAAGAGGCGCTTGGCTACTCACCACTGGGTTAGAGAAACGAGGAGCTATGGACAAATTAGAACGTCTGTTACGTTGTTTGTTTTTCTCTCTCTCTCTGAGCCGGTTATCAATGTCTATCATGTAGGCAATAAACTCATTAAGATTAACCGGAAGGTCTCTAGCTGCGGTTTCATCTTGTATACTCTCAGCTAGACCTTCAGAGAAAGCAGCCACCAGACCACTATTGGTCCAATCAACCTCAGACGCCAATGTCCTGAACTCTATGGCATAATCGGCTACAGAACGACTGCCTTGCTTTATTCTCATAAGGGCTTTGGCAGCGTTCTTCTCCCTGCCTTTAGGTTCAAACGTAGCCTTAAAAGCTGTGAGAAAGGCACTGTAATCACGGGCTACTGCGTCACCACTTTCCCATAAGGGGTTAGCCCAGGTTAAGGCTTTTCCAGTTAATTGGTTCATCAGCCTATTTTTGATCTATCTGTTGGGAATGAACCTGGAGAAGCCTCAAAGTTGTATTCAATTTGGTTTAAAAAACCTCTGAATTCTTTAGAATCACCTCCATAACGAGGGGGAGGTGACAGGGTTATGGACGGTGGTTTGTGTGGTACGGGAACCACTACAGGTGGCGGAACCACAGGTGGTACAGGAGGGACCTCTAAATAGGCAGTCCTCTGGAGCAAGGTCTGAAATGCCTGGGCAAATTGGTCTAACCTGTGGTCCATATCCTCCACCCTATTTTCACAGGCGATCATATGTTTGCATAGTTCTGCAGGATCTATGGCCCTGTCGTAATGTCACGGCTAGTAATGTTGTCCAGCACGCAGAAACTATGTAAACATATACATAAGAAAGAAAAGGAAAATAACAGGATAGAGCGTAAACCGGACCTTAGAATGGCCGGACTAATACGCTAGAGACAGAGAATGGTCAAAGGGAAAGCCGAGGTCAAGGAAGCCAGAAAATACTCAATACCGATTAAACAAGCCAAGTCAGGGAAACCAGAGATCAGAATAACCAGGGAAACGCCAAGGATCAGGATACCAGGAAATCAGAAACACGAAAATAGCACTCTCAGGAAACCAGGAAACTGAAACCATGACAGGGCAAAGTACTGGGAAAAGCTAGGGGTTTAAATACCCCTCTCTAGGTTATAATTGGTCAGAGGGCGACCTCTGACCCCAAAACGTGCGTGTGCGTTGACGTCGTGACGTCACGCACACGTTGGTATAATTCTCGCGGGCGGAGCTACTCTTAGGCGCGACCACATGGTCGGCGCCATGTTTGATTCGGGCGTGATGCCCGGAAGAACGGAAGGAGCGGTTCCCGGCTCGCCGACGAGCAGGTAAGCTCGTGTTGTCGGCGCGGCTGTGCCGGTCGGGCACGGCCGTGAGGCTCGGCGGGCCGGTGACCGCAACACATGGCCCTCGTAAGGAAGGAGGAGACCCCTGCCACTGGCCAACAAATTAACAATTTAGCAACACTTCCCTTAAAGAAGACAACCCCTTAGTACATTAAGCACTCGGCTTGAGTCACAATATCCAGGTTTCATATTCCTTTAGTATCAGTTTGTCTGAATATATATTCCACTGTCTGTAAACAATACTTGCATTTATTTTCAAAATTGTAAAGCACTCTGGATGCATGTGCTATATAAGAAATGTAAAAAAAAACAATCATCTTTGGAACCTTGGTCTAGCATGTGGAGGTAATTTGTCATCTGTAAACAATAAACATTAGTATGGATAAGGTAACACGATTTATTTTGAATAGCTACATGTTGGGTTGCTGCATAGCCTGCAGGTTGACAAAGCGTGGAGCTATAGTCTAACTCCATGTCTTTTGTCAACTTTGTCATTGGCCGTCAACTTAATACTCACTTACCTACAGCAAAGTGTCCCTTAGAACATCATTGCATCATCACTTTATACAGCTCCAAGCAAACCGTCAGAGGTTCTCCACAGGAAGGGCAGAGGCAGAGATTTTTAGTACCCACCATCTTGGAAACACTAAAATGGTGGCGCCATAAATTTAGACTGGCACAACCTCAAACAAGGTAAACAGCACTAGCTCTTGGATCACTGTTTGTTTTTGGATATATTGAGGCAGACTTAGATAATATGCTGTGGCAAAGGGGGGGGGGGGGGGAGAGAGGAACTAAGTGACAATATCATACTGTTAATACATTATTGACTGTTAAAACATTGACAAAAATGTATACCTGTTATATTTATTATTATTTCTTAAAAAACAATAAAAAATCATTTGAGAAAAAAAAAACTATATACAAATCATCTGTACAGAACAGTGTTACCTCAAACAGTAGTAGGACTGGAGTTAAAATACCAAACCACCCAATGTTTCGGCCTTGTGGGCCTTTGTCAATGGTGAATGGTTCTTCACCTAAACGCTGTATATATATAGGATGTGTGGATGTATATAAGCGGTAAGCTGGCCTTAAACTAATAACAAGTGCAACAATCCTCTATAGAAACCATCTGTTTCATCCAGGGCCGGTGCAAGGATTTCTGCCGCCCTAGGCAAAGATACAATCTCACAGAGGTTTATTCACTAAACTCTGAATTGCAGTGAGTTGAAAAATAAATTGCATATTTTAAGCAAAAACAGGAGAAGTTTGACTGTAACCAAATAGGAGAATTCTTCTAGATCAGCTATTTTGGCCTAAATATAACCATATGGTTTCCATTTAAGTCTGCCCAATACACACACACTGCTTAATGCCTACATCCATAAACACACACTGCCTAATACATGCATCCATACACACATACTGCCTAATGCCGTCATCCATAAACACACACACACACCCTAATACATCCATCCATACACACATACTGCCTAATACCTACATCCATAAACACACACACACACACACCCTAATACATCCATCCATACACACATACTGCCTAATACCTACATCCATAAACACACACACACACACACACCCTAATACATACATCCATACCCACACACTACTTAATACATACATCCATAAACACACACACACACACACCCTAATACATCCATCCATACACACATACTGCCTAATACCTACATCCATAAACACACACACACACACACACCCTAATACATACATCCATACCCACACACTGCTTAATACATACATCCATACACACATACTGCTTAATGCGTACATCCATAAACACATACTGCTTAATGCATACATACTGCCAATACCTACATCCGTACATACATATTGCCTAATACCTACATCCATGTACACACACTGCCTAATACCTACATCCACACACACACACTGCCTATTGCATGCATCCATAAACACACACTGCCTAATACCTACATCCACACACACACTACCTAGTACATACATCCATACACACATACTGCCTAATATATGCATCCATAAACACACACTGTCTAATACCTAAATCCATACACACATACTGCCCAGTACATACATCCATATTCACACAATGCCTAATACCTGCATCCATACACACATACTGCCTTATACATGCATTCATATACACATACAGCTATAGATACGCATCCATACACACATACTGCCTTATACATGCATTCATATACACATACAGCTATAGATATGCATTCATACACACATACATCCATAAACACACATACTGTCTAATACCTACATCTAAAAACAGACACTGCCTAATATATGCATCCATACACACATCCTGCCTAATATATACATCCATACACCGATATGCCTAAGACATGCATCAATACACACACACATACTGTCATGGTACCTGCCACTCACACCTCCTTCATCTCCAGCAATTTCGGCACTTTGGACGCCGGACGCGATAGCCCCGCCCTCTTTTATGAAAGCGGTGCAACTCCGCCGACGTCATGACGTCAATGACGTCACGACCCGCGGGAAATGTCAAACCAGGACGTTCTGGGGGTGTGGATATCAATTAAAGAGACAGGGTATAAAAGGTACTCACTTACTGTGAGTCATTGCCCTGTCATGGTTTCAGCTTGCCTGTCCCTTCAGTTCGTTTATATTCTCTTAGTGTTCTACGGTTTTGACTTGGCTTGTTTCTTGACTTTGCTTCCCTCTCCTATCCTTATACTTGGCCCAGCTTACGCTTACCTGTCTTCTCGTTCCCTCGACCTAGGCTTGTCCCTGACCATTCCTTGTTTGCTTGACGTTAGTCCGGTCCGGTATACGTCTTTATAGTTTTAGTACACTGCGTGTTGGATCCCTGTCTTGATCCTGACACATACTGTCTAATAAATACATTGTACATTGAATACATAAATTATCAATGTATTCAATGCATTTGGTGAATTTAATTTATAATAAGACTAGCAAAGATGAGCACACACACTGACAGACACTCACTGACAGGCACACTCACAGACAGACAGATACACACACACACACACACACTCACTGTCAGACACATACTCAGTCACTGACAGACACACATATACTCACTGACACACACACAGACATACACTCACTCACTGACAGACATATGCTAACTCACAGACATTCACTCACTGACAGACATACGCTAACTCACTGACAGACATACACTCACTGACTGACAGACAGACACACACACACACTCACTGACACACATACTCACTCACTGACAGTCAAACACACACTCACTGATGCACAGACTCACACAATTATTTTTTTTTAGGCAAATTCAGCCTCCTTACCTCACTGGGGTCCAGTGTGTGGCAGCTTCTCACTATCAGCGTGCTGTTTAGTATGCCTGGGCTGGAATGATGTCATATTCCAGCTCCCGGCATCACAGAGGGCGTGCGAGGGAGGAGTGAGAAGCTGCAAGAACAGCCTCCCTCACCGCCCACAATACAGTAACCTGCCTCCTGTCCCCCTGTCCTCCAGCATTTCTCGGTTGAGCAGGCACCTGCCATCAAAGTAAGCAGGTAACTGCTCTGCCATATTGAAGAAGGACAGCATTGGGGGCTCCCTGTGACAGGACTCCTCTGGGCGCCCCTATTTTCGGGCGCCTTTGAGGATTGGCTCGGCGCTGGGGGTGCCTCAAGAGCCACTTGCCCAGCTCTGCGTCCCAAGACAGGGGCAGCCCACTAGGTAACATTCTGGTGGGCACCCCCAGCAGGCCGGCGCCCTAGGCGAATGCCTAGTTCGCCTAACGGTGGTGCCGGCCCTGATTTCATAGTAATGTTAGCCCATAAAATGGCTGATAGTAGCAAAATAGCTGACAGCAAAGCAATGGAAGGTTCCTCATGCTATCAACATGAAAAGCTGAAAATGCCATCACCATGGTAACAAGATGTTCGGTCGACAAGCGCATATCAAAGAGTGTGCCAGTTATATAAAAGAGTACCAGACCCAATTCCTTCAAAACAACGATAAATCAAAAGGGATTTAAAAAATACTTCTACATGTAGTGTATTTAGAAACGAGTTTACACACTCATCAATTCTTTACTAGGTGGTAAAGTGAAATGAGGCAACAGTCATTGAACTTAGGCATGCCGTGCCAAATTTGTTAATCCTGTTGCAAAAGCTTTGCAAACATTGCACCCCTATCAGCCAAAGTTAGAATTGCCGGAACATTTAGACAGAAAGTACATGGGACCAAACAGAGTCTTATTACCAGGCTATGGATATCTAAAAGTAGGACATATATTAGTGATAGGTTAATGTTACACTTAAAAAATGCTACATGGGGGCGGAGCCAAGCATCCGAGCTGAACAGCCGCATGACAAAAGAGCTGCGGCCCAAATCCTCTCTTGCACACAATTAACCCCGCTTTGGGCTCCCCTCAGGGTCCAAGGGTGATAACACAACAGTATGGAGCTCAAGACCAAGAAAATAAAACCCGAAAAACCGAGGCAGGGACCTAATATTGCGGATCTCCTGCAACAGACACGCGAGACCGCTAGGCCCAAGATGGCCGCCTACCCAGAAACCTATTCCAACTTATCAGACGATTTCTCTTCAGGGGACAAGCAGCGGACTTAACATCCATGCAAAGACCTACACTAGCCGCCCAAAAGACGGATGCCTCACCGGTAACTACAGAGGTACTGAAGGCACTCCTCGCGGACCTCCAAGAGAACATCCACGCAGACGTAGCCTCACTCCGCAACGACATACACGGCCTGACAGGCCGAATGGGAGCACTGGAGACTGCCTCCAACGTCTGCTCAGACCAACTTGCCTCACTACAACAAGAAGTCCAAGGATTGCAGAAACAGAACGAAGAACATGAACGCCGTTTCACGGCATTGGAGGATGCACGGCGGGCTAATAACATCAAGGTACGGGGCATCCCGGAGAATACTCCACAGGCCGAAATACCGCACCTCCTGAGGCGCCTACTAGTGGCCCTACTATCACCACGACAGGCAAAAGCACTCACCGTGGACGGTTTCTTCCGGGCACCAAAGCCGGCCTCGGCACCAGCGGCAGCGCCACAGGATCTGATCGTGCGGTTCCAGCAATATTCAGCCAAAACCGCTGTCCTGGCAGCGACCAGAAACTGCCCCCCCTACAAATTCGAAACAATGGAACTATCTTTTTACACAGACCTCACAGGGGGCACTTTGGCATGGAAAAGGTCGCTCAGACCACTCACTACACTTCTGCAGAAACGTGGACTAAAATATAAATGGCACCAGACCCGCAAATTGATGATCCTACACGAAGATACCACACACGAAGTACGAGACCTCCGGGAAGCCAAAGCACTACTGTCCACACTGGGATTCCCTCAGGACTCTCTGAATGGAGCTGAGACTCAGGGAACAACCAAGCCGGCACACAGGTGGAACCCCGAAAGAGTGACATCCTTCGTCCCTCGCGGACCCACGGCTGACCTGATCGGGACTGTGACTACCTGAAACATGTCGGACACTGAACCGTGATATGCTGGACTCAATTGTTCAATCGTAAATATACTTACCTGTTACACAGCCACGGTTAAGTTATTAGGCTGCTAAAGTTAATTGCCTGTTGGCCACAGGCCAAAAAAAAAAACAAAATACATGAAAAAAAAATATGCTACATATACTCTTAGAGTGATAATATATTATATATCCCGAGCCTATATAGTACATACTTTATATCAAAAGATACAAAAAGATACAGATTCAAAATTTAATCTAGATCTTGTACAAACATAACGAATGCATAGAAAATAAATTGAAAATAATAATAATAAAATAATAACAAATAGCTTTACCCAATAAAAAAAAAACACAATCTGACCAAAGGTCAAATCAAAATAACCATAGACAAGCCTTCATACAAAGCATTGATATTACTTTCATAAAGGAACAATCCTTCCCACATGATCATATGAGCTCATATTATAGAGTGGACATGTGCAATTGGTTTCATTCCAAATGGAATTTTTTTTCATATTCGGCCAAATTCAACAATTCGGAAGTGTGTGTCCATGTTTTCAAATTGTTTGATATTAAAATTAAACTAAACTGAAAGAATTTGAAATGAATCGTGACAAATTCTTTCTGATCCATTCGCTTTCCTAAGCATACCAAATTTGGTTCCCTTAATAATGGTAACCCTATGTAAGGATATCAAATTAGGGAGTTATCTAGCCTAGTAAAAAACTAAGAAAGCAAAATTGAGAAAAGGGCTTTTCTTAATTTAGATTTTTCTTTTTTTTTTTTTTTGTCAATCTTTCTTTTATTGAAGCATTTGTAGTGGGGTACAGAAGAGAAGAGGGAAACGTATAGTTTGGTTACATTCGAGGGTGTAGACAGTATCAGCGTTAAACTAGTACATTTCTGAATAACGATGCTTCGTTTTTTGTTTTTAAATTATGAACTTGTAACAACATGGTGTAGTTAAGAGCACTGCATGACGTGTTAGAAAGTCAAAGGAATAGCAAAATACATTAAAATCTCCTATACATGCAGTCAGTAAGTATAGCACGATTCAGGCTAGTTGTACTCCGAATTACAATAGCATAGGGGACATAAACACATGTGGATTATCGGTAGATTAAGCTAGGAGTAGGTAAAGACATCAGTCTAGCGTAACAAACGATAATATGAAGTTTTCAGGAGGGTCGCCATCTAAGTGTAGCATACAGTACATATTAAAACAAAAATGATTAGCAATGTAAGAGCATCCTTATTGTGGTAGCCTGTGATCATGAACTTGTGCTGCACAGTTTAAAACTGCAGTGTGTCACATAGATTTACGTTCCTACCCAGGTAGGCAATGATAGTTCAGGCTGTATGCTGTTCAAAGTTAAATCTTACACATTATAATACTAAGCAACTTTGTACTAGCTATCCTAAAGATTATAAGACACCTGTGTCCAGGTATTGAGGCATATGCAGAAATGAAAGACAAGTAACAAAAGAAAAGGGCATTTTAACTTGGAGGTGAAGTTGCAAAGAAAAGTCCAGCAAAGAGAGGTCGTGTGGCCGAGCAGGTAATGTCCCCACAGTTCATAGCCAAGTGTGGTGGTAGTGAGACTGTCTGCTGGGGAGGTTAGTTCAACCTATTCCTCTGCTGGGTAGTGCAGCCGCACACTTCTGAGGAGTGGGAGAGATGGCCCCTTCGGCTTGTAAGATCCATGGGGGTGCGGCTCGGTGTAGGCCGTTGGTAACCGACTGCCGGCCCCAGGCCTCTGTGAAGGCCCTCACCTGTGATCCACTGACGCGGGTACTCAAGGAGGCCGTGTCATCCCTTCTGCGGGCGTCTTGTGGGGCTCCGGTGTTCTGCCGCCGCCAGCGGCGGGTGAGCCTCCGACGGTGTGGTCGGTGATTTGGAGTGTAACTCCATGTGGTCTTCAGCCTGGGAAGGCGTCGTGGGCGGCCTACAGGGCTGCGTTTCTGTCGTTGGTCGAGCTTTGGGCCCTGAGGTACATCTTTGGGCCTGGTAGAAACTCCACCACCGTGGTGAGGTGGTTTAGAGTGCGTGGTTGGCTTCACCTGTCTTCTCTGCCACTTGTCAATGTGTGACTCGGGAGCTGTCCGGCAGAACAGGCTTGGTGCGTGGTGGGGAGAGTGCGAGTGCGGTGGGTCTGGTGATGGTTGCACTTTTCGTGTTTTATTCTCAAGCTTCGCCCAGAAGGCTGTGAACAGCTTGTCGATGCGAACCTCCAGCGGCTCCATTAGGTCCCATGTGGTGAGGATCCCTGTGGAGTCCGCCATCTTGGCAGCAGTTGCATAGCGTGGCTGTCGTTTTCGGGTTGCCCCGTCGTCGTTTGGCAGCAAGTAGTGGTGAGCTGGGACCGGGATAACCCCCACCGGTCCATAGGGGGGGGAACGTGTGTTCAGGCTCTGTCTGGAAGCCGTCGCCGACGACGGAGGAGCGGCCGCCTCCTCCCCGCCGGCCATGCTTGAAGGCCTCGAGTCGCTTCGCCGGGTATTCTGCAGTCGGTACCTGTTGTGTGGTACCAATGCGTAGCCCTCTTCAGCAGCCGTCTGTATGTGGCCCATTTGTCGGGTTTTGAGAGTGATTTTCGGCTTTTTACCGGACAGATTCGTAGTTGAGAGCCGGAGCAGCTTTGTCCTGCGCCCGCTCGGCTCTGCGTCCAGGCCACGCCCCCCTAATTTAGATTTTTCAGCTGTCTACTATATGGCTCCCTAATTTAGTATCCTTATTACTTGGGGTTAACATAATGAATTGTACCAAATTAAGTAGTTACCTACTAAACAACTGAAACAGCAAAATTAAGAAGAGATTTTTTTTTAAGTTTTCTATTCCAGCAGTTTAGCAGATAACTCCAAATTGGTCCTTACATGAAATTGACATATTTAAGGATATAATTAGGGCACTGTCTAGCAGATATCTGCCTTACTCTGTAAGTGGCGGTACCCCAGAGTTTGTATGATCTCCCCTGTCGACCTTGGCCAATGGCCATTGCAACCCACTGGGTAATTGCCTGATGACCAGTCAGCGTCTGGCCCCCCGTGAACAGAACCAGAGCGACAGGCTCAAACAGAGGCCCACCAGGCACTTTATAACTTCCTCCCAACAATGGGTTGACAGAGACATTCGGACAGATGTTCGGAAGTAATGTGCACAGGTGTTTGTCATATGGTTTGTAGACTTAACATCAACTATTTGGTTGAAAATATATAAGTGAATTGCAGTTATAAGTGATATGCTGATATACCTGTGTGTAGATAAACAGTGTACCTATCGTGTCTGCGTGTATACTGATATAGGTGAATGTGTATGTGCATACTCATATAGGTGAGTGTCTGTATGTACACGAACATAGGTGTCTGTGTGTATATTGACATATGTGTCTGTGTGTAAACTGATATGTGTGAGTGTGTGTATACTGATCTAGGTGGTTGACTGTTTGTGTGTAATCTTATATCTATGAGTGATATATATACAGGTAAAGGTGAGTGTCTGTGTGTATACAGATAAAGGTGAGTGTCTGTGTTTAGACAGATAAAGGTGAGTGTCTGAGTGTATACAGATAAAGGTGAGTGTCTGAGTGTATACAGATAAAGGTGAGTGTCTGTGTTTAGACAGATAAAGGTGGGTGGCTGTGTATAAAGATAAAGGTGAGTGTCTGTGTATACAGATAAAGGTGAGTGTCTGTGTATACAGATAAAGGTGAGTGTCTGTGTGTATACAGATAAAGGTGAGTGTCTGTGTGTATACAGATAAAGGTGAGTGTCTGTGTGTATACAGATAAAGGTGAGTGTCTGTGTATAACGATAAAGGTGAGTGTCTGTGTTTAGACAGATAAAGGTGGGTGGCTGTGTATAAAGATAAAGGTGAGTGTCTGTGTATACAGATAAAGGTGAGTGTCTGTGTATATAGCTAAAGGTGAGTGTCTGTGTATATAGCTAAAGGTGAGTGCCTGTGTGCATACAGATAAAGGTGAGTGTCTGTGTATCTAAGTGTGAGTGTGAATCCATTTGATAAGCAGGTTTTACTCCCAGATTTTGAGTGTTACCATAAGCAGTTTGCTCAGGTGTATTTTTGTGATGTAAATGAGGATGTAATTTCCAGGTGAGGGGGCGGAGCAGTGGAGCACAGCCATGGGAGGTATATGGACACCGATATGCCAGGCATAACTGGAAAAAAACCAGTTCAAACATTCCTAGGTCCAGTTCCACAATACCTGAGAATGAGATCAGAGAGGCAGATAGAGAGGTAGGAGGAGATCAAAGAGACTGCGAGAGCAACTGTGAGAGAGACTGTGAGAGAGGAGAGACACCTGGAATTAGTACTTCATGCAGATATTTGAGAGTTTTGTCCAGCTTGGATGGTGACTATAATCTATTACAGAGGGCACCTGGGAACAGGCTGCTGCTGAGAAGGCAGGACAAGAAAACAAGGTCCAGTAGGAGCAAAAGAACAAGCATCAAAGGTTTGTGTGAACATTAGGGTAACCTGTGTGATAGTCTCAATCCCTGCATGTGTACTGAGAACACCTCTGTAACATCCCCAACACCTGTGTACTGGGAATACCTGAGTAAAATCCCAAACACTTGTATACTGGGAATACCTTTGTAATGTTCCCATCACCTGTATACTGAGAATACCTGTCTAATATCCCCAACACATGTATACTGGGAATATGTGCAACGTTCACAACATCTGTATACTGGTAGCACAGATGCAAAGGTTTCAATACCTGTACAATAAAAATAAGTTTGTGACAGTCCCAACACCTATACGCTGGGAATATATATATGACGGTCCCTATACATGTACACACATTATACTATATTGACTCTCCAAGTACATGTACACTTGGAATAAGTGTGTCAAAGTTCCAACAACTGTACACTGAGAATGCCTGCGTGACAGTCTCAACACAAGTACATAGAGAATACCTGTTTGAGAGTTCCAGCACCTGTACCCTAAAAATACTTCTGTGAAGGCCCCCACACTGGTATATATTTGGAAAAGCTTTCTGATTGTCCCAATACCTATATACGGTTAATACTGATGGCCCCAGAAACTGTATATTGGAAATACATTTTTATTTTCTGGTATATGTACATTTGGTTTACCTGTGTGTTTGCCCTGTTAGCAGTATATTGTATTTACCTGTGTACCTGTGTGAGGGTACACTCACTCATATTCATATATACACAGACAGACACGCGCCTGAATAAATATATACACAGATGCTCACCTTATTACCACAGACACTCACCTATACCAGTAAACACACATACTAGCTCATTTATCATTATATAGTCATACGTTTGCCTGTACACCAGTATACACACAGAAACACAGGTATCTATCTAGACACTCACAGATATTAGTAAACACAGACACAGTACATAGTATGGTTGTACACACTGAAATGGGCCTAGTAAAGTAGGAGATATTAAAGGGTTAATCTAAATACCATAACAATGCTCTATGCGTGGGAAACTGATGGCGCAGAGAATAACCCACTCTCGCAAGTGAGAATGGCTCACAAATAAACTTGTTCATCGGAGGGTATTCAGTTTGTCTGAATCAGTTCATGTGAAATTTAAAAAAACTGGTTCATATTAACTTAATTTTCTGTTCTTGAAGGGATACTGTAGGCACTCAGACCACTTCAGCTTATTGAATTGGTCTGGGTGCAGTGTCCCTATTGTCCTTAATACTGCAATGTAAACATTGCCGATCCAGAGAAACTGCAGCACTATCTCAGCCTCTAGTGGCTGTCTACCAGACAGCCACTAGAGGGCTTCGTAGTTTAAAACAGACCTCTGGTCCAGTATCTGACGCTGGACGTCCTCACACTCTGCATGAGGACCTCCAGCATCATATTTTTCCCCATATGATTGCATTCATTCAATGCTTTCCTATGGGAAGGTCTAATGTGTGTGCAGAATTTGCAGTGCATGCGCATTAGAGCCCGCTCGTCACGGGATGGAGGAGGAGCTTTGACCCAGAGCTGAGGGATCTTGGCGCTGGCATAAGTAAGTAAATAAAGGGTTTTTAACCCTCTATTTACTTGGTAGAAGGGGTGTGTGCAAAGGAGGTGGGAGGCAGGGGGAGCAATAGTGTCAGGGATACAACTTTGTATTCTTGGCACTATAGTATCCCTTTAAACTGAGTTTGAGTCTATCCACATTTTGTAAAATAATTTCATCCACTAACAAACTTCCGATACACTGAAGGGTTAACAATGGAAGTGTCATGGAACACAGCTACCTGCTGCTTCTTACTCCCATTCCACAACACAGGGATGAGAGTATAGTTGGGGGTAAGTAACCAGGCCAATTGTCCCCCCACCCAATTGTCGTCCTCCCCCCCCCCCCCCCCCCCCCAAGGCAGCATATGCTCCCACTCATGTCCCATCAACAAACTACACCGAGATGGGGAATTCAAATTTTAGGAAAAAAATCTCGGGGAGGCATTGCGACACTTTACTGAAAACAAATGTTCACCTTCGTGTTAGTTGGCCTACTTTCTTCACTCCCAAATCATTTTCCCTAAGAAACATTTGTCAACAATTCCCTTCATCTTGCTGTAATTTCAACTTGACTCACTCCATGTCACGAACGCCAATTTCTCTCCCTTATATTATTTACTGTAGCAAGAATTGCTGGTAATTTAAAAGTGAAATAAAAGTGAATTGCAAATTTAAGGTAAAAAATAAAAAGCTGATTTGGAAAAATTAAGATATGATTCAGGTTTGACTATTTCGTTCTAAAATGTGAAATTTACTTCGGGAAATTTGACTTCATTCCTTACAATCTCCATTTCATTTGACATTCATTCTCCCTCCTCCTATCCTTGCAATGTTTTATGCCTTCAGTGAATTATTCTTTCTCTTGTAAAACCTATAATGCCAACGTCAAAGTACATTTAATCCTGATAACAGGAAATAGGACAGGTTGTACCTACGACAGTGGTAGACTCATATTTCAAGGAAGTGGAGAGATGGGCCCCTCATCATTCTGGTGTTCATACTGAACGGTTGTGGCTAGTTAACATAGTGCGTACCTAGTCAGGTTAATTCAATAAGTCGCTGCTTGTAAGTAGGCCAAAAATAGTTTTGAGTTGGAAAATATTAGCAGGAGTCATATGTTAAGTGTATACAACAGAACATCAATTGTATCTATTGTTTCTATTGTCAGTGATAGCAAGCGTGTGTGGCCAAATCAGACTATTGTAAAAAAAAAAAAAAGGGAGTGTGACTGAAAAACCTGTTGATTTCTTTATCTTATTTAAAAGACTACTAAGTTTGTTATTTAACCTTTGCCCCACTACATACAGAAACAAAACATTTTATGGATGATCTTACGGTTGTGTTCATCGCTCGGAGCCTGCATGTGTCTGTCTGAAGGAAATCTGTGAATTCTTTACTTTAAAAGAGGTTCATACACTAATTCAGTGGTTTCGGCAGGAACACATGCACCGGTTGTGAGTTATATATATATATATATATATATATCAAAATGTAGAAAGTTCTTGCACTCACGCTTTGATAGAATATTTGCCGGGTGCTTGAAATCCAGGAAAAATTTAAATATACGTAGATAGTGATCAGCACTCTCGGCCTTTGAAGATTAAAACATAAAGTTTTTTGATTATCCATTAAAAATATATAAGATCAACGTTTCAGTCCCAGCAGGGACTTTCATCAGGATCAGGCATCGCCTGATACCTTTTTTATTGAACTAACATAATATTTCAAAAATAATTCTGTATACATTCCACCCTCTTTAGACTTTTCATAATGTCTAGGGGTCTAGGGGGAAGGCAGGGCTGCTACACCAATTTTGTGCCTCAATTCAGGTGTTAAAGATCCGTTGTACTAAAATGCAAGCTGTAGTGGATTGAAAGTCAAAGATCAACTTCCTATTTTATTGGTTAATAATAAATGATTTGATTTATAAGTTAATAAATACGTCAATAAATAAATACTTACCTCTTCTCCAGTGCCAACAGCACCCTCATCGTGCAGGCTTTGTGGGTGTTATACAAATATGATATCTGTGCTAATGGTTCCATCTGCCTTGCTTGAAATATCTGCCTATATATTCGAAACACTTCCCTAGATAGAGTGCTCTTTCCCCGAAAAATCTTCATGCAGCTTTCTTTAAAATCTACACATTTGCTAGCAATTCTGCTGGTACAATGTATAGATGAAATTCCATGAACCTTAATCTAATTTTAAATCTCACTGTTGAACCAGAAAACTACGAGGTCCCATTAAACAGGAGTTTATGTTGACATTTTCATCTTATATAATAAACGACTTTATTGGAATAACCTGACAAACTTGTTACAAACATAGTTGAATGTTTAAGGGAGAAAATGATGCTTTTGAAACCTGCTGCAGTGTTTTGTAAGAGGCCTTTTAAAACATTGGGAGGAGGTACAAGTGGTTTGGGGTGAACGTGTGGCCAGGGAATAGGGCTGTGTCGGACAAATTTTAGATAACTTCTTGACATACTGATGACAATTTTTTTTTTCATTCAAAGTTTATTAAGTTGATAAGTACATACAATGAAAGGAATGCAATAAAACTGAGAATGCATAGTCATCAGAAAGCAATATAACCAAAGGGTGATACATGAAAAGAAAGATTACATAATCATCGAAGAGAGACATCCATATGGAGTATACTACACTTTTTGGATAACAGCATTGTCTAACAGAATAACACTAGGCTTGACAGTTAGGTAAAATAGTCGGCTTAGTATGTTAAGGTGAGGTGTGGATACCCAAGGGGCAAACAGGGTGGATGTGGTATTGCGCAGCTTAAGGCCGGCGTTTATGCCAGTAGTGTGTTGCACCCATGGGACAGTGCAAGGCTGCGTTATAAGACCTAGTTGGTTACCGTGTCCCTAAGCCTGTGATTTAGTAATTGAGAGGTACAGCAAGTATCCAGCTGGACAATTATGTAGCTATTGGAGACCCTTAGGTTAGTTGGTTATACATTTTGCTTGTAGGCAATCCCAGGTGCGAGTTTATGTGTAGTGGTGTTTAGTGGTCCACTCTCACTCGGGAGAGGGATAGTGTATGTGGATGCCTCAGAGAGTGTGTGGCGCCTTCGAGATATGTAGGTGTTGTATAAGGTAGAAAGAGGGACACACAGGTCCTCCAAGAAAGAGAGAGTGGTAAGAGGAGGAGTACAAGGTCAGAAAAAGGGGGTAGTTACGGAGGTGGGAAAAGAGGTATGGAAGGTATAGGTCAAGACGGAGAAGATGTAGGGCGAGGGGAGAAGAGGGGAAGCCACACTCCTTGGCCACCGGTCGGGCTATGTCCTTTCTGTCTGGTGAGAATCTCAATTTAAGGAATTTAAATCAGGACTAAACTATCTTGCTTACACGCATGCCTCCTAAACATTCTGCCTTTGTGACTTTTACTGTTCCAGGTTTGTTCCATGGTGTTCCGCTTTTGGTGGACATCACGGAAATGTCCCCAGGAAGTGTAGTGTAAGCGCATCCTTAGACACACTCAGGCTACACTCAGGACTAGGACCCTGCATAGGGCATTGAAACATTGATGCCTGCATGGTGTGCCCTCATTGGCCAACCTGCATTTACACCAGCCTGACTGGCCAGTGATTTGGGTGTATCTGCCCTCTTCCCGGGCTTGTCTGCCCCTTTGTGGTTGGCCAGTGACACAATTTGTGTTACATGCCCACCTCCTCTAACCCCTTCCAATGACGTCTTGAGTCAAAGGACACCAATTTTGGGACCTATGCTTAAATGTACTAATGTAAGGCACACTTGTAGTTTAAAGACCCATTACTATGAGGTTTATTTTTCCTGCAAAAATGTGTTATACACAGCATCAGAATATCAGCGGAACCCATTTCCTCATTTAGGCATTTCAATAAACACTGTTAAAACATTGGGGTAAGTATAAAACACACTTACCTCTTTAAATATGTTGCATTTATGCTCAGGTTTTTCTTCCAAAGAGCTGTATGTGCACACTCACATCATCCACGCACATGACCCATTACATTGATAAAGACATTTCTCCCTTTATGAACTCCTACCTTTATGAACTTTTTCCTGGATGCGCCGTCATTTTGTGTCCGTGGTTCATGGATCAGGTCCGTGGTTCATGGATCATGGATCAGTGCTTTGGAGCACAAACAATAAGAGAAGAAGAAGAATTTGTGGTTAGGAGTAGACAAGAAGAGAGATGAGGATCATGACAGGTGTATAGTCGCCATTTGGGCAGTCGGAATCCAGGACAAACCACCCCCATATCCTAACCCAATAACACACAGACACTAAGTAATATGGGGAAATTTGTCCACAGCTTTATTAACCAATAATTAATAATAATAATAATAATAATAACAATAATAAATTAACAGATAAACATGGGTCATTGCCCCCCATACTCCGCCCCCTCGCGTCCTGTTCCTTCGGCTACCATACAAAAGGCAATGACCCCCATATAATAACACATATACATATTTATAACATATTTATAACATACACCAACATTCCAAAGTGCCAACCATCCATTAACCACGGCAGGGGTATACCCGGATACCCCTGCCCCACCAGGTTCTGAGCCACCTCCAGGACTCGAAACCTCTCAACCACCGATGACCACAATCTGTTTATTCCACCTCACGTTCATCCAGGGGAGCCTATTTCCTCTCCTTCAGCTCCCCGTCCCGCCACAAGCTCAGACCTTGACCCCTTAAGCTGTCTGAGCTCCGCCACCCCGAAGAAACAGAGCCATCCGTATACCATCCTGCCAACCCAAGTTGAGCAGGTCCAAACCCACCTCCGAGAGGTGAACACCATCCGAGCGGTAGTATCCTGGCAACCCTTCCTCCAGCTCAAGGTGCCGTACCACCACACCCCCTACCTTCCGCACAAAGCTTGCCATCAAGCTATTCACTTTCTTTCTGCACCTATCCATAGCCACCGGATCCCGAGCGTGCCGCCACCGGCGCCTCGGGACAATCTCCGACCAAAACAACATGACCCCCGGAAGCAGGCCCCTCAACTTAATGATGTCCTGCTTCATCCACTTCACCAGCCGGCGTTGCGGCGTAAGGCCCAGGTCATTACCCCCAATATGTAGGACCAGTAAGTCTGGCGTGCATCCCGCCGCCAGCATCCCAAACAGTTTACCACAAACATCCCCCCAGCAAAAAACCCTGATACCCAAACCAGCGAACTGCCAACTGGCCTCTCGGAAAACCCAGCTGCTGGCCTTGCGCTCGAGCTGCGGCCCTCCTCTCGGCCCAGAAGACAAACGAATGGCCCACGATCCATGCCTCACGCCCTGGGGGGGAAAAAACAAATGATGAGGGAAGTCCGACAGAGACCCCCACCCCAGCCCAAACAACACAGTGAACCATTTCAGTACAGCCAGTTACAAGTCTATTATTCCCATTTTTTTATTTTTTTTTTGCATAAAACGGTCCCCAGTTCCATTACTCCAACAGACCCAACCGGACATAGGAACGGAATCTTACCGATTCCCACCTCCCGATCCGCTTCACCACCTCGTCCCCCAATCCCAACCGAGCCGCCTCCGTGGCCGCCCCAATACGGAACGAGTGCGTTCCAAATCGTTCAGCACGAAGCCCTAACTTGCCCAAGCCCAACCGAAAAACTTTCGTGAACTGGAACCGAGAGAGGGACGATCCGTCGGCATGCACCAACAAGGAACCCCCCATCGCTGGCCTCCGCGCCAGGTACTCTGCCGTAGCAGCCAACGGGCACAAAGCCGAGCCCGGCAAGGCCCCCAGTGCCACGTCCCGGCCCACGCCGCGGACGTCCGTTTTGGATCTGCCAAGGTGCACCACCACCTTCCCATCCAAGACACGAACCCCCGAAAATTGCAGGCCCCCCTGCACCATCTTATTAGCGCTCACCAATTCCCCAATTCGGAATGCCCCAAAAAACGCCAAAATAAACGCCACCCTGAACAGCGAAGCCTCGAACCCATCGAAACAGATAAAAGGCAATAAACCCACCAAATCCCCCAGTAGCCGAACCGACACCGGGCGCCTGGTATCCGGCGACCTGCGTCCCTTGCGATAACCCTTCAGGGCCTGCCTGATAACGAAGGTCTTGGTATAGTCCTCCTTCCCATGCCACCTAAACCAAAATGCCATCGCCGCCATGGACCTGTCTACCATGGTAGGCGACGCCCCTTTTGCCAGCAACTGACAGGTGTACCACAGGAAAGCATCCCGCAGGGCATCCCCGTTGTCCATGGCCAACCCGTCCAGCGACCGCTCCCACAAGCCCCAAACCTTACTGTATGAGGCCCAAGTGGCCGGTGCCAGGGAAGCCTTCACAAGTCCTCCAAGCAGGATGCTCCCAGCTGCCAAATCTCATCCGGGCAAGCCTGCCCTTCCTTCGATGCCCCCGGCGCCACCAGCCAGAATCGGGACCACTGAAAACGAGACAGAGCATCAGCCACCTCATTCAAATAACCGGGAACATGCCGCGCGCGAAAAACAACATTCCGAGACATACACAGCAATACCAGTCGCCTAAGCAGCCTAACCACCGGCCTTGAGGCCGCAGACTGACGATTCACCGCGTGAACCACTGCCATGTTATCCGAGAAAAAGACCACTTTCCGATCGCGCAGCCTGTCGCCCCACAGTGCCATCGCAACGACCAACGGGAACAACTCAAGGAAAGCCAAGTTGCGCATAAGAGGGCTCGAACCCCAAGAGTCCGGCCACCTCTCCGCACACCAGCAGCCACCAAAATATGCCCCAAAGCCCACGCTGCCCGATGCATCCGTGAAAAGCTCAAGCTCGGCCGACAACTGGCCCTCCTGCCGGAACAACACCGTCCCATTAAAGTCCCGCAAGAAGGCATCCCAAATGCCCAAGTCCACTTTCATGGCCGCCGACACCCGGATGAAATGGTGCGGGGACCGAACCCCCGCAGTAGCGTCCGACAAGCTGCGACTGAAGACCCTTCCCATCGGAATGACCCGACACGCAAAATTGAGCAGCCCAATCAAAGACTGGAGCTGCCGCAGAGTAACCTTGCGCGCCCCGGCCACAGCAGCCACCGCCCCTCGAAGCCTGTCCAGCTTATCCCGGGGCAGCCGACATTCGCCCAACCCAGAGTCAATCTCCAGACCCAGGAAACTCAGACACGTGGTCGGGCCATCAGTTTTATAAGCCGCCAGCGGAACCCCGAAGTGGCCCGCCACCCATTCAACCGTCCGCAGCGGGCGCAGGCAATCCAAGGAATCAGCCGGCCCCACACACAGAAAATCATCCAGATAATGCACAATAAAACGATTCCCCGCTTCCACCCGTACCACCCATTCGAGAAAAGTGCTAAATTTCCCCGGCTCCTTCTTGGGAACCACCCCAAGTGGGGAAATCCGCAGGCCTTCCAGCGGAGGCACTGCGAACGGGCCCGCCATGCGGCCCAGCCCGACTTCTTTGCCCAGCTTCTCCCTAACCACGTCCGGGAAGTCGGCCACAGACTTCAGGTTGCGCAGCCTCCCCGATCCCCCTTCCCGCTCCTGAAACGGAATAAAAAACCCCGTCGCAAAACCCGCCAGGAGCACAGCGGCATCCGCCCTGTTAACGTAGCAGCTTAGCCACGGCTCCATCGCGCTTAGCCTCACTGGGGTGAAGCCCAGGGGAAGCGGATGCACCCCCTCCCCCGGCCGCGACAGCCGCACCGGCGCCACCGGACTTACCCTTCGTGAAGCAGCGGTTGAGCCCATGAGCGCCTCCGCAGCCGGAGCACTCGTGCTTGAAACGACAGGTGGCCCCCCATTTGCATTGGCCCTCATTATAGAGCCAACATAAGCCCTTTGGTAAGGTGGCCGACGAGGCGGACTGCCCCCTAGCGCCGGCCGAGTTCTGAAAGGGCTGCGCCTTTTGCGCCATCATCAGCTTCATCCAGAGCGGCAGGTCCATTTGGTCCCACCGCATACCCGGGTTAGCCGCCAGCCGCTGCCTAAACTGCTCGTCATACCGCCACCACGCCAACCCCCCGTAAGTCCGGTACGCTTCCCAAATGCCATCCAAATAGCAAAACAGAGAGGAGCATAACCCCGGCGATTTCTCGCCGAGCACGCTAGCCAGCACACAAAAGGCCCTCAACCAATTCCCAAAGGATTTCGGAATCTTGCGATACCGCTTCCTCTTCTCCTCCTCCTCCTTCTTCTCGTCCTTCTTATCCTCCTCCTTGAGGTCTATAAAGTCCTCCAATGGGAGGAGGGAGAAGATCTCACAGAACTCACCCTTCCATATCTTATCCTTTACGTCCTGTTTCAAATGAACCCCCAGCGGGCCCGCAAAAGATACATACGCGTGCTGTCTAGCCGCGTCGGGGATACCCCCAGTCAACTCAGCCCGCTCACTCCCCGTCTCCCCTACTTCCTGCGGCACCACCATGTCCCCGCCCGAACTAGGCCCTGTGGAGTTCCCAACCCGAGAGCCCGTAGCCACAGCACCCGGAGCCCACACCTGACCAATGCCGCTAGTGTCACCCCCCGCCCCCAACGAGTGGAGTAGTGCCTGACGTGTGGTAACTAAAGCGCTAGAGTGTAGTGACCCACTGGACTCACCGGCCAAGCCCCCCGACACCGGAACGGTGGGGGCTGCAGTGCAGATCGCCCGACGTCCAGGAAGAGGAACTTCCGCTGCTGTCTCGCCGACCGGGGAGCCCACCCGGTGAACAGCCTGCGAGGAGGCAGAACGGCTCCGAGATCTAGGACAAGGAGAAGAAGTCCTGGGTAGGGTGTAACGGACATCAATACCCCTCCCGTCACGACCCCGGGAGCGCCTGCTCTGCACCGAAGCCTCCCGCTGACCTCTACCACCACGTGGCACCCGGGAACCCCTGGGGCTACGACTCCTCCCGTCTCTACCAGCAGGCCGCCCCTGCCGACCATACCTAGGGGCTGCCACACCTTCCCCTGCCGAGCTGTCCGAGGGGGAGCAGTGCCGACCCGACCTCCCCCGCGCATCCCGGGACCCCAGAGATCTAACGGGTGAGGGACTGCCGCTACTACTCCCAGAACCCGGGCCCCCCCGCCGCCCAACCACTACGGAGGATCCCAGTCCCCGGCCTCCCTTATTCCTCTGCCTAACTGCCTCCGGAACCCTCTTTCCCGCACCTACCGCCACTGCCCCCTTACCTTCTCCCCCATGCTTACCAGACCCCCTTGGCCCAGACCTACCCACCACCCCTTCGGGGGACCCGCTCTCTGACCTGGCCGCATCCCGAGAACCCCCCCGCCCTTGGAACGCACTCCCTTCGAACCGCATTTGCGCTTAGGGGCCCCAGGACCCTCCCCCCTTACGACTGTAGCCTGGGCGCCCCCCACCGGCCTACTCCCGCCCCCCTCCGTGGCAGAGCTCCCCCTAGCGACCTTCCCGCCAAGAGGGCCCCGGCCGGAGCCCTCTGCACTTGCCTGTTGCCTCCTAGGCCGGCCATGCGGTCTCCCGGATCCAGCCTCATCATCATCGTCACTCTCCGATGGGGGGGAAGCCCTCCCAGACCTCCCCTCCGTGGGTCCCGCACCACCAGGGGGCCGCCCGGCCACCTCCGACCCGAAAGCAGCAGCGCCCTCGTCCGCGACATCCTTCTGCCGCCGAGTGCTCATCCGAGGCTCCGTCCGCACGCGGGGAGGCAAGGCCTCGACCACGCGGCTCCCGGGCCTGCTGCCGGTCGCAACCGAAACTCCACTGCTTCCGGGGACAACTTCACCGGGCCCCGTGCCCGGGCTTAGCCTCCTCGGGGGCCTCCGGGCCCTGACCGGTCTCCCGCCATCACCGTCCCGATCCGCCGCCTCCGCCAGGGCAGGGCCTAGCTGTGCCCGTAGCCAGTCCACACCCTGATGCCGTGCTGCCGACCTGAACCCCTCCAGCAAACGCTCCACGTCGTCCATTGGCCCTGCAGAGGAGACAAAAGAAATCCGACCAAGCAAGTCCGCGCACACCGAGGTGAACACAAACTCAACCAGGTAGAAAGTTAGAATGACTCACCTAAAATGGCTGCTCATTTAAATAGCCAATCCTACTTACCCATAATTCCAACCCTTGCTTACTTCCTCCTAAGCCCGCCTCCTAACCCCTGTCAAGGCCTTTTTCCGCTTAGCTGCGCTCTAGCTACATGGGGCTACAGGAACACAGTTCCTGAAGATAAAGAGAAGCCTATAAACACTTTTAGATTGTACTGTATTCTTTTTGTGCTCTTATGGGCATACGTTACAGATCCTGTAATATTTTTGCACTGTGTGCTATTGAGTAGATATTTGACTTGATTTGTCTGTGTGTGTCTGACATAGCTGTCTGTGTGTATGTGTGTTTTCCATTGTGCCATGTTTTAGCAGGCAGCAATAGTAAGGAGCAGGAGGAGGGCTGAAAAGCCTGAAAAAGGGGAGAAGGAAGAAAGTTTGAGAGCTGTAAAAATAAAAGGAGTAACAGAAAAGTGATAAAGGACAGGGGGAAGCTGATAATGAAGAAAATTAAAGGACCACTCTAGGCACCCAGACCACTTCAGCTTTATGAAGTGGTCTGGGTGCCAGGTCCTTCTAGGGTTAACCCAATTTTTCATAAACATAGCAGTTTCAGAGAAACTGCTATGTTTGTGAATGGGTTAAGCCTTCCCCTATTTCCTCTAGTGGCTGTCTCACTGACAGCCGCTAGAGGCGCTTGCGTGATTCTCACTGTGAAAATCACAGTGAGAGCACGCAAGCGTCCATAGGAAAGCATTATGAATGCTTTCCTATGTGACCGGCTGAATGCGCGCGCAGCTCTTGCCGCGCGTGCGCATTCAGCCGACGGGGAGGAGAAGAGGAGGATCGGAGGAGGAGAGCTCTCCGCCCACCGCTGGAAAAAGGTAAGTTTTAAAGACTTTACCCTTTCCAGAGCCCGGCGGGAGGGGGTCCCTGAGGGTGGGGGCACCCTCAGGGCACTCTAGTGCCAGGAAAACGAGTATGTTTTCCTGGCACTAGAGTGGTCCTTTAATAAGTTGGAGGGCTTAAGAGAGGTTCCCCATTCAACAAGTGCAGCATGTCTCTTCATTGAATAGTATGAGGATTGATGATAATTTGATGAAGATTTCAATATGGTATGCATGCCTTTAATATTCCTACAACATACATGTATTTGCTATGCTTTCATGTTGTATTTGTACTTAATAATTTAGGTTTTCAATGGTAAAATGTGTTGGTCAGGAACGGAACCCGTGTTTATTACATTGTGATCTATGGGAAATTAGTTCTCACTTTATGAACTCTGCACTTTATGAACTACGCTTCGGAACCAATTAGTTCGTAAAGTCGGGAACTACCTGTACAGGAATACTTTAACGAAACCTCAACCTTGTGTGTAGCCCTTGACATTTCATTGATTACGATTCTTAGTAGAAAGTTTATGTTACCAAATGCTGTTACACACTTACTAGTGTCATTAGTGCAAGCAGGTAAGCATAAAATGCACCTAATCTAGTAGCACTTCTGAGTTGAGGATGACATCATTATTATTATTTTATTATTTATATAGCGCCATCAGATTCCGTGTTTCAACAGTGCTTCTTGGAATGCCTAAATGAGGAAAGAGGTTCCATTGATCATTGCCCCATGATATACATATGTATGGCACAGTTGGGGTTGAATTTATTTATACAACGTGCTCTGGCTGTGCAAAAACAGTCTGCATTCAAAATAAAAATAAAAAGGTTTGGAATAATAAAAAAAAAAGAAGTATATGTAAAAAAAAGATAAAAAGAAGAAATCCTCCCTACATTTAGAATATGACAGGTACCTTCAGCCATTTACGTGCACTTTGAATCCAACAGTTAATTGCTGTGGGTTTTCCTGCTTCACTGGCTGCACAGAAACAAAGAAGACTATATAAATAATAGGTGACAGTTGTTCTTTAATTATCAGGTTGTCCATAACTATCACATGTGACATTTCTCCTTTAACTTTATGAAATAACTTGGCGCTGTCATTATCATTGTAAGGCTTAGATTTAATATTTTACAATAAGGCTTTTTTGAATGACTACATTTTTTGGGATAAACTTTCAAGATATTTTTCAATAAAATATGGTATTAAAAATATATCAGACCAAAAAAAAATAATATATTAGCATATTAAAATAATTTTCAAAATGTTAAATCATTTAAAATGCTTATCCAAAAATATGAAATTGCGTCCAATATTTATGTTCTTTCTTCATGCTTGAAATGACACATTACATTCTATTCTTATGTACTGCTATAAAAATTTAAAGCATGATGGATCTTGAGTGCAACTTATGGAACCCTGGAGATGCCACGGTGGATTTGTTTAAAAATCGTGATCTGTTAAATGCATGTGATGGGTACTGATAGAAGGATGTGTAAATACGATTAATACTATGTTTATTCCGTTTGTCTATGGATTTTATTATGTTTATTGTAATGAAATATGTTTATACAATGCTTTAGATTTAGATGTTTATTCTGGTTGCACTTTGCAGGATGTCTGAAGAGGAGAAGCCCCCGAAGGAGGGGCTGATAGAGTTTTATTCCTCGTACAGAGAACTTTTTGAGTTCTTCTGTAATAACACCACCATCCATGGGGCCATCCGCCTTGTCTGCTCCAGGAACAACCGTATGAAGACTGCATTCTGGCTTGTTCTTTTTCTGGTCACTTTCGGGCTCATGTATTGGCAGTTTGGGCTACTCTTCGGACAGTACTTTAGCTATCCTGTTAATATTAACATCAACATCAACACAGACAAACTCAACTTCCCGGCTGTAACCGTGTGCACCTTAAATCCATACCGGTGGGTATAAAGGGGTGTCTTGTTAATTCTTTTGTCTGAGGTTCTCTCTGATTGCCTGGGTTTAAGCAAGTTAAGACTACTTCTTGAGTATTTTTTTAATTGTAAATGGTATGAACTAACACTGAATTGCTAAACTGAGACTAAAATAGCTAAGATGGGAAAAGAGCACTTGGAGAATTCAGTTGATTCACTGCAATGTGAATTCATTCTCAATATGTAATTAAAAAGAATAAATTAATTTTATTATTTGATAATATTCAAGTCCCAAATGTTCCAGCCCTTCAGAATTTGTTACAGTTATCATATAGCTAGATCTAACACAGTAATCAAATGCTGATGCTGTCATTGGATACTGCAATATCCAAAAGCAACCAAGTACCATAATAGAGAGGACGCTGTAGGCACACCTCCCTACATCTGACTTGCACAGCATTCCTAAACACTTCCTGTAAAGAAACATAGATATTCTAGGTTCCTTTGTTGCACAGTCTGTTTAGATTAGAATGTCTTAAATCCTGCTCTGTTAATAGCCTACTAGAACCTGCAATAGGCTCCTGTGTGTGATTACAGTTCAATTTCCAGGAAATAAAAACGTCTTTGACAGGGGTGACCCCAATGTTGGAGCTTGATCTTATGGGAGCCAAATATGCAATTATGGGTGCACAGGGCTCAGTAAAGCATCAGGTTAAGCCTCAGGTAAAGGCTCAGACTAAAACTTAGGTACAGACTCAGAGTAGGACTCAGGCACAGGCTCAGAGTAGCACTCAGATACAGGCTCAGAGTAGGACTCATGAACAAGGTTAGGTTAAGTCTCAGGTACAGGTTCAGGTACAGACTCAGGGTAGGCCTCAGATACAGGCTCAGAGTAGGACTCATGAACAAGGTTAGGTTAAGTCTCAGGTACAGGTTCAGGTACAGACTCAGGGTAGGCCTCAGGTACAGGCTTAGGGTAGGACTCATGAACAAGGTTAGGTTAAGTCTCAGGTACAGGTTCAGGTACAGACTCAGGGTAGGCCTCAGGTACAGGCTTAGGGTAGGACTCATGAACAAGGTTAGGTTAAGTCTCAGCTACAGGTTCAGGTACAGACTCAGGGTAGGCCTCAGGTACAGGCTTAGGGTAGGACTCATGAACAAGGTTAGGTTAAGTCTCAGGTACAGGTTCAGGTACAGACTCAGGGTAGGCCTCAGGTACAGGCTTAGGGTAGGACTCATGAACAAGGTTAGGTTAAGTCTCAGGTACAGGTTCAGGTACAGACTCAGGGAAGGCCTCAGGTACAGGCTTAGGGTCGGACTCTGGTACAGGCTCAGGGTAGGACTGTGGTACTGGCTGAGGGTAGGATTTGGGTACAGGCTCAGGGTAGGACTGTGGTACTGGCTGAGGGTAGGATTTGGGTACAGGCTCAGGGTACAGACTCAGGGTAGGCCTCAGGTACAGGCTTAGGGTAGGACTCATGAACAAGGTTAGGTTAAGTCTCAGGTACAGGTTCAGGTACAGACTCAGGGTAGGCCTCAGGTACAGGCTTAGGGTAGGACTCATGAACAAGGTTAGGTTAAGTCTCAGCTACAGGTTCAGGTACAGACTCAGGGTAGGCCTCAGGTACAGGCTTAGGGTAGGACTCATGAACAAGGTTAGGTTAAGTCTCAGGTACAGGTTCAGGTACAGACTCAGGGTAGGCCTCAGGTACAGGCTTAGGGTAGGACTCATGAACAAGGTTAGGTTAAGTCTCAGGTACAGGTTCAGGTACAGACTCAGGGAAGGCCTCAGGTACAGGCTTAGGGTAGGACTCTGGTACAGGCTCAGGGTAGGACTGTGGTACTGGCTGAGGGTAGGATTTGGGTACAGGCTCAGGGTAGGACTGTGGTACTGGCTGAGGGTAGGATTTGGGTACAGGCTCAGGGTAGGAACCAGAGACAAGCTCAGGGTGGGCCTCAGATACAGGGTCGGGTTAGAACTCGGTTATAGAGACTCTTTCTGAACTCATCAAACAGATCGCTATATTATAATACCTGTATAGCACAGGAATGGTTAATTTACTATATCCCTAAAATAGTTAAACTGGAGTCACCCTGTGGGTTGATCCAATGCCTGCTATTCCTGTAATTAATGAAATGGATATGTAATCATTTAGAATTATGGCTTATATGTTTGCGCAGCTTGTTAATATGTTTACATTAAAGAAACTAGTGATTCCAGTTTGACAATGAACTGCTTGTAGACATGTCCAGCACATTATAAATACTCGTTATGATGATGAATAGCTGTGGTTTAATAGGTGTGGCAAAGGCTGGCACATTAGTGTGGTGGAGTACACAAAGATTGGCAATGAGACCAGTTCCTGATATCCAAGTGAATTTCAAATTTAAGGTCAAAATATCCCAACTGGTAAGGTCAGCTATGCTTTCAGTTTGGCTGCTCTGGCCTTAAATTTGAAATTCACTTGGAATTCTCACTTTTATTTCTCGATTTAGTAAATCACTCTGACACTGTGAGTCATTACAAACACAAACATTCATACGCTGCCCTACTCCCAGTTATGTTTCTGCAACACGTCAGACAGCACAAGCTAGACAAAACAAACTTATTTAGTGGCCTTTAATTGTCGGAGTACTCAAAAACCCAAACTCTCCCATTTACGCACAACACAAACCTGTATTGGTGATCTGTTGGACCTCCTGATCAGCAGACGTAACCTATGATTAGTCTACTTTTGACAAAAGAAAAAAGTATTTGGGGTCCCAAGGCACCATAGTAAATAGGAAGAAACTATGCAATAATTCTTCCCTAAAATGAAAACAAATGAATAGGGCTCTCCTTGAACTGTCTCTTGGATGAGATTATAGTGAAATTTTGTTTTGCAGAAGATCCCAAAAGATCTCCCAGGCTCATTTAGTAAAGTAGTAGAGGTATTTATACACACAAAAAAATGGTATCCGGCTGAAAAAAGATCGACAAAAAAGAAAAACAATATATAGTGCAATATTGTGTATAACAATCATTTTTACGGTTTAAATGGTTGCACTCATAAGAAAGCAGAATGTAAATCATATAATGGGTGCCTCCCCTGATGCAGCTGGGGGGCAAAAAGCCTCTTTGTCGCTTTGGAATCGCCCAATGCAGGGGTGGACTCGGGAATTCAGATGAATAACATGAAAATGCTTTAATTATAGCAGCATACAACAAACATAGATAAAAAGTAAATATTTATGTTAAGTTCCAAGGTTCTACGCATGTGTTTGTGCATTAGGGTGCACACCCTAATGCAATAGGCTGCGCACGCCAATGGTTGGAAGCAATGAAGGCAAGTCACAGGTTGCTTCTCAGGAGCCAGGATCTGAAGTCTTTCAGTAAGAACATCAACTTCAATGTATAGGCCACTTGGTTTGTCGGGTGTAGCCTTTTATAGCATACTTGATTCATGTTATACAGGTATGAGACTGAGGTGGCTAGTGGCTAGGGGGGCCACTAGTGGTGGAGAACTGGAACTTCTTTTAAAGGAACAGAAATAAATGAAGATAAAACATAGTTGTCAGGATAGGATCCTGACAAAAATAAGCACACTCTGGAATACACAACATGTTTGTAACGGACCGTTTCACTTACAAGAGGATAAAACCCAGTTTAGGCGATAATCCCCTTTCCAGATGCACAGGCAGCTACTGCAAACACCATTCTCCCGACTGGAACCACACGAACACTGGAACAGCTGAACAACAAAAGCAGACATCGGCTTACACTCTTGGCAGTCAGCATACAATCCCATTCCCCCAAAGACCGAGACGACACATCGCTTTGAGGGTTAAGCAAGAACTCAGGACTTGGACACCCAGTCTGGCTTTTATTACAAACAAGTACATACAGGACACTCCCAGGGGGAGGATGAAATTAACCAATCACAGGGATGTACCTCCCACACATTTCCTCCCCTTAGATTAACACTTAACATAATTATACCGTACACCTTTTTCCCCAATTCCTGGATGTACCCCAAATACATATGCTACACCTCCAAAACAGGTATCCCCTGATAGCCCTTATTCAGGGGGACAACATATTCAAGAATCAGGTCATTCGGATGAATGGTTCGGGAGATATGAGGTTCCAAAGATTTGACCGACCGCATGGGTAAAGTATCCGAAAACAGTTCCATGCATTTTGGCCCTGCGGTCGGTCACAAACAAGTGAATGAAACAGACGAATTACTGGTGTTATAGAGACTAAGGGGGATTCGCATGAATCCCCTAGTTCGTACGTTTCTTTCTACAGAACGGCGGGCCGTTCGGTAGTTTCCCCACGAAATCCTGGAAGTCTGGAGGTCTCAGCGGTGTTTGCCTAGTCGAGTGTTCGATTTCAGTTCCAGACACTCGACGGCAAAACACAGCTGTTCGGTAGTTTAAGATGGCCGCCGCCACGTGTTTGTTTCCCGAATGGCGGCCACCCAGAGGACAAAGAATACAGTACATGGATTGCCAATTACCTGTTTGCAACATTGTTGCAAACGGTAATTGGAGGCACACTTATTCCTGGGTGGTCTGGTTGTTCGGTAGTTTCACTCAATATAATGAATGGAGTGATTCTACCGAACAATCAGATGAATGCTGCATACATATCACCCAGGTTAAACTTAACACATGAATACATATACAATATACAGGCAATACACTAGAATATGCTTCACAGTCTTAAAGGGACAGTAGTCCCAAAATGTCCATCGCTGATTTTAAAGGGCCAGTAGCAGCAATATAAATTATTACATGCCCAAATATAGTTTTTAAAGTGCAATATGTCCAGGGCCATAGTCAGCGGGCAGGAGGCTAGCAACCAGGCCTCTCCAGTTCACAGTGGCGAAGCTGGTTTCGCCACAATGTTGAACACAATTTAGTTCCAAAATATCAAGATGGGGTGGAGGACTGGAATAATACACGTAAGCCATGTTCTACATCTCCATATCAGAGGAGGAAACCAGTGTTTATCTTGTTTTGCTTTGTCCTTCAGATATCAAGCAATCCTCAAAGACCTGGAGGAACTAGATCAAGACACCCAACAAATATTATTTGATCTTTATCAATACAATGGGACTGGAATTCAGGGTCGAATTCCCGGTAGTAGGCGACGTCGTTCTACCTCACCGCTGCCGTACCCTCTAGAAAAGGTAGCTGTCGGTGATAGAAAATACAGGCAAGTTCGGAGCTTAAACAATGGGTCAACGGAAGACGAGATGCAAGTGAAACGCAGAGAGTGGAACATTGGGTTCAAGTTGGTGAGTGACAGCTGGTTAAATAAAAGAAGCTCAATGGATACAGCGTCCACCTTAAAGATTTCTTTGCTAATCTCCAAATCCTTTCTACATTCATTGTGTATACGTACTTCATTTAAGGTGAATGTAATAGGTTTGTTACGTTTGCATCTCAATGGAGATACATCATGACAATTCCAGGGTTCTCAATCTACAATACAGATTTGGATTGAAAACCCCAGAGGTGTGTGTGATGTCACGTAAAGTAAATTTTTTGTAGGCGTGTCTTACATAACTAAAGATATGCATTTTTGAATGATTTTTTTAAAGATATATTTTGACATACTTTCTCATTTTGCTCTGTGGTAATTGCATTTTGTTTACTTTGTGGAGGGAGATGTGTATTTTCCGACTTTACAACAACCCACACAGAGAACTGGATTTTGGAGGGAGGTAGGTGCACCTAAGAATTCTACATCCAGGGCCTGACTGGGAATGAAAAGCAGCCCTGGAAAATAATTCTATACCAGCCCCATAATGCCTTGCGCCAGCATAGTGTGCAGATATGGAAAACTATCACTTAAATGTGAAAGAAAGCACTCATAGGGCTTCAAAATAAACAAGAGCGGATTTATTGTAAGCAGACGTGCATTTGCATATAATCAATGTTTCAGTCCATCTTGATATATTAAGAAAAGTTTGGTCATTTGGACTGAATGGTGAATGTATGCTATTGCACAGCAGTAAGCAAAATGACGTTATCATTTAAAAAAAATTTTTTTTTTAACCCCTTAAGGACCGCTGACGGTTCAGGACCGTCAGCGGTAAAACGTGCGTTTGGACCGCTGTAAACTTGGATCCTGAACCGTCATAACGGTTTTGGGCTACTTACCTGATCGCCGTCGGTCCCACGGCGGCGATCAGCTCTCCTCCCGGTCCAGGGGGACTGCCTGTCTGCCCGGGCAGTCCCCCCTCGGCAGATCAGGACCCCACGGCCATGTGATCACTCGATCACATGACCGCAATAGGGGTCTGTGTATCTGCCTGCAGGAGGACTGTCTGTGCTGACAGGCAGTCTCCCTGCATCTGTAAAATCAAAAATAAAGTGTAAAAAAAAAATCTGTGTAAAAAAATTATAATATGTGTATATATATATGCTATATATACATGTATTATATCTATATATACCTATATATAATATATGTATATATATCATATATATAATGTCACACTAAGTGTATTTTTATATTTATATATACGTATATAATTATAAAAATACACTTATATTTAAATTACACACGAATATATACAATATATATAATAACTATATATATGGTATATATATATTGTTATAAAATACAAATAATATGTTAATAAAAATAAATAACAAAAAATAAAAATAATTTTTAATAATTAAAAAAAAATTATATATATATATTCAGTTTTATTCTAACAGTATTTTGATATTGATATATATATATATTTATATCAAAATACACTTAGAATGTAATGATATATATATCTATGTATAAATAAATAAATAAAAATAATACGAAATATACATATCTCCACATACATAATTACATAAATAATTTCATAAATATACACGTAGACGTCAAATATATAAATATGTATATATATTAAAATTCTACGTGCATATTTATGTAATATTTTTACCTAATTAAGTAATTTTAATGATTGCAATTTGAGGGACCTGCCTGCCAACCCAGGCCAAAAGTCCAGATAATTTAATTTGCTAGCACTGTGTTTAACCCTGTAACTTTCTATGACACCCTAAATCCTGTACATGGGGGTACTGTTTTACTCGGGAGACTTCGCTGAACACAAATATTAGTGTTTCAAAACAGTAAAAAATATCACAGCGATGATATTGTTAGTGAAAGTGAAGTTTTTTGAATTTTTCACACACAAACAGCTCTTTCACTGAGGATATTATTGCTGTGATATATTTTACTGTTCTGATACACTAATATTTGTGTTCAGCGAAGTCTCCTGAGTATAACAGTACCCCACATGTAGAGGTTTTATAGTGTTTGTGAAAGTTACAGGGTCAAATATAAGGCTTGATTTTACTTTTTTTTTTTTTATTGAAGTTTGTCAGATTGGTTAGGTTGCCTTTGAGAGCGTATGGTAACCAAGGAATGAGAATTAGCCCCATGATGGCATACCATTTGCAAAAGAAGACAACCCAAGGTATTGCAAATGGGGTATGTTCAGCTTTTTTTAGTAGCCACTTAGTCACAAACACCGGCCAAAGTTAGCGTTTTTTGCATTTTTAACACACAAACAAATATAAATGCTAACTTTGGCCAGTGTTTGTGACTAGGTGGCTACTAAAAAAGACTGGACATACCCCATTTTGAATACCCTGGGTTGTCTACTTTAAAAAATATGTACATGTTAGGTGTGTTTCGGGGATTTATGACAGATAACGGTGTAACAATGTCACTATTGATACATTTAAAATATATATATATTGAAACAGCAATTTCCTACTTGTATTTATAGGCCTATAACTTGCAAAAAAAAGCAATAAAGCATGTAAACACTGGGTGTTTTTAAACTCGGGACAAAATTTTGAATCTATTTAGCAGTTTTTTTCATTAGCTTTTGTAGATAAGTAAAAGATTTTTCAAGTAAAAGTCCAAAAACATGTTTTTTTTTTTATTTTTCACCATATTTTATTATTTTTTTTAAATACAATATATGACATAATATATATACTGGTATGTAAAGAAAGCCCTTCTTGTCGTGAAAAAAACAGTATATAACTTGTATGGGAACCGTAAATGAGAGAGCGGAAAATTACAGCTAAACACAAACACCACAAAAGTGTTAAAACTGCTCTGGTCCTTAACGTACAAACATCGCAAAAACAGGCCGGTCCTGAAGGGGTTAAGTAATAAGAGTGTGCTCCTCACTTTAGCTGACAACGGGATACATTTCAGCCAATGCCAATTCAATTCCCATAGGAAAGCAATGGAGGGCTATTGCACAAGTGTGGCAAAATGCTGCGCTTCACAGCACCAATCAGCATCTCCTCATAGAGATGCATTCCATCAATGCATCATTATGGGGAGCGTTCAGCAACACTGAACTAGGAAACATCTCTAGTGGCCGTCTGAGTGACTTGACATGCGCACAGTCGATTATTCGGCAGGTGCGCTGTGTACCCCAACCCCCCAATAACTTACAGACACCGTATTTCTGTTGGAATAAAAAAGTCCACAGCTTTATTTATTATTATAAACAAGGTAACAAATTGGGGTCATTGCCACAAATATAAATTTACCTCCACCCCCCACCGTACATAAATTACCCCCGGCAATGACCCCGCCCAATAACAATAAATAACATTATAAATAACAAATAACACATAACACATGGCCTACCAAAGAGGCCCCATATCCATAACTTTTTTAACTGTAGGGGTGTACCGAGACCCCCCTACACCACCTGGTTCGGAGCCACCGACGAGCTCGAACCCACAAACCATTTCACATTCCAGTCTAATCCAGCCTAACCAATTTATACTCCTCCTACCTTCCAATTACCCAAGCCCTATCCCGCCGCTGTGACCAAACGGGAACTACAAAACAACAGGGAGGGTGGGAGGGACAATTACCAGGTAAGTGTCAGTTTAGTTAAAATGTCCCTTACTCATAAAATGGCCGCTTAATATACTCCTATTATCCAGCCCCCATTTTCCAATGACCACGCCCCTTTAACTGGTTACTCCCTTGCCTACTCCTGGCTCTGTCAAGGCCCACTCCCCTGACTGCGCTGTTCCATGGGCTTCATGACATGCGCACAGTCGATTATTCGGCAGGTGCGCTGTGTACCCCAACCCCCCAATAACTTACAGACACCGTATTTCTGTTGGAATAAAAAAGTCCACAGCTTTATTTATTATTATAAACAAGGTAACAAATTGGGGTCATTGCCACAAATATAAATTTACCTCCACCCCCCACCGTACATAAATTACCCCCGGCAATGACCCCGCCCAATAACAATAAATAACATTATAAATAACAAATAACACATAACACATGGCCTACCAAAGAGGCCCCATATCCATAACTTTTTTAACTGTAGGGGTGTACCGAGACCCCCCTACACCACCTGGTTCGGAGCCACCGACGAGCTCGAACCCACAAACCATTTCACATTCCAGTCTAATCCAGCCTAACCAATTTATACTCCTCCTACCTTCCAATTACCCAAGCCCTATCCCGCCATAGCAAGAGACTTGAACCCTTAATGTCTCGAGCGACCCCCACCACACATAAATAGGGCTTTGGAAATGCCATCCTGGAAGCCTAAATTTAATAGGTCACACCCCACCTCAGACAGGTGCACACCATCCCGCCTATAATAACCGGGCAACCCGCCCTCCAACTCAAAGTGCCTCACTGGGACCCCCCCTATCCTCCTAATAAAGACAGACATGGCCTTGTTTACTTTACCCCGGCAACGTGCCACAGCCGCTGGATCCCTGGCATGCCTCCAGTTCAACCGCGGCACCATCTCAGACCACACTATTGTAACTCCAGGGACCAGTGCCCTCACCCTATCCATGTCCCTCTTCATTCTCCTGACCAACACCTTCTGGGGGACCAAACCTAAATCGTTGCCCCCACCGTGAATCAAAAGTATATCTGGGGCAAACCCCCTAGACAACATTCCAAAAATCTCCCCACTTATGCTCTGCCAGCTGAAACCCCGAAAACCAAACCACCGAAGGTCCACTGTGTCCAGAAGAAAACCCAGTTGTGTGCCTTGTCTCCGAACTGCGGCCCTCTTCTCCGCCCAGTAGACAAACGAGTGACCCACCAGCCAAGCGACCAAGCCTGAAAGGAAACAAATTCAGTTAACCGGCAGAGTACCCTTTTCCCACATCCACAACATTCCATTCACACCAACCTTTCCGGCCTTACATATGCACGGAACCTGATGGATTCCCATTTCCCAATCTGCTTTATCCGCTCCTCCCCTAGCCCGAGACGCGCCGCCTCAGTCGCAGCCCCGATACGGAAGGAGTGCGTACCAAATTGTCCGGGCTGTAAGCCCAATCTCGTCAACCCCATGCGGAAGACTCGCAAGAACTGAAAGCGCGACAGCGCTTTCCCATCCTCGTGAATCAGGAAGCAACCACCAACCTTCGGGCGAATCTGTAAAAACACGTCCCCACACGCTACCGGGCACACCGGGGACCCTGGTAGCGAGGACAGAACAATTTTCTTACCCTTTCCGAAGACGTCCGTCTTCGAGCGCCGGAGCCAAATCACGACCTTGTCCTGTTCGATAACCACATCCTCATACCGGAGGCCCGATGTCCCCGACCTATTGGCGCTTACCAATTCGCCAATACGAAAGGCCCCAAAGAAAGCCCATACGAAAGCCACAGAGAACAAATTTACCTCAAATGCCGAGCTGCACACTTCGCTCAACAACCCCACCAACCCTTGAAGGGTGGCAAAGGACACCGGCCTCCTCGTATCCACGGACCTCCTGCCCTTCTTGAAACCCTTCAAAGTTTGCTTCACCAAAAAATGTTTTGTCAAGTCTTCCCACCCGTGAAACTTGAACAGGAAAGCTAACGCAGACATGTAGCGCTCCACCCTAGAAGGGGACGACCCACCTGCCACCAACCTGCAAAGAAGCCACAACAGCGTATCCAACCTACCGGCTGCTGAACCGCCTGCTCCCGTCTGGGACATCATTTCCTCCCATTCACTCCAAACCTTTGTATAAGCGGCCCAAGTCCCCGGTGCCAGCGAGCTCCTTATGTATCGCCCAAGCACGACGTCCCGAGCCGCCACATCTCCTCCGGGCACGCCTGCCCCGTCGCTTGCGCGTCCGGTGCTGCTTCCCGGAACCGCTCCCACTGCGAACGAGACAGAGCGTCAGCGACCACATTCAGCAGACCCGGCACGTGCCGTGCCCTGAAAACAATGTTCCACGACATACACAAGAGCACTAGCTGACGCAACAACCTAACCACTGGAAGGGACGAAGCCGACAGACTATTAATTACCTGTACCACTGCCATATTATCAGAGTGGAAGATAACTTTCTTGTCCTTGAGCTCCCTGCCCCATAGTGATACCGCCACCACAACTGGAAAAAGCTCCAAAAAGGCGAGGTTCCGAATCAAGGGGCTCTCGGACCAAGCCGTAGGCCACACCTCGGCACACCACTTGCCCCCAAGGTAAGCCCCAAAGCCAACGCTCCCCGAGGCGTCCGTAAACAGCCCGGCGTCGCCAGATGCCTTCATCGCATCCCTGAAAAACACCCGCCCATTAAACTTAATGAGGAAGCGGTCCCATATGTCCAAGTCCTCTCTCATGCCTACAGACACCCTGATGTAATGACTCGGCAGTCGAACACCACAGGTAGCCCTAGCCAGTAACCTACAAAAAACCCTACCCATATGGATCACCTTACAGGCGAAGTTAAGGCTGCCGAGCAAGGACTGCAGACCCCGAAGCGTAACCTTTCTAGCGCCCTTTATCGCGTTCACCTGCTGGCGGAGCACCCTCAACTTCTCCTCCGGCAGCCTACATTCCCCCACGACCGAGTCGATTTCCAGCCCCAGAAAACTCAGGCACTCGGTCGGGCCCACTGTCTTGTCCTCAGCCAGAGGAATCCCAAACTGTTGCGCTATCCTCTGAAAAACCCGTAGTATTTGGGCACATCTGTCGGACCCAGCCGGGCCCACACACAGAAAGTCATCCAGGTAATGGACCACCGTACCCCTGCCCGTTTCCTTACGCACTACCCACTCCAAGAACGTGCTAAACTTTTCGAAATACGCACATGAGATGGAGCAACCCATGGGTAGGCACAGGTCCACGAAAAACTTACCCTCAAACAAGCACCCCAACAAATGGTGACAGTCTGGGTGGATAGGAAGGAGCCGAAATGCTGCCTCCACATCCACCTTCGCCATCAAGGCCCCTCGCCCTGCTCTCCGAACCAACTCGACAGCATGGTCGAATGATGCATACGATACGGAGCACAGGGCCTCATCGATATCATCATTTACCGACGCTCCTTTCGGGAATGATAAATGATGAATCAACCTAAACTTACCCGCCTCCTTCTTGGGGACTACCCCTAGCGGGGACACCCTCAAGTCAGGCAATGGCGGAGCCTCGAACGGCCCTGCCATCCTACCCAGTTGCACCTCCTTCAGCAACTTGTCCCGCACAACTCCCGGGTGTTCCCCCACCGACTTGAGGTTACCGCATAACCTCCCCACATCCCTACCCTGAAACGGTATTGAAAAACCTTCCGTAAAGCCTTGCCATAAGAATTCGGCGTCCTGATGGTTACCGTACTGTTTTAGCCACGGCAGCATCTCGCCTACTTTCACTGGGGTTGCCCCCCGCGGCAGCGGAGGGGGCCGCCGCTCCATTGGCTCCCCCTCCTGGTGCAGACTTACCTCGCTTAAAACACCTACTGGCTCCATGGGCCCCCCCACAACCGGAGCACTCGTGCTTAAACCGGCACGCCGTTCCCCACTTGCATTGGCCCTCGTTAAAGAGCCAACAGAAGCCTTTCTTTTGCCCGGCCGATGCAGGTCCCCCAGGGGCCGCACCGGCCGTCCCTTGAAAGGGCGCAGCCTTCTGCGCCATCATGAGCCGCATCCAGAGGGGGAGGTCCATTTGATCCCACCGCATGCTCGGATTCGCCGCTAACCTCTGGCGAAACTGTTCGTCGTACCGCCACCAGGCGACCCCGCCATAAGTACGGTACGCTTCCCCAATCCCGTCTAAGTAGCAGAACAGTTGGGAGCATTTATCCGGCGACTTTTCCCCTATCACACTGGCCAGGATACAAAAGGCCCGTAGCCAGTTCCCAAATGTTTTAGGAATCTTCCGATACCTACGCTTTTTCTCCTCCTCCTCCTTCTTCGCGTCTTTCTTGTCCTCCTCCTTCATGTCCAAAAACTCCTCCAGCGGGAGTAAGGAAAAAACCTCCACAAACTCACCTTTCCAAATTTTCTCCTTGATGTCCATCTTTAGATGACAACCTAATGGGCCTGAGAAAGACACGTGCACGTTCTGCCGCGCAGCGTCGGTAATTTCTCCCCCACTACCAACCGTCTCCCCCGACTCCTTAACAGATTCGGACACAGATAACCCCACCTCGCTATCCTGTGTGGGACCCACGGCCCTACCCGGCAACCCTTGGCCCTTCTCACACGTCCACACTCTCCCAAACTGAGGTGAAGCCATTTCCCCACCCGCCCATGAATCTAAGAAAGATTTTAAACAAGTCAATAGTGTTCCTGCGTGTGGTGCAACAGTTGACTCACCGCCTGAGCCCGAAGCCGCAGAAGGCCGTGGGTTCGTTCCCCTTCCGTCCGCCATGCTTGGCTCTGGAGCATCCGATTGGCGCCGACTCCTGTCAGCCTGGCCCTGCCTCAGGACCGCGGGTGTAGTGCTGCGAGACCTGCAAGGAGATCGACACCTGGGTAGTGTGTCCACATGATCACATACCCGCCCAACCTCCTTATGCTCCTGCCTGTAGTTCCGCACCATGTCCCGCTTCCCTGCCTGGCCCTCCCGGCCGTAAGCGCTGCGCCGCTGACCTGGCGAGCTCCTGCCTGATGACCCGGACGCACTGCGCCGCTGCCTCCACCTCCGTTCCCTTGAAACCGATCTCCTCCTGCTAAGCCTGCTTGATGACCTGCTCCTCTCTCTACCCCTCCACCCGTCAGCCCGCCTCCTGTCATGCCTGGCACTGACGCCGCGCTGCTCCCTGCTGCGATGCGGCCTAGGGCTCCGCGAGAGACCCCGCCGTCCCTGGGAGCCGTCCCTGTGGCCCTCCCGCTCTCTCCCAGCCCGTCCTGTCACCATGCCCTGGGCTGATTCCTGGGAGCTATCCCGACCCGCTGAACCTGGCCCCTGCTGGGCCGCCTTGCGAACTGGGGATGCCACCTGTCTGTCCTGGCGCCTCCGGTCCACCAAAGCCGCGGGCCCTGCCGGCCCCAAGGTACCTGGCTGAGCGGACCCGCCGTCTGCGTCCCTCGTGCTGCACCTGGCCCCACTAGAGGCCGCCCCCCTTGTGTCCCCTTGCACAGGGGCTCCCCCTGCCATCAGGGGGACCGCCTGTCCTCTAGAGGCCACCGTTCTGCCCCCCGCCCGCTGCCCGGCCCCAGCGCCATTTCCTGACTCACCGGGCCGCTCACTGCTTCCTCCATCCGATCCGCTCTGCTCCCTGGCTCCAGCCGCAACCGTCCCGCCTGCCGCCTCCCGGCGGGGCGCACACCGCGTGGTAGGCCGCGGCCTAGCTGCTGCCCGCGCCCGGCCAGCACCGCGTCGAACAGACGGTGCCGGCCGCGGTCTATCCACTCCGCTGGGGCCCGCTACCTCATCCAGGGCCCTAACAGACTCCGCCGACGGGCTCCTCCGTCTGCCGACTTCAGGCTCCATGCCTGGGCTCAGCCGCTGGGGCGGTCTCGCCCTCCTCATGGAACGCCGTGCAGCCGCCGCAGGGGCTGCAGGGGGGGGACCCTGAGCCCCCAGTTGCTCATGAAGCCAGGCCAGTCCTCTATCCCGCACAGCAGCTCTCACTCCCTCCAGGATTTCTTCCATTGATGCCATAATCTGAAAGACAAAGAAAAAACCAACCCAGACCTGCCAAAACAATTACCAGGTAAGTGTCAGTTTAGTTAAAATGTCCCTTACTCATAAAATGGCCGCTTAATATACTCCTATTATCCAGCCCCCATTTTCCAATGACCACGCCCCTTTAACTGGTTACTCCCCTGCCTACTCCTGGCTCTGTCAAGGCCCACTCCCCTGACTGCGCTGTTCCATGGGCTTCAATCTCTAGAGATGTGCCTAGGCAGCAATGTAAACACTGCCTTTTCTCTGAAAAGGTATCATTTATAGTGCTCAGCCTACAGGGACAGGCTATAGACACCAGAACCACTACATTAAACTGTAGTAATTCTGGTTACTATAGTGTCCCTTTAATACGGCGTCTTTCTCTTACCAGCCGAATCTGAGTTACAGGTAGGAGTAGGAGACACAAGTGAAGATGCATTTTATTTGTGTCTTTCTCCCCCAAGCCTCTTTCATGTGTCTCTTAGCCCCAGTCCCTTTGTCTCTTTCTCCCCTTCCCCAGCCCTTCTGTTAGTCTCTTTCCCCGGCCCCAGCACCTCTATGTGTATCTTTCCACACAGCTACTCTGTGTATCTCATTCTCTCCTTCCCCAGTCCCCACATGTGTCCTATTAGCCCTCCCTCCGTCCCTATAGCCCCCCAGCCCTCCATGTGTCCCACTAGCCCTCCCTCCCAGCCCTCTGTGTTCCTATAGCCCCCTCCCAACCCTCTATGAGTCCCTATGCCCCCTCCCAGGTCTTCATGTGTCTCATTAGCCCTCCCATGTGTCTCAGTAGCACCCCCATGTGTCCCATGAGCCCCTCCATGTGTCCCATGAGCCCCCAGCCCTCCATGTGTCCTATTAGCCCTCCCTCCCAGCCCTCCATGTGTCCCTATACCCCCTCCCAGCCCTCCATGTGTCCTTATACCCCCCTCCCAGCCCTCCATGTGTCCGATTAGCCCTCCCAGTGTCCCTATACCCCCTCCCAGCCCTCCATGTGTCCTTATACCCCCCTCCCAGCCCTCCATGTGTCCAATTAGTTCCCCCCAGTCCTCCATCTGTCTCTATACCCCCTCCCAGCCCTCCATGTGTCCTTATACCCCCTTCCCAGCCCCCCATGTGTCCAATTAGTTCCCCTACTAGCCCTCCCAGTTTCCCTATACCCCCTCCCAGCCCTCCATGTATCCTTATACATCCCTCCATGTGTCCCTATACGCCCCACCAACCCTCCATGTGTCCCATTAGTCCCCCCAGTCCTCCATGTGTCCTTATACATCCCTCCCAGCCCTCCATGTGTCCCTATACACCCCACCAAACCCTCTGTGTCCCATTAGTCCCCCCAGCCCTCCATGTTTCTCTATACACCCCTTTCCAGTCCTCCATGTTTCCCTATACACCCTCCCAGCCCTCCATGTGTCTTTATACCCCCTCCAAGTGTCCTTATACCCCCCCAGCTCTCAGACTCCAGGTGTCCTTATACTCCCCTTCCCAGTCCTCCATGTGTCTTTATACCCCCACCCAGCCCTCCATATGTCCTTATAACCCCCTCCCAGCCCTCCATTTGTCCCATTAGTCGTCGTCCCCCAGCTCTCCCTGTACCTTGCTGTAGCGTGTCTGAGCAGGCAGACCGTGGTGGAGGAGCTCCTGCTCACTGTACCCGGTCTGACAGGAAGTAGTTCTGTGCTCTCTGTGAGCACTACTTGTCAGACCGGGTAGGGGAACAGAAGCTTCTCTACCGCGGTCTTCCTGCTCGGCCATGCTAAATTCTGTGACCGGCAGGAGGGGAGCACATCCTCTCCTGCCGGTTACCCTGTAATTGCGCCGTGCGGCCCACCAAGAAATTTCCCGGTATCCCGGTGGTCCAGCCCTGCCATGTCTACGTCTAGGGCAGGGGTGCCCACAAGGTAAATCCCAAGATGTTTTAAAACTACAGCTTCCGTGATGCTATGTCATTCTAAAGGTATACAAAGCATCATGGGAGTTATTGTTCATCAACATCCAGGGCTCCACCTATTGGGCCCTCCTGATCCAGAGGATATAAAAACATGGTCCTGGACACCGTATATTGTTTCCTACTTCTATTGGGACAATGCCCCATTATACGTATTCCCAAAATGTGAGCAACCTATTATTATTATATAATTTCTAATGTTAGTTATAATGCACCAACACGTTCTGTAGTGCAGTACATTGGAATGCTATACAACCTCTCTAAACTGTTAACCCATTGTCCTCTCTCCGCAGTGTAATGAAACAGGAGGGGACTGTTTCTATCAGACGTACAGCTCTGGGGTGGATGCCATCATGGAATGGTATCGTTTCCACTATATCAACATCTTGTCCAGAGTACCCATAGAAAGTGAAATCGATGGAGAACAGTTAGAGAACTTTATCTTAGCGTGTAGATTCAATGAAGGCTCGTGTTCTGAAGGGTAAGCCGGTGACGGGAAAGGAAAAGTCATATCAGCCATGAGTCCTTAGTCTGAAAAGCGAAGGCGTGATACAGATTTTTACACATTTATATTAGTAGGGCCAAGTTAGGGCTGCAATCAGAAAAACAAAGAGAGAATTACCCTATACAGACCTGGGCTTGCTCTAGCAGGGCTACTGAGTAAATATTGATATATTTGTGCCAATCAGAAAACCTTAAATCTAGAGAGTCTTTGTCATTGTCTTTGGACAAGTGAAATATTGTTTCCCTCAGTATCTGCTACCAACGAGCAATAAGCTTTTTTGTCCTACAAATGCACACTTACAACTTCTGCTAGTTACAACACCACTTTAAACATAAAGTGAAAAATGGGTCTAATGCAAAATCATACCCTCCCCCAAAAATGGCAATTGTGGAAAGGGGGGTGAGGGGGTGGAAATCCACCCCCCAAAAAAGGCAGGTTGGCCTGGTAGGAATTAATAATTCTGACAACACAGAGTGAACTGGATGTTTTGCCTCTGCTGTCTTCACAGTGGCCAATTCATATACAGTTTCTTCACATTAGGTCTACTCACATCACCATGGACCCTTGTGGATTAGATCGGTTCGTTATGTTTCCAAAATCTCTACCCATAGAAGTACACTTTTTTTTTCATTTTATGCTCCTATAACTGCATTACTAAAGGTCTTTGTCATGCCAATGTTTTGAAACAAAAGTTTAATTAAAAAAAAAAAATCACGGGGAAAGCAAAATCAGTGTTATATTGTCTCTGCAGAGTTTATGCACATTTTCACCACGCAGTCTATGGAAACTGCTACACATTCAAGGAAAACAGCAGTTCTTCTAATAACAAGTGGAGTTCCTCGTTACCAGGAGTCAAAAATGGTATGTTATGTGAGCTGACTGTGTGAAGAATGGCTATTTTTGAAGGAATCACTAAACTGACAAGCTGTGTGTGAATGTTAAAACAAAATATGTGCACAATATGGAAGCAAGTGGATAAAAAAGCTCTAACACCTAAAAAGTGGTATCCCCTACACTACTTAAGAACACATAGTTATACATACATATAAAAGGTGGAGCTTCTGGGTAAAATTCAACAGATATTCTGAAAAATAGAATTGTACAAGAAATAGGGCAATACAGTATTACAAGATTTAAATAATAAAATGTAAGAGCGATGTCACTCACAAGCCTGGAGTCATACCCTCATATGACTCTGATAGTATGCGCCCTTGGACCATTTGAGGATGTCCAAATCCTTCTTTACCAATATCAATATCGCATCAATATCTGGGTAGGCTGTGTAGCCTATAACAGTAGTCCAAAACGACTTGAAAAAAGGCTTCCTCAGTTGGCTGTCGTGTCCTTTGCTTGTTCCTTCATCCTTTTAAATAGCCCGCTTGTAAGGTTCGGTCCTGATATCTTATACTTCCGGGTTGCGCCTGGGAGTAGTCCTGCTGTTCTTGCCAGCTCTCATGCACCAGCTGGACTACTCCCAGACGCAACCCGGAATAGAAGATATCAGGACCGAACCTTACGAGCGGGCTATTTAAAAGGAGGAAGAAACAAGCAAAGGACACGACAGCCAACTGAGGAAGCCTTTTTTCAAGGCAAAACGCGTTTTGGACTGCTGTTATAGACTACACAGCCTACCCAGATATTGATCTGGTATGATCTTATTGATTTTATGTTTTGATTTTATTTGGATGAATAAAGCAGTTTTTTTAAAAAAAGAAACTTCTTCAACCTGGCATCTTAATACTTTGGAACAAACTAAGAGAGCGAAGGAAAGCACTCAGCACTTTGGTAAAGAAGGATTTGGACATCCTCAAATGGTCCAAGGGCACATACTATCCGAGTCATATGAGGGTTTGACTCCAGGCTTGTGAGTGACATCGCTCTTACATTTTATTATTTAAATCCTGTAATACTGTATTGCACTATTTCTTGTACAATTCTATTTTTCAGAATATCTGTTGAATTTTACCCAGAAGCTCCACCTTTTATATGTGTGTGTGAATGTTAAACTGGCAAACTTTGTGGGTGTGTAAACTGTGAATGGTAAACTCTGTGTGAATGGTAAACTGGCAAGCTGTATGTGAATAGTAAACAGGTGTGAGAATGTTAAACTGAGAAGTTGTGTGTGAATGGTAAACTGGCAAGCTGTATGTGAATGGTAAGCTGGCAAATTGTGTGAATGTTAAACTGGCAAGCTGTTTGTGAATGGTAAATTGGACTGTTGTATGTGAATGATAAAATTGCGCACTGTGTGTGTGAATGCTAAACTGGCAAACTGCGTGTATGGTAAACTGGACTGCTGTATGTGAATGATAAAACTGCAAACTGTGTGTGAATGGTAAACTGGCAAACTGCGTGTATGGTAAACTGGACTGCTGTATGTGAATGATAAAACTGCAAACTGTGTGTGAATGGTAAACTGGCAAACTGTGTATATGGTAAACTGGACTGCTGTATGTGAATGATAAAACTGCAAACTGTGTGTGAATGGTAAACTGGCAAACTGCGTGTATGGTAAACTGGACTGCTGTATGTGAATGATAAAACTGCAAACTGTGTGTGAATGGTAAACTGGCAAACTGCGTGTATGGTAAACTGGACTGCTGTATGTGAATGATAAAACTGCAAACTGTGTGTGAATGGTAAACTGGCAAACTGTATATGGTAAACTGGACTGCTGTATGTGAATGATAAACTGGCAAACTGTGTGTATGGTAAAATTTGCAAGATGTGTTTAGGTAAATTATATATTGGCAAACATTGTTTGGGTGGATGGTGTACTGTCAGAATGTGTGTGAATGTTATACTGGCATACTGTGTGTGGTATTATGTTATATTTTGTGTAGGGGAATTTTATTATGGTATACTGTGTATAGGTGAATAATATGCTGGTAAACTAGTGCGAATGAATAATTAGTATACCTGCAAACTAAAGAATGATATACTGAATGAATGATATATAAATGAAATAATTATATACTGTCAAAATATATATGGGGAAATGAATGGCATTTTTGAAAACCTTGTAATCTAGGAATGCAATATTGACACAATATGTATGCTTGTGAATAAAGGTAATACATGCATGTTTGAGTGTATCATACCAGAATAAATCTTGTGACGTCCATAGAATATAAATATGCTATACCCAATGTATATTTGATGCCTACGATATAGAGGTTGAGCTGAGTCTCAAAGAAGTTGCTAAGTTAAGGGTGAGTTTGAGGACTAAGATGTTTTGTTGGTTTTATGTTCAGGAGGAAAATGTTAAACTGGGTGTATGTTCAAGGAGTATATGCTAAGTTTGATAGATATGTTTAAGGGCCCAATATGCTGAGCTGGGTGTATGTTCGAGGAGACGATATTAAAACGTGTGTAAGTTCATGAACAAGTTTTTGAGTTGTGCCCATGTTTATAGTTCCAACTGCTGAGTTGAATGTATATTAATTAGAAAATCTTGAGTTGGGTGTAAAAACCAGAACTGGATGTCTTTGATGTTTCAGGTTTAACTCTTATCCTTCGTACCGATCAACATGATTACATACCACTTTTTTCATCTGTGGCCGGAGCACGTATTCTTGTCCACGGACAAAATGACACAGCTTTCATGGATGACCGTGGCTTTAACATTCAGCCTGGTGTTGAGACCTCAATTGCCATGAAAAAGGTACGTAGTGTGTCATCTAAAAAGGGTTATTCACTAATGTGAGAATTCAAAGTGAATTCATAGTGAATTTCAAATTTAGAGTCAAATAGCCAAACTGGAAAAAATTATCTAAACCAACTAAGCTTTCAGTTTGGAAACTCGGGCCTTAAATTCGAAATTCACATTGAACTCTCTTTGGATTCTCACTTTATTGAATAACACCGCTTGATTATTAACCCCTTAAGGACCAAACTTCTGGAATAAAAGGGAATCATGACATGTAACACATGTCATGTGTCCTTAAGGTGTTAAAGAAAGAAAAAAACATGACGGAGACAAGTAGAAGGAGATATATTGATGATGTTCCTGATCAGATAATGACAACAAGCGATAATGGATTATTAGACTGGGACAGGCCTAACAATAGTCCAGGACACAAACCTCTTATTTCCATTATACCTGATACTCTCATACTTTAATTTTCACATTGAAATATCAGATAATTTTAATTGCAAACCTACAAATGGACAATAGGTACTGTAAAAAAAATATGTTACTATTGTCTTTAATTTCCTTTTCTGAAAAATGTTATGGCAATGATTTTGCCTGTGCTAAGATATTCCGGGAATCTTCACAGAAATAGAAAAAGGAGCTCCGGTGTGCTTGGCCATTCCTTCCATAGTGCTAGAGGTGTGTATGGCACTGTACATATTAAATCTGTTTGCATGGTATGCTCTTGACAGTCACAGGTCATCCAAGCACAACAATACAAAAATAAAGACATAACAGAATTCAGAAACAGCACAACTTTTGGTTAGCAATACTGTTGTGCAGAAACCTCAGATGTGACATATCCCCCTTAATGCTATACTTTAACATGGATTTTGGATGATACTTACATGGGGCTGCGATGATTTGTGATCTTTTTTTCTGTCTACAGGAGACAATCAGCCGCTTAGGAGACACATACAGTGACTGTACCGAGGATGGCAGCGATGTGGATGTGAAGAATATATATAAAAGTTCATACACGCAGCAAGTAAACCCCTTAAAATATCAATCCCCTCAGACTTTAATCCCTCCAGAATTTTGACTGCTATGATCAATTGGAATAACTTCTTATATATATAAAAAAACAAAGACCCTGTGTATCTCACTCTTGTACACCCTGTGTCCTCTTGTAGACATGCGTTCGCTCCTGTTTCCAAGCACACATGGTTAATCGTTGTGGCTGTGCCTACGCATTTTATCCACTTCCAGAAGGACAGGAATATTGTGATTACAAGAAATACAAAAGTTGGGGTAAGAAGTAAAAACAAATGGTAATGAATAATACATCAGTAGTTCGAGCATACAAACTGATCATCACGATAAAGCATAATATATACTAATAGAATTACTATATTACATAATTATAATGGAAACTGATTATCCAGTGGTAGTCTCTAGCAAAACTATCATTGGTTACAGCTGGTGGTTAGTCTTCATCATTCTTCCATTGCTTACAGCGAGTGGCCAAACCTCTATCAATCTTCTATTGGTTACAGCGAGTGACTGAACCTCTTTCATTCTTCCATTGGTTACAGCCAGTGGCCGAACCGTTATCAATTTTCTATTGGTTACGGCGAGTGGACAAACCTTTATCAATCGTCTATTGGTTACAGCAAGGGGCCGAACCCTTTATCAATCTTCTATTGGTTACAGTGAGTGGCCGAACCTCTATTAATCTTCCATTGGTTACAGCGAGTGGCCGAACCTCTATCAATCTTCCATTGGTTACAGCCAGCCTATAGTCCACTAGAAACAAACATTGTTGCAAGATAATTTAATACAATGAAACAGATGCTTGTAAAATGACATGCTAAAAAAAAAAAAAAAGGAAAGAAATACCAACAGTAAATTAAGTAATACGTGATGCGGGGTGATTGCACCAGTATTATTTTATAATATCTTTTGAATGACATAATAAGTGTATAAATAGAGTTGTCCACTCTCATATTAATACTGATCACCTCCCACAGGACATTGTTACTACAAACTCAGCAATGAGTTTGCTTCTGATGATTTGAAATGCTTCACGAAATGTCGTCAGCCATGTCTGTAAGTAAGGGGGCTTTGCATTCAATGTGTGCTTTTGGAGTAGGATGGTGTGTGAATGTACATTATATTCAAATGTTGTGAGATATGGTTTGAATGCATAGTATATTCTGATGTTGTGAGACAGTATGTGAATATATATTATATTCCAATGTTGTGAGATGGTGTGTGAATGTACATAATCAGCTGTTGTGAGATGGTATGTGAATGCATATTATATTCTGATGTTGTGAGATAGTGTGAGAATTAACATTATATTCTGATGTTGTGAGATGGTGTGTGACTGCATATTACATTCTGATGTTGTGAGATGGTGTGTGAATGTACATTATATTCTGATGTTTTGAGATGGTGTGTGAATACATATTATTATCAGATGTTGCAAGATGGTATGCGAATGCATATCATGTTCTGATGTTGTGGGATGGTGTGTGAATGCGTATAATATTCTGATGTTGTGGGATAATATGTGAATGTACATTACTTTCTGATGTGCTGGATGGTTTGTTAATGTACATTACCTTCTGATGTGCTTAAATTGTGTGTGATTGTACATTAACATCTGATGAGCTGGGATGGTGTGTGATTGTACTTAATATCGAGGCTGCTGAAGGATGATGTGAAAAAAAGTGCTAAGATTGTTGGGTGTTGTGGGATTGTGTGTAAATTCATTGCTTTTTCTGAGTTTCTGTATTCAAACTCAAACGCAAAAGAATCCCGTATTTTTCTCCCACTGGATGTGGCAAATGGCATAAATACGTTTTATTACATACAACAGATTTTCCGATTACAAACTGACTGCAGGATATTCCCGATGGCCAACAGCAGTGAGTGAGGTAAGTTGCTAAACGCGTAGGTACAGACAAAGGTATGGTCATACAACAGACGCGCAAAGATGGTAGAGGTTACATTTCAACATTGTGGGGCTTTTTGGTTGAGAAGAGGAGGTAAGAGGTAAGGAACGAAGAGTAATGATGGATAGCTCATTGAAGCAGAGGTGTAGGACGTTGAGATGTGATGGAGAGATGTAAACGGCATTTGAGTCATGAGGTTTTGAGGAACATATGTAAATGTATACTAGGTGAGGGAAGTAGGAAAGCACACGTGACTTTAACAGGAAAGAGAAAAGTAGGAGAAATGCTGGGAATTTGTAAACAAGGGTTTGGTTTGCTGCCCTCCAGTGTCTACACGAAATACCGCTGGAGTTTTGTAATGTATAAGTAGAGAGAGTTTTTAATGGTGTGCTTTATGGCAGAATTGTTTTTTGAGCATCATAATAAAGTAGATACTCTGAGCATTGACGTTGTTTCCATTAAGTGAAATAGAGGAATGGATCCAATAAACTTTGTATTCATGATTAGCCCTATATATAGCTGGGTGGTCCGACTCTGTGAAGCAGTTGTGACAAAGTTCAGAAGGACCAATCATGTTGACTGATACGCTTTAGACACTTGTATTCTTGCAAGGACCTACAGGAACAATTTAAGAGAATTATTGGCATGGATCTGCTATGTTAATACTCGATTACTGCACTCAGTACTTTATAGTGTTAGTAATAAACATAGTTGCTGAGACGTGCAAGTGATTTGAATGCCCGGGATTTGCATTTATCATCGCGGGTTTCAGCAGGAGTTTTAATAATATACCTAAAAGCACAGTCTGACATATAGCGTACCAAAGCGAATCTACTACTGGCTCCGGTAATAGGATTTGGTGCACTGCTGGTGGATGGACTCTTAAACTGGTACAGGGTTTGAGGCTTGCTGCTTATTATAAAGCGCTTTCTACGTTTTTACTGGTTTAGTCAATCTTACTTTGTCTGTGTTTTATGGCAATCCCCTCTCTCATTTTCTGTGTGTTTTTGTTTTTTTATGTATTTGTTGTGATATAATCAATAAACTGCATTGATTGTTAGTGCTACCATGATTTGTTTAAGTTTTTAACAGTGTAGTCAGTCACCCCCTCTTTAATGTTTAGTCGTTTTTCTAACAACGACATAGCCGCTTCTACAACATGGCCCCAGTTAACAAAACAGTGAGCTAAACAGTGATAGAGGCAGTATTGCTGATTTTAGTTTAAAGAACAGTTTGACATAATTTTCTACTCTAATTTGAACAGCTATTTGGGAATAAACTACCTCAAAGAAACCCCAAATCCAATAATCCACTGCTTGACAGGGAATTACGACACACGATATGCCACCGTATACCAACATGAAATGCTCATAACATTTATATGAATTTATCTGCCATCCAATTCATATAATGACAGAGAGAGAGGGAGAATGAGAGAGAAGAAAAATTTAAATCACATAAACAATTATTAGTCATTATTCCGAGGCTGTGTCAGAATGCTTTACTATTAATTTACAGTATTTATCGCTCTGGATATTTTTTATGTTAACCCATTGTCCTCTGTCAACCTTTTTTTTTTTTTTTTAAATTGTTACAGTACGGCTGAATATTTAATATTTTCTTATTTTAATTTATAGGGTTGGGTACTACATATGTTGGCCAAACAACAGACCAATGTTACAGAAAGGTAAAGTGCTATCTGTGCATCTCTGTGGATGTATCTGCGTGCATGCGGGTGTCTGTTTTAGGATTTCGGGGATACAAACTGACAATATCACCGTTAGTCTTACGTTATTCACTAAGTGGAGATTGTGGAAAAGTGGAAAGGGAACTGAACATTTTAGATGTTTGTATGCCTACAATTTCCCGAATTATTCAGTATTCCAAGCACGGCGAATATCCTTGTTTGTGTTTGGACATTTGCGTATTTCTCATACTGAAATCATGTTATTTGTGTTCCAGGAATGGGGTCGCCAAAGTCAATATTTACTATGAAAATCTTAATTATAAAACAATCCAGGAATCTCCAAATATCAATGTAAGTGACACATTTCTAGGGAATCATTTAATACAGGACATTTATGTCAAATATGTTGTTACAAGAATAAAATAAAAGATGTATCTCTTTACCTGTCAGATATTCTCACAAAGAACTAGCGTAATTAGCACATTTAAGTGAGATCTCATTACTAGTGCAACTAACTGTTATAATCAGTAATAGTTCCACGAGTACAACTATAAACTCTAACATATCCATAGATTAAAGATCGGGAAAAAAAAAATGTGTTTAAGTCTTTAAAGGGACACTTTAGTCACCGAGACCATTTAATTTCAATGAAATGGCCTTGGCGCAGAGACCCTGTTCTTTTAACTGTGCAATTTAAAATATTGCAGTTTTGTTTAGAAACTGCAATAATTACATTACAGGCTTGAATCCACCACTAGTGACTGTCATACTAACAACGACTAGATACGCTTCTGTTGCACAAATCAATTAAAACTCAGTCTTGTGATGCAGAAGCCAAAAGGAAATCGTATTGTATACAATGATTCTTAAGGGAAAGCTTGAATGCATGTGCGGCACTAACTAACTCACCAGTCCTCCGCTATGAGAGGCTTTGGATTGGACCACGCCGGAGGAGGCCATGTCTCCTTTGTGAGGTTTGCAAGAGGCGAAGAGGTGTGCAGCGCTGAGGGAGCCTCGGCACAGTCAAAAGCACATTAAAGAAGGTGACATACAAAAAACAGCAATGAAGAGTACAAAACCAAGAAAAAAAAAGGCTTTATACAAACCTGTTTTCCTAATGCTTTATAGACTTTGTCCCTTGATCGGGATGGAATGTCTGACTACTTGCATCTCCACAGGGCAACTGGAATCTACTAGTTATCTGGTGATATTTATTATTTATATGCTGATCATCCACAACATTGAAACCACCTGCCTAATATCCTGTAGGTCCCCCCTATAGCTGCCAAAACAGCTCCGATGTGTCAACGCATGGACTCCACAAGACCGCTGAATGTGTCCTGTGGTATCTGGCTCCAAGACATTAGCAGATTAGCAGAAGATTCTTTAAGTCCTGCTAGTTGCGAAATAGGGCATCCAGATTCTCAATCGGATTTAATTCTTGGGAATTTGTAGGCCAGTGCAACACTTTAAACTCTTTGTCATGTTCCTCAAACTATTTCTGAAATGTTTTTGGCAAAGTGTAGAATGGTGCATTATCCTGCTGAAGGAGGCCACTGCTATCAGGGAGCACTATAGCCATAAAGGTGGGTACGTGGCCTCCAATAATATCTCTGCAGGTAGTACATGTCAAAGTAACATCCTCGTGAATGCCAAGGCCCAAGTTTTTTCAGCAGAACATTGCCTAGAACATATGCACATCCCATAGTGCATCCTGCTGCCATCTCTTCTCCAGGTAAACGACACACACACACCTGGCCATCTGCATGATCTAAAAGATAATGCATTTCATTAGACAAGGTGACCTTCTTCCATTATTCCATAGTCCAGTTCTGACAATCAAGTCCCCATTGAAGGTGCTTTAAACAGTGGACAAGGGTCATCATGGGAACTCTGACAGGTCTGCAGCTATATAGCCCCATATACAGGAAACTGCAATGTACTATGGGTTCTGACACCTTTCTATCATGGCCAGCATTAGGTTTTTCAGCAATCTGAGCTACAGTAGCTCGTCTGTGTGATCTGACCAGATGGGCTAGCCTTTGCTCCCACATGCATCATGAGCCTCGGGCACCCATGACTCTGATACCGGTTCACTGGTTGTCCTTCCTTGCACCACAATTGGTAGGTACTAACCACTGCGTATCGAGACTATCCCACGAGACTACCCCACGAGACTTGCCAATTTGGAGATACTCTGACCCAGTCGTCTAGCCATAACTATTTGACCCTTGTCAAAGTCACTCAGACAATTTCGCTTGCCCATTTTTCCTGCTTCCAACACATGAAATTCAAGAACTGACTGTTCACTTGACATTTGCACAGACGTTATTCGGCATGTGCTCAACTTTTATATAAACCTTTGTACAGACGATATTCGTATGTACTATAACCTTAAACTGAATAAGACACGGACACAGTTAATTCTGTTGGAGTATAAAGTCCACAGCTTTTATTAATTAAATTATTAATTAAATTATCATAAATTAACATAATTTGGGGTCATTGTCCAACTATACATTAACTTACTATACCCCCCACACAGTACCCCTGACAATGACCCCACCAATTGAACAATATATAACAAATAACAATTCACTTGAAACACGGCCTACCAAAGAGGCCCCACATCATATTGTTAACTGTAGGGGTGTACCTCAGACACCCCTACACCCACAGGTTCGTCGCCACCGAAGAGCTAGAACCAACCAGTCCTTAATTCCATCAGGCCTACACCTCGGCCTGTCCAGTCCAAACTCTACGCCAAATTCCAATTTCTACTATGCCCTGTTCCGCCACAGCACATGGCTTGACCTCCTTAAGCGCATGTGCGACCCCCACCACACCTAAACAGGGCCTGCTCAATACCTTCGTGGAACCCAAGGTTCAACAAATCGTTCCCCACATCTGACAGGTGTACACCGTCCCTCCTGAAATACCCAGGTAACATGCCCTCCAACTCTCTGTGACGCACCACTACGCCCCCAGAACGTCTAATGAAAACTGACATCATCTTATTCACCTTACCCCTCGATCGAGCTATTGCAGCCGGGTCCCTGGCGTGCCGCCACGCAAAACGTGGCACCATTTCAGACCACACCACCACCACGCCAGGAACCAGCTCCCTCAGCCGATCTACATCCCTTTTCATCCTTCTCACCAATTCCCTTTGTGGAATCCCACCTAGGTCGTTCCCTCCTCCATGAATCAATACCACATCCGGGACCGACCCTCCAACCACTTTCTGAAACAAAAAATTACACAAACTCTGCCAACTTGCCCCCCTGAAACCAAACCAACATAGAGTCACTCGTTCCAAAGGAAAGCCCAGCTGTGATCCGCTTCTGCGAACTGCGGCCCTCTTCTCCGCCCAGTACACATACGAGTGGCCCAGCAACCAAACTTTCAAACCTGAAAAGAGACAAAGTTAGTGGCAGAAAAGGCAACGTCCCCATCCCCAGATACTTGCACCCTAGCAATTACACCAACATATCAGGCCTTACATACGAGCGGAATCGCACGGACTCCCACCTCCCAATTTGCTTGATCTTCTCGTCCCCCAGACCTAAACGCGCAGCTTCCGTCGCTGCCCCAATGCGAAAGGAGTGCGTCCCAAATTGCCTCGGCTCTAAACCCATTCTCTGCAGACCCATTCGAAAAATCCGCAGAAACTGAAATCTCGACAACGCTGAACCATCGGCGTGTAAAAAGAAACAACTCTTACCTTCTGGCCGCACCTCACAGTACCTTTTGCCACAAGCCACCGGGCAAGCCTCTGATCCTGGCAACTCATACAGTACCACCGCACGGCCCTTGCCGTACACGTCCGTTTTAGACCGGCGCAGCCATATCTGCACCTGATCAATACCCACGACCACGTCCTTGAACATTAAACCGCCGTTCCCCAACTTGTTGGCACTCACCAGCTCACTAATGCGAAAAGCCCCAAAAAACGCCCAGACAAACGCCCCGGAAAATAGTGTCACTTCGAAAGGGGAATTACACAAATCAATCAACACACTTAACAGGTTTTGCAAAACCGAAAACGACACCGGTCGCCTCGGGTCCGCGAGCTTCTTACCCTTCTTAAAGCCCTTCAAAGCCTGGCGTATTAGAAAATTCTTCGTAATGTCCTCCCACCCGTTGAACTTGAACAAAAACGCCATGGCGGACATGCACCTATCTATCACGGCCGGCGACGCTTGTTTAGCAAACAAGCGACACAGTACCCACAACAGCACGTCCACCCTCTGCCCTTGCGAACTGTCACCCCCTACCTGCTGTACCGCCTCGTCCCATTCTTTCCACACCTTGACATAGCCAGACCACGTGCTCGGCGCAAGAGAATTCTTTATACACTCCCCAAGCATGCGGTCCCGAGCTGCCACATCTCGCCAGGGCAAGCCTGCCCCTGTGCCAAAGCTTCCGGCGCCGCTTCCCGAAATCGTTCCCACTGAAAACGAGAAAGCGCATCAGCTACCACATTCAACATACCAGGGATGTGCCTAGCCCTAAACACCAAATTAGAAGACATACAAAGAAGGACAAAACGCCGCAGCAAACACAAAACAGGGGGGGACGACGCCGACAAACTATTGATCGCCTGTACGACCGCCATGTTATCTGAGTGAAATATAATATGCTTGTTGGATAACACCCGTCCCCACAAACTCACCGCTACCACTACCGGGAATAGCTCCAGAAACGCCAGATTTTTAATCAGCGAGCTTTGCCTCCAGGCCTCCGGCCATGGCTCAGCGCACCAGTGACCCCCCAGGTAAGCCCCAAAGCCTACGCTGCCAGAAGCGTCGGTGTATAAACCAACAACCTCCCCCGATGCCGCCGGCTCTCGAAAAATCACTGTTCCGTTAAAATCCTGCAAGAACCGGTCCCACACCATTAAATCTGCCTTCATATCCGCCGAAACCCTAATGTAGTGCGACGGCAGCCGCACCTTACTCGTAGCTCGCGCGAGGCGCCTACAGAAAACCCTCCCCATGGGTATGACCCGGCACGCGAAATTAAGGCTCCCCACCAGCGATTGGAGCCCTCGCAGTGTCACTTTCTTGGCCCTCCCTACCGTGGCCACTAGCTCCCGCAGCCGTGACAATTTGTCCCCCGGTAACCTGCATTCCCATTTACAGGAGTCAATTTCTAAGCCCAAAAAACTAAGGCACGTCGTAGGCCCCACCGTCTTGTCCTCCGCCAAGGGGACCCCTACTTTATGCGCCACCCACTGAAACACGTCCAATATCTGTTTACAGCGGTCCGAATCCCTCGGGCCCACGCAAAGAAAATCATCTAGGTAATGCACCACCGCACCCTCTGCCGATTCCGTCCGCACAACCCACTCCAAGAAGGTACTAAACTTCTCGAAATAGGCGCACGAGATCGAACACCCCATAGGCAGGCACAGATCAACAAAATATTCCCCTTCAAAACAACACCCGAGCAGATGATGGCAGTCCGGGTGTATCGGGAGCAGTCGAAATGCCGCTTCCACATCCACCTTTGCCATCAGTGCACCACGCCCCAGCCTCCGAACCAACTCGACTGCCTTGTCAAATGACGTATAAGAGACGGAGCTAAGAGCCGTGTCGATGTCATCATTCACCGAAGCCCCTTTTGGGTACGATAAATGGTGAATCAACCTGAATTTGCCTGCCTCCTTCTTGGGGACCACGCCCAACGGGGATATTCGCAAATCGGGCAATGGCGGTGCCGAGAACGGCCCCGCCATCCTCCCCAGTTGCACTTCCTTACTTAGCTTGTCCCTCACCACCTCAGGGTGTTCCCGCACTGACTTAAGATTCCCACATAACGTACCAGGTCCCCTAACTACGTAGGGAATAAAGAACCCTTCCCGAAAACCCCGCCACAAGAAAATAGCATCTTCCTTGTTAACGTATCGCCTTAGCCAAGGCAACATCGCGTCTATTTTCACCGGAGACGCTCCCAACGGGAGCTGCGGTGGCTGCCGCCCCTGCGGGCCCGCTTCCCCCGCCAGACTTACCCTTTTTGAAACAACGGTTGACACCGTGGGACCCCCCGCAGCCTGAGCATTCGTGCCGGAACCTGCAATTATTTCCCCATTTGCAATGTCCTTCGTTGAACATCCAACAGAAACCTTTCTTTTGCCCAGCCGACCCGGCCCCTGAGGCCGTGCCGGCTGCCCCAGGAAAGGGCGCCGCCTTCTGGGCCATCATAAGGCGCATCCATAACGGCAGGTCCATTTGGTCCCACCGCATGCTCGCATTCGCTGCCAGCCGCTGACGAAATTGTTCGTCGTACCTCCACCAAGCCAAACCTCCGTAGGTTCGGTACGCGTCACCTATCCCGTCCAAATAACAAAATAGTTCTGAGCAACGCCCCGGCGCCTTCTCCCCGATTACGCTAGCTAGAATGCAGAAGGCCCTCAACCAATTCCCAAAGGTCTTAGGTATCTTGCGATACCTCCGCCTTTTCTCCTCTTCCTCCTTTTTAGCATCCTTCTTATCCTCCTCCTTCAAGTCTAAAAACTCCTCTAGGGGAAGGAGGGAAAATATCTCCACAAACTCACCTTTCCATATCTTCTCCTTCACTTCTATTTTTAAATGACATCCGAGGGGGCCCGCGAAGGACACGTGCACATTCTGCCGCGCCGCATCCGGGACATCACCTACCTCCCGCTCTTCGCCCCCTCCTTCCAACCCAGACAAATCAGCCCCGGCTCCGGACTCACCTCCGCCATGCACGGACAGCTGTGTAACCCCGAGCCCTGTAGCTATGTCCCGGCTACTCTCACGTGCCCACACCTTCCCGAACTGCGCAGGCGACCCCTCTTTCCCAGACCAAGAATCTAAGAATGTTCTTAAATCATTTAACAACTGTCCTGGGTGTCGTGTGTGTGCGAACTCACCACTCGAACCTCTGGCCGTAACTGGCTGCAGAGGCGCTGTCCTTCCGTCCACCTTTTCAGGCACCGGAGAATCCCGTTGTCGCCGACTCCCATCTGCCTGGACTCGCCTCGAGACCGTAGGGGTATTGCTCCGAGACCTGTAGGGAGAAGGAAATCTGGGTAGTCTGTCCTGAACCTTCATTTTTTATATTTCAATATTTTTCCAAGGGGCCCCAAGTTAAAACAAATTTCCATGTAGTATATATGTACAGCGCTGCGGCATATACAGGGCCCTTGTTCAGCAGAAATGTTTCCCAGTCAGGGGAGGATCCAGAACCTAATCTTGGGAGCGGCACTGGTAGATTATTTAAGGAAAGTTTGGGGGGCTGAGTGTGTGGAGGGGGCATTGTGTGTGAGGGGTACAGTATGTTTGTGTATGGTGGTGCAGTGTGTGTGTGTATGGAGGAGCAGTGTGTGTGTGTGTGGAGGGGCAGTGTGTCTATCGGGGGCAGTGTGTATGTGTGTGTGTGTATGTGTGGGGGTGGAGGGGTAGTGTGTGTGGGGGCAGTATGTGTGTGGGGGATTTATGTGTGGGTGGGAGGACAGTTTAGTAAATATATATTTGTATTTTTTTTTTTATTAAAAAAAAACTAAACAATAATTTTCATTTCCCCACTACCTTTGCCTGGAAGGGGGGACAGTACTAATCCCTGGTGGTCCGGTGGAGAAGCCCTGGCGGTCCTAGTGGTGAGAGTGAACTCTAGTCTGCAGCTCAGGCTAGAGTTCACTCTTGCAAGATTCGGAGTGTTGCTGTGGTAACCGTGCCAACACTCTGAGCTTGCGAGAGGAGAACCCGGCGGAACTGCAGGTTAGAGCTCCCCCGGGTCCTCTTTCCCTCCCTCCCCTGCCGGCTGCCAGCATTACACTGCTAGTGGGCCGAAGAAGGAGATCTCTGATCTCCCCTCTAGTCCTGCAGAGCCAGCAGGGGAGAGGAAGGCACAGTTCCCTGGTGTTATGATCATATGTCATTTAGTTATCGAAAAGCCTGTGTAGACATTCTGCAACTGTGTACAAAATCTAGGGCAACCACCAGTAATGTTGCTTCGACTTTCTTTTGCTTCATACGCAACCAACATTCACGATGTTTTACCATGGCTTAATTTTGGAGATTTTGTAATTATTTAAATTTTTTTAAAATATTGTAACATTGTAATGTTTTTCAATATATATTTTTTTTTTATATCACATCGTTTTTGACAGTTTAATATTTTGAGAATATCATTTTAGAAGTTTATCCAAAAATATAAAATCATTTGAGAAGCTTTTTCAAAAATATTAAATCGCGTCCAAAGTGAATCATGTTCTCCTGTTCTTTCTCTTTATTTACAAATGATATCAGTGATTTTCCTGCATTCGTTTTTTTGTTTTCAGGAAATATCAGTGATTTTCATATTTTTTTTTCTTATTATGGCTTTCCAAATTATTTAACATTTTTTTATATGCATGTAAAATTGTTTAATATTATGAAAAGTATTTTATTTTGTAATATTTAGCTATTTTTGATCTATTGATTTGTTGTAATATATGATATATTTTGTGATATTTTAATATTTCAAAAAATATATATATTTTAAAAGCTTATCCAACAATATTAAATTGATTCAAATGTCAGGGCTTGTTGGTGTTCTTTCGAAAGATGTTTCATTCTCATTTTGCATTTACAGATGGTGATGCTTCTGTCTCTACTAGGAAGTCAATGGAGTCTCTGGTTTGGCTCTTCAGTTCTTTCGGTGGTAGAAATGGGGGAGTTGGTTTTTGATGTTGTAGCTATTGGGATAGTGTTTCTTCTTCACCGTTACCGCACTCGTAGAAATCAGGAAGTGGAAGAAACAAGCAGTGTTGCAGATTCTGTTCCATCATTTGAAAACATCTCAGAAAGAGGTTCGGAGATACCTCACAATGACCCTATACACACCCAATTGAGGGTGGTAGCTGATATCACCCCTCCACCAGCTTATGAAACCTTAGATCTCAGCTCTTTGGGTGGGGGATCTTCTCGCTCATCCAGCTTACGAAGCAATGTATCTCATCTATCCCGTCATGGAAACACTAGAAGGAGATCACAAGGAGCAATAAGGGCAATGAACGACGCTGAAAATGTGGAATAAAGTGTTTTGGAGAAGGGGTAAAATAGAAGGTCAAATAGCCAATTCTGGAATTGGTGAAGAATTGATGGGTAGTTTAAGCTATTGGTAAAGGGTAATGTAGAAGGATGAAATATATGAATACCATAGCAATATGCCTTAAAGTATAAAATCAGATGTTGCAAAGATTACTATGTAATGTATGCTACCATGCATTATGTATAAACTACTTTTACTTTATATTATGATCATTGTATGATTCTCTATGCAGTTCACTGCTTTGTAATCTACCATAACATTGACTACTTCTGCAAGTTGCTGCCAGTCAGTAACAGTGACTGGTCGATACTCAGTGATTTTGGGCACAGCTAGTTGCCAGTGGGTGGTGCTAGATACACCAAGTAACAGAAGAATAATGGGCACAGCAAGTTAAATGATCGAAGTGGGTACTTGTACGTACTGTTTGACACTGGATGGCAGTGAACATGATAGTTACAAAGTGGCAGTGGGCATTATCATATGCAAATTACCTAATGTTGGGGGTGTAACAATGGGGTGATGCTAATTCAAAATGTGGAAGTGGGCATAAGAGGCCATGTATTCTTACAGGGCTACTAGCTATAAGGAGATATTAATTTCCAGCGTGGTTGTGGGCTCAGCCAGTCATAGATTGGTAGAAGGCTCTATTAGTTATGGGGTTGAATGGGTGATTCTGATTTGCAGTGTGCTTGTGGGAATTTCGTAGAGGTCTCTATAGGGCATGAGGTGAAAGAGGTACTGCTTTTAACTGCAATGTAATTGAGTGCGGCTTGGGATAGTCGTTCTGTGGCTAGCCACATTTATACAATTTATAACAATTAGCAATTGTTCCAAACTTGTAGTGGCTTCTACAGGATAGTCACATAACGATAGGCAGTCCATCGAGCCTCTCTGATTAATATCACAAGTGAAATGTTTTCATGGTGTATAGATAACTTTGCACAGACATATATACAAATCCACAATTTATTGTTCTACATGCACTATAAATGATTAACACTGTCTTATACTGAAATAATAAGTTGGAACTGAGCTAAAATAAAGATGATTCTGACCCTGCTGATTCTTGTATGTTTCATGAATTAGATTGCCAGCTCTTTAGGGTACACCAGGTCGACATGGGTTGAAACTGACCTTTTGCTTTTCTGTTTTCTGTGACTCATTCTTATTTTTTTTCATTTATTTTTCCTTTGACCTATTTACCTCTTTGTTAAATATTAATTACGGTAAGTTGGGTTTGTGCATTTTGCTAGTGTTCCACAATCTCATGTTCTCCAGGTCCACTGTCGAAAAAACACTTTTTTTTCTTTTTCTTTCTTTTTTGTTTTTGTTTGGTGGCTCGCTGTGATGTTAATATTCATATAGAAAATAATTCTTCTGTGTGCCAGATATATCAACTCATTAGACTTACATTTTCTGTAGGTTTATTCTGCTTAGAATTACAAATTATATAATAAAATAACAAAGGATGTTACAAGATGGTGCATATTCAGCAGCAGATGCTAATTGCTGGATCCAGGAAGGGAGAGATAGGGTCTTCAAAGTCAGAGAGACAACAACCTTCGTGGTCCTTTGTCCACTATGTTATAATTTATGACAATAATAATTTTACAACTTTTAGCTAAAACTCTAAGGTCACATAAGATACTTTAACGTTTTGATATATTTGCACATTCCAGAAATCCCAGACAAAGAAAGCCATGTCACTTATTGATACCACCTGTCCCATCCTCACCCAGGTGACCATGTAATGCAGGCATAGCATATATATTATTCTACACCCAGTAGGATATTAATCTGTGCACTAGGGTATCTCATGTTAAGCAGGCTGACAGACTATGAAGAATATTCGTTATGTCACTAAAGCTGTTTACAAGTGACTGCAGCTTGAGGGGAGACTGTACTCATGACTTTATTCACAACACACACCACCAGCTCTTATTGGTAACAATTAATTTGAATTCGACCCATATAGCCACGTGATAAAAGCAACTGAGAAAACCACATACGGAACTTCAGAGAAAAAAAAATAGTTGATGTTATGCAATGATTAACATATGTTACTAAAAAAAAAAAAAAAACGTATACAAAATCCAACAGAGATATAAAAAAAACCTTCTTTATAGGCCCTATTCCAATGCTATAGATTTCTCTTTAAGCTATCGCAATCGTTTCAGTGCTGCAGCACAAACAGAAAGCATTATCTTACTGTTGCACCACCAAAGGAAGACCAAAAAAGAAATACAATTACAAATTCTGTTGGTGTCTCCTTCTAACACAAAATACAACCAGGGCGTGAAAGAGATCCATTAGCAAAATTAGCTAAGCTGGGTCTCCAAGATTAACATGTGAGGCGGGCAAGGGGGAGGTTGCATGATAATAATACTTATGCATAGGAAAAGGGTATCGTGTATGGGAATGACCCGTACCCAACCGTTAAACCCCTAACCACTGATTTGCTTGAAATAAACAAACCACAGACCTACTTGGAGAAAATAGGCCACAGCTTTATTAAATATATAAATATGTATAATTTTTTAAACTTCAACTTTATAACATAAAACATCCTCTATACATAATTTACTCAGTACATATATCCGTCACTGAGTACCACCTTGCAAACTAAAAACATTCACTTGGGCAGCTGCCCTCCCCCCTCGTTTCAACCAGCACAAGGCCTTTCCTGGGCCTTCCATTCTCGTGATGCTAACCACTAGCCGATTATTGGCTCAGTGGGCACGTCTGTTATCCATAACTGTACCTGAGGTTAAGGAAGGGACATCCTACCTATCCACTTTCCACGGACCGCTGGTCCAACCTCCAGTTGACAAGGGCCATATACCGCCACAAGACCTGCTGGTTTACCCCCTAAATCAGCGGAACCGTCCCAGCACCAAAGCCATGGCCTCCTCCAACGCATCCTGTAATGCCAAATTAAACAAATCAAGTCCCACCTCCGTAAGGTGGACTCCTTCACCCCTAAAATACATAGCTGAGTTTTGCTCGAAGATGCGGTGATGCACCATGAATGCATCACAAATTTAGATACACGCTTGTTCAGCTTGATACTGCTTCACTCAAGCGCCCTGGGGTCCCTCACACTCCTCCAATAACTCTGTGATAGCACCTCGGACCAGACGATACAAAGTCTCAGGAACTTAAACCATAACTCAGCCAAATCCTTCTGGATTGTTTCACCCATATCCCACACCGGAATAGTGCCAAGATCGTTTCTCCCCAAATGAATCAATAGCACACCAGGAACACTGAGTAAGCGAGCCGACCAGACCATTTCAGGCAACAGGTGCTCACACCGCATACCCTGGGAACCGAACCAACGGACCTTTGCCACCGCCAGTGACAGACCTAGTTGTAGCCCCCCGGGAAGAACTTAGCCCGCTGTTATGCCCAATAAATGTAGGAATGGGCGATGACCCACACTCACCTTCCGACACCTATGGTGGCAAAAGGGGAAATGGAATCAGACCTGCTGGACGAACATAAGAACGGAACCTCCTAGATTCCCACCTCCCAATCCGTTGGGTAACCTCCTCAGACAACTCCAGGCATGAGGCCTCAGTGGCAGCCCCTATCCGAAAGGAGTGCCCCCAAATTCTGCACTAGGTAACCCCAAGGTCTCCAATGCCATGCGGAAAACCCTGATAAATTGGAATTGGGATAAGAAGCTGGTGTCCCTGTGAACCAGCAAGAGACCCGCGCTCTCTGGGTGAACCTCGCAGAAAGCATGAAAACTGGCCACTGGACAAACCACTGAATCATGTGCCGTGATGTGACCCAAGTGCCCTGGTCAAGAACATCCGTCTTGGACTTACACAGAAAAAAACATACCGCCCCAACCTCACTAAAAATATCCGCAAACAACAATCCCCAGGGACTGTCTTGGATGGGTTAACAAGCTCCCCGACCCACATAGCCCTGAAAAAGACGAAAGCGACTGAACGGAGAAGAACAACCTGTGGCAGAACACTAAACAGGCCCACCATCATGCACCTGAAACTGGCCTCCGAGAATACGTAATCTTGGGCCCCTTATGTCAACCCCTCATAACCAATGAGACTAAAACATCCTTCGTGATATCCGTGGCCCTGGTGAGTTTGAACCAAAAATTGAGCCCAGACAACTTACCCAAAACAGCTGAGGAGGAACATCCCGACACCTCCCAGAACCAGATTAACAGTAACAGACCTTGCAAACGCTCTCCATCTGACTGGAAACCTTCGAACTGCCTCTCGAAATCCACCCACTCCCACCATGCCTTACCATAATGCTGCCATGTAGACTCCAAGACTGAACCCTGGATCCAGGACATTATTCGGTCAGCCTAAGGCCCCAGAGATCCATCGGGCATGAAAAGCCTACCCCATCCGCCCCCGGTGCCGCCGTCCTGAACTCCCACCACTGAAAACGAGAAAGAGCATCCGCTGTAATATTTGCAACCCCAGGGACATGCACAGCCCTACAGTATACATTCAAAATCAAGCAGCGCAGAACCAGGCACCTCAGCAGCCGAACCACGGGAGGGGAAGATGCTGACAAATTGTAAATGGTCAACACCACCCCCATATTATCACAGTGAAAGACCACCCTCCGATCCCGTAGGAGATCCCCCTAGAGCTCCACAACAACCACTATAGGGAAAAGTTCCAAGGAGGCCAATTTCCTTGTTAACCCCGCAGACTCTAGCCAGGAGTCCGCACAGCAGTGGGCCCCAAAGATGGCCCCAAAACCCGCATCAGTAAAGAGCTCGGCATTGGACACCTCAGACGCCTGCCAATAGAAACACCCATAAAAACCTTCCAAGAAGACCAAATCCCCAGGTACCCACGCAGGGGGAAGTGATCTGCACATAATGATGAGGGTGCTCCACCCCCAGAGGTCGCTGCTGGCAAGCAAAGTGCAAACACCATTCTCATGGAAATAATTTGGCATGCAGCTGATGCAATTGAATCTTCATGAGCAACCCAGCAGCTGAAACAAGGCCGCACAAATCGAAACCTTGTCCACCAGCAAATGACACTCCCCAGCACCCGAATCGATCTCAATCCCCAGGAAACTCAAACAAGCTGAAGGACCCACTGTCACGGTTCTCACCAGTTAGACAGACAGCCAGACGTGGTCGCTCCTGGAGTTCCCAACAGGGGACTTGAACCGGGGAACTTCTCAGTCCTGGTCCTGCTTGATGCCTCTGAGCCACAGCAGCTTTATACAGTGACTACTGATTCCGGTCCTGTTCATCCTGGCATGGCTACTACACTGGGGGCTGCACCTTGACTTGGCTGTGTTTCACCTGATCCTGATCAGTCATCAGCAGGGTATTTAAACCCAGCCTCGCCCTGTGTTCAGTGTCAAGTCTTTGATCTTGTGATCCTGTTTCGTACCTGTGTTCCAGTTTCATCTGCTTCGTATTATTGACTCCGGCTTCTGACTACGTTTATTCTGACCTCTGGCATCCCTTGACTTCGGCTACTCCTCGTTGTTCCTGACCTCTGGCATCCTTTGACCTCGGCTATCCCTCGACATTCCTGCTGGTTCAGTCCTTGCCTGTCCTGCGTATTTGGTACTGCATCCTGCACAGCCTCCGTGCACAGACCCACAGGCCAGGTGAATTCTTACCTGACCACCTTGGCCTGTGGCTATCTGCAAGGGTGAGCAACATATCTGCGCTACAGACTCCCAACTCAGGTAAGACCCTGACACCCACTGTCTTATCAGGGGCCAGAGGAACCCCGTAAAAACCTTGAGACTGACTCCAGGGTCCAAAGAAGGTGTGAACACACGTGCGAACGTAGTGTAGCAGCGAGTCACAAGCCACTTCCTCCCGCTGCTGTGAGAGGCTGAAGAGGAAGACTGGAAACAAGCACGGGCTGCAGCGGATCGGTAACAGGTAACAGGAGCCCACGGGGAGGTGAAGCAAGCCTCGCGGCCACAGACCAACAGATCCGCGAGGCCAGGCCTGCGCTCCTGAACCCAGGAGAGCCCGCAGCCTCCCCAGGAGGGGTGAAACGTTCAAGTGGCCGAGCTCGCCTCTGGGAGCCCTCACGAACAATAAAGGTAATGTCTTTGAACTTGTTTGGGTACTGCAGAAGTCTTTTCTAAATAGTGTTGTGAGTTTACATGCTCCATCAGCTGTTGGTTCCCCAGCCCTGGAATTAGCTGATCTCAAAGCTAATTAACATCAGAGCATCAGTATGAAGATCTCCTGGAGATGTCGGAAATTATGTCTGCAGTGACATCTTCACCCACACCTTAAATTTATAATCCATTATCCTTCAGTTCAGAGACAGGAGGAGGTCTGGTTATTACTGGAAATGCAGAGGTGTATATGCTTTGAGCCATCTTGTAGGGTGTTTCCTGCACTGCGATTGAGGCTGGAATACCTATTACAATGTAGCACTGACTCGACTGACCTCACTGGAACTCTGATGAATTCCTGAATATAATTGTAAACTCTAACTGGTGGTCGGTACCGGTGGAGACAGACATGCATAGAATACAGACATTAAAAGCAGGTCAAGACCAAGAATACATGTCTAGCCACAACAATTTAATATTGCATTTTATTTTTATCCTCAACCAGCAAAGAATTCCAAATGAATTAGAGTAATAATAATTATTATAATCTAGAAAATAAATATACACAGAGATAGAGAGAATGCCTGAAACTCGCAATCATTATTTTTGGAGAGATCAAATTCAGAAACTGAATACAAGAAACTGACAAACTACCTTGAGGTTAGACAGCAGGTAGTTAAAGTGACACTCTTAGCAGCAAAACCAATACATCATTATGTAGCGGTCTTGGTGTAAACACCCTGTCTATGCATTCTGAAAAAAATGTAAGAATTGTCATTTCTGAGAAACTTTTAATCACACATGTTAATAAATTTTTAACACATGTTAATAAATTCTAACTAATTTTAATACATCAGGTACTTTATACTTTTGCCATCTTTGATATAGATCTATAAAAGTTTATTTGCCTTATTAAAGGGGTTATTGATCCCTATGAATGTAGATATAGGTGATCTATATCCCTACGGTACTTTACTAGTTCCTGTATTTTTAATAATTTTTATGTGAACCTGATATCCGAGGAGAATTCTAAGTTGGCGCTCCACTACTGTATGTATATTTTGCGCTGTGGATAAATATTGAGTAGAGCAGAGTTTTACTTGACTTGCACACATGATGAACAGCTGTCTGTGGAGAGTTTGATCATGCAGAGCTAGCTTGTTTTCATTTTGGCCTTAAGGCTTCTCACACACAGCATTATTGAATAAAGACTGCTGACATCCAAGGCAAATGCCCCCACCTCTTCTCTAACCTATTGCAGAAAAGTGTTAGCTAGCAAACACCTACAAGAACCGAAGTCGAGCAGGAAACAGAAAATAGCAACGTTTTGCTGAGAGAATTAACCCTTTGATGAAAAGTGTTGGCAAATTCCCGATTGTGACAATCTTGTCGCTTGGTTCTGACGGGGTTAATGCCACTGAGAAAGAGAGAGAGAGGAGATGGAAACCTGACTCTGATTAACCCTTTGAGATAACCAGTGTGCCTCATTCGTTACAAAGCTTTGTGTTGGGCACAAATGCATTACACCACGGGTTATAATTATTACAGATTTTCTGACTAGCCTATATCTTTGCTAAGTTGCGAAAACACACTTCCCACTTGTGGAACATTGACTAAACCCTCAGTGAAGGTTTCCGCCACTAAAGTAACAGTAACCCTTTCAGTGCTGTGGCAGAGAATGTAAAAAACACCGCTCTCTGATGCAACCCTCAAACACACACAAACCATGTTCGGGGCTACAAGAAACCTCCTATATTACAAAAGGGGAACCAAGCCTTTTATCCAGTAAATCTAGCACAGTAACAAGGAAATAATTGTTGGGCTGTTATCCTGTATTGATAAGGCTGCATTAAACAGATCCTTATCTTACTGGTATGTCTTGGCTACAAATTGCGGTTTATGTGGTCAACCTCCCACAGTTTTTCAAAGTACAAGATATCAAGTGTTAAGTGTCTCTGCTATATTGTGGAAATCTGATTGTGTTAATTGTGCATTATTGCAGAGAAATAGAAGGTGATATGTGTCCCAGAATGTGTTTACCCAGCAGTGTATGGATGTATATATATTTATCAGTTATACATTCATGGGTGTTGAAAGCGGGGGCAGTTGGGTGACAAAATCCCCCAGAAAATCTAGAGGAGGGATGAGTGGGTATAGACAAAAATGGGATACAGCTGAATAACTAGAAAAAAAAAAGAATACATAGCACATAGTGAAGTACATTAACAATAATTGGATTTAACCCACAAAGATTGCACTCACGAGATGGTGTAGGGTAATGCGCCTTTAAGCCCACAATGGGCTGAAATGGTATTTGCCTTCCACGGATAGGTTGCTCTGTCTTTCACAGGAAATGGAAGAATGCCAATTGAAATGTAAAATTGTTTTTCTTTATTCAAAAGGCAGTGAATAGCCTTGAAGAATTCAATCGGTAAAATTTAAAAATAACTGCAATCTAACGCGTTTCGTCCATACAACTTGGACTTCATCAGAGAAAATTCTGCAGTTTAAACAATCACATAAAATACAAAGCATGCATAATCCCACCCCCAACAGAGTCCCTTAAATACAACCAGTCCGTGTGTTGATTGGAGAATTCTCTCCTGGAACCACTTCTCCCATCAGGGTATATTGCCTCCAGATGGCTCTCATTCTGTAATTTCGCGGCAAAAAACTTAGCCGTTTTTCGTCCGTCTGTGTAATCTAGATTTGCGTTCCAAATGTCCGTTTCCGGTTGCGTTCCATGCGCCTACTTCCGGTTGCGGACGGCAACGTACGTCATGACGCTAACGTTGCGTTCCAAATTGTCAGGATCGGGACAGGGATCCAACACGCAGAGTACAAACAGGTACAGGATACGTATACCGGACCTTAGAATGGCCGGACTAACGTGCGGAGAGTATAGAGAATGGTCAGAGACAAGCCGAGGTCGAGGGAACGAGAGGACAGGTAAGCGAGGAACAAGCCGGGTCAAGGATAACAGAGGTAAACAGAGTAAGTCAAACAAGCCGGGTCGGAACCAAAGGGATAACAGAAAATACCAGAGCACTGTGTGACTAGACAGGCTAGAACCACGACAGGGCAATGAGCAAATGGGAGAAGCAAGTTTAAATACCCCGGCTCGGAGAGAGAGACACGCCTCCGACGAGATCTGATTAGACTCTAAAGGATTGAGTGACAGGTCGTTCCGGGCTGGCGTCATGCCGTCGGTTTCCGGACGTCCTGCTACAAAAGGAAGTGACTCCCTCGCGGCCGGCGTTTACGTGACCGGTAGGACCGCAAGGAACAGAGGAAACAGCCCGTCCGGAGGGATAGACGTCTAAGTCTCTGCCTCTCTCGGAGGTAGAGACTTCAGGTACCCTGACAGTACCCCCCCTCTCAGATACGCCCACCGGGCGGAAGGAACCGGGACGAGATGGGAAGCGGGAGTGAAACGCCCTGCGGAGACGAGGAGCATGAACATCCTCTTGAGGTACCCAACTCCTCTCCTCAGGACCATATCCCTTCCAATCGACCAGATATTGTACTCTCCCCCGGGAGATTCGAGAATCGATAATAGAGTTAACCTCATACTCCTCCTGACCCTCCACCTGAACAGAGCGTGGAGAGGACGTAGTGGAGGAAAATCTGTTGCAGACTAGTGGTTTCAGCAATGAAACATGAAATGAGTTAGGGATGCGTAAGGCAGTTGGAAGAGCTAGACGATACGCAACTGGGTTAATCCGAGTCAGCACCCTGTAAGGTCCAATATAACGAGGGGCGAATTTCATGGAAGGTACTTCTAAACGGATGTTTCTAGTACTCAACCATACTCTATCACCTGGAACAAACACCGGAGCCACCCTTCTACGTTTATCGGCATGTTTCTTAACCAGCATAGAATTGTGCAGAAGAATTTGTCGAGTCTGATCCCACAACTTCCTCAAATTGGCAACATGAACATCAACCGACGGTATCCCTTGGGAAGGGGAGGCCGAGGGAAGAATAGATGGATGAAAGCCATAATTCATGAAGAAGGGGCTTGAATGAGTAGAATCACAAACGAGATTGTTGTGTGCAAACTCCGCCCAAGGAATCAAACCAACCCAATCGTCCTGGTGTTCCGAAACAAAACAACGTAAATATTGTTCAATTTTTTGGTTGGTGCGTTCAGCAGCTCCGTTAGACTGAGGATGATAGGCAGAAGAGAAATTCAATTTGATGCCCAGTTGAGAGCAGAAGGACCTCCAAAAACGGGAAACAAATTGGGAACCCCTGTCAGATACAATTTGGGAGGGTATCCCATGTAAACGAAAAATCTCCCTTGCGAATATCTCTGCCAATTCGGGTGAAGACGGGAGTTTAGGCAGAGGAACGAAGTGAGCCATCTTGGTGAATCTGTCAACCACGGTGAGGATGACAGTCTGTTTTTTAGAGATAGGCAAATCGACAATGAAGTCCATAGCTAAACAGGACCATGGTTTCTCTGGAACCTCTAAGGGATGCAGAAATCCACATGGAAGCGTATGAGGTTGCTTAGTCTTAGTACAGACCTCACAAGTATCGATGAAATCTTTAATATCCTTACGCAAAGCAGGCCACCAGAAATCTTTGGAGATTAAAGCATACGTCTTGCGAATGCCAGGATGCCCAGCTACCTTGCTGTTGTGGAAACACCGCAACACTTCCAGTTGGAGAGCAGGAGGAACGAAGTGTCTATCCCCAGGAGTCTGTTTAGGAGCTAGATGTTGTAACTTTAGGATCTCGGTAAGCAACGGAGAATGAATCCTGAGATTCGTGTTAGCGATGATATTACATTTAGGAACTATCGAGGAAAGAACTGGCTCAACTATAGTGGACGGTTCATATTGGTGAGATAAAGCATCGGCTTTGGAGTTCTTAGAACCAGGTCTATAAGTAAGCACATAATTGAAGTGAGTCAGGAATAGGGACCAACGAGCTTGCCTGGCGGATAGGCGTTTAGCCTCCCCAATATAGGACAAGTTCTTGTGGTCCGTTAAAATAGTAACAGGATGTAAGGTCCCCTCTAATAAATGCCTCCACTCCTTAAGAGCCATAATGACCGCTAACAGTTCCCTGTCACCGATGTCATATCTGCTTTCAGGACCAGATAGTTTCTTAGAGAAAAACCCACAAGGGTGTAGCGGTTTGTCCACACCTAACCTTTGTGACAGAACAGCCCCTACTCCCGTCTCAGAGGCATCGACCTCGAGTAGGAACGGCAGAGTCGTATCAGGATGAACCAAAATTGGAGCAGAAGCAAAAAGTTCCTTGAGCGTCTTGAAAGCGACAAGAGCCTCAGTAGACCAGGTCTTAGTATTAGCCCCTTGTTTGGTCATATTGGTAATAGGCGCAATAATAGAAGAGTATCCCTTAATAAAGCGCCTATAATAATTAGAGAAACCAATAAACCTCTGAATAGCCTTGAGTCCCTTAGGCAATGGCCAGTCTAAAATAGATTGGAGTTTGTCAGGATCCATCTTAAAGCCTTCCCCAGAAATCACGTACCCAAGAAAGTCTATCTGAGACTGGTCAAAACTGCCTTTCTCCAATTTACAGTATAGGCCATGTTGCAGAAGTTTGAGCAATACCTTTCTGACTTGTCTGTGGTGGGTCTCAATCTCCCTAGTGTGTATAAGTATGTCATCCAGGTATACAATGACACAATCATGTTGAAACTCCCTAAGAACTTCATTAATCAAATCCTGAAAGACTGCCGGAGTATTACAAAGACCAAATGGCATAACCGTGTATTCATAGTGACCATAACGGGTATTGAACGCTGTCATCCACTCCTGACCATCCTGGATTCTCACCAAGTTATACGCCCCTCTGAGATCTAACTTGGTGAAAATTTTAGAGCCCTTTAAACGATCAAACAGCTCGGTAATCAAAGGAATGGGATAGGCATTTCTGATGGTTATCTTATTCAACCCTCGGTAATCAATACAAGGTCTCAAAGTGCCATCCTTCTTTTTAACGAAAAAAAAAACAGCCCCGGCGGGGGAAGAGGATCTCCTAATGAATCCTTTTTCTAGATTCTCACGAATATATTCCTCTAGAACGGAGTTCTCTTGAGTGGATAGAGGATATACATTGCCCCTCGGAGGCATAGTACCAGGTAAAAGCTTAATTTTACAATCAAATGACCTGTGTGGAGGTAAGGTATCGGCATTCTTCTTGTCGAATACTGCTTTTAAGTCCTGGTAGATGAACGGTATCTGTCCCTCTGTAGACTGAGTGGAACTACCCGGTGTGTTTATTACAGCCAATGGGGAAACCCTGCGTAAACACTTCTCCTGGCAGCCCTGGCCCCATGAGAGTATCTCCCCTAACTCCCAATCGATAATAGGGTTATGTCTTTTTAACCATGGGTACCCCAGGACTATGGGGACCGAAGGGGACGAAATGAGCATAAGTGATAAGTTCTCCTCGTGTAAGATACCAACAGTTAAGTTAACGGGTATAGTCTCACGGGAAATAACAGGCTCAAGCAAAGGTCTACCATCTATGGCCTCAACGGCCAAGGGTGTATCCCTTAACTGGGATGGGACAGTGTGTTTAGTAGCAAAGGCTTGGTCGATAAAATTTTCAGCAGCTCCGGAATCTATCAAAGCCATAGTCTCGAGGGAACGAAGCCACAAGCCGAGGTCGAGGGAACGAGAGGACAGGTAAGCGAGGAACAAGCCGGGTCAAGGATAACAGAGGTAAACAGAGTAAGTCAAACAAGCCGGGTCGGAACCAAAGGGATAACAGAAAATACCAGAGCACTGTGTGACTAGACAGGCTAGAACCACGACAGGGCAATGAGCAAATGGGAGAAGCAAGTTTAAATACCCCGGCTCGGAGAGAGAGACACGCCTCCGACGAGATCTGATTAGACTCTAAAGGATTGAGTGACAGGTCGTTCCGGGCTGGCGTCATGCCGTCGGTTTCCGGACGTCCTGCTACAAAAGGAAGTGACTCCCTCGCGGCCGGCGTTTACGTGACCGGTAGGACCGCAAGGAACAGAGGAAACAGCCCGTCCGGAGGGATAGACGTCTAAGTCTCTGCCTCTCTCGGAGGTAGAGACTTCAGGTACCCTGACAGTACCCCCCCTCTCAGATACGCCCACCGGGCGGAAGGAACCGGGACGAGATGGGAAGCGGGAGTGAAACGCCCTGCGGAGACGAGGAGCATGAACATCCTCTTGAGGTACCCAACTCCTCTCCTCAGGACCATATCCCTTCCAATCGACCAGATATTGTACTCTCCCCCGGGAGATTCGAGAATCGATAATAGAGTTAACCTCATACTCCTCCTGACCCTCCACCTGAACAGAGCGAGGAGAGGACGTAGTGGAGGAAAATCTGTTGCAGACTAGTGGTTTCAGCAATGAAACATGAAATGAGTTAGGGATGCGTAAGGCAGTTGGAAGAGCTAGACGATACGCAACTGGGTTAATCCGAGTCAGCACCCTGTAAGGTCCAATATAACGAGGGGCGAATTTCATGGAAGGTACTTCTAAACGGATGTTTCTAGTACTCAACCATACTCTATCACCTGGAACAAACACCGGAGCCACCCTTCTACGTTTATCGGCATGTTTCTTAACCAGCATAGAATTGTGCAGAAGAATTTGTCGAGTCTGATCCCACAACTTCCTCAAATTGGCAACATGAACATCAACCGACGGTATCCCTTGGGAAGGGGAGGCCGAGGGAAGAATAGATGGATGAAAGCCATAATTCATGAAGAAGGGGCTTGAATGAGTAGAATCACAAACGAGATTGTTGTGTGCAAACTCCGCCCAAGGAATCAAACCAACCCAATCGTCCTGGTGTTCCGAAACAAAACAACGTAAATATTGTTCAATTTTTTGGTTGGTGCGTTCAGCAGCTCCGTTAGACTGAGGATGATAGGCAGAAGAGAAATTCAATTTGATGCCCAGTTGAGAGCAGAAGGACCTCCAAAAACGGGAAACAAATTGGGAACCCCTGTCAGATACAATTTGGGAGGGTATCCCATGTAAACGAAAAATCTCCCTTGCGAATATCTCTGCCAATTCGGGTGAAGACGGGAGTTTAGGCAGAGGAACGAAGTGAGCCATCTTGGTGAATCTGTCAACCACGGTGAGGATGACAGTCTGTTTTTTAGAGATAGGCAAATCGACAATGAAGTCCATAGCTAAACAGGACCATGGTTTCTCTGGAACCTCTAAGGGATGCAGAAATCCACATGGAAGCGTATGAGGTTGCTTAGTCTTAGTACAGACCTCACAAGTATCGATGAAATCTTTAATATCCTTACGCAAAGCAGGCCACCAGAAATCTTTGGAGATTAAAGCATACGTCTTGCGAATGCCAGGATGCCCAGCTACCTTGCTGTTGTGGAAACACCGCAACACTTCCAGTTGGAGAGCAGGAGGAACGAAGTGTCTATCCCCAGGAGTCTGTTTAGGAGCTAGATGTTGTAACTTTAGGATCTCGGTAAGCAACGGAGAATGAATCCTGAGATTCGTGTTAGCGATGATATTACATTTAGGAACTATCGAGGAAAGAACTGGCTCAACTATAGTGGACGGTTCATATTGGTGAGATAAAGCATCGGCTTTGGAGTTCTTAGAACCAGGTCTATAAGTAAGCACATAATTGAAGTGAGTCAGGAATAGGGACCAACGAGCTTGCCTGGCGGATAGGCGTTTAGCCTCCCCAATATAGGACAAGTTCTTGTGGTCCGTTAAAATAGTAACAGGATGTAAGGTCCCCTCTAATAAATGCCTCCACTCCTTAAGAGCCATAATGACCGCTAACAGTTCCCTGTCACCGATGTCATATCTGCTTTCAGGACCAGATAGTTTCTTAGAGAAAAACCCACAAGGGTGTAGCGGTTTGTCCACACCTAACCTTTGTGACAGAACAGCCCCTACTCCCGTCTCAGAGGCATCGACCTCGAGTAGGAACGGCAGAGTCGTATCAGGATGAACCAAAATTGGAGCAGAAGCAAAAAGTTCCTTGAGCGTCTTGAAAGCGACAAGAGCCTCAGTAGACCAGGTCTTAGTATTAGCCCCTTGTTTGGTCATATTGGTAATAGGCGCAATAATAGAAGAGTATCCCTTAATAAAGCGCCTATAATAATTAGAGAAACCAATAAACCTCTGAATAGCCTTGAGTCCCTTAGGCAATGGCCAGTCTAAAATAGATTGGAGTTTGTCAGGATCCATCTTAAAGCCTTCCCCAGAAATCACGTACCCAAGAAAGTCTATCTGAGACTGGTCAAAACTGCCTTTCTCCAATTTACAGTATAGGCCATGTTGCAGAAGTTTGAGCAATACCTTTCTGACTTGTCTGTGGTGGGTCTCAATCTCCCTAGTGTGTATAAGTATGTCATCCAGGTATACAATGACACAATCATGTTGAAACTCCCTAAGAACTTCATTAATCAAATCCTGAAAGACTGCCGGAGTATTACAAAGACCAAATGGCATAACCGTGTATTCATAGTGACCATAACGGGTATTGAACGCTGTCATCCACTCCTGACCATCCTGGATTCTCACCAAGTTATACGCCCCTCTGAGATCTAACTTGGTGAAAATTTTAGAGCCCTTTAAACGATCAAACAGCTCGGTAATCAAAGGAATGGGATAGGCATTTCTGATGGTTATCTTATTCAACCCTCGGTAATCAATACAAGGTCTCAAAGTGCCATCCTTCTTTTTAACGAAAAAAAAAACAGCCCCGGCGGGGGAAGAGGATCTCCTAATGAATCCTTTTTCTAGATTCTCACGAATATATTCCTCTAGAACGGAGTTCTCTTGAGTGGATAGAGGATATACATTGCCCCTCGGAGGCATAGTACCAGGTAAAAGCTTAATTTTACAATCAAATGACCTGTGTGGAGGTAAGGTATCGGCATTCTTCTTGTCGAATACTGCTTTTAAGTCCTGGTAGATGAACGGTATCTGTCCCTCTGTAGACTGAGTGGAACTACCCGGTGTGTTTATTACAGCCAATGGGGAAACCCTGCGTAAACACTTCTCCTGGCAGCCCTGGCCCCATGAGAGTATCTCCCCTAACTCCCAATCGATAATAGGGTTATGTCTTTTTAACCATGGGTACCCCAGGACTATGGGGACCGAAGGGGACGAAATGAGCATAAGTGATAAGTTCTCCTCGTGTAAGATACCAACAGTTAAGTTAACGGGTATAGTCTCACGGGAAATAACAGGCTCAAGCAAAGGTCTACCATCTATGGCCTCAACGGCCAAGGGTGTATCCCTTAACTGGGATGGGACAGTGTGTTTAGTAGCAAAGGCTTGGTCGATAAAATTTTCAGCAGCTCCGGAATCTATCAAAGCCATAGTCTTTAGTACTCCCTTCTCCCAAGTTAAAGAAACTGGTAGCAGAAGCCTGTGCTCTTTATAATTATGAGTAGAGGACAAAATAGAAACACCCAAGGCCTGTCCTCTAGAGAAACTTAGGTGCGAGCGTTTCCCGAACGATTAGGGCAATTCAGGCGTAAGTGACCTCTGACTCCACAATACATGCATAATCCCTCTCTTCTCCTGTACTGTCGCTCTTCTTCTGAGAGGCGAGTATTGCCTATCTGCATAGGTTCAGGAAACAGTGAGGTAGTGGAATCAGGACCTTGAAATGCGGGAGCTAATTTAAAGGAAGGTCTAAGGTTCCTCTCTCGAGTGTTTTGTCTCTCTCTTAAACGCTCATCAATACGAGAAATGAACGAAATTAAATCCTCCAAATTTTCAGGGAGTTCTCTAGTAGCAACCTCATCAAGGATTACGTCTGATAACCCGTTCAAAAATACATCTATATAAGCCTGCTCATTCCACTTAACTTCTGACGCCAGAGACCTGAACTCTAGTGCATAATCCACGAGAGTTCGGTTCTCCTGTCTCAGGCGCAACAGTAATCTGGCTGCATTGACCTTTCTACCAGGGGGGTCAAAAGTTCTTCTAAAGGCAGCTACAAAGGCATTATAGTTATATACTAACGGGTTATCGTTCTCCCATAGTGGGTTGGCCCATCTCAGAGCTTTCTCAATGAGTAAGGTAATAATAAATCCAACCTTTGCCCTATCAGTAGGATACGAGCGAGGTTGTAATTCAAAGTGGATACTGATCTGGTTAAGGAAACCACAACACTTCTCAGGTGAGCCACCATAACGTACTGGTGGTGTAATACGGGAAGAGGCACCTACAGTGGCTACCTCTAGGCCTGAGCTCACAGGAGAAATAGAAGTAGTACGCGTCTCCTCTGGCGGGTTATTAGCACGAGACAATAACGCCTGTAGTGCTAGCGTCATCTGATCCATTCTGTGCTCCATGGCTTCAAACCTAGGATCAGAAGGACCAAGCTGACTGTTTGTACTTGCAGGATCCATTGGCCCTGTCGTAATGTCAGGATCGGGACAGGGATCCAACACGCAGAGTACAAACAGGTACAGGATACGTATACCGGACCTTAGAATGGCCGGACTAACGTACGGAGAGTATAGAGAATGGTCAGAGACAAGCCGAGGTCGAGGGAACGAGAGGACAGGTAAGCGAGGAACAAGCCGGGTCAAGGATAACAGAGTAAGTCAAACAAGCCGGGTCGGAACCAAAGGGATAACAGAAAATACCAGAGCACTGTGTGACTAGACAGGCTAGAACCACGACAGGGCAATGAGCAAATGGGAGAAGCAAGTTTAAATACCCCGGCTCGGAGAGAGAGACACGCCTCCGACGAGATCTGATTAGACTCTAAAGGATTGAGTGACAGGTCGTTCCGGGCTGGCGTCATGCCGTCGGTTTCCGGACGTCCTGCTACAAAAGGAAGTGACTCCCTCGCGGCCGGCGTTTACGTGACCGGTAGGACCGCAAGGAACAGAGGAAACAGCCCGTCCGGAGGGATAGACGTCTAAGTCTCTGCCTCTCTCGGAGGTAGAGACTTCAGGTACCCTGACACAAATGCGGCATATGCGTTCCAGGCATGAAACAGCCACTCAAGTGGTTAAATGACTGAAAATAATCTCAAAATAATAGCAGTAATCAGTCATCAGACTTTCACATTAAAAGTAAGGACTTATGAACAACAAAGAAATATATCATCATCCAATAGAACTGTAGGACTTTCATCTTCTGCCAATTGCTATAGTATAAATATATACATGAACTACAAAAAATATATAATAGGGAAAAAAAATATATAATAGAATAAAAATGCATATAAAAATGTATATAAGTACTATATGTATAAAGTGGATGTAAAAATAAATAAAAATAAATATAAAATTAAATAAATAAATAAATAAATGAAAGATAAATCTAAATATGAAAATGGAAAAATAAAAAAATGAAAAATTATATTTAATTTAAAAAAAATATATAATAAATATAAAATAAAATTAAATGAAATGAAATGAACTAAAAATAAACTAAAAATAAATAAAATAAAAATAAAATTAAAAAATAAATAAAAATAAAAATAAATAAAAATAAAAATAAGGGGGGCGGGGCCTGACAGTGGAACGGAACGGACGCATGTAACTGCTGCTCCCGCATCTAACTTTGCCTAAAGCCGAATCCTGCTGAACAGAGGCGGTGACCCATTGTATAGAGGCTGTCGAGCGATAGAGCATACCGAGCCCTGCGAGATGATACCACACAAGTGGCCTTCTGCTCCGGTACCAACCTACACGATATTGCGGCCTACAAGCATGACGGCAGCGGGGGAGACGGCCGGTCTCCCGCGGCCTAAACAAACAGCGCTGCAAAGCTCGAGCCACCGTTCCCCCCCCTATGGACCGGCGGGGGTTATCCCGGTCCCCACCAGTCAGACACACATGCCTGCACAACCAGCGACCGCCCACTCAAGCCTGAGAGCCGGCGGCTCCAGGCCTAACCGCATGGAGAGAGAAACGCAACTCACAAGGCCTGCACTCGCACAATATCAATATACAAACCTGGACCTGATATTTGAACAGTTCTGGGTCAAACTGGAACGACTATTCACAAGTCCCTCCTCGGCTCACGGCGACTCAACACGGGGAGCGGGCAAGCAGTTGAATGGGCCTGTCCCGGGCAACACGCGCTCTCCTACCTTCACGGGGCGTGCTGAATGCCCACCCAGGCTGAGGGTCACAAGGAGAGTACCTCCACAGCATCGACCACACCGCCGGAGGCCTGACCGTCGCTGGCGACGGCAGAACACCAAGGCTCTCCGTGACGCCCATATAGGGAAAAACTCGGCCTCCACGAGTACCCGAGTTTGTGGCACCTGGATGCAGACCCCACACAAGGCCTGGGACCAGGGGGAGGCCTTGCCAATTTGGCAGCCCGCCGGAAATCTACACACCTTGCAAGCATCAGCTCCCTCAGAGCCACGAAGAGGAATAGGCTGAAGAAGCGGTCCGTGAACAGCACCCAAGCCAGGGAGTGAACATAACACCCAGACTGGCACCCAAGGGGTAACGCTGCAGGCTCAACCTTCAGAAGTAGACATGAATAGAGACCCTTAATGGACTGATATTGGCAATGCATAAGCCCGACTCAACCCCCCCCAAAACGGAACATGTGTGCCCTACGGTGGCGATAAGCCTGACATTTAACTATACAGTAAATCTATGTCTGTTTTTTTTTTTGTTTTGTTTTGTTTTTTTTCGTGCTTATATTCATGTATATACTATGAGTATAACTTTATATTATTATTTAACTTTAATCTTCTTTTTTTTACTTATTTCATTTTACATAACTTAACCCCTTAACGCCGTTACGGCGTGCTATGCCGTCACGGGTTAAGTGGGCTTTAACGCCGTTATGACGGCATAGCACGCCGTAACGGCTTGCAGCCCCAGGAGGTAAGTTATACTTACCTCCGCCGCGATCCGCTTCGGGAGGACTGCCTCACAGCCCAGGCAGCCCTCCCACGGCAAATGAGGCCCCCGGGGGCCATGTGATCGCTCTCAAAGAGCGATCACATGGCCCCCTATAGCTGGCTGTGGATATGCCAGCAGGGGGACTGTTTGAAATATCAGACAGTCCCCCTGCTGGTGGGAAGAATTAAAAAAAATAATTAGACATGTGTAAAAATAAAATAAATGCATTTTTATATATATATAATATGTATATATATTATATATATAATATATATACATATTATATATATGTAACGTCATACAAAGTGTATTTTAATATTCATTTAAGTATATATATTAATATTAAAATACACTTAGAATGACATTACATATATATAATATGTATATATATTATATATATAATAGATGTACATATATATATTATATATAAATACGTATAATTAAAATAATAAATAAATTAAATAATAAAATAAATAAATAAAATATTGAAACAAAATTTAATATAAATTATATATGCATATGTAATTTCATTCTAACTGTATTTTGTTATTAATATATATATATCGGTAACAAAATACACTTAGAATGACATTCTATATATATCTATCTATATATAAAATGCAAATAACCGCAAATATATATATATATAGATAAATACATATAATTACATAAAAGATTACATCAGTATACACGTAGAATTTAAATACCTATAAATGCATATATATTAAAATTCTACATGTATATTTAAATAATCTTTTAACGTAATTATGTGATTTGATTAATTAAAATTTGATTGACATGCATGACAACACAGGGAGAAAGTGCAGAGAATTTAATTTGCAAGCACTATATTTGACCCTGTAACTCTCCAAGACACCATAAAACCTGTACATAGGGGGTACTGTTTTACCCGGGAGACTTCGCTGAACTCAAATATTCGTGTTTCAAACTGGTAAATTGTATTACAACGATGATATTTTAAGTAAAAGTGACGTTTTTTGCATTTTTTACAAGCGAACTGCACTTTTATGGTCTATATTATTGTTGTAATATGTTTTACTGTTTTAAAACACTAATATTTGTGTTTAGTGAAGTCTCCCGAGAATAACAGTACCCCCCATGTACAGCTTTTATGGTGTTTTGGAACGTTAGAGAGTCACATATAAGGCTTGCATTTCATTTTTTTCACATTGAAATTTGCCAGATTGGTTATGTTGCCTTTGAGAGCGTATGGTAGCCCAGGAATGAGAATTACCCCCATGATGGCATACCATTTGCAAAAGTAGACAACCCGAGGTATTGCAAGTGGGGTATGTCCAGTCTTTCTTAGTAGCCACTTAGTCACAAACACTGGCCAAATATTCGTTTTTTGCTTTTTTCACACAAAAACAAATATGAACGCTAACTTTGGCCAGTGTTTGTGACTAAGTGGCTACTAAAAAAGACTAAACATACCCCACTTTCAATACCTTGGCTTGTCTACTTTTTCAAATGGTATGCCATTATGGGGGTAATTCTCATTCCTGGGCTACCACACCGTCTCAAAGGTAACATTACCAATCTGGCAAATTTCAATTTGAAAATTTAATGTTCTATATTTGACCCTGTAACTTTCCAAAACAACATAAAACCTGTTAATGGGGGGTACTGTTGTACTCGTGAGACATCGCTGATTACAAATATGTGCATTTTTTTTGCAGTAAAACCTAACAGTATTATGACATTCACAGTTAAAATGTCAGACGGAAATGCAAATTTAAAAAAAAATCTTATTTTCTCACATTTTTTTTACTTTTATTCATAATAAATGATGTTCCATATATGAATAGTTAATGATAGATTAAAGCCCTGTTTCTCCTGAACAAAATGATATATAATAAGTGTGGGTGCATATAATTTGAAAGAGGGGAACTACGGGTGAACAGACACATAGCGCAAATTCCAGTTTTTGTTTACGTTTTGTTTTGATCAGAACGTGCACTATTGACTCCGTCCTGAAGGGGTTAAACCGACATTGAGTTTTCCATGCCTGCACCACTATAATAAGGCTGTATCCTAATGTAAGCGTTTGCCGTAGCACCTACTACCACTGCACAGATGCAAGATAAGCTTGTCTATTATAAAATGCTCGGCTCCTTACTCAATCACATATAACTCAACTCATACTTTGTATATACTCTCTCTGGTAGAGCTTTGCCTTGCTTTGTCTTGATTAACACGACTGCTTTTGTTTAGCTCTAACAGATCAGCCTTAGCTCATGACACTCAGCCTATACGTTCCTGTATAACTGCTTATGTTGATAAGATAGCACCTGTCATATAGTACCTACTGTTAACCTGTTAAATTGCGTTCCTGTTTACCGACTCACAAAAATATAAAAATGAGGCAATACCATTATGGAAATGTAATTCATACTGTTTTCGCTGTACTAATCCAATTTGATGATTACCTACACATTTCCCTTTTTCTATTCTGTATCCCTCACAAATGCCTCAATAAAAGAAAGATTTACAAAAAAAATAAATAAAAATAAAAATAAAAATAATAAATATAAAAATAGATATAAAAATAAAAATGAAAATAAAATAAAAATAAAAATAAAATAATAAAAATAAAAATAATAAATATAAAAATAGATATAAAAATAAAAATGAAAGGGGGGCGGGGCCGGACCGCCGACGGGATCAGACGCTTCTGTCTGAGCTCCCGCTTCGGAGCCGAGAAAACGGCGCAAACTGGAGGCAGAACCTCCCCAGCCACCCACAACGGCGCCCACCTTGATCCCCAGATCCCGAGGTACGAGGGGATACTAATTAAGCTGCCATCCGTAACCCGACTAAGGCCCAAGGCATGAGGAGCTTGAGCCGGGATGAGACGGCCGCTCTCCCGGGTCTCCGGCCGGGGTCCGGCATCCCCCCCCCCCTCTGGACCGGGGGGGTTATCCCGGTCTGCACACGCACAAGCAGGGACCCCTATCAAGCCACAACACGCGGGTCGGTAAACGGCTACCCTGCTACAGGAAACTATCCCGCGGCGGTCCTCAAAATGGCCGCCACACGCCAGCCGCATGTGCACCTCACTGCAGGATAATAAAGCTCATCAGTCCAACTGTCGGATTAAGCACCAGCCGTCTAGCCTTACGGTAACTGAACTAAACAGCGTAAACACGACCACACCACAGCAGACTCACAGCTATACCAGTGATGTCGATATGGAGACGGTTTTGCAGCAACCTCATCCACTGGCTTACTAAACGGCAGCTCAAAGAAGGAACATCCTTTGGAAGGTGGCACTGAAATGGAAGTTGGCACGTCCCAAGTCAGACGGCAGCTGTGTGGAGGGAGCCAGGCTGCAGCTGAACAAATGACCTGCATGAACTGAGAGGTTTAACCCTCCATCACCTGTGTGTAGCCCCATGCGGTGCAATATCAGATTAATATTTATCCACTCACATGTGGCACAAATTTGTACTATTCTACTGCCACTGCCTAAAGTGTATCGGTTTTGCTGTTAGGCCCGTTAAGACGCAAGCGCTATGACAAACATCATTTTATTAACATTATAGCATTACTACATGTTTCAATCCTGAGGCACATAGCTTATTTACCTGCACCTCTAAGCGTAGTAACCCCACTCTTAAACTAAGCCTGTATTCGATAGCTATAGCTTAAACTAAGTTTAAATATATGTATTTGTGGCCTGCCTACCGCAGCGTGACACACTAGATTATATGCAATTCAAGCCTGTTAATTCTATGTTATAGCACGGTTACTACTAAGTGCAGTAAATCCACCAAGCAAAGTTAGAACTTAAATGACTTTATATTTAATGCTAACACCTGTTATTGCTGACTAAACTCATGTGAATTGTCTTTAGGCTTATGTTTGCTATACAATGCTCAACTGCTCTTGTTTATCTTCTTAAAATAAATGCATAGGCAACAAGCGAGATTTAACACTAATAACTCAATAGTTAGAATGCTCTTGTATGTACGTTCTCTGCACGAGCCATGTTTTTCCTCTTTTGTCCCTCTCCTACCTATTTCTGCATGGCATGTGCATTATGCTAACATCTTGAAAACTAAACGACTATAATAACTATAAAAATGTGCCTGTATAACGTATGCCATGACTTGTACTACCTATGTCTACCTATTTTACTGGATGTCGCTGTTGTGGCGCATGCCGGCTACCTGTTTATTCTGTGCACACCCAAAATAAAGAATAAAAAAAAAAAAAAAAAAAAAAAAAAAAATGAAAATAAAATAAAAATAAAATAATAAAAATAAAAATAATAAGTAAAAATAATATATCAATCTAAAGAAAAAACTATGTGGCAGAAGGTGGAAATCCCCCCTTGGATCCAAGAACATCTTTAGAAAAAACGAAAAATGATACCATTATACCATGAAACTGGCCAAATCAACATCTATATTTAAACCTTTGGGTATTAAGGTATCCAATTGGTATATCCAATAAGTCTCCCGTTGTGCTAATTTCAATTCCCTATTTCCTCCTCTCCAGTGGGAGGGTACATGTTCTATACCACAACCCTTAAAATCTCTCCAATTAAAGGCCTGGCATGTATTGCAGTGTACTGGCACTGAATGAGTTGTTATGCCTTTCCTTATATTATTAATGTGTTCCATGAGGCGTACTTTCAGAGGTCTTTCAGAGGTCTTTTTGTTTTTCCCACGTACTGTTTGCCACACGGACACTGCAATAAATAAATCACAAAATCCGTGTGGCATCCAATACTGGACTTCACTGGAAAAGAAATTCCAGAGGTATAGCTTGTAAATTGAAGAGTTAGACCTAGGTTCATTCTTGAGCAAGCCCGGCACATTTGGCATCCCTTAGATCCCTTTGTATGTGAGAACTTTCTTTTTAGGGATATCCTTTCTAGGGAAACTGGGAGCAACTAGATCTTTAAGATTTTGACCCTTCTTATAGATAATAGATGGACGGTCTGGAAGGATACCTCCAAGAACTGGATCCTGGAGTAGTATGGGCCAATGTTTTTTAAGGCACCTATTAATTTTCCAATGGTCTGTGTTGTATTTCGTTATAAATGAATGTCTAAAGTGTTCATTTGAATTATTTTTTGGATGTTTAGTCAGTAAATCACTTCTATCTTTATTCCTTAATATTCTAATTTCTTTTTCAATCGTGTTTTTATCATAACCTTTATTCACCAGTTTATTTTTTATATGTTTTGCCTGAGCTTCAAAATCTTGAGCGTTAGAACAATTTCTACGTACCCTTGTAAGTTGACTTTTGGCAATACCTCTCAGCCAAGGTTGGTGGTGACAACTTGACTTATGGACATAACTGTTCCCATCGGTTTTCTTAAAGAAACATCTGGACCTAATTTTATTTCCCTCCCAATATAAACTTAAGTCCAAAAAATGTATAGTGTCTTTGTGCCACTCCGGTGTAAATTTCAAATTAAAGGAATTAGAATTTAAATACTGTACAAACAATAAGAAATCCTCTTGAGTACCCTTCCAGATGACAATCACGTCATCGATAAATCTCCGCCATAGGACCAGGCTCGCCCGCCAGTCATGCCCGCACCAAACAAATAGGTCCTCCCATCTGCGCATATAGATGTTGGCATAACTGGGGGCGAACCTGGTTCCCATGGCGGTCCCAGTCAACTGTAGGTAAAATGTACCCTCATGAAAAAAATAATTATGTTCCAATATAAATTTAATTGCCATCAAAATAAAATTTTGAAGTGCATCATCAACCTCGGGATCATTTTCTATGAAAAAATGAACTGCCTCAATGCCTAGCTGGTGATGGATGACAGTATATAATGATGTCACATCCAATGTTGCCCAACTGTATTCCTCCTTCCAATCTATATCTTCAAACTCATGTAAAATGGCTGTAGTATCTTTGATGTATGAAGGAGCACCCTGGGCATATTTTTGGAGCTTTGAGTCAATAAAGGCTGACAGATTTGCTGTGATGGAATTGATGCCACTGATAATTGGGCGTCCAGGGGGAGAAAACAAATTTTTATGTAACTTTGGCAAAAAGTAGAAAATGGGGATGACGGGAAAATTATTAAACAAAAATTGGAAATTCTTTTGAGATATTACATTATTTTCTAAGGCTCTTAATAGCAGACTTTTTAATAGAGAGTTAAATGTTCCTGTCGGATCTCTACGGAGTTCTACATATGTTTCTGTTTGACCTAAGATGTTTAGGGATTCTTGATGGTAATACTCTGCAGACAGGATGACGATCCCCCCCCCTTTATCAGCCTCCCTTATAACTATATCCTCCCTTTTAGTTAATTTTTTTAAACACATGGTCTCTTCCTTTGTCATATTATAATTCTTTTGTTGGTTGCTATTTATCTTTTTGAAATCCTGGCAGACCATATTCTCAAAGGTTTCGAGATGGGAACCCTTGCTTTGGACAGGATAAAATTTGGATTTTGGCTTAAACTTCAAAAAACTATTATCCGTACTTGAATTAGATTTTAAACTAGTAGATGGATTGGATGTTAATGATGAAACAACATTATGGTTAGTTCTAAGATTAATGGAGGTATTAATCACTAATGATGGAGTGGTACTTTTTTCAAAATGTCGTTTAACTGTTAATGTTCTTATAAATTTCTTTAAATCTATAAATAGAGCGAATTCATCCGCTGTACGTGCAGGGGCAAACTTTAGGCCCCGTTCTAATACACGTATTTCCAATTCGGTTAATGGTATTGATGGAAGATCTCTCCTTTCTGTACTGGTTTAGGGGTTCTTCCTCCATTCTCATCCTTTTTAGGGGAGTTTGTGTTTGAAGGGGGGAGTAACGATTTGGATGTGCCCAAGTGGTTTTGCGTGGTAAAAAATAATCCGTTATCCGCTGATCTTTTTGTATATGGCTTCTCTCTAAAAAATTACTATTGCTAGGAGGAGTATTCTCTCTGTGATCAACTTTTTCCCTTGTTACATCTACATATGGCCTCCTACCTCTATGGTCAATTTTTTCCCTTGTTACATCTGCATATGACCTCCTATCAAAGGACTCCCTCTTTTCCTCATTTCTTTTCGGTGACCTTTTCTCACTATTCATTCTCCTATTAATAGGGGACTTATAGGAATATGAATTTCTTTCATTTGGCCCCACTTTGTTTGTTTGTGATACTCTCTGTGTTCTATATATCTCCCTATCGTCAACCTTTGGTCTCCATTTATATTGATTAGTACTGGTGGAGTTTCTGCTTGCTGTTTTCTGGGTTTCAAATCTATTATACGGAATTGCTTTTGTGGACCGTCTCCTACGGGACAATTTGTTGACTGTAGAAAAAACATTATTGTGTTTATCTTCTTTGTCTCTCCTATATTTTTTACTTTTTGTCTCCGCTATTCTTTCATCCAATGCCTTCAATTTATTATTTAGTTCCTCCTCATGTTTCACAAGTTCAGAACTATCTAAGTCAAATGATTGTTTTTTTATCCAATTCTTGTAGTTGTGTCTCTAGATTACTTTTCATTTCTTTAGAGAATTGGATAATAAGTTCCATGAGCTGGAAAGAACAATTATTTAAAATTTCATCCCATTTGTTCATGAAAGCATCATTTTCCATACCAAAAGCAGGTATTTTTTCCACCCTCAGGCCTCTCGGTATAAGGCCTTCTTTGATGTAATTTTCTAGGAAAGCTATTTCCCACCATTTTTTATTTTCATTAATTAACAATCTTTCTTTAGTTTTGAAATAGTCCTCTAGTTTCCTAATTGGCTCAGGTTTTTCCCATTCGTTAAATAAAGCCTCAAATTTTTGTGATCTAGCTCTCTGTATCCTCGACAGAAAATTCCCAGCAGTCGCCATATAATCACACAGTATCTTATATTAAGAGGCACAAGAATCAATATATAAAAAAGGAGCAGGGACAAAGCGCACAATACTGGGGGGAAACAGTATATGTATGAAAAAGAAAAAATACACAAAAAATATATATATACACAAGTACACCTAACCAACTCAATGGTAGGAATATGCAGAGGTACTTAACTGCGTATAAGATGGATACAGCTTCCCAAGAGGTTTCCCCCAAACGAACCTCAAATACAGATATGGGTATAGACAAAAATGGGATACAGCTGAATAACTAGAAAAAAAAGAATACATAGCACATAGTGAAGTACATTAACAATAATTGGATTTAACCAGGCCCGGACTGGCCATCGGGCACACCGGGCAAATGCCCGGTGGGCCGCGGTGGGCAGGGGCCGAGGCCGGCAGGGGAGGTCCCAGGATCTCCCCTGCCGGTCTATGCAGGGCCGGCACTATGCGAGCGCCGGCCCCGCTATTTGCCACGATGGGCCGGTGGGGAGATCAAAGATCTCCCTCACCGGCCCATTTAAATAGACCTGCGGCACATGCGGCTGGGGAGGGAGGGAGAGGACCCGGCGGAGCTCTATCTTGCAGCTCCGCCGGGTTCCTCTTGCGAGATCCGGTCGTTGCCATGGCAACGACCGGATCTCGCGAGAGTGAACTCTAGCCCGCAGGCTAGAGTTCACTCACCCACTGGACCACCGGGGATGATATCACCGTGCCGGTCCCCCCCTCCCACTCACCACCGTGCCGGACCCCCCCCTCCCCTCCCAGGTTAAAGGTAAGAAGGGAGAGGGGGGGGGGATATAATGCATGCTTCTTAGATTTTTTTCCCAACACAAAATCCCTTTTAACATCCACCCTCAGCACCCTCACACACATCACTCTCAGCACCCTCACACACATCACTCTCAGCACCCTCACACACATCACACACAGCACTCTCACACACATGACACTCTGCACCCTCACACTCAGCACCCTCACACACATCACACTCAGCACCCTCACACACATCACTCTCAGCACCCTCACACACATCACTCTCAGCACCCTCACACACATCACACTCAGCACCCTCACACACATCACACTCAGCACCCTCACACACATCACTCTCAGCACTCTCATCCACATCACACTCAGCACCCTCACACACATCACACTCAGTACTCACACACAGCACTCTCACACACAGCACTCTTACACAAATCACACACAGCACCCACACACACCTCACACACAGCACCCACACACACCTCACACACAGCACACTCTCACACAGCACCCACACACATAAATCACACACAGCACCCCCACAAATCACACAGCACCCTCACACACAAAACACACACACACACAGCACCCTTAAACACAACACCCTCACACACAGCACCCTTAAACACATCACACACAGCACCCCCACACACATAGCACCCTCAAACACAGCATCCATCACAAACACATACTGCACCCTTCACGTACACACCACACCCCTCACAGACACTCACTGCACCTCACACACATACACACAGAACCCCAACACACTGCACCAAACACACACACAATACTTTGAAACATATTTATATATATATATATATATACACACACACACACACTACAGCACCCCTCTCACACACTGAACCCCTAAACACATTACATTCCAGACACACACTAGATCCCTTACCCAACTCTGGATCATATACACACACTAGATCCCTATATACACTCTGATTCCGTTATATACACACACTCACTAGATCTCCTACACATTCTGGGTCCTACAAACACACACTAGACTCCTGTATACACACACACACACACTGCACCACCTACACACACACTACATTCCTAACATACACACTCTGGATCCCTTATACACACACTAGATTCCTTGTAAACAAACACATGCTACACCCCTAAACACACACTCTACAACCACTACATCACCTATATACACACACACACACACTATAGCCTGTATGTGCACACTTACTACATCCCCTATACACACATTCTCTACAGCCCCTAGCCACATATGCATTACATTACACCACAAACACAACACGACTAAAACCGACCTTATTACACAATACCACACCACAATCAACTCACTCTACACACACACAATCCCACAAGCAGGCTCCAAACACATGCACAATACTCTTTCCTGGCCCTTTTATCTCCTGGTATCCATTTATAGAGACACCAGAGACAAGTTGCAAGGAAACACAGTGCAAGCATTTACATTTACATTTGCTTGCACTGTGCAGAACAAATACAGTTTGTTTTTTTCTCGTGCTAGAGCTCTTTAGCAGAGCTCTGCCCTGGAAGATGATTGACCCAACGCTCACTTTGAGAGGGGGCGTGCTGGTCATTGGTGATGACGAAACACACCCTCTCTGCCCCGCCCCCTTCTTTGTGGGCCACTGTGCTAAAAAAATGCCCGGGCCTAATTTTTCTCCCAGTCCGGCCCTGGATTTAACCCACAAAGATTGCACTCACGAGATGGTGTAGGGTAATGCGCCTTTAAGCCCTCAATGAGTGGGGTAAGATCCCCCAATCATGATACTGTAGCTCTAAAATATGTTTTTCTGTTTTAAAAAAAATACAAATGCAAAATGTATTTAAATGGGTTTGTTGTCTTTCCAACAAAGCTTTTAAAACAATTACATCTCAACAAGATCATGAAAAATAAACGGAACAACCTATATTGATTAATTGATACTTTGTGTAAAATTGCATTTTTATATATTATTAAAAGGCCAGGTCAAGTAGGATAAATAGGCCTATATCCTACTGTATTAAAGGGATTCTCCAGTGCCAGGAAAACGAATATGTTTTCCTGGCACTGGAGAATCCCTTTAATACAGGACCCTGTAGTGCCCCTCTCCCTCCCCCATCCCAAGTTGCTGAAGGGGTTAAAACCCCTTCAGTGACTTACCGGAGTCCTGCGCCGATGTCCCTCGACGCCTGGTCAGGCTCCGCCTACTCTCCTCCCCGCCAACGTCAGCCGGCAGGTGAGACCTAATGCGCAACTTGCATTAGACCTCACCATAGGAAAGCATTATTCAATGCTTTCCTATGGGGATTTCAGCGACGCTGGAGGTCCATAATTAGGGTGAGGACGTCCAGTGTTGTATAACACACTTTTCGTTTTCTAAGAACACGGAAGTCCCTCTAGTGGTTGTCTGATAGACAGCCACGAGAGGAGGACTTAACCTTGCAAGGTAATTATTGCAGAATTAAACTTGCAGGGTTAAGGGTAGTGGGAGTTGGCACCCAGACCACTCCAATGGGCAGAAGTGGTCTGGGAGTATCCCTTTAATAACCCTCCCAGTGATGATATGTTGTTTTACCTATAGAAACGGCATGGTTAAGCATATACCCCCCCCCCCCCCCCCCCAAGGGAAATACATTTGCTATGAAAGAGAATCTGCGCTCAGAAGTAAAAAATGTTAAATTTTAAAAAATTTTGTAATATATTTTTAAAATAATGAGTAGGGCTCTATTTGCAAATATATATATTTAGTGATGTCCCGAACGGTTCGCTGGCGAATAGTTCCTGGCGAACATAGCGTGTTCGCGTTTGCCACGGGCAGCGAACATATGCGATGTTCGGTCCGCCCCTATTCGTTATCATTGAGTAAACTTTGACCCTGTACCTCACAGTCAGCAGACACATTCCAGCCAATCAGCAGCAGACCCTCCCTCCCAGACCCTCCCACCTCCTAGACAGCATACAATTTAGATTAATTCAGAAGCTGCATACATTTTTATTTTTTATTTTTTTTTATTATGTTTATTATACATTATCCTCCATAGCCAGTAACCTGTGTTTATTATACATTATCCCCCATAGCCAGTAACCTGTGTTTATTATACATTACCCCTGTGTGGTGGGTGGGGGCCCTAAACAAAAGTAAGGGGGGAGGACCTAATGTCCTCCCCCCTGGCCGCAACCCCTGAGCGGTGGGTGGGGGCCCTAAACACAAATTGGGGGGGGGACCTAATGTCCTCCCCCCTGGCCGCAACCCCTGAGCGGTGGGTGGGGGCCCTAAACACAAATTGGGGGGGACCTAATGTCCTCCCCCCTGGCCGCAACCCCTGAGCGGTGGGTGGGGGCCCTAAACAAAAGTAAGGGGGGGAGGACCTAATGTCCTCCCCCCCGGCCCCCACCCCTGAGCGGTGGGTGGGGGCCCTAAATACAAATTGGGGGGTGGACCTAATGTCCTCCCCCCTGGCCCCCACCCCTGAGCGGTGGGTGGGGGCCCTAAACAAAAGTAAGGGGGGGGAGGATCTAATGTCCACCCCCTGGCCCCCCACCCCTGAGTGGCGGGTGGGGGCCCTAAAACAAATGTCCCCCCAGGTGACTAGGGGTCCCCAAAACCTCTAGTCACCCCCTCCCCACCCCCCCAAAAAAGTATCCCCCTACCTACCCCCCTCACCCTAAAAATAATGAGGGGGGGACCTTTAACTAAGAACCTGTAAAGAAAAAGAAAAAAACTTACCAATGGATGTTTTCTTTCTTCTAAAATCTTCTTTCTTCAGCCCCAAAAAAGGCCAAATAAAAAAACATAATAACCGACGCAATAAAAAAAAAAAAAAATCCATCTTCACCCATAGAGGGCTCCGCGCAGACTGAGCTCTGCAGGGCGGGGGAAGGCTTATAAAGCCTTGCCCCGCCCTGCAATTAGGCTCAGAGCACTCTGATTGGTGGATTTAAGCCATCCAATCAGAGTGCTCTGACAGGTAAATGAAGAGACTGACAGGTAATATAGAGATACTGAGTGTAATACAGGGATACTGTGTGAAATACAGGGATACTGTGTGAAATACAGGGATACTGAGTGTAATACAGGGATACTGTGTGTAATACAGGGATACTGTGTGTAATACAGGGATACTGTGTGTAATACAGGGATACTGCGTGTAATACAGAGATACTGTGTGTAATATAGAGATACTGAGTGTAATACAGGGATACAGTGTGTAATACAGGGATACAGTGTGTAATACATAGATACTGAGTGTAATACAGGGATACTGAGTGTAATATAGAGATACTGAGTGTAATACAGGGATACTGTGTGTAATATAAAGATACTGAGTGTAATACAGGGATACGGTGTGTAATGCAGGGATACTGAGTGTAATACAGGGATACTGAGTGTAATATAGAGATACTGAGTGTAATACAGGGATACAGTGTGTAATACAGGGATACAGTGTGTAATACAGGGATACTGAGTGTAATATAGAGATACAGAGTGTAATACAGGGATACAGTGTGTAATACAGGGATACAGTGTGTAATACATAGATACTGAGTGTAATATAAAGATACTGAGTGTAATACAGGGATACAGTGTGTAATACAGGGATACAGTGTGTAATACATAGATACTGAGTGTAATACAGGGATACTGAGTGTAATATAGAGATACTGAGTGTAATACAGGGATACTGTGTGTAATATAAAGATACTGAGTGTAATACAGGGATACGGTGTGTAATGCAGGGATACTGAGTGTAATACAGGGATACTGAGTGTAATATAGAGATACTGAGTGTAATACAGGGATACAGTGTGTAATACAGGGATACAGTGTGTAATACAGGGATACTGAGTGTAATATAGAGATACAGAGTGTAATACAGGGATACAGTGTGTAATACAGGGATACAGTGTGTAATACATAGATACTGAGTGTAATATAAAGATACTGAGTGTAATACAGGGATACAGTGTGTAATACAGGGATACAGTGTGTAATACAGGGATACAGTGTGTAATACAGACATACTGAGTGTAATACAGGGATACTGTGTGTAATACAGGGATACTGTTTGTAATACAGGGATACTGTGTGTAATACAGGGATACTGTGTGTAATACAGGGATACTGTGTGTAATATAGGGATACTGTGTGTAATACAGGGATACTGCGTGTAATACAGGGATACTGTGTGTAATATAGAGATACTGAGTGTAATACAGGGATACAGTGTGTAATACAGGGATACAGTGTGTAATACATAGATACTGAGTGTAATATAGAGATACTGAGTGTAATACAGGGATACTGTGTGTTATATAAAGATACTGAGTGTAATACAGGGATACAGTGTGTAATACAGGGATACAGTGTGTAATACAGGGATACAGTGTGTAATACAGGGATACAGTGTGTAATACAGGGATACAGTGTGTAATACAGGGATACTGAGTGTAATACAGGGATACTGAGTGTAATACAGGGATACTGTGTGTAATACAGGGATACTGTGTGTAATACAGGGATACTGCGTGTAATACAGGGATACTGCGTGTAATACAGCGATACAGTGTGTAATACAGTGATACAGTGTGTAATACAGTGATACAGTGTGTAATACAGTGATACTGAGTATGATACAGGGATACTGAGTGTAATACAGGGATACGGAGTGTAATACAGGGATACTGAGTGTAATACAGGGATACTGAGTGTAATACAGGGATACTGAGTGTAATACAGAGATACTAAGTGTAATACAGAGATACTGAGTGTAATACAGAGATACATGCCACAGTCCAGGTGTTAGTCCCCTTGAAACAACTTTTCCATCACTATTGTGGCCAGAAAGAGTCCCTGTGGGTTTTAAAAATCGCCTGCCTATTGAAGTCTATGGCGGTTCGCCGGGTTCTCCCGTTCGCGAACATTTGCGGAAATTTGCGCTCGCCATTCGCGAACCAAAAATGTTATGTTTTCGACATCACTAAGTGTAAACCAATCCTCCCTGAAGAAACAAGTAAATCAGTATTATTTATTATAAAAATAAGATGAAGGGTGTCCAGGAGCTAAGTCAAATAAATTAAAATCCTCTAGTAGTATAGTATACCAAAATTGAAGTTCTTATATGCTCACAATGAGATTAAATATCAAGTCTTGAGTGAGTTCATGTGTAAAATCTCAATATAATGAAAACAAAAAGTATGTTGTCTAATAGTCCACAGGAATGTCGTGGAGCCCTATTGCAAAAGCAATATAATTCACTGAGGGTCAGTGAATACATAAAAAACTAAAAATGAAGAACACACTGGTAGTACATAGCAGTACAGTATCCAGGATCACTGCTTACTACAAGGCAAAATGAAAATGAAAAAGAGAGGGAAAAAATGCTTCTTTAAAAATCAATTAGTGGGGGGCAGGGCTTGGACTCTGAGCGGAGCAGCCGCATGCCGAGCGAGCTCCTGCACAAACCGACAATTTTCGGGGTAATACCCCCATCTCCAGCCTGTATCCTGACACCCACACTCATAATCCTGCCAGGGGACGAGTTGCTGCACATAGTGACTCCACTCTTAAGCTCCGGAGACGCAGAGGGCCCACGGAGAAGAATTGCGGCCTTCAAGTGACCAGGTGGGGGGGAAAGGCGGCCGATTTCCCCGCTCTCATGGTTGCTGAAAAGACCTGCTTCAAATCGCTCCCCCCCCCCCCCCTTTGGACCGGTGGGGGTTATCCCGGTCCCCACTGGACTGCTACAGCTAAACCCTGTGGTCCGATAAGAGAACCTACGCGACAGGAACCTCCAAAATGGCGGACACACATTCTCCAGCAGAACTGACTGAACTACCTACCAGCACTGGCCCCAGCTTCTCTGTCAAGCACTCCCTGGAGAGACTGGAGGCAATATTCACCAGCTTCTGGGCAAAATTGGAAGCACGTGCAGCAGCAGCAGCTTCAGCTTCTCAACAAAGGACTTCTATCCATCAAGCTGAACCACGTGGAATGAGCGGGTCCCCTACGAACACCGAGGGTAGGCAAGTGCACTTCCCTCCACCGCTATCCCAACCTGGGCCAAAAAACAACCAGGGCTCAACAAAGCCATTCCAGTGCCCGCCCGCCGTTACTCGGAAGGGGACCCATCATTACAACCCACACGGGAAGGACCTGGGCACTCTGCGCCATCAGGCGAGCGAAACGGAGGCACTAGACACCACATGGGCCCAGTTCCGGGTGGAGACCCCCTCACAACGCCGCCCCAGCGCTCCCTCTAGCAAAATCTCTGCCTACACCGTAGGCCACCCGGCGAGGGGAGTCGGGTGAAGCTATGAGGGATGGAATCGAGTGGGCTGTCCGAGACACGAGTGCCACGAGGACTGAGTAGCCGTTGTTCACACCCTGCACCACGCAACTGACACTTGCGGTACCCACAATATATGATGTCCTCCTGGCATACAAGGACGATCAGAGGAACAACTTATGCTTCATGTCTGATATATATGCTTTGACCACAATGCCATTATAGCAGCGTCCTTCACACTGCATCAGTTGACATCCCTGTCATTAAGCCCAACTCATCCTATAGTCTCATGGAGCTTCGCTCTTTAACCCTTGAGGGCCAAAACAGGTAGCACAGGGGCATAGATACTAGTCTTGCCATATATATTTTCCTTTTAATTTTCTTTTATTGCACCCCTTATCACAAGCCCTACAGGTTTCAAGGACTATGATTGCAGCTCCAGTAGGAATTTAACCCTGTTTGTCTACTGTTTCAGCATGATTAATACTCTTGGTAACGCTATTTAATTAAGCAAAGTAATACATAAGTTATAACGCATGTTTCGCTTAAGCTTTAACAAAAGCGCAAAATATGCATGAAAATATGCAGTAACATTTAATGTCTAGCAAACATAACACTATGTAAGAATGAATGCTCAACCAAGCTGTGTTAGTACCGCAAATCATATTAGCAACGTTTCAATCTCTAGAATTAGCCTCATGTCATTTCATGTTATATAGTTAGACCTAACCAGCGACAATAAGATATATAAAAATTGTGCAGTATCTTCTAATGCCTAACTGTTGTAACACTATGTCGGAATAACTGCTTACCCTAGCTGTTGTGGCATTGTACGCCTGATGTGTTAAAACCTTGCACAAATAAAATAAAGAATAAAAAAAAAAAAATCAATTAGTCTTTTTATAATAAAGTAGAGTAAAGTAGAGTAAAGTAGAGTAAATTCAAACACGTTGAATGGTAAAATCAAATAGAATAAAATTGATAGAATAATACCAACAGTGGCTCAATGTGGTATGTACAGATGCTGCATCAATAATTCTCCTGGTGGATGTAGTTAATGGGAGCTGCAGTCCTCGCTGTGTGGTATCAGCCGATCAGGTCGGCGTGCATTTCAACCAGCGTTCAACCCGAAGCCTCACTCCCAATTGTGATCTCGGAGAGAGCTGATCCTCAGTAGCTGTTAGTGCGAGGACCTCAATCGACTAGTGTACGTATGGCGTTGCTGTGGTAACGTCCAACAACAAAAGTGGTGAATCCAAGTTCTCAATAGAGTTTTGTGTGTCCATAGCCTTACGCGTTTCATGAGGGTAAGTCTCACTTCATCAGAGGATTCAATAATAGGCTATATTGGACCCAGTGATAATAGTTAAAGTGAAGCATTAATAAACGTGGCAAGATACAATAATGTGCAGTGATACATGAAAGTGTTAATTAGCTAAATCACAAGATAAGCAATCTTGTACATTGCAAGGAAGTCATGTACATAGTCTCTTCTTGTCTTGACCATCTTTTCTCAACCCCTCCCCCCCCCCATTCTAAGAAGACCCCACCTAGTAATGTAATCTAGATAAATATAAGAGCTATGGTTTGTTACATGCTTTCACCATGTTGTTTGCATGAGCTTGGCCATGATATTAGTTCATAATAATGTGCAATTACAAAACCTTTGTAAAAATGACTCCCTCGGATGTCTCTCAAGAGCAGGGGTCCTCAAACTCATGCACCCCAGAAGTTACTGAACTACAACTCCCATGATTCTTTGAATTACATAGATAGCCAGAGAATCATGGGAGTTGTAGTTTAGTAACATCTGGGGGGCCGGAGTTTGAGGACCCCTGCTCAAGAATGTCCCCAAGTACTTGAACAGCATGGCACGGTCTGGATAGAACTGTAAGACCAAGGCAGGTAATGTTGGTGATTACCAAGGACAGGACAGATGTTCAAACAATACATGAGCAATATACACTGTTAAAGGTAAACAGACCAACAAGAAGGCCTGTAGTAGACAAAGTAACCCAATGTCCTCCGAGGTTCCACCAATCGTCCAGATGCTTGTCCAAGCTTAGTGTCATGCCTGCAGATCCCGTTTTATAGCAGCAGATTTCAATAAGATTAATTAATTGATCCTGAAGCCACAATAAAGACAGTGGAGACTTTCTATACCGTAAAAAATTTGTATTCAACCTGCTACATTTTTGGGGTTTTACTTTTTTTAATGTGGTTACTTTTCATGCCTTTGTATAGCGCCGTGTTCTCTCTTTGTGTTTTTTTTTCTTTGTATCTCTGTTTTCCCGTCTGGTTTCTATCTCTTTCATCTTATTTCTCTGTCTTTCTCTCTCTTCCAGATTCTCAAACATGTTTCTTCCTCACTCTCTCTCTCTCTCTCTCTCTCTGTTTCTTCCGTTGGGTTCTACATATGTGGTTTCCCAGATCTTTTTATCTGCTTTTCACTCTCTATCTCATTGTCTCTTTTCTTTCTGAGTTTTTGTAGCATGTCAAGAGATCAAGCCCCACTTCTCTCTATCGTTCCAGTTCTCCGTCTGTCCATCTATCTCTCTCTTCCTCATTCTTCTTTATGTCCATCTGCTTCGCTTCCTCAGACTGTCCCATCTTTCTGCTTCTTTCAATATTACCCCTTGCTATCTTCTCTCTGCACCGACTGTTTTATCGCCCCCTCTTCTCTTTCTGCTATTTACATCTGGTTCTCTCCCTGTCTCTTTCCACCTGTATCATTCTCTCTTTCCGCCATCTTCATTTCTTCTTCTCTTTAATGACTCCCCGTATTTTTCACTTGTTCTCAGGGTTACTCGAAGTGAGAACCAGTCAATAAATTTAAGGCCAGAGTAGCTGAACTTGGAACAGAGGTGACTTGTACATATTTTCCAGTCTAGATATTTTGGCCTCAAATTTAAAATGTACTTTGTATTTCAGACAGATCTCACGTTAGTAAATAACCCTGTATGTGTCTCGTCTATTTTTATCACCATTGCTCTCTGCTGATACAAGGAAACAGCAACTAGTTACAGTTATAGAGTGACACTGTGTTTAGGTGCTCTCGGCATTTGCTTGAATGTTTCCAGGTACGGCCCTCCCTCTCCCTTCCCGGATCACACCCTGAGAGAGGCTCCACACGTCACTTCCTTAATCTTACACTTTACAGAGTAACTCCAACAGAGTCAAGGCAGACAGACAGACAGGGATTGATAACAGAGAGAGAGAGAGAGAGTGCTATTGACATAGAGAGCAAGAGAGAGACAGAAAAGAGTGATAGATATATAGGAAGAGAAGACTGAAGGGTAGATATAAAAAGAAAGATTGAGACAGAAAGAGACATAGAGAGGGAGAGGACAGAATTAAAAAACAGAAATACAGAGACAGTCAGAGGTATAAACAGTAAAAAGTTCACACAGTGGCAAAGTGACTGAGGGTGGGGTGGGAGGAGGAGAGTGATTGAGAGGGAGAGAGGGGGAGAGAGATTGAGAGGGAGAGAGGGAGAGAGGGAGAGAGGGAGAGAGGGAGAGAGGGGGAGAGGGGGAGAGAGGGGAAGATACATTAACATAGATGACATAGGAAGAGGAACTGAATAGGGAAAACGAAAGACCCAGGACTGAGAGTGCAGCGCTTGTAGACAGTTTGAGACACACACAGTGAGGCTGTAGGACGAGATCATGTCTTTAAGGTAGAGCGGAGATGCCTTATCCAGTCAATGAGACTGTGAAATACTGCGAAACGACATCATGAGGGCCTTACAGATAATGGTAAGTGAGGGGTTCAACTGACTGAACCCACAAACCCTATCTGCCTTTATCATAAATAATAAGAGCTATGCATTGAATATATATTGCAGGTGGTTTTATCCTTGTAACTGCTGTTCTTTGATATGCGGGAATCTAACATATTCAGTAGCGTTGTATAAAAAGAGAAAGCAGGATTCATTCCAACTAGCTGACAGACCAATACGTCAAGGCTTTCCACGCTACGGAGCTGTAGGTGTCGCTAAATTACTTTATTCGTTAAACACCGAATTGTAGTGAATTGAAATTTAAATGGTAAAATAGAAGCTAAAATGGCTGCTTTGAAAACATTTCCCATTTCAGTTATGGTGACAGCTAGGCTAGTGAAGACTCAGCTTTGACTTTTGGATTTTAATTTGTTACAATTCTGAGTTTATTAATATCCCTGTGGTAACATGTTAAAGCGATTCCCTGGAATGTCCAGCTTCATTTTCAAACTTCAGGCTGCCACAGAGTATCAGTGCTAATACTAGTGAATTGTTCTGTCGATTTATTCCGCTGGCAGACTTCAGCTATGTTGCAATATGAATTTGGAAAGTTCCTGTAACAGGAAATTGCTGGTTGTGTGAGGAATAGTCAGCTTACATTGAAGGCTGGTACGGCTGATCTCGGCGGGCAGGGAATTCAGCTGACTGTGCATTTAGTTCAAAGAAAATACATTCAATGTACATGTGGTGTGCAAAAAAATAGATAAATAAAAGGGATCATAGTGCATAACTTCTTTCGAGTTTTTTTTTTAAATAAAAAAAAGGATTCTGATCCATAATAATGTTTCAAATGATATAGTATATCAGTAGAAAACAGCTTCCAAATGTCTGGGTGTGATGAGATTAGATCCCCTTTTTCAGGTTGGAGAGTCACATTGCTACGGCTTTAAAACCCCTCTTATAATGGGTCATAAATAGTCAAGGAGGTGGATACGTTTTTTTTATGTGTGTATTATGCATTATTTAATAGCTGTTAGGAATGCAAACTTGCAAAGTATAGCCCAGACCCTATCAAAGAAAATAATACAGCAATGGAAACTAAATGACTGATTATTGCGGCTGCCCGACTTAACAAAATCCCCACAAAGAGGAAAAAATAACCTGTGAACTGGTAAAAGTGTGTTTTAAAGTGAGCAAGTAAAAAGATATTCTACATTCTGCTACAATGTATGGAACTGATTAATATATTCTGATATTAAATACGGCATAAGATATTGGCCTGGTGTCTATATACACAGTAATGATATTAAATATATATAAAAAAGCAGAATCACCTGCTAGGGTTCTTCATGATGAATCCAGTGGCTTGCCATGGATGGATGGATGGGTGGATAGATGGTTGAATGGTAGGATGGATGGTTGGATGGTTGAATGCATGGATGGATGGTTGGATGGAATAATGGATGGTTGAATGGATGGAATAATGGATGGTTGGATGGATGGATGGATGGAATAATGGATGGATGGATGGAATAATGGAATAATGGATGGTTGTTTGGTTGGATGGATGGGTGGAAAGCTGAATGGAATAATAGATAGATGGTTGGTTGGATGGATGGATGGATGGTTGGTTGGTTGGTTGGAAGGATGCATGAATGGATCATTGGATGGGTGGATGGTTAAATGGTAGGATGGATGAAATAATGCATTGTTGGATCGATTTATAAATGGATGGCTGGGTGGATTCATGAATGGGTGGATAGTTGGATGGATGAATGGTTAGTAGGATGGATGGACAGTTGATAATGATTAGTATATGTTATGGTTAAAGGGAAACTCCAGTGCCAGGAAAACAATCCATTTTCCTGGCACTGCAGGTCCCCCTCTCCCTCCCACTCCCCAATCCCCGGTTGCTGAAGGGGTGAAAACCCCTTCAGTCACTTACCTGAGGCAGCGACATGTCCCACATCGCTGCTTCTTCCTCCGCCGCCGCTCCTCCCTGTGATTGCGTCGGCCGGTGGGCGAGACTGATCCCACCCACCAGCCGGGGAGACCTAATGCGCATGCGCGGCAATGCCGCACATGCGCATTAGTGCTCCCCATAGGAAAGCATTGAAAAGCATTTTCAATGCTTTCCTATGGGGAAATGAGCGATGCTGGAGGTCCTCACACAGCGTGAAGATGTCCAGCGACGCTCTAGCACAGGTTTTCAGTGCTATAAACCCGGAAGTGCCCTCTAGTGGCTGTCTAGTAGACAGCCACTAGAGGTGGAGTTAACCCTGCAAGGTAATTATTGCAGTTTATAAAAAAAACTGCAATAATTACAGTTGCAGGATTAAGAGTAGGGGGAGTTGGCACCCAGACCACTCCAATGGGCCGAAGTGGTCTGGGTGCCTGGAGTGTCCCTTTAATTTGTAGGCCAATATGTCAATATATCAATAAAGTTGTAATGGTACTTAAAGGCCCTTAATGCTGTCTTAGCTTAAGGGATTAAACTATTTGCAAACATTTTAGCCCCAAAGCTGTGCAGGTATGTATATTTCCCATGTCGTTTGTTTAATGAGAAGCTAGGTATAGACTGAGGGTGTCTGCTGAAGCTCTCAACCTATTACTGGCACCCAGTCCAATGACTCTGCATAGAACCCTAAGACCTGGGAGGATGAAGAGGGACAGAGTGGACAGTTGCTGTCTACACAGCTTTGGGGTTATTACAATAGTTAACGGTTTAACCCTTTAAGGGGACAATGTTGTCATGGTGCCTGGAGTGTTCCTTAAACAGTTTTCGTTAAAGATACAAATTATGTGCATGGCATTAGCTTAATGACATACGGTAATAAGACTTTGATTAGAATGTTAACAAAATTACTAACTTCAACTGCAGTATAACTGATGATAAAAAAAAGCTACAAAAATTAAAGCAGTTTTTTCATCTTTAGAAGTCTTTCAATAGTGCTAATAAAACCCTAAAGGTGATAAACTGACTTGTATTGTGTTAGCTGAGGAGAGAAGTAAAGGTAGATATACTTACCCAAAGTTCTCCCTCGCAGGTGCCACCATCTTTGTTGTCGTAACTCCTAGCTCTGAATCAATGTAGAATTCTCATGCAAGTGCAAGAGTGCAACATATAGCTTATCAAAAATATAAAATTAAGGTCATAGTAACGACTGAACATTCATCCTAGGAACTACCTTTATCTAGAGATCGAGTTCTTGGGGTAATGATGGCCATTGGGGCTTTGATGATGGCCTACATGCTAAGCAAAGTGATAGCTGTTCAGGAACAAGACAGTAACTAGTTTAACCAGGACGGGAAAGGCCAGGACAGAAATAGATCAGAACAACAACTGAAACAATCATATAAAGGCACAGACAAAACAGTCATGAACAGGTGGAGACGTTAGTTTATACATAGACTTGAATGATTCAGCGTTGAAGACAGGTAGAAACTGGGGCAGCAAAATTGTGTCAGAACTTGATTGACATTGCTCTAAGTAAGAAACCGGCTGGCACCTCAACATATACACAGGCCAAGTCATATATGGCCAGGAGAATGCTGGGTTTAAGCAGGAAGGTTCATTGTGTATGCTTCTCATGCTTTATTATCTGTATATTGTAGGTTTTATTATGCTTCTCACTGGTCGTAGCCTCCCAAAGTACGGATATCCCTCTAGAAGCTGCTTTGCTGTTGCGTGGAGAACCAATGGGATTCAGGGCACACATCCGCAGTGAGAGATACGTGGAGGATGTCTTGTGTGCTGGGGATGAGTACAAACACCCCAGATCTCAGCACTGCTGCAAAAAATGTTTAAGTGGTGAGTGACCCAGTATTCCTGAATATTGTGTGATTGTTTGTTTGTTTGTTTTTTTGTTGTTGCTTAGCAAGACAAAAGCATGACATCATAAACAAGTCTCCTAGCAGATAATAATGGTAATTCTAGAACAGGTAATTCTTGAACTGGGGGGATCCCCCCAAGTGTTGGATCCCAGAACCATGGTACCATGTTGGCCACAAGTCAAAATAGCAGAGGAGAGCATTATGTAATTTAATATACAGGGCCAAGCAAACCATATCTCTGTATCGTATTCCAGGAGAGGTGATAGAAACATAGAAATAAATGAATGAAATTCTTCGAGCTGGCCTTCGATTGTGTCCCAATATCCACTGATCTCAGCCTTGAAAACACTTTAAATTTATGTTTGCTTCATACTTATTTCAAAAACATTTTATATTAATAATAGTAAACTTTTTTTAATGGGCTTAGTTTTTTTATTTTGAACACATCTTTTTTATGTTTTGCTTTTTCAATTTCAATAACTGTCATTTCATAACCATTTTCCACATATCTAACTATCTGTCTTGCTTCTTACCGTTAATACAACCAGCAATCTATCATCTCTTCTGGATACTGTCAGTATACCTTCAAATCTATTATAACCCATAGACCTGTATTAATTTAATGGGGAGCATCAGTACACAATTTAAGAACTGTTTGTAGGTTAATTATCGATAGCCTAGCATTTATTATTCTCGCACTATTACCTGGAACACCTGATTATTATTTATTATTTATTTATTATTGCCATTTATATAGCGCCAACAGATTCCGTAGCGCTTTACAATATTATGAGAGGGGGATTTAACTATAAATAGGACAATTACAAATAAACTTACAGGAACAATAGGTTGAAGAGGAGCCTGCTCAAACGAGCTTACATTCTATAGGAGGTGGGGTGTAAAACACATTAGGACAGGAATTTACAATCAAATAAGGTGGGCTGCCCTTTAGGAGAGGGCAAGAGACAGGTATGTGAGGTAAGGGTTAGTCTTGGAGGCCATAAGCTTTCCTAAAGAGATGGGTTTTAAGGCACTTCTTAAAAGATGCAAGACTAGGGGAGAGTCTGATGGCGGTAGGCAGGCTATTCCATAGGAAGGGAGCCGCCCGCGAGAAGTCCTGCAAGCGCGAGTTGGCCGTACGAGTGCGGACAACGGACAGGAGGTGGTCACGGGCAGAACGGAGAGACCGAGAAGGGACATACCTATGGATCTGTGAGGAGATATAAGAGGGGCTAGAGTTGTTCAGTGCTTTATAGGTGTGAGTTAGTACCTTGAATTGACTCCTATAGCATACAGGAAGCCAATGTAAGGACTGGCAGAGGGGTGAGGTGTGAGAGAAACGACTAGAGAGGAAAATCAATCTAGCAGCAGCATTCATTACGGACTGTAAGGGTGCAGTACGGCTATTGGGGAGACCAATCAGGAGAGGGTTACAATAATCCATGCGGGAAATTACTAGAGCATGGACAAGCTCCTTGGTAGTATCTGGTGCGAGAAAGGGGCGGATGCGGGCTATGTTTTTAAGATGGAATCTACAGGATTTGGCAACATGCTGGATGTGAGGCTCAAAGGTGAGACCAGAGTCAAGTATGACGCCAAGACAGCGCGCTTGCAAGGATGGACTTATGTTGGTACCACAAACTTGGAGGGAGAGCGAAAGAGGAGGATCAGTATTAGGAGGAGGAAAGACAAGGAGCTCAGTTTTTGAGAGATTGAGTTTCAGAAAGCGGGAGGACATCCAGTCAGAGATGGAAGAAAGGCAAGCAGTGACACGTTGCAGGACGGCAGGGGAGAGGTCCGGGGAGGAGAGATATAGTTGGGTGTCATCAGCATACAGGTGGTAGTGAAATCCAAAAGAGGTTATAAGTTTGCCAAGAGAGGCAGTATAAAGAGAAAATAGAAGGGGACCAAGGACGGAGCCTTGGGGAACTCCAACTGAGACAGGGCAAGGGGAGGAGGTATCATTAGAAAAGGAGACACTGAATGAGCGTTGGGAGAGATAAGAGGAAAACCATGAGAGGACAGAGTCACAGAGACCAAGCGATTGAAGAGTTTGAAGAAGGAGAGCATGATCAACGGTGTCAAAGGCCGCTGAGAGGTCAAGAAGAATTAGTATGGAGTAGTGGCCTTTGGATTTAGCTGCGATTAGGTCGTTAGTAACTTTGATAAGGGCAGTCTCTGTAGAGTGGAGAGGGCGGAAGCCAGATTGAAGAGGGTCAAGGAGAGAATTGGAATTGAGGAAATGAGACACACGGGTAAAGACAAGTCTTTCCAGAAGCTTTGAGGAAAAAGGGAGCAGGGATATGGGATGGTAGTTAGAGGGGGTGGATGGGTCGAGGGATGGTTTTTTTAGTATAGGTACTACAGTGGCATGTTTAAGGTCAGCAGGGACGATGCCAGAGGAGAGCGAGCAGTTGAAGATGTGTGTTAGAGAATTAATAAATCTCCAGAATTGATTGAGGGTTTTTTCCCCAGTTTTATTTACCCTCCAACCTCCTATTCACGACCAGCTTGTAAAATGTGTGTTGTATTTCCTTGCTCTGAGTGATGTGGAAACATTTGTGCTGTTAATTCTTATATTTTCATATACATCTCTTCCAAATAAACGTATAGTTACTTTTGTTTCTGACGTCTTAGTAGGGATAATTAAAGTTTGTAACCCTGCTTGTTTTACAAACTCCTGCATGTCAAAAATCTAAAAGCTATTAAAAATCAGATATATAGAGTGAAGGAACTTGTACATGAAATTTATATAAAAATATTTATAGATTTGCTGTTGATTCAAAAGAAAGCAAACACCCCAGTTTAAAGTGATTTCTGGGTGTAGTTTCTCAATGGGAATAAAAGTACACCGTGACTCCAAAATGACAATCCATTTTCTCCTCGGACTAACAAGCTGTTCCCACGCATGTTAGTGATAAATTGTTTGAATATTCTGTTATTTCAAAAAACATACAGCTCGTTTTCTAAAATATCTACAAAATATTTTAAAACGGCTTCAGGAGGCAGACAATTCTATTTTTGTTGTTTCTGTAAATAAAGATGGACTTTAGTATTTTTTTTCAGCCTGGACAACTATGTAACTATGTAACCCCAAATCTCCTATCTTCCAGTTTTAAAGTTTTAAAGGTCTATTGTACTTTGGACAGTTATTTAAAAAAATAACAGGTTACAGGAAATCTGTTTGTACTGGCCTCGTATAAATTTATATAAGTATATTTTAAACCAACTAAGATGTATCTTCTAAATTAAACAAACTCAGTGTCAGGGTGGTGGTCTGGTGCCCGGGACCCGGGACCCAGACACTGTCCGGGCGGCGGTGCAGAACCGGGACCCAGTATGCCTGATGTTCAGAGTAGGAGTCACAGCGTGGAGGTGGATTAGCAGGGTCTGGTGCAGGGTAACTGCACGCCCCCTGGTGTTGAGCACCAGCGTTCGTGCAGCCACACACCAAGACTCTGAATCAGCTTCAGCGGATACCAGGAACTAGGAACATGGAAATTAAGCAGACCTCCCAGGAGCTTAATAGGGAGGCTCTGCAGCAAGATTGTATCCAGTACTAGAAGCAAGGCAAGACTAGAGATAGGCACCAAACATGAAAACAAGACAAAACTAGGAGAACCCAGAACCAGAGAAGGATAGTAAGCTAGACCCAGAACATATACACAAGGCATGAGGAAAACATGAACATAACATGGGCATGACTGGACAGGACTGTACATGGGCTGGGTATACAAACTAAAACAAGACAAGATAACATAGGCAAAACAAGAGGAGAAATAACTAAGTACTACATATGGAAATCATGGGGATTTAGTCACACTATATGATCATACATTGCATAAGCCTGCCAACAACGCCAAATGTACCCTATATCTGGCAGGTCCTACACTGCCTAATGTATGCTAAAACAACCAAAAGACACATATAGCACTTACCTGCAAGAAAGGGCAGAAGCCTTGAGGAGCTGCCTGCAGGAACACTGAAACAGAGAGGAATGATGGGAAAACAAACGGGTGTGGCAAATAAAACAAACATTTAAATGAATCCAAGAGACTGGGAAATCCAGGAACGGACTATAGGAATGAACCCAAAAATCCCAGCATAAAGAAAACCAGACAGACTAGAAAACCAAAAAAACAAGAAAAACTAAACAAGAATTGTAACAAGAGTACTGGATACCAGAAGCCAAGGCCAGACATCTCCACAGAACAGAGCAGGACATGACACTCAGGTTTTCAAGCCCTTTCTTACATCTAAGTAGAGCAGTGACATGGGCTAGTGTTGGATGAAGCTCCAGGATCTGTAGAAGGAAGAGGGGGTCATATGTCCCTTCAACTCCATTCTTGGACCACCCTACACCAAGTGGGGCTTTCAACTTCAAAATATGCAAAGAACAAGAAAGATGTCGCAATAATGGGAGATTAAAAAATGTTAATATGTTAACATCTGATTGAAAATGAAACCATTTTGTTTTCACGCAGGCTGCCAGGCTGCCAGTAACAACCAGGGGAGGTGTAGCTAGGGCTGCATGAACAAAAAAACAAGTATGATTTAACTCCTAAATGACATTAAATTGAGCAGTGAAACTTCTGAGGCATGATCTATATACAAAAACTGCTTCATTAAGCTAAAGTTGATTTGGTGACTATAGTGTCTCTTTAAGGTGTATGTTGCTAAGGAATTCCTTATCCCATAATGGATACCTGCATTTATTTACATTTATTTGCATTTTGTATCATATGAATCTTACCCCAGTCTACCCAGTCTCCAAGCTTATCCAAATGCCTCTGTTGAGAAGTAATATTTTAAGTTACTCCATAAAATAACTTTTTCAAGCATAGAAATACTCCATTAACTAAGTTTCATGCACCCTTCTTCTAAGTCGCATTCAGCTCAAGAACAAATGGTTTCTTTTATCGAAAAAAGGTTTGATGTTTAAGATAACCTTTTGTATGGAATTGTAGTCTCTCCACTGCCACACCCTGAACTTTTTTCTACTAACTTCCTCGTAGAATGCAATTAACTTATACAGGCATGATCTCTCTTGCATAACGCAATTGTTCACAGCGATTTCCTTAATACCACAGATGCCAAATTCACAAATCGTTCATTTCTGGGCTGTGATTTAAATTTCTTTTTCAAGGTGACAGAAAAGGGTCCTGGCAGATTAAAACAAGTGATTTTGATATACACTAAGCTCCCTATGTATCCTGGGAGAATACCATCTGGCACTGGGGCCATTGAATTACATTACATTAAATGTATTTAGTTATTGTAGTACTTTATCCTGCATCATCCAATCACATTTTTCTTTGGAGTTTCTGCACAGCATTATGCTTATTTACAACCATATATTCTTAAAAAGCTTTTTTTAACTATCAGCAAACACAACTATTTATTTGAGACTAAAATACTTACTATTTGCTCTTCAATTTGAAATATTTGATATTTTTTCAAGTTCTTTCTTTTGTTTTGTTTATGTCTAGTTTCTTTTTTTTTTTATTATTATTATGCCATCGACCTTGTAATTTACAAACCTATGTTGGCTGCTAACTGATTTTACCAGCCCAAAATAAGTACATGTATTGTAACACTAGTTTAACAAACAACAAAACAGCAGAGATTTTAAAAAACAACAACATAGAAACATAGAATGTGACTGCAGATAACTTTCATTCCCTGGCCTTATCTTATAGTTAGAATGGCCTTATGCCTATCCTACGCATGCTTAAACTCCTTCACTGTGTTAACCTCTACCACTTCAGCTGCAAGGCTATTCCATGCATCCACTACCCTCTGAGCAGTGGCGTACACATGACCCATGGGGCCCCGGTGCGAAAATTGTTCTGTGGGCCCCCCCCCACGCTTACTCTGCACGGGCCGGGGCCGCAACACATGGCGGCGGGCACCTGGTCGCAGGGGTTGCAGGGCTGCGACCCCGGTATGTACGCCAGTGCATGCAGATGCACACACACTTAAAGGACCACTACAGACACCCAGATCACATCAGCTCAATTAAGTGGTCTGGGTGTCAGGTCCCTCTAGTTTTAAACCTGCAGCTGAAAACATAGCAGTTTCAGAGAAACTGCTATGTTTCACTGAGAGTTAATCCAGCCTCTAGTGGCTGTCTCACTGACAGCCGCTAGAGGCGCTTCCACGATTCTAAGACACTGAACGTCCATAGGAAAGCATTGAGTAAAGCTTTCCTATGGGTGGTTTGAATGCGTGCGCGGCTATTGCCGCACATGCGCATTCGGAGCTGAGAGGCGGAGGGATCCCCAGCGCCATGGGAGTCCGGCGCTGGAGAAAGGTAAGTGCTGAAGACACACACACACACTCTCACGAACAGACGCATACACACTAGCTAACAGACACACACATTTACTGACAGAGACACACTCAGCGACAGACATACATACACACTCACTTACAAAACATACACTCTCACTGACAAACACACACACCAACACTCACTCTAACACACACACCAACACTCACTCTAACACACACACTAACACTCACTCTAACACACACACTAACACACAACACACTCACTTTTTTGGGGGGTTTTTTTATCCCCCCAGCCTCCTTACCTTTTGGAGTGCTGAGGGGATTCCCTGGGATCCAGGGGTGCTGCTGGGCTCCTAGGCGGCCAGTCACCGGGCAGGCAGGCTGGCGGGCGCGCGAGGGAGCACTCTCCCCTGAGTGCTTCCTCTTCAGCTCCCTTGCGCGCCGCGTAGGGATGCCGGCGCCGGAAGATGACGTCATCTTCCAGCTCCGGTATCAGTACGCGGCACGCGAGGGAGCTGAAGAGGAAGCACTCAGGGGAGAGTGCTCCCTCGTGCGCCCGCAGGACTGCCCGTGGGGTTACACGAGGGACAGCCTCGGGGGGCCCTGAGGTGGCTGGCTCCTGGGCCCCCCAGGAGAAGAGGCTGGCCCAATGGGTACATACTGGGTGAAAGGGGCGGCCGGGCCCCCTGGTGGGCCGGGCCCGGTCGCAGCCGCGACCCCTGCGACCCTGGTATGTACGCAACTGCCTCTCAGTAAAGTAATACTTCCTGATATTATTTTTAAACCTTTGTCCCTCTAATTTAGTGCTCTTGTTGTGGTAGTTTTTCTTCTTTTAAATATAGTCTCCTCCTTTACTGTGTTGATTCCCTTTATGTATTTAAATGTTTCTATCATATCCCCCCTGTCTCGTCTTTCCTCCAAGCTATACATGTTAAGATCCTTTAACCTTTCCTGGTAAGTTTTATCCTGCAATCCATGAACCAGTTTAGTAGCCCTTATCTGAACTCTCACTAAAGTATCAATATTCTTCTGGAGATACGGTCTCCAGTACTGCGTACAATACTCCAAGTGAGGTCTCACCAGTGTTCTGTACAATGGCACGAGCACTTCCCTCTTTCTACTGCTAATACCACTCCCTATACAACTAGGTATTCTGCTAGCATTTCCTGCTGCTCTATTAGATTGGCTTATCCCTCCTTGAACATCAACCCTGTTACATATCTTAGTATCATCAGCAAACCCTGTTACCATCAAGACCTTCTGCAATATCACTAATAAAAATATTAAAGAGAATGGGTCCAAGTACAGATCCCTGAGGTACCCCACTGGTGACAAGCCCAAGCTTTGAATATACTCCATTGACTACAACCCTCTGTTGCCTGTCACTCGGCCACTGCCTTACCCATTCAACAATATTGGAATCCAAACTTAAAGATTGCAGATTACAAAACAAAGAAGCATAAAAAAAAAAATCCAACAACATTTATTCTTAGCCTTCAACTCAGTTTTTCATTTTCCAGTTTAGTCTGTTTAATTAACCTATTGCTTATTTATCATTTTAGGTATGATACCACTAATATATCTGATATAAATATTTGAAATGCCATCTTGATTTTATTTCTTGATTGACATTTCTACAAAGCCACAATGCTTTGGATTTCTTTGTTTTGATTTTCTTTCTTTGACTGTGTACTGAAAAATTTACTTTTTTATGCTCAATGCTTTTTATTTATTCCGAAAAATAGTTTCCACTGGAATTGTCATTTTTAGAATTAAATATTTCTGAACTGGCAATATATTATGGTCTCTCTTTCTTAAAGGGACACTTCTGGCACCACAACTACTTTATCAGCCGGCTTCCTTTTAGGAGTTAAACCATTGACAAAACAGTTTAAACCTAAAGGCTTCCATCCGGTGTTGGTCAGCTTTGCTCAAAAACTTTGGTTGCAGTTAGTGACACTGTTTGAAGCCTTGGGCTGTAACGGAAGTTGGGGGGCACTGGACTGAAGACTTTAGGGTGAAACCATTCATTAACAGTTTAACCCCTGAAAGTAAGCTCCGATAATGTTGTAATGTTCCAAAATATTTTTTCACTAGATAACTTTCTAGACTGTCTATCTCATAACCATTGTCTGGTTAATTAAAATCATCTATAATTACAGTTTTATCTAGATAGCAGCTTTTTCATTTCATGACCTGCTCTTCCTTCTTAGTTTTCATGTTTATGAGGTTTAATTTCTACAAATACTGTATTTCCCCTTTTATGCAATTTTCTACACACAAAACATTCGCCATTTTCGATGAAAGCATCAAAACTTTTTATTTTTTTTTATTTTTTTTTAAGCCTTTGATTCAGGTTTCACATGTATTAAGGCCTTTTGGCCTGTAATTGTGGGAGGGGCGTATGACTCACCTTCTCCCTACTTAAGGGACACCCCTTACCTGGCTCCATACCGTTCGAGGTCAGCGCTGCATCTGAATCCACTTCCGGTTCACGGACGGCGCCATCTTGCTTTTCAAAAAACCCCGCGGTTTCATTGGTGTAGCTGTGTCCAGGAGCCCTTACAGGTTTTCCGCCCGTCCAGCCACGCACAAACCGGGTCTTCGTCGCAGATTAAGTCCACAGGACTTCAAAATCATAAGTCCGTCGCCCGGATCACTTCCCACGGCGTCGCAATTTTAACAGCCTTACTTACTTACGGCCACACGCTTTACGGCCAAGTCACAGGCACATTAACCCTCTGGCTTCCGGCATAATCACGATATACCCTATGTACTGACCAACGTTTAAGCTCTTGTATTCAGCAATCTTATTCTGGTTTTATTTTCTCCCTCTCTCAATATCAGTACCTGTAGTTTGTTTTCAGGTTCTATTGGTATTATTATAAAAATTACGGAACCTTGCATATGACTGGAGCATATCCTTCCTATTAAATTTTCAAATAAGTTTTATTTAGGTTATGGTTTCAATCTATTATCAGATATTGCACTATTAGTGATATTAGAATGTTTTTCATGTTATACATATATATGGAGTTTTGCTTAAACAACTTTACATTATTCATATATATCTCACGCAGCACTTATGTTATAAATTATGTTTAAAAAATCAGTTAGAAGATTACGCTTCTATCACACCATGTACACACGTTTCTTACATGGCACGCATATATTCTGACTTTTTCTTTATGTACTCAAACTACATACACAAGAAAATAACAAGAAAAAGGAAACTCAAAAGGCTGGAAAGTGGGGGGGGGGGGGGAGGAAAAGACACTCCCGTATCCCATTGCCGAGCCTCCAGAGTATAGAGGTCACCTGGACTGGTTAAAAGGGGGTAACCCTGGAAATTGTAGAAAAAAGGAAGAAAAAAACCCAAAAAGGGATGTCTTATATAAAGACTGCCCAGAGGGTAAATACCCAGTCCAATCTCAACAGTAGTGTAGTTGCCAAAAAATAAAAAAGCCTTTATTGAAATCTATTAAAAACCTGGGTTATCAGTGATGGACAGAATAATATAGGGAGAAATATGTATGATAGGAACAGGGCTAGTCAAGAGCCTAATAGCGAAAAGGAACCCTCACAAAAAACGGAGAGGGGATAGAAGGCAAAATGTACCCCCATACATAACTCAGGTAACAAAGCAGTAGGAGAGAACAGGGAAAGGGAGAAACACACACTCCCAACCAAACAGTAGTGCTATGCTAATACCCTATCTCCTATAAAACACCTTCGTGGGTGTTCTAATCTAAATGCTGTCATGCTCATAGATAGATGTAGGGATGCACGATTAAATAGAAAGCTAACTATTCCAGAATTTGTATTGGCATTTGGCATTTATCGTGATGTGATTTGTACGGTATATCCCCACAGACGTGAGGAGTTTGACTTATATATGCACAGGCTGGTGGACCTGGGCAACAAATATGGTGGGTCAGCTTTCTATGACTACCATAGATCCTTTTCTGCCAAAGTGTCTGGCGCTTTCTCACAGTACGGGACAAGGTCCAACTGGAGCAAGATTGATACGGTCATTTTCTGCAGGCTCTTTGCAGGTCTGAGAGCACCGGCCTGTGCATACTGCTCCTCCATGGCCCATACTGCCAATTTTTGTCCAACCACTGCGAACGAACCTACTACCTCACAGGGCACTGGTTCCGCTGGTTCGGCAGAGAAAACACCCAAAGACAAACTGGGTCGTCCTATCAAGTTTTTGGGGAAATCCCAAATATGTAATAATTTCAATGTTGGTGCATGTAATTACAGTGGATGTCGGTTATTGCATATATGTTCAAAATGTTTTAGGGCACATGCGAAAACTATGTGTCCGAATAAAATGTACCCTAAGCAATACTTAACTGAGATAAATATTTCTGCACTCACGGCATTACTGTCACAACATCCATCTAGACATTTGGTAGACTTCATCATCACTGGTCTATCACAAGGATTCCATACTGGTCTCATACACATGCCTTCAGGAATCCTTGAATGCCCTAATTTACAATCTGCACAACAAAACCCTACAGCGGTTAGCGCACTTATAGCCAAAGAAGTGGCAGAGGGCTTCTTATTAGGACCCTTTCAGTCCCCTCCTTTTACCACATGGCGGACAAATCCCATCGGTATTGTCACGGGGAAATCTTCCCACAAACAAAGACTTATCATCGATCTGTCTGCACCTCACACCTCTGCCACACCGAGTCTGAACTCCCTTATCCCATCCGAGGAATTTTCACTTCAATACTCCACCATAGATCACGCCATTACGGCCATCATGCAGGCAGGGGTCGGAGCATGGCTCAGCAAGACTGACATAACAAATACTTTCAAAATATTGCCTATCCACCCTACACTATGGCACCTGCATGGCATTAAGTGGGCCGGGCACTACTACTTTTTCTCACGCTTAACGTTTGGTTCAAAAAGTAGTCCGGCCATTTTCGACGTATTCGCCGAAACACTATGCTGGTTATTGTTAAATGTAGCCAGATGCCCTACAGTTATACACTACCTGGATGATTTCTTACTGATTGAAGAGAATATTTCCCCTCCCAGTAGCCTCATAGAAACCATCAGTCTTTTTAAACAGGTGGGCGTTCCAGTTTCCCCCACCAAAACTGAAGGACCAGATACAGTCATCACCTTTCTGGGAATCATACTAGACTCAGCCACCATGCAAGCCAGCCTGCCACGCACCAAGATAGAGATCATTCTTACCAACATCAACCTCTACATACACCTCGGTACTTGCAACCGCAAAGAATTGCAATCTCTACTTGGGTCACTGAATTTTGCCATGCGCATTATACCTCAAGGCCGGGCTTTCATCTCACGGCTCCTATACATGTTCCCACTGTTTAGCCATGATGCACACATGTTACCCCTGGATACCCAGGCCACGGCAGACCTACTTTTTAACCACCTGGAATGGGAAAAGCATGTTCCTCCCTAAATTGTCTGACTCCTCACCTACCATCTGGTCAGACGCGGCGTCTACCACAGGTTTTGCAGCAATTTATGGGAATGAATGGCTTTGGGGTAGCTGGCCTCCAGGGGTTCAGGACCTGGAGAGTTTTTCCACTACCTCAGCTCTATTTGAGATATATCCCATTGTGGCAGCTGCCGTGACATGGGGGCATCTATGGGCAGGTTCGTCAGTACGTTGCTACTCAAGACAACCAAGCAACATGCCACATCATAAACAAAGGTCGATCCAAATCACTGACCATTATGAGGTTCTTGAGGAAACTCACCTGGCTGGCTGCGTGTCACAATTTCTTCTTGTTTTGTGTGCATGTCCCAGGTGTATGTAACACGGCGGCTGACCATTTGTCTCGTTTCAATTTACAGGCTTTTCGACAAATACTTTCGTCAGCTGCACGCACAGCCACGACCACTCCACCTTTCCATCAGCTAGTAATGGACTAGACGCTATCATGCAACATAGCAGGACATTGTCACAATTAGCGCTGTCCACCAATACCCGGAGAACCTATGACAGTGCTTTCCTTCTATTTAAAAGATTTATGTCGTTACACAACATCACACAACCTTTCATTATGACATCCTTGTTGGGTTTTGCTTCCTTTTGCCACCTCAAACTCAAGTTATCATACAACACAATCAAGCTATATCTAACAGGCGTACAACATCACATGCTAACATTACAACCAAACAACACAAGTTTTATGTCCTCCTACCAGATCAAGAACATCCTTAGGGGTATTCAGAGATCCGAACCCCCAAGTACTGCACAAAGGCTACCCATAGACTTCAATATTTTCAAAGATCTATCCAAACTACTAGATTTAAAACCCTTTGCCAACAACACAAACCTTGTTATGGATTTTTAAGACCAAGAGAATTTACCGCCATCAACACAACCCAGTCCACTCACATTCTGCTTCATTCACACTTAACAAAACACATGGATTACTATATCTTGGCTCTGCATCACTCCAAAACCAATCAACACGCACCTCCGGTAGAGGTTATATACTATCCTACCCATAACGAGTGGTGCCCCGTCACATTACTGGACACATATACCCAGCTTTTTAAAGCGTCACCATCTCAACCACTTTTCTGTCTACAAGGTTCGGTACTCACTACCACCACCTTCATGACTCACGTCAGGTCTTTACTTACACAACTAGGCCTAAAATCAACTAACTATTCTGGCCACTCCTTCCGCATAGGAGCGGCCTCCACAGCGTCCAGTGCAAACATTCCAGTACATGTTATCAAGTCACTAGGGCGCTGGAAGTCTTCTGCATACTCTAGATACATACCTAACCCGGTACAAGAAGTTAGAAATGCCTTTCAAGACATGTCTGGTTAAAGTATGTATATTGCTCGTTTTGTAATAAATTTGATTTTCTACTTTTGTCCTCTTTATTTACAGGCCTACCTCATCTTCGGTTCCGGCACACCACAACCGACTTGCTCTTTTAATACCATCCCACACCTATCAGTGTTTGTATCTTCTGTACTATCATGAGCCCTTAACACAAGTATTAAGGCCTTTTGGCCTGTAATTGTGGGAGGGGCGTATGACTCACCTTCTCCCTACTTAAGGGACACCCCTTACCTGGCTCCATACCGTTCGAGGTCAGCGCTGCATCACCCTCCCACCCACTCCTCATTATTAACTCATTTTTTCCTTACATTTCTTCTTGGTGGGCCCTCTTTATTTACAGGCCTACCTCATCGTCGGTTCCGGCACACCACAACCGACTTGCTCTTTTAATACCATCCCACACCTATCAGTGTTTGTATCTTCTGTGCTATCATGAGCCCTTAACACAAATATATATATATATATATATATATATATATATATATTTATCGTTCTAAACTCTGTATATCCATTTAAATGAACTGCCCAGTAATGTGATCCATGCCGTTATAGTATACTGCTTATCATATCCCAGTGACTCAAGCTTTCCCAGTTTGTCAATCAGATGGCTTGCATTAGCAAATAAGCATTTAATATTTCAAGAAAGCAGCCTCTGGTACTTTAATATATTTCTATATATATATATATATATATATATATATATCATATTATTCTACGCTCAAATCTTACAAATCCTCCCACCCCATACTCAGCTAACTCCTGTATCCTGCATCCCCCCATTCACAGTTTGCAATTTAGGCAGCAGAATGAACCTCTGACAGTAATAATATCATTGACGTCTCACTCTATTCACATTATTGTGAGAGTATTGGATTGGAATTTCTGAATTCTTAAAGGGACACTCTCAGCACCAAAACAACTTTACCTTAATGAATTAGTTTTAGTGTATATATCATGCAGTCCAACTGCTCAATCCTCTGCCATTTAGAATTAAAACCATTTTGCCATACATTCCCTCGCACAGTCTCCCTACACACCTTCTGAAAAAGAGTCTACATTTTGTAGCTCATTGCACAGGGTGTTTCATTTAGAATATATCTCCTGTTATGTTAATAGCTTGCTGGTGCCTGCAGGAGTTTATTTTGTGTGATTAAAGTTCAATTGACAGATATAAAAACTTCTAATCTAAAGTAAACACACTGTGTTATAAGTTCTGATAGAAAATAAAACCATTTTTTTTTCATGCAGGCTGAGTGAGTCACAGCCAGGGGAGGTGCGGCTAGGGCTGCAAAAAACATGACATTTGCACAGACGTTATTCGGCATGTGCTAAAAACCTTATATAAACCTTTGCACAGACGTTATTCGTCATGTACTATAACCTTATACTAAATAAGACACGGACACAGTTAATTCTGTTGGAGTACAAAGTCCACAGCTTTTATTAATTAAATTATTACTTAAATTATCATAAATTAACATAATTAACATAATTTAGGGTCATTGTCCAACTATACATTAAGTTACTATACCCCCCACACAGTACCCCTGACAATGACCCTACCAATTGAACAATAAATAACCAAATAACAATTCACTTGAAACACGGCCTACCAAAGAGGCCCCACATCATACTGTTAACTGTAGGGGTGTACCTCAGACACCCCTACACCCCCAGGTTCGTCGCCACCGAAGAGCTAGAACCAACCAGTCCTTAATTCCATCAGGCCTACACCTCGGCCTGTCCAGTTCAAACTCCACGCCAAATTCCAATTTTCACTACGCCCTGTTCTGCCGCTGTGACTAAACGGAACTGCTAAAATCAGGGAGGGTGGGTGGGACAATTTACAGGTAAGAGAGGCTCTGGTTAAAATGGCCCCTATTCTAATGGCTGCTCTTTATACTCCCTGTCTCCACCCCCAAGCACCATTACCCTAACCCAACCCCCAAACACTAGCACCTGCCCACTCCCTGGCTCTGTCAAGGCCCACTCCTCCCACTGCGTTGTTCCATGGGCTTCATGACATTTGCACAGACGTTATTCGGCATATGCTAAAAACCTTATATAAACCTTTGCACAGACGTTATTCGTCATGTACTATAACCTTATACTAAATAAGACACGGACACAGTTAATTCTGTTGGAGTACAAAGTCCACAGCTTTTATTAATTAAATTATTACTTAAATTATCATAAATTAACATAATTAACATAATTTAGGGTCATTGTCCAACTATACATTAAGTTACTATACCCCCCACACAGTACCCCTGACAATGACCCTACCAATTGAACAATAAATAACCAAATAACAATTCACTTGAAACACGGCCTACCAAAGAGGCCCCACATCATACTGTTAACTGTAGGGGTGTACCTCAGACACCCCTACACCCCCAGGTTCGTCGCCACCGAAGAGCTAGAACCAACCAGTCCTTAATTCCATCAGGCCTACACCTCGGCCTGTCCAGTTCAAACTCCACGCCAAATTCCAATTTTCACTACGCCCTGTTCCGCCACAGCACCTAGCTTGACCACCTTAAGCACAAGTGCGACCCCCACCACACCTAAACAGGGCCTGTTCTATACCTTCGTGAAAGCCTAGGTTCAACAAATCATTCCCCACGTCTGACAGGTGTACACCGTCCCTCCTAAAATACCCAGGCAACATGCCCTCCAACTCTCTGTGACGCACCACTACGCCCCCAGAACGTCTAATAAAAACTGCCATAATCTTATTAACTTTACCCCTTGATCGAGCTATTGCAGCCGGATCCCTGGCGTGTCTCCACGCAAAGCGCGGAACCATCTCGGACCACACCACCACCACGCCAGGAACCAGCTCCCTCAGCCGATCCACATCCCTTTTCATCCTCCTCACCAACTCCCTTTGGGGAATCCCACCTAAGTCGTTCCCCCCTCCGTGAACCAACACCACATCCGGGACCGACCCACCAACCACTTTTCGAAACAAGAAACTACATAAACTCTCCCAACTAGCGCCCCTAAAACCAAACCAATATAGAGTCACTCGTTCCAATGGAAAGCCCAGCTGTGATCCGCTTCTGCGAACTGCGGCTCTCTTCTCCGCCCAGTACACATACGAGTGGCCCAGCAACCAAACTTCCAAACCTGAAAAGAGACAAAATTAGTGGCAGAAAAAAGGCAACATCCCCTTCCCAAATTCCTGGACCCAGTCATTTACACCAACTTATCCGGCCTTACGTACGAGCGGAATCGCATGGATTCCCACCTCCCTATCCGTTTGATCCTCTCGTCCCCCAAACCTAAACGCGCAGCCTCCGTCGCTGCCCCAATGCGAAAAGAGTGCGTCCCAAATTGGCTTGGTTCCAGGCCCAGCTTCTGCAATCCCATCCGAAAGACCCGCAGAAACTGAAATCGTGACAACGCTGAGCCATCGGCGTGCAAAAAGAAACAACCCTTCCCTTCTGGCCGAACCTCACTATACCTTGCACGGCAAGCCACCGGGCAAGCCCCTGATCCTGGCAACTCATACAGCACCACCGCACATCCCTTGCCGCAAACGTCCGTTTTAGACCGGCGCAGCCATATCTGCACCCTGTCACTACCTATGACCACGTCCTCGAACATTAATCCGCCGTTCCCTAACTTGTTGGCACTCACCAGCTCGCTAATGCGAAAAGCACCAAAGAACGGCCAGACAAACGCCCCAGAAAATAGTGTTACTTCGAAAGGGGAATACACAGCTCTATCAACACCCCTAACAGTTTTAGTAAAACCGAGAACGACACTGGCCGCCTCGGGTCCGCGAGCTTCTTACCCCTCTTAAAACCCTTCAACGCCTGGCGTATTACGAAATTCTTCGTAATGTCCTCCCACCCGTTGAACTTGAACAAAAACTCTAGAGCAGACATGCACCTATCTATCACGGCCGGTGACGCCTGTTTAGCGAACAAGCGACACAGTACCCACAACAGCACGACCACCCTCTGCCCCTGCGAACTGTCGCCCCCTACCTGATGTACCGCCTCTTCCCATTCCTTCCAAACCTTGACGTAACCCGACCAAGTGCTCGGCGCCAGAGAATTCTTTATACACTCCCCAAGCATGCGGTCCCGAGCTGCCACATCTCGCCCGGGCAGGCCTGCCCCTGTTCCATAGCGTCCGGCGCCGCTTCCCGAAATCGTTCCCACTGAAAACGAGAAAGCGCATCAGCCACCACGTTCAACATACCAGGGATGTGTCTAGCCCTAAACACCAAGTTGAAAGACATGCAGAGAAGGACAAAACGCCGCAGCAAACATAAAACAGGGGGGGGACGACGCCGACAAACTATTGACTGCCTGTACCACTGCCATGTTATCTGAGTGAAATATAATTTGCTTGTTTGCCAACACCGGCCCCCACAAACTTACCGCCACCACCACCGGGAATAGCTCCAAAAACGCTAGGTTTTTAATCAGCGAGCTCTGCTTCCAAGCCTCAGGCCATGGCTCGGCGCACCAGTGACCCCACAAGTAAGCCCCAAACCCTATGCTACCAGAAGCGTCGGTATACAGTCCCACAACCTCCCCTGTCGCCGCCGGCTCTCTAAAAATCACCGTCCTATTAAAATCCTGTAAGAACCGGTCCCACACCATTAAGTCCGCCTTCATATCCGCCGAAACCCTGATGTAATGCGACGGCAGTCGCACTTTGCTCGTAGCTTGCGCAAGGCGCCTACAAAAAACCCTCCCCATGGGTATGACCCGGCACGCGAAATTAAGGCTCCCTACCAGCGATTGGAGCCCCCGCAGTGTCACCTTCTTGGCCCTCCCCACCGTGGCAACCAACTCCCGTAGCCGTGACAATTTGTCCCCCGGCAGCCGGCATTCCCATTTTTCAGAATCAACTTCTAAACCCAAAAAACTAAGGCACGTCGTGGGCCCAACCGTCTTGTCTTCTGCCAGGGGAACCCCGAATTTGTGCGCCACCCATTGAAACACGTCCAACACCTGTTTACAACGGTCCGAGTCCCGGGGGCCCACGCAGAGAAAATCGTCAAGGTAGTGCACCACAGCGCCCCCTGCCGATTCCGTCCGCACAACCCACTCCAAGAAAGTACTAAACTTCTCGAAATAGGCGCACGAGATCGAACACCCCATTGGTAGGCACAGGTCAACAAAAATTTCCCCTTCAAAACAGCATCCGAGCAGATGATGGCAATCCGGGTGTATCGGGAGCAGTCGAAACGCTGCTTCCACATCTACCTTCGCCATCAGCGCCCCATGCCCCAGCCTCCTGACCAACTCGACTGCCTTGTCAAATGACGTATAAGAGACGGAGCTAAGGGCCGTGTCGATGTCATCATTCACCAAAGCCCCTTTCGGGTAAGATAAATGATGAATCAACCTGAACTTGCCTACTTCTTTCTTGGGGACCACGCCCAGCGGGGATATTCGCAAATCGGGCAATGGCGGCGACAAGAACGGTCCCGCCATCCTCCCCAGTTGCACTTCTTTACCTAGCTTTTCCCGCACTACCTCCGGGTGCTCCCGAACGGACTTGAGATTCCCACATAACGTACCTGGTCCCCTAACTACATAGGGAATAAAGAACCCCTCCCGGAAACCCCGCCACAAGAAAATTGCATCCTCCCTATTAACGTATCGCCTTAGCCAAGGCAACATCACGTCTATTCTCACCGGAGACACTCCCAGCTGAAGCTGCGGGAGCTGCCGCCCCTGCGGACCCTCCTCCCCCACCAGTCTTGCCCTTTTTGAAACAACGGTTGACACCGTGAGTCCCCCCGCAGCCGGAACATTCGTGCCTGAACCTGCAAGTATTTCCCCATTTGCAATGTCCCTCGTTGTACATCCAGCAGAAACCTTTCTTTTGCCCAGCCGACCCAGCCCCTGTGGCCGCGCCGGCTGCCCCGGGAAAGGGCGCCGCCTTCTGGGCCATCATAAGGCGCATCCATAACGGCAGGTCCATTTGGTCCCACCGCATGCTCGCATTCGCCGCTAGCCGCTGACGAAACTGTTCGTCGTACCTCCACCACGCCAAGCCTCCGTAGGTTCGGTACGCGTCTCCTATCCCATCTAAATAACAAAAGAGTTCTGAGCAACGCCCCGGAGCCTTCTCCCCGATGACACTAGCTAGAATGCAGAAGGCCCTCAACCAATTCCCAAAAGTCTTTGGTATCTTGCGATACCTCCGCCTTTTTTCCTCCTCCTCTTTCTTGGCATCCTTCTTATCCTCCTCCTTCAAGTCCAAGAACTCCTCTAGGGGAAGGAGGGAAAATATCTCCACAAACTCACCTTTCCATATCTTATCCTTCACCTCCGCTTTTAAATGACATCCGAGGGGGCCCGCGAAGGACACGTGCACGTTTTGCCGCGCCGCATCCGGGACATCACCTACTTCACGCTCCTCGCCCCCTCCTTCTAACCCAGCCGCGGCGCCTGACTCACCTCCGCCAGGCGCGGACAATCGCGTCCCCCCGAACCCAGCCACCGAGTCCCGACTACTCTCTTGTGCCCACACCTTCCCGAATTGCGCAGGCGACCCCTCCGTCCCAGACCAAGACTCTAAAAATGGGGTGTCAGGGTGTCGTGTGTGTGGGAACTCACCGCTCAAACCTCTGGCCGCAGTTGGCTGCAGAGGCGCCGTCCTTCCGTCCACCTTTCCAGGCACCGGAGAAACCCGTTGTCGCCGACTCCCATCCGCCTGGACTCGCCTCGAGACCGTAGGTGTATTGCTCCGAGACCTGTAGGGAGAAGGAAACCTGGGTAGTCTGTCCTGAGCCGTCCTCACCCGCCTTTCCTCCCTACGTTCCTCCCAGTCATCCTTAGCAATGCTTCGTCTCGCAGGGCGACTGCCCTCGCGAGGTGGTCCCCTCCTCCGATCACTGGACCTCCCTCCTGGTGAACCTGATCTTCTACGCTGAGTCCTCCTTTCGCCATCCCTGGAATTGCGCCTCCTGCAACAGGAGCCTGCTACGCTGCACCCGCTCCGCGCTGGGGACCTTTCCCTGCTTCCTGAACTCCTTGTTCTGCTCCTCGTGCCGCTGCGCCTGACGCCAGATAAGCGCCGTTCTTCTCCCCACCCGCTCCCTGCGGCCTCCATGTCATGAAGCTGCCCCTGAGAGCGGCCAGATGGGCCCTCTCGCCTACCGCTGCCATCCTTAACTGACTTAAATGGAGGAGCACTCTGCCTCCCATCTGTCGGTGCTGAGCCTGGCCTCTCTTCGGCCGTCTGCCCCATCCCAGATTCAGCATCACTATCCTGGCAGATTGCCGTGAGCCCGGACCCACTTGCTTCCTGCGAAGTCCCCCTGTCCCTGCAGCTGTCTCCCTGTCCTGCCACTGGCTGAGACGTTCCTGCCATGACTCTGCTGTCCCAGCCTCCCCCTAACGCCTGAGGGGCCGTTACATACCCTCCATCAACATTACTCCCCTGCCCTCCAGCACTGTCACTAGTGGCTGACTGGAGCCGCCGCTCACATGACCTCCAGCCAGCCCGGCCTCCGTCCCGGCCGTCTTCCGAGATCCACCCGGACCGTTTCTCCTGCCAGCCGCGGAACCGCGTGGCTTGTATCCCTCCGCCATAGTGCGCTGCACGGCCGTCCTTGCCAGGCCGCCGCCGCGCCCGCCGGAGCGCCTGCCTGGCTCTGCTGACCGGGCCTCACCCGGACCGTCGGTCACTTCACGTCCCGCTGAAGGGCTCCTCCTCCGCCGTGCTGCGGGCCCAGTGCCCGGGCTCAAACGCTGGGGTGTTCTTGTCCTCCTCGTCGGTCGACGGGCCGGTACCGCGGGAGCAGGCCCGGTAGCCCCCAACTGCTGATGAAGCCAATCCAGCCCTCTGTCCTTCACAGCTGCCCGAACACCATCCAGGATCTCTTCTAACGACGCCATAATCCTGCAGAAACGAAAAAGAAAAAGAACCTCGCCGACCTGACACAATTTACAGGTAAGAGAGGCTCTGGTTAAAATGGCCCCTATTCTAATGGCTGCTCTTTATACTCCCTGTCTCCACCCCCAAGCACCATTACCCTAACCCAACCCCCAAACACTAGCACCTGCCCACTCCCTGGCTCTGTCAAGGCCCACTCCTCCCACTGCGTTGTTCCATGGGCTTCAGAAACAAAGTGATTATACTCATAAATGGCAGAGATTTGAACAGAGAGACTGCATGTGCATGAGCTAAAGTTAGTTAAGTAGTATTTTTTTTTTTTTTAATTCTTTATTTTTGATGTGCATGTATAACATTCGCTTGACTGTAATGCCAGTAGTATTTAGATTTTTTTTTTTTTTTGCTTTGTGTTTCTTTAGCCTTCATAATTTACATATTTGCAAATATTTGTATATTATGCTGCAGGCAGAATGCTTTTTATTTTAGTGTCTGTATTCTCTTCATTTCATCACCACTTTAGTGACTCATATTTAATTGTTGTCTTTTCATGTTGGATAAAGTTTAATTGTTTTGTCTGTGTCACTGTAAATTGAACGTGGAGCTGTTAAAGGGCTACTTTATTGCTTAAATACAAAAAAAATAATAAAAAATAAAAATAAAATTAGTAGCTATATTCTGAATTAATATAAAAAAGAGCTTGTATAATCTGCAGGCCTTTTGTCTGCAGCCTTTGCTAACCCTCCACCTCTGACCCCGCCCAGACTTTCTGTGGCTGTCCAATCACAGACTTCCCAATGCAGCTCAATGAGAAGGCTTTGCCAGGCAGGTGTTTTGGGCAATTGTATGGAAATTTTCTGGAAATAAGCTTATTTTTATAGTGTCAACGAATTTCTGCAGTGCTTTACAATCATAGAATGGGGATCACTGACAACGAGTAATTGACGTACAAAATATAAACAGAGACAAGATGGCCTGGCTCAAAAGGGCTTACAATCTATGTTGCACCATCCTTTTCCAAAAAATAGCATTTTCTTCCATTGTGCAAAGTCAGCCCTGTGGTCAAAAATCCCCTAATCCTCCCTCTTAGTTCACAACTTTGGCTACGCATTAATCATTTATTATCCCCCATGTGTTTTGTTAATAACGTTCCCATCTGACGCTGCAGCAAGAAGTAGATGTTCCCACTCTGGAGCACAGTTTCCAGTCTTTGTTTTATGCAATCTCCTTCTCCCCTCGTGACTTCCTTTGTCGCCTGCCTTGGCAGAAATTCGCATTTCTTCTTTTTAAAAAACCAGCCCACAGTTAAGAAATAATGCGGCACGCGCGTTTCCTGAGGGTTCCGGAGTTAACAATAGCATTTCCTGAAGCCATTGATCTTTGCTGGAGATAGTAGTGGGGTCAGCATTATGTCTTAGTACCCGGGCTTGATTTTCTTTACATGCGCTTGGACCTAGTACTAGGGAAGGCATGATATATTCAGCATTGTTTTTTTCTGTCACTGGTTTTAATTTCTTTTTTTTGGAACTACAGTGAGGGAAAAAAGTATTTGATCCCCTGCTGATTTTGAACGTTTGCTCACTGACAAAGAAATGATTAGTCTATAATTTTAATGGTAGATGCATTTTAACATGAGAGACAGAATAACAAAAAAAAATCCAGAAAAACTCATGTCAAAAAGTTATAAATCATAAGTATCAATCAGCAAGATTTCTAGTTCCCAGGTGTATTTCATACAGGTAACGAGCTGAGATTAGCAGCACTCTCTTAAAGGGAGTGCTCCTAAACTCAGCTCGTTACCTGTATATAAGACACCTGCCCACAGAAGCAATCAATCAGATTCCAAACTCTCCACCATGGCCAAGACCAAAGAGCTGTCCACGGATGTCAAGGACAAGATTGTAGACCTTCATAAGGCTGGAATAGGCTACAAGACCATCACTAAGTAGCTTGATGAGAAGGTGACAACACTTGGTGCAATTATTCACAAATGGAAGAAACACAAAATAACTGTCAGTCTCCCTCAGTCTGGTGCTCCATGCAAGATCTCACCTTGTGGGGTTTCAATGATCATGAGTACGGTGAGGAATCAGCCCAGAACTACACGGGAGGCTCTTGTTAATGATCTCAAGGCAGCTGGGACCATAGTCACCAAGAAAACAATTGGTAACACACTTGAAAATGGGTCATGGATGCAGTGGCGTACTAAGGGGGGGGGCGGGGGGGCGGTCCGCCCCGGGTGCCATCAGGCAGGGGGGTGCCACCAGGGCTGGCCAGGCTTGTAGTTCAGTGAGCTGTGTGGCTGCACCGGGTGCCGTAGCAGCAGGGCGCCGGGCAGCCGACACAGCTCACACGCAGGGGCTGGAAGCAGGAAACCTGCACGGAGATTTGGGGGCGGAGCTAAAACGGCCGTGGGGGCGGAGCCAAGCCGGATGCGGGGGCGGAGCTAAATGCAGCCTCATACTGCTGCACACAGAGAGAGGGGAAGCAGGAAGGAGTCCCTGCTTCCCCAACTACAGCACAGGAGGGACTGGATCCACTCCTCCTCCAGCCCAAGCTGACTGTAAGTGAGAGAGTGTGTGCTGTGTGTAACTGTGATTGTGACTGTCTTTGACTGTGTGTGCTGTGTGTAACTGTGATTGTGACTGTCTGACTGTGTGTGAGTGTGTAACTGTGATTGTGACTGTCTGACTGTGTGTGCTGTGTGTAACTGTGATTGTGACTGTCTGACTGTGTGTGAGTGTGTAACTGTGATTGTGACTGTGTAACTGTGATTGTGACTGTCTGACTGTGTGTGAGTGTGTAACTGTGATTGTGACTGTCTGACTGTGTGTGAGTGTGTAATTGTGACTGTCTGACTGTGTGTGCTGTGTGTAACTGTGATTGTGACTGTCTGACTGTGTGTGAGTGTGTAACTGTGATTGTGACTGTCTGACTGTGTGTGAGTGTGTAACTGTGATTGTGACTGTCTGACTGTGTGTGCTGTGTGTAACTGTGATTGTGACTGTCTGACTGTGTGTGCTGTGTGTAACTGTGATTGTGACTGTCTGACTGTGTGTGAGTGTGTAACTGTGATTGTGACTGTCTGACTGTGTGTGAGTGTGTAACTGTGATTGTGACTGTCTTTGACTGTGTGTGCTGTGTGTAACTGCGATTGTGACTGTCTTTGACTGTGTGTGCTGTGTGTAACTGCGATTGTGACTGTCTTTGACTGTGTGTGAGTGTGTAACTGTGATTGTGACTGTCTTTGACTGTGTGTGCTGTGTGTAACTGTGATTGTGACTGTCTTTGACTGTGTGTGCTGTGTGTAACTGTGATTGTGACTGTCTTTGACTGTGTGTGACTGTGATTGTGACTGTCTGACTGTGTGTGAGTGTGTAACTGTGATTGTGACTGTCTTTGACTGTGTGTGATTGTGACTGTCTTTGACTGTGTGTGAGTGTGTAATTGTGATTGTGACTGTCTTTGACTGTGTGTGAGTGTGTAACTGTGATTGTGACTAGGGATCGACCGATTATCGGTTTTACCGATATAATCGGCCGATATTCGTTATTTTCGGCAATATCGGTATCGGCCAATATAGCTACCGATATTGCCGATAATACCTCCTAGGACCGCCAGGCTCATTACAAGCCCGGCGATCCTGGGGGGGGCGGCAGCAAGCGCTGACTTACCCTCCCAGCAGCTCCTGCAGCTCCATGTCTAAATCTCGCGAGACCCGCGGCTGCAGAGCGTTGCCACGGGTTACCATGGCAACGCTCCGCGCGGCACTAAGGGACGCGAGATTTACACTGGGGAGCTGGAGGAGCTGCTGGGAGGGTAAATCAGCGCTTGCTGCCAGCCGCCCCACAGTACTTAACAAGCCACCGGACCACCAGGAAATACTATATCCCCCCCTCCCTGGTAAGAAGGGGGGGGACTAAAAGAAACAAAAACAATACAATTTAAATATTAAAAAAATTATAATAAACATAAAAAAGGGGCGGGGCCTGGACGCGAAGCCGAGCGGGCGCAGGTCAGAGCTGCTCCCGCTCTAAACGCCAATTCTGTCTGATAAAAAGCCTTAAATCGACTCCAAAACTCGTCAAATGGGCCATCGACAAAGAGCTGCTGACAAGGGCTACGAGTTGGTGCCAAATATCAGGCACCGACTACAGAACACCCAGCAACGCAACCTGAGGCCTACAAGCATGGCAGGCGTGGAGGAGGCGGCCGCTCCCCCGCCGCCAACGCCGGCTTACAGGAAGAGACTGGGCCCACGTTCCCCCCCCTATGGACCGGCGGGGGTTATCCCGGTCCCAGCTACCCATCACCTGCTGCCAAACGACAACGGGGCAACCCGAAAACGACTGACACCTTGTGCAGCTGGGGACAAGATGGCGGACCCCACACGGACCCCCATCACACGGGAGCTACTGGAGCCGCTAGAGGTCCGCCTTGACAGGCTACTCACAGCCTTCTGGAAGAGGCTCGAGAGCGGTCCGCGAACCGCGAAACTGCCACCTGACCCACCTCACCCTCCCCGCCAAGCACCAAGCTCGATCAGCCGGCAGGCTCATGAGACACACTCCGACGAGAGGCGGAGGAGACGGGTGAAACCCAGAGCACGCGGACCACACAAGCAAGGGAACAGGGGACTAGACGCAATCTTCGCCCGTTTCTGGGCACAACTGGAGGCTCGAAACAAGGCAGCAACCCGAAGCAGAGTGAAGGGACGGAGGAAGAGCGGCGAGGAGGTTCGTGCGCCACCCTCGGGCACAAACACCCAACAAGCGGCAACACACCCAGTATTGAGCCCACCTGGGCCGAGAGCCGCCGGGGTTAATCCCCCTACGCATCACCCACGGAGGCGGAAGACTCGCCGCAAGCAGCGACCCACCAAGCGTCATTGCCGTATCCCGCCAGAGACGGACCTGGCCTCAACTGTGAGTACCCAGGCCCGTGGGACACTGATGCAGGCCCTCCCCACAGCCCAGGGCTGGAGGGTTGTCACATTTAACCCCCTCCGGGAACTGTCCTCCGGATATGTCAGCGAGCCCCACTTTTGTCCTGCACCTGCCTCCAGCTACTCACCGGCTGGTCCCAGCAGCCTCCCTTTGCGGGGCATCGGATGAGGAGGACTATGGTGGACTCATGCCAGCCACCCAGGGAGACGTGTCCTTGGTGCACAGTGCTGGATACTCCACCAGAGGGTGCTTTTTACGTGTGCTGGGCTGTCTTGCACCCCTCTTTTTGGCCATACTACTTAAAGCGTGTTTGGCTCCCTAGATGATACTCGGTACTGGTGGTTACACTGTATTTGTCCTACCTGTTGCAGTCAGCTAGCCTAACAAAGTTATTTAAATTTGTATATCTTGTATTCTATGAAACACTTGTTTAATTTTCACCCGTCAAAGCCACATAATCAGATACCCTAGCCTGCATCTTATGTTTTCCTCTTTGTCCCTCTTCTGATTATATATCCTACATAAGAATAGGAAAGCATTAGACATACCTTAACAACTATACTTATTGTGCTGTTCCTTGCACGAACTCAGAATAGTTGACCAAGCACGTTATAATTCCTAAAACTCATTCCATGCTGTTTTCTAGACAACAATATTGTTTAATAAGAGAGTCTAGCATGTTTTCACTACCAATTAGCCTCAGGCTTTACTTACTTTCATAGCTTTAACAACATGTCTACGACCATGCAAAGCTTAGCCACTAATGATTCCAGACATATGCTGTTTAAAGCGACTTATGTTAAAGCGACTATTGTTAAAGCGACTATTGTTAAAGCGACTATTGTTAAAGCGACTAATGTTAAAGCGACTAATGTTAACTTGGACATAGGATATGTCATTTTTACTAACCCTTATTTGCTACGGTTTTGCATAAATTCACACTCATACTTTACTTTAAAAAAAAAAAAAGAGGCAATGCTAATTTGGAAATGTGACACAATACTGTTGTATTTATCCGAAGCTGTAACCTACTAGAACATTATCCTTGTTTTCTCTTCTGTAACCTATCCCATATGCCTTCAATAAAAAACAGATTGACAAAAAAAAATAAACATAAAAAATCCCCCCCTCCATTTTACACAAATTACATCACTACACAAACACACACACACACACACTCACTGCATGACATACATACACACTACACAAACACACACACACACTGCATTACATACATACACACTACACAAACACACACACTGCATTACATACATACACACTACACAAACACACAAACACTGCATTACATACATACACACTACACAAACACACACACACTGCATTACATACATACACACTACACAAACACACACACACTGCATTACATACATACACACTACACAAACACACACACACTGCATTACATACATACACACTACACAAACACACACACTGCATTACATACATACACACTACACAAACACACACAAACTGCATTACATACATACACACTACACAAACACACAGAAACTGCATTACATACATACCCACTACACAAACACACAGAAACTGCATTACATACATACCCACTACACAAACACACACACGCTGCATTACATACATACACACTACACAAACACACAAACACTGCATTACATACATACACAGTACAAAAAACATACACTGCATTACATACATACACACACACTGCATTACATACATACACACTACACAAACACACACACACTACATTACATACATACACAGTACAAAAAACATACACTGCATTACATACATACACTACACAAACACACACACTGCATTATATATACACACTACACAAACACACTGCATTACATACACACACACTACACAAACACACTCTATACAAACACACACTCTATACAAACACACACTGTATTACATACACACACTGCATTATATACACACACTGCATTATATACACACACTGCATTCACTTTACCCACACTACACACACTGCATTCACTATACACACACTACACAAACACACACTCTGCATTCACTATACACACACTACACAAACACACACTCTGCATTCACTATACACACACTACACAAACACACACTCTGCATTCACTATACACACACTACACAAACACACGCTCTGCATTCACTATACACACTCTGCATTCACTATATATATATATATATATATATATATATACACACACTACACAAACACTCACTGCATTCACTATACACTCTGCATACACTATATATACACACTACACAAATACACACTGCATCCACTACACACACAGCTCCCCTGTCTAAATACACTTCATCCACTACATGTGGCATGTATATTTTGTGCATTTACCGTTAGAAAGAGTTTATTTTTTCAAAATGGTAAATGTACAGAATATCGGCAAGTTATCGGCTATCGGCATGAAAGTTCACAGCTTATCGGTATCGGTATCGGCTCTAAAAAAAATCAATATCGGTCGATCCCTAATTGTGACCGTCTTTGATTGTGTGTGTGTGACTGTCTGTGATTATGTTGTGTGTATGTGTGACTGTCTGCCTGTGTGATTGTCTGCCTCTGATTGTGTGTGTGACTGTCTGTGACCGTGTGTGTGTGTGTGCCACTGTGTGTGTGACTGTCTGACTGTGATTGTCTGTGTGACTGTGTGTGACTGTCTGCCTGTGATTGTGTGTGTGTGCGTGCGTACGTGAGTGACTGTCTGTGACTGTGTGTGTGTGTGTGTGTGTGAGTGACTGTCTGTGTGTGTGTGTTAGTGACTGCCTGTGACTGTGTTGTGTGTATGTGTGACTGTCTGCCTGTGATTGTGGGTGTGACTGTCTGCCTGTGATTGTGGGTGTGACTGTCTGTGAATCTGTGTGTGTATGTGTGACTGTCTGCCTGTGTGATTGACTGCGTGTTTGACTGTCTGCCTGTAACTGTGTGTGAGTGACTGTGTCTGACGGTCTTCGCCCTGCAGTGAGCCGGCAGCCAGGATATGATGTCATCGCGGCCTCGGCATCATTACAGGGCGTGCGATGGAACTGTGCAGAAAGAGCACAGAGATCCCAGCAGCAACCACTGACCACCAGGGACTGAGGATCAACTCCAGCCCTTCTAGAGCAAGGTAGGGAGGCAGGGTGGACCTCTTAATGATTAAATGTGTGTATGTATGTAATATTTGTGTGTGTGTGTATGTGATTGTGGGTCAGTGATTGTGTTTGTGTAAATCTGTGATTATGTGTGATTGTGTGTATCTCTGCGTATGTGTTTAGTAGATAGCTCCCTTATTTCCTGTCCTTAAATATTGCAATCCCACATAAGGATAACAAATAAGGGATTTATCTGCTAAACTACTGAAAATAAGAAAAGGGCATTTTTTTTATCCTTTAGCTGTTTAGTAGATCATTCCCTGAATTGGTGCCCGTATGTGAGATTTCCATATTTAAAGATACTAAATGAGGGTGCTGTTTAGCAGATAGCACCTTATTTGGTGTCCTTAAATATGGCAATCCCACAAAGGATAGCAAATAGGAGTTATCTGCTAAACAAAGATTGAAATTAAGAGGTGTCAGCCAGCCCACAACAAGAAATCTGGGTGGCTAATGTGAATAATATGCAAATGTGTAGTCAGATGCCAGCATGCAGAACACAGCATGCTGGCATCAGACAGCCAATGGCAGCATATTACCCCATCCCCTAGTGAGAAGTTTTACTGCTCCCCCTCCTGTTTTGACTGTGGTATCTTATGTGCCCCCCCCCCCCCCCCCGCATATATATTGTTCCTAGAGTCGCCACGATGTCTGCATGTGTGTCAATGTGTATCTGTGTGTGACTGTGTTTGTGTGTATATGTATCTGCATGTGTGTATGTCCGTGTATGTGTATATGTGCAGACATCTAAAAATCTACACTCATGCATTTCAACGTCAACACTACATACACACCCCACCATTATATATAACCATACCACTGCATTCAAATACCACACAACACACAAATGCATGCTTGCATTCAAACGCCAACACTACATACAAACACACCGCTACATTCACTCACATATACTCCATACAAAAACATGCATACATTCAAACACACAAACACTGCTTAGTGCTAAATACATAAAAAAAATTGGTTGTTTTTATATTTAAATTTGAGGGGGGGGGGGGGGGGGACAGGGGGGTGCCAAAAATAGGACCCGCCCCGGGTGCCAAATGCTCTAGGTACGCCCCTGCATGGATGGGTATTCCAGCATGGCAATAACCCAAAACATACAGACAAGGCAACAAAGGAGTGGCTCAAAAATAAGCACATTAAGGTCTTGGAGTGGGCTAGCCAGTCTCCAAAGTATAATCAGATAGAAAATCTGTAGAGGGATCTGAAGGTTCGAGTTGCCAAACATCAGCCTTGAAACGTTAATGACTTGGAGAGAATCTGCAAAGAGGAATGGGACAAAATCCCTACTGAGATGTGTGCCAACCTGGTGGCCAATTACAAGAAGCGTCTGGCCTCTGTGATTGCCAACAAGGGTTTTGCCACCAAGTACTAAGTCGAAGGGGTCAAATACTTATTTCACTCATTGACATGCTAATCAATTCAGAACTTTTTTGACATGCGTTTTTATGGATTTTTTTTTTGTTATTCTGTCTCTCACTGATAAAATACTAGGTGTATTAATAGACTGATAATTTCTTTGTCAGTGGGCAAACGTTAAAAATACAGAAGTTAATTTTGTATTGTAATTTAAAGAAATTCAGTATGGTACATAAAGGATTGATGCCAAACGTTTAAATCTGATACTCTCCCAGCCTAGAGATATATTCATCCTCCTCCCCCACACCCAACATAAAGTGTAGTGTCAGGGGGATGCCTATATATATATAAAGAGGTGCTGCCCCAGAATATTACCTGTTTTAGGCTTTTATTAAATCTCCTTTGATATCGATTAACAGATACAAAGTAAAAGCAACATAGTTATAATGCTAATGAGAACTGTATGTAAGGTAACACAGAAAAGACTATTCACTAAAGTGACAATTAAAAGTGAATTTAAATGTTAAGGTTAAAGTAGCTGAAATTGAAGATTAGCTAATTTAGAGAATGTTTATTATGATTATTTTTACCTTGAATTTGACATTCACTTTCAGATCTCACATTAGTAAATAACCTTGTTGGAATGCTTTTAGAACATATCAGCATACAGTATGTTTCACAACATGCATCGCGTGATTTGACATTTTCACTCAAGTTTTGCTAGTGATTGAGTTTCTGGTAAGTGGGTGTTATTACACGAGAACCGGCTTCTCCAGCTGACTAGTGACGCATTGTGTTCTGTACTTTTGGTAAGGTCTCTTGTTCCTAACTCTTGCTTATTCATAAACCAGCTTAATCTCATGAATTCTGTTATTATGCTGTGCTCTGTGTGAAAGCTGGCTTTTTTATTTTATTTGGGATTTTCATTTGCTTGTTTACCATAATGGTGAACGTCATAGACGTGGCCAGTTTATTGCATTCGGATAAGCACCCAAAGAAACTGCTTTTGCACTTGTGAAAAATCCCTTGCATTCAAAGCAGAGTTGATACAATGATATAGGGAAAATATATCTTCTTTATTGCTACAAAAATATACATACAAAATAAATAGAAATATAACTGTTTCTCAACAGCCCTTCACATGTGAAACTCATTCAGCTGGTACAGGCATATGTCCCCGTCCCCGTCCCCATCCCCCCTGCTCCTTGGGTTAGTAACAGCAGCATTATACTTAATTTTCTAATTTTAATTCATGTTGTTATTTTTTTTTTTTTATTAACGCTAAAGAAGATATATATTTTCTATATCTTTGTAATAAGTGCAAGGAATTTTTCTTGTGTGCAATGTCAATTTGAAAATGACCCTCCAAATGCACAGTGCAAGGTTTCTGCAGGAACAGTAAGTACACATTTTTTGCCCACAAAGGAGCCTTGGCTGATGGATTCCTAAGGACCCCACTGTCTGGACCGAGACATACATTATGTTCCTTACTCATTCTCACCATCTGTAATATATATGAAACAATGTCTGCCTCATGTTCATTACCCCACATTGTGACTTTTTTGTTATCTTATTGTTTATGTTCATTCTGAAAAGTTCTAAGTAAAGAATTTTGAAAGAATTAACCAGATTCCAAATTTCAAAATATCTTACCCAATCACTAAAGTAAGCTTATAGAAAACACAGCTTTTAAAGGACACTATAATGTTAGGAACATATATATGCAAATACGTTTTCCTAATGTGTTCTACTCCCTAGGTAGATTCAGAGCCCTGTTAAAAAAAAAAAAAAAGAGTGCCGAGACTCACTTCGTACTGCCACCCACTCCTGGAGGCCTCACTCAGTAGCTTCTAATTCAATTAGGCATTGGGGAGGAGATGCACATGAGCACATCAAGTGAATGTAGCCAGTGCTTCCATATGAACTGCATTTGATGAGTAAAACTAGGTTGTTGCAGAGGAAGAGCCTCTAGTATCAGGAAGACAGTCACTAGAGGTGGATTTAACCAAGCAATTTAAGCATCGCGGTTTCTACAAAACTGCAATGTTACACATAGCAACGCTAAAATTACAGGCCACTGCGCCACAACCACATCACTGAGATGATATTGTCTGAGTGACTTTGTTTTTTTTTGTTTTTTTAAGGCTAGATGCCTCTCAAACATTGCTTATTATGCAAGTAGTACAATTCTGTATAATTCACTTTGCAACTTTCGAGATGGCACTACCCATGGCAGTAACATGGCTCTTTTACAATTCACACAGCAGATTAATTGGGCTCTTTCTCTTAAATATTCTGGGTACACAAAGGGGATTTTGTCACCGAAATAAAGTTACTTTAAGATCCAATCTAGTTTTTAGTCCGTACTATGTTGAATTAATACTTAAAGGGAAACTCCAGTGCCAGAAAAACGATCCGTTATTCTGGCACTGGAGGGTCCCTCTCCCTCCCATCCCCCAATCCCCGGTTACTGAAGGGGTGAAAACCCCTTCAGTGACTTACCTGGGACAGCGGCGATGTCCCTCGCCGCTGTCTCCGCCTCCGCGACGCTCCTCCTTGTGATTACTAATCTCGCCCACCGGCCGAGGAGACCTAAAGCGCATGAGCGGAAATGCCGCGCATGCGCATTACGTCTCCCCATAAGAAAGCATTGAAAAAGCATTTCAATGCTTTCCTATGGGGTTTTGAGCGACGCTGGAGGTCCTCACACAGCGTGAGGACGTCCAGCGACGCTCTAGCACAGGAAACCTGTGCTAAAAACTAGGAAGTGACCTCTAGTGGCTGTCTAATAGACAGCCACTAGAGGTGGAGTTAACCCTGCAATGTAATTATTGCAGTTTATGAAAAACTGCAATAATTACACTTGCAGGGTTAAGAGTAGTGGGAGTTGGCACCCAGACCACTCCAATGAGCAGAAGTGGTCTGGGTGCCTGGAGTGTCCCTTTAATTAAACACTCCAGGCACCATAACTAATAGTCTAAAATGGTTTGACTTCCTTCTTATAATGGGGGGTTCCAGGACACTCCTGACATCATAGCCACTACTGTGCGCTGCAGAGGTCATGGTGCTTGGGGTATTCCCTTAAAAATGTAGATATGACATTTAACAGAAATTGCCCTCAATAAGTTATTCACCCACATTCTTTCATGAGTGTAGTTTGATAAAAAAATATATTTGATAATCTTACATCGCTGCAGTAGAAGCCACAGATTTAGAGATCCTGTTCTTAATGTATTAATTTACTAAACTGTAATAAGAATATAATTCACAAGAGGATTAAAGATTTTATAAAAAGAATAGTTGAGATGGGAAATGTTTCCGATTTGACTGTTTTGGCGTAAACTTTGCAATCTTTTCAAGACGTGTTCACAATTCCCAGGAAATAAATGTTGTTAAATATTTCATTGCTCTTTGTGTCAGTGTTGTGGTTGGTTCTTTGTTATGTACTAATCCTGGTATTACTTATACTCGGTATTAAATTCCAGCCGTCCGCTCTGACTGTTTCTCCTGCTAATTAAAAGTATGGTAGTTTTTCATGTTCTACCTATTTACAGTAAGTTACACCACAAATCCTTTGTGCGGTTTATAGAACGCTACATGGCCAATCTAACAGATGGGTTTCTGGTAAGGAGGATAAAGAAAATCTGTAGTTATAATTCCCTTTCACTGTGCACTTTTTACATTGTAAGCTCGTTTGGGCAGTGCCCACTTTACCTGCTGATCCAGTATATCAATCATTTTTTGCAAGAATTTCCTGTTTGTCTTGTTTACCTATATTCCAACACTGCAGAATATATTGGCACTATATAAATTATTGTAATTATTGGCATTCATACCCAGTCCTTGTAGTGAATCACTGACGTGTTGTTTTAAAACTGTTTTACAGGATTCCGAAAGGTCTCTGATTGTCCTGAAAAGGAGAAAGTCACCGAATGTGCACCGTGCGCCGAAGGGCAATTTACAGACAACCCCAATTATGCCAAGAAGTGCAAACAATGCTCTCAGTGTGTACTATGTAAGTGTCCAATCTGCCAGCCAGGAGGTGCAAACTAGGTTCTTATCGCACTCACACTCATATTCAGTGCCAGTTTATACCAGGCAGTGCAGACAGAGCTCTCAGTGTATAACAATGGATGTGTCCACTCATATTGTGAATGACTGAAGCCAGGCAGTGTAGACAATGTTTTTAGTGTATGCAATGCATGTGTTCACTGATACTCACATTGTAAAATAATGTAAGCAACCTATGTAGGTCCACTCATGCTCACACTGATCATGACTGCAGTAGTTTTATTATATGAGATAGTAATGATTGTGTATTAATGGGGCCTTTAGCCTCCCAAGCGTCCTGATTTTTGGGTTTTGTTCCCTGCTGTCCCGCTTTTGGGTACAGTTATTGGAACTGTCTCCAATAAACATGGCGCAACACATCTCTAGACTCGCTCGCGCTATACTCAGGGCAATAGGACCATGCAGAGAGCATTGGAATAGTGCTCCTTGCAAGTCCTGAACTTCAGTGGACCGGCTTTTATGGTGGATAGGCAGCCAGGTATGCATTCACTCCAGGCTGACCTGCCAAACCTTTGGTGGGAACCGATTTTTTTGGGCAGTGACACAATCGCTTTACTGACTCCTTTCCCCCATCCTCCTGAGTGGAAGATAGGAGGTAAATAATACACCAAATTTACTGAAATTCAACTCGTTTCTTGATATGTGACATTTTTGGACATCTCTCTTTCAGCATACGGGCAAATATTGATATCCAACTGTACTCGGAATAGGAATACGGAGTGCGGTTGCCCACACGGCCAGTATCAGGTCAAAGTCGCAGACAATTTCATATGTCAAAACTGCAGCCAATGTGACAATGGAAAAGAAACTATCCCATGTAAGAAAACTCTGTTTAAATTTCATGTAATTGGGCAACATAGCCTCTTAGTCCCAGATTAAATGAATGCCATGTCTATCAATGGGTGTATTTATCAGGCCGATAGCCGCCAGGTTCCATATGTCTACAGTAGAGTTATTACAATTGTATATTTATAAGCAGACATATGCAGTTTAAACATACCACGGCAACGCTCCAAATCTTGCGAGAGTGAACTCTAGCCCAGGAGCTGCGGGCTAGAGTTCACTCTCCCCACTGGGCCACCAGGGAATCCCCACCGGACCACCAGGGATCAAGAAATGTCCCCCCTCCTCCCAGTAAAGGTAAGAAGGGAGGGGGGACATCAATATTTATTTTAATTAAATAAAAAAAATCTATATATATATTATAATAAAAAAGCCCCCCTATACTTATCACACACACTCTACACACATACACTGCCCCCCCATACACACACATTGCCCCCCATACTGCCCCCATACACACACACTGCCCCCCATACACATACTGTCCCCCATACACACATACTGCCCCCAATACACACACACTGCCCCCCATACTGCCCATCATACACACACACTGCCCCCATACTGCCCCCCATACACACATACTGCCCCTTATACACATACACTGCTCCCCATACACACACACTGCCCCATACACACACACTGCCCCCATACTGCCCCATACACACACACTGCCCCCCATACTGCCCCCATACACACACACACACTGCCCCCCATACACACACACTGCCCCCCATACACACACACTGCCCCATACACATACTGCCCCCACACACACATACTTCCCCCCATACACACACATTGCCCCCCATACACACACACTGCCCCCCATACTGCCCCCCATACACACATACTGCCCCTTATACACATACACTGCTCCCCATACACATACACTGCTCCCCATACACACACACTGCCCCCATACACACACTGCCCCCATACACACACTGCCCCCATACACACACTGCCCCCATACACACACACTGCCCCCCATACACACACTGCCCCCCATACTGCTCCCCATACACACATACTGCTCCCCATACACACACACTGCCCCCCATACACACACTGCCCCCATACACACACTGCCCCCATACACACATACTGCTCCCCCAAACACACACACTCTACACACACACTGCCCCATACACTGCCGCCCCATACACACACATTGCCCACACTGCAATACTCACACACACACACACTGCAACTGTTACACACACATACTGTCCCACATATACAGGGAGTGCAGAATTATTAGGCAAATTAGTATTTTGACCACATCATCCTCTTTATGCATGTTGTCTTACTCCAAGCTGTATAGGCTCGAAAGCCTACTACCAATTAAGCATATTAGGTGATGTGCATCTCTGTAATGAGAAGGGGTGTGGTCTAATGACATCAACACCTTATATCAGGTGTGCATAATTATTAGGCAACTTCCTTTCCTTTGGCAAAATGGGTCAAAAGAAGGACTTGACAGGCTCAGAAAAGTAAAAAATAGTGAGATATCTTGCAGAGGGATGCAGCACTCTTAAAATTGCAAAGCTTCTGAAGCGTGATCATCGAACAATCAAGCGTTTCATTCAAAATAGTCAACAGGGTCGCAAGAAGCGTGTGGAAAAACCAAGGCGCAAAATAACTGCCCATGAACTGAGAAAAGTCAAGCGTGCAGCTGCCAAGATGCCACTTGCCACCAGTTTGGCCATATTTCAGAGCTGCAACATCACTGGAGTGCCCAAAAGCACAAGGTGTGCAATACTCAGAGACAAGGCCAAGGTAAGAAAGGCTGAAAGACGACCACCACTGAACCAGACACACAAGCTGAAACGTCAAGACTGGGCCAAGAAATATCTCAAGACTGATTTTTCTAAGGTTTTATGGACTGATGAAATGAGAGTGAGTCTTGATGGGCCAGATGGATGGGCCCGTGGCTGGATTGATAAAGGGCAGAGAGCTCCAGTCCGACTCAGACGCCAGCAAGGTGGAGGTGGAGTACTGGTTTGGGCTGGTATCATCAAAGATGAGCTTGTGGGGCCTTTTCGGGTTGAGGATGGAGTCAAGCTCAACTCCCAGTCCTTTTGCCAGTTTCTGGAAGACACCTTCTTCAAGCAGTGGTACAGGAAGAAGTCTGCATCCTTCAAGAAAAACATGATTTTCATGCAGGACAATGCTCCATCACACGTGTCCAAGTACTCCACAGCGTGGCTGTCAAGAAAGGGTATAAAAGAAGAAAATCTAATGACATGGCCTCCTTGTTCACCTGATCTGAACCCCATTGAGAACCTGTGGTCCATCATCAAATGTGAGATTTACAAGGAGGGAAAACAGTACACCTCTCTGAACAGTGTCTGGGAGGCTGTGGTTGCTTCTGCATGCAATGTTGATGGTGAACAGATCAAAACACTGACAGAATCCATGGATGGCAGGCTTTTGAGTGTCCTTGCAAAGAAAGGTGGCTATATTGGTCACTGATTTGTTTTTGTTTTGTTTTTGAATGTCAGAAATGTATATTTGTGAATGTTGAGATGTTATATTGGTTTCACTGGTAAAAATAAATAATTGAAATGGGTATATATTTGTTTTTTGTTAAGTTGCCTAATAATTATGCACAGTAATAGTCACCTGCACACACAGATATCCCCCTAAAATAGCTAAAACTAAAAACAAACTAAAAACTACTTCCAAAAATATTCAGCTTTGATATTAATGAGTTTTTTGGGTTCATTGAGAACATGGTTGTTGTTCAATAATAAAATTAATCCTCAAAAATACAACTTGCCTAATAATTCTGCACTCCCTGTACACTGCATCCCTGACATACACTGCCGCCCTCACTCACACACTACAACCTTCACACACACACTGCTCACACACTGTCCCCCTCACACACACACACACACACACTGCACCCCTTACACATTGCACCACTCTCACACACACACACACCACTGCTCCTATACCCTACTACAGCCCCATTTCCCAGCAGACCTTAGGTAAGTTGTCAAACTGTTCCTAAACGGTTTGACTACTTACTCTGGGAGGGGGTCCCGGGAACTATTGACACCATAACCACTGCACTGAGCTGTAGTGGTTATTGTGTCTGGATTATTTCTTTAAATAATCTACAAGTGTCCCTCCCGAGATCAGGCTCTGGATCCGCCACTGCGTCCCGGAGGTAAGGGGTGTCTTGCAGTAGTAATCTCTTTGGACGCGTACCTGGGGTATAAATCCAACATTGATCTTATCCTTCTGATTTTGTCACTGAATGGAGAATTTTCTTTAGACAATTTCTACTGATGACCTCTGGAATGAGAAAAAATCAGCGTGATTATCTGTTGTATTAGGGGACTCTGGTAACCCTCTGTCTCTGACCACCACTGCTAAAAATACATCTTTGTCTGTTGCAGGCCGCGGATATAGCGATACTGTGTGCGCTTGCAAATTTGGCTTCTATATTGATCACTCAGAGAACAAATGCCAGCCGTGCAACATGTGAGTATAGATGTGTCTCGTCCACCATGGGGTGGGGGAGGATAATAAACTCTAATTGTTCTACTGTGTCTAATATCTGAAAATATCTGAGATCACAGCCAGCATCTATTGCCAAAATTATATTGAATTCAAGAAACTGCAACATAAACTGTTACCCGCAGTGGAATGGCGAGGGCAGGAATTGTTACAATATGTTTCTGATGCTGTAAATAAACTCCACAATACCAATAATCAACAGTTCAGCTATTCTGCAGTATAATGTCTGATTATATATTTTTTCCATGTGTGCATGTGTTGGATGTGTGTGTGTTTGTGTTCCTGTTTAAAAAGGAACTATCCCTTTCTGAAGATGGCAGTTCCTCTTTCCCACACCCCAATTAATGTTATGTAGCAATGCAATGAAGTGAAAGTCAGTGTAAAAAAATTAAATAAAAATAACAACCCCATGATCATTTTTAGTTGACTATAGGTTATGCAAAAACCCTATACATGACAGTTCCCCTTTAAAGATTAAATTGTCCTCTGTCTAACTGTCTCTAATCAGTTTGTCTCTAATTGGCGTGTCTCTGATGTACCAGTATGGCCGCCAATAGGTGGTGACGGCCAATACTCCATTATACGGCACGCACAGTGACGCTCCAGGGCCCGCTAGTGCTATGCAGTCAGGTTGGGAAGATAAATGTGTCTCTCCTAGCCGGTCCATTTCACATTTGAGGTGGATTGGGCCCCTTCAAGGTTGTATTGACAACCTCCATTACTCTCTTGCAGGGCAGCGCTGGGAGGAAGTGATGTCAGATCCCTAGTATATATATGTGTATGGCAATGTGTGTGTGTGTGGCATTGTGTATCATGGCATCGTAGCAGTGTTTATATGCCTGTGTATTTGTGTGTAAGTGTGTGTGTGTGTGTGTATGTGTATTTTTCAGTATGTATGTTTATTAGCAGTATGTACATGCTTGTGCAATTGTGTGTGTGTGTGTGTGTGTGTGTATATATATGGCAGTGTGTATATTTTTGTATCTGTGAGTGGCTATGTGCTCCTGTTTATGTATGTTATGGATGTGTGTGTATATCTGTGATGGGTGTGTGCAAGTACATTTGTGTTTGCTAATTGGAGAGGCCCAGCCAATAATTTTGCAAGAACTCGAGACTTGTGTACAGCGATTACACATTTTTTGGCTAAACAACTTCATCCAAAAAACACCTAATTTGAGACAGTTGATTTGTTATTGTGTGTTTGGTTTGGTTTGTGACTCAGCCACAGCTCAGCTTTGGGAATTTGGACAAGCAACTAATCAGCACACATTTGGACAAATTGCAGCTCAGAATAAAACAAATTCCTAAATCTGTTAAAGAGGTGTATTTCAATGCTGTTGTGCAAAATTATTTTATATTTTTTTTTATGAGTTTGTTGGGATAATAATTCTGATAACAAGAATTAATCAGTAATTTTTCTAAAGCATGATTTTTTTTCCCCCCCTTTTTTAATTTTGACTTTTTTTTCAGACACAGTTGTGGTTTCTTCTATCAGATTGTTTGAGATTCATTGACTGGGAAGGGTTTATACTCTGTCACTGGGTTTTTTCTCTCAGTGGTATTCACTTAGCAGAAATGAATATTTCCTTGTTCTCACATGGGGTATTTCATTTTAGGTGTACAACTACAGATTGTCAAGATCACTGCCCTCCAACCGAAACTATCAAGAATCCTGATGAGAACAGTAAGTCCTTACCTGAGTCTTGTTATCTACAAGGTTTGCGGAATGCCATGTTTACATGGGCAGTTTATGAATTCTGCCAGGTTTTACGCCAAGGCATCGAGTGCTCTTAGTGTGGGATTATTTGGTAAATCACATCCGGGATCCATAATTCTCTGTATTTCCAATTTGAGATTAACTGAGAATTCACGTTCAGAATCACAAATGACCCTCTCTCTCTCTCGTCAATACATTCTTCAGAACAAAAACAAAAGTGACAGTTTGATTATTAATGTATCTGTTCTGTCTAATAATCTCGGGAGAAATTAACCTTCAAATCGCCATTACGGCGTGCATTCACTCATATAATTGCTATTAATTAATTAATCTAAATCAATGAAACTGGTGGGACTCTGTTGCATTACACATACACAGGCAGCACGTATCTTTATTGTGGAGGTTATGAAATTCGGTCAGGAGAACACTCTATGGTTAAAACTAAATACAGACAGCTTTAACAGGGTTGTTTACAAAAGTGAGAATTCAAAGTGAATTCCAAATCTAAGACCTAAAGTAGCTCAAATTAAAGCACAGCGGAATGAGAGATTTTTTCCAGTTTGGCTATGTGGACCTTAAATTTGAAATCCACTTCGAATTCTCATTTTTTTGTGAATAGAACTGTTATTTTTACGGATTCAGTCAGCATTTAATATTGACTGAAGCTTTTCAGAGGCCTTTTTTGGGGGTTTGTTGTTGCTTGTGGTCCAAAAATTTTTTTTTATTAATCCAGGCACAAGAAATATGATTTGGTAGAAAGAGATTCTGTATTCAAGGAAGTTATCCAAATACAGTTCCAGTACCTCAAATAATATTTTTTTTCTCTTCCTTGTAACCAATATTTTTGTTAGATAAAATGTAAAACTTATTTTAAAATGTTTCAATTTTTTGATAACACGCAATTGAACCATAAATTAATGTATTTTCAGAGACTATTACACTCTATGTGGTTTCTGGAGCAGCATGCATGCTGCTTATCGCCTTTGTGTTGGGCGCCATTCACATGCACAAGAAACGCACTCAGTCCAGCCCATCACCCTGCGGTAAGGAGAGGCAGGAGGGGAAATATCTGTGTGATGCTGTGTTAGAGCTTTGTGTCTGGGATATGTGATGAAATATCATTGCTTATAGCTATAGTTATGTTAACTTCCCAAAGTGCATTGATGCTATTTTCACGGGTATTCGTATAAGTTGAAATTTTCGCAGATTATTTATTATTACGGTTAATTACTAATAATGAATTTTGAAACCTTTAAAAAAAATCCCTGAAATAAGGATAAATCAAATGGACATTCACTATTCTGTAAAGTTTTTTTATGTATTTTTCTTTGTTGTTTTGTGTTTTTCTGTTTTTTTTTTCGTTTACTGAATACTGGAGTTATATTAGTAATAAACTATTGGCTTGTTTTATTTAAAGGCGGACTTCCACTACTCAGGATCTTTGATGGTATGTTTACTTATCCCTGCTATTTAACAAAAATGTATTTGTGAGGCATGAAAAAATTAAATTAAATATAGAAATCCACACTGCACGTATCTTGGAACTGGGTGCCTCCATCGTAGGTTTCTGCTAATCTATGCCCTGCTGACTGTGCCAGGATTTAACTGAATTGTGATATCTAATGCTGCATCTTAATACACATATAAAAGAAATCAGTGCATCACATGAAAAGGGGTTAACACAAGTTGTCGGTGATGTTCGATGTTTTATTCAATGGTAAAATTTCCAGGGAAGTGACAGTTCTCCTTTAACCCCTTAAGGACCAAACTTCTGGAATAAAAGGGAATCATGACATGTCACACATGTCATGTGTCCTTAAGGGGTTAAAAGTCTAAAATTTCTTTGAAATTTAAATTTTTTATCTGAAAATTATTTTAAAACTTGTTTTTATCACAAGCAAAAAAAATAAAAAAAATGCACACAATCAGCGACACTGATCAACTTGCTTGTATTGATGCACATACTCAGTGCAAAGAAATACAAAATGAAGTAATTTAATTAAACTCGAGGCAAGGAGATTTCACCTACAGTAGCAGAAACACTGTCAGGGCTATTTACTAAAGTGAGAATTCAACGGGAATTTCAAATTAAAGGCCAGAATAGATAAGCTAAAAGCATAGCTAACTTAAAGACCGCTTCCTGTTTGCCTATTTTGACCTTAAAATTGAATATTACTTTGAATTTACCTTAAAATGTCCCCTTAGTGAATAACCCTGTTAATGACACTGAGATTAATAATGAAAGAGATTTTACTGCATTGAGAGATTGTGCTATGTAATTAAACAGATGAATTATGGACACTAGCAGTGGTTTAGTTGTTGACCATTGCTAGTAAACCACAAAAATGTACCACAAGATGGTGGTTTTATCACTATAATCACATAAACACCATAGACTGTTAGATAAAAGTTGCTCTAAACTTCACCTGGAGCCATTTACCATTTAGTTCCCATAGTCTGCTGGTAATTTTTTTTATATACTCTGACCAGCCCCAACATTAAAACCACCAGCCTAACATCGTGTAGGTCCCCTTTGTAATGCCAAAACAGCCCTGATGCTTTGAGGCATGGATACCACAAGATCTCTGAACGTTTCCTGTGGTATCTGGCAACAAGACAGCAGTAGATCCTTTAAGTCCTGCATGTTGCGAGGTGGGGCCTCCAGCACATCCCACAGATGCTCAATCGGATTGAGATCTGGAAAATGTGGTGATCAAGGCAACAACCTTGAACCTTTTGTCATGTTTAATCATGTTGTGGTTGATCATTATATAGCTGCTGTCCACATGGTGTCATCACTGTGTGACATCATTAGAAGCTAGCCACTCCAACATAAAGGGACACTTCACTGCACAAATACAAAACAAAATATATATTAAAAAAAACACTATTGAATTAATATACCCCACATTTTTTTTTAAAATGCACGCATTTAAGAATGCATTTTTTCATTGTGGGTATCTCTACAAATATAAGTTTTCCCCTGCCCAAACTTTATGTGACTGTATAATCAGTCTTCCAATTGCAACTCAGCTCAATGAGAAGTCTTAGCAAGGCAGATACTCTGGACAATTGCTCCTCTTGAGTTTAGCTCCACTAAGCTAAACAAACCAGGAAGTAAGAGGACCGGTTGTCTGATTGATAGCTATGGGGGGTGTAACAAGGTTAATTTCTAAAAGATGAAATTTCTAGTGTGTTAGGTGTTTAGGGTGTTCCTCTAACCCAATCGACCTACCTATCTTCATTGGGTGATATCCCTGATTACAGAAAATTCATGAGTGATTTATACACTTCTGAATAGCTGTTCTGCCTGTATGAAGCAATCAAGTTGCATACAGTGTTTGCATTAAGTAAAACTGAAGGCACAAGTTCCTGTACCTGCTGGCATGTTAATTATTTTAGACCACCTCAAAAATAGACAAAAACAAAAATAATTTTAAAATAAATTTTATGGGGTCCTCGGGACACTTGGGTATCCTAAACAGTACGCAGGTATCCCCTAATATAAAGGAATACCAAAGAATTTAGGTAATTTGAGCAACCATGTCAATTGGAGGGGTGGGTAATCAATTAATAGGATCCCTAACCTCCACATGTATTAATAAACTAAGGATTTAGCAAGAAAAATAAAATATAATACGATTAATGCAAACATACAAATTTAACAAAAATGTAATGGTTTCAAATATGAATATGGACGTAATTAATTTATGCAATAAATTCATATTTTACAGATTTGAAACCCCAGAAAAGCAGCATTGTGAGTAATATCACTCCTCCAACTGTGATGTACCTAACCTACGACTTGCACTTAATTAGAAAAGTCTAATTATTTATATCTACAATGGCAGCACCTTATACCCTAACCTACACATTATCAGACCTCACTTCATCTATGACTGTGTCCTGTACCCTAACTTGTACCTTATCAGACCTTACTTCATCCCTGACAGTGCCTTATACCCTAATCTGTATCATAAGACCTCTGACACTACCCTAACTCATACCCAGTTATCTTATGAAAACAATCCTAACTCATACTCTCTTTCCATATTGTTCTAAACATCCCAAAAAATAATACCCAATTAGTGACTTTCTTATTGATCAGAGATAGATCGACGGACGGATGGACAAAGAGACGGAAAACATAGATACAATGGGTAGATGGATAGATAGATTTTGTTTTATAATGTTAAGGTATCATATCATTTACTTAACCATTAAATTATTTTCTTAATAGACTGGTATGACCACTACACCGGAAACCTCGATTCACTCTATCACACAGGCACATGGAGAATATGGGTTGTCAACTGTACTGAACAGTCAGATTCTGGATACTCAAGTGACAATTCCGTTACTCGAGTTGCCGGACATCACACTATCAGCACGGGCTCAGCAGATCCAAAGTGAGTGCAAATGTTTGGTCTAGCATTGATATTTGAGAAAATGAACAACTAAGGAAACAAAGACAACTCTTAAAGGGATTATCCAAGTACCATAACCACTACAGCTTATTGTATATGGTTAAGGTGTTCAGAAGCTGTCCATCTTTCAAATCCTTATTCCTTTCTTTATTTTACATTAAATGGTGTAGGGAGTTTGTAGGAGGTGTGGGGAGCTGCAGTGAGCATGCTGCTCCGGTAGTGTGAGTTATAGGAGGTGTGTGGAGCTGCAGTAACCATGCTACTCAGTTAGTGTGGGATTTGGAGGTGTCAGGAGCTGGACTGAGCGTGGCCGCTCAGGTAGTGTGGGTTATTGGAGGTGTGGGGAACTGTAGTGAGTGTGTTGCTCAGGAAGTGTGGGTTATAGTAAGCGTGGGGAGCTGCAGTGAGTGTGCTGCTCAGGTAGTGTGGGTTATAGGAGGTGTGGGGAGCTGGAGTGTGCATGTAGCTCAGGTAGTGTGGGTTATAGGTGGTGTGGGGAGCTGCAGTGAGTGTGCTGCACAGGTAGTGTGGGTTATAGGAGGTGTGGGGAGCTGTAGTGAGTGTGCTGCTCAGGAAATGTGGGTTATAGGAGGTGTGGGGAGCTGCAGTGGGCCTGCTGCTCAGATAGTGTGGGTTATAGGAGGTGTGGGGAGCTGTAGTGAGTGTGTTGCTCAGCAATTGTGGGTTATAGTAAGCGTGGGGAGCTGCAGTAAGTGTGCTGCTCAGGTAGTGTGGGTTATAGGAGGTTTGGGGAGCTGGAGTGACTGTGCTGCTCAGGAAGTATGGGTTATAGTAAGCGTGGGGAGCTGCAGTGAGTGTGCTGCTCAGGTAGTGTGGGTTATAGGAGGTCTGGGGAGCTGGAGTGACTGTGCTGCTCAGGAAGTATGGGTTATAGTAAGCGTGGGGAGCTGCAGTAAGTGTGCTGCTCAGGTAGTGTGGGTTATAGGAGGTCTGGGGAGCTGGAGTAACTGTGCTGCTCAGGAAGTGTGTGTTATAGTAAGCGTGGGGAGCTGCAGTAAGTGTGCTGCTCAGGTAGTGTGGGTTATAGGAGGTCTGGGGAGCTGGAGTAACTGTGCTGCTCAGGAAGTGTGGGTTATAGTAAGCGTGGGGAGCTGCAGTAAGTGTGCTGCTCAGGTAGTGTGGGTTATAGGAGGTCTGGGGAGCTGGAGTAACTGTGCTGCTCAGGAAGTGTGGGTTATAGTAAGCGTGGGGAGCTGCAGTGAGTGTGCTGCTCAGGTAGTGTGGGTTATAGGAGGTCTGGGGAGCTGGAGTTAGTGTGCTGATCAGGTAGAGTGAGTTAGAGGACGTGTGTGATGCTCATCGTGCTGCTTAGGTAATGATGGTTGTAGAAGGTGTGAAGAGATGGGAGGAGCATACTGCCCAGATAATGCAGACACTTTCCAGAAAAATCAAAGAAAAGAAAATGTTACTTGCGCTTTCTCCTTAATCCCTATGTATATTTAGACAAATGGAGGTCATTTAGTTGCTCCAATGGCCATTGGAGGGATGCCCGCCTGCCAACGTCAAGGCAGACCCCCCTAAGCGGGTCCTAACACTGACCCTTCAGCCTGCTTCCTTGAGCTTCTGGCAAAGATATCTCTAATGAGACAGAAAGGGGTATTTTTTATATACACCCCTTTACTTATTAACCCTTAATAGGGAACACATGGGATGGGTAGCAGCATTGTAACCAGGCTGTGTGATACAAAGTAAATACAAATACAAAAAGAGAAGTCCTGCGCTTAAGCAGCAAGGACTACAACACACATCAGCCCCAATATATAGTAAAAACCAAAGAAAAGAAAATGTTACTTGCGCTTTCTCCTTAATCCCTATGTATATTTAGACAAATGGCCATTGGAGCAACTAAATGACCTCCATTTGTCTAAATATACATAGGGATTAAGGAGAAAGCGCAAGTAACATTTTCTTTTCTTTGGTTTTTACTATATATTGGGGCTGATGTGTGTTGTAGTCCTTGCTGCTTAAGCGCAGGACTTCTCTTTTTGTATTTGTATTTACTTTGTATCACACAGCCTGGTTACAATGCTGCTACCCATCCCATGTGTTCCCTATTAAGGGTTAATAAGTAAAGGGGTGTATATAAAAAATACCCCTTTCTGTCTCATTAGAGATATCTTTGCCAGAAGCTCAAGGAAGCAGGCTGAAGGGTCAGTGTTAGGACCCGCTTAGGGGGGTCTACCTTGACGTTGGCAGGCGGGCATCCCTCCAATGGCCATTGGAGCAACTAAATGACCTCCATTTGTCTAAATATACATAGGGATTAAGGAGAAAGCGCAAGTAACATTTTCTTTTCTTTGGTTTTTACTATATATTGGGGCTGATGTGTGTTGTAGTCCTTGCTGCTTAAGCGCAGGACTTCTCTTTTTGTATTTGTACTTTCCAGAAAAATACTTGTGAACTGTTTAAATAACGCCTGTTTGGCTATGTATGATAATTTATGGGTTTTGTAGTCACCTAGCAGGATCAAGCATAAAGAGTTACACAAGGTGTTGACTTTGTTAAAATGGATGTACACTGATCAGCCACAACATTAAAACCACCAAAGTAAATAATATTAATACAATTGTTACAATGGCACCTGTCAAGGGGTTGGACATATTAGGTAGCAAGTTAATTGTCAGTTCCTGAATTTTATGTATTGGAAGCAGGAAAAATGGTCTAGAGAAAAGATCCGAGTGATTTTGACAAGGGCCAAATTGTGAGGTTTAGACAACAGGGTCAGAGCATCTCCCAAACGGCAAGTCTTGCAGGGTGTTCCTGGTATGCAGTGATTAGCACCTTCCAAAAATGGTGTAAGAAGAACAACCAGTGAACCGACATCAGGGTCATGGGCGCCCAAGGCTCATTGATGTATGTGGGGAGTGAACGCTAGACCGCCTGATCATACAGAAGAACTACTGTAGCTAAAATTGCTGAAAAACTTAATACTAGCCATGATAGAAAGGTGTCAGAACATGCAGTACATTGCTTTTTGCTGTGTATGGGGCTGTATAGCCGAAGACTAGTCATCACAATGGTGTTTCTTAGTGGCAGGGGCTTCTTTCAGCACGACAATGCACCCTTCCATACTGCAAAAATTGTTCAGGAATGGTTTGAGGAACATAACAGAGTTCAAGGTGTTACCTTGGCCTCCAAATTCCCCAGATCTCAATCTGATTGAGCATCTATTGGGTGTGCAGGAACAGCAAATCTGATGCATGGAGGCCCCACCTCACAGTTTGCAGGACTTAGAGGATCTGCTGCTAGTGTATTGGTGCCAGATACCACAGGACACGTTCCATGGCTTTGTGGAGTCAATGCCTCTACACATTGTTTTGACAGCATGCGGGCGGACCTACATGATATTAGGCAGGTGATTAGGCAGAAATGGTAACTGAATAAACAAATAATAAATTAGGGTATGTGATATTACAGCTGCAGAGGAGATGTACGTGGTACATGTAACAAAGACGAGTTTTCTCCATGCTGCATGTCTTGAGCCATGAATGTTTAAGAAGAAAACAACCTCTCAGTGGGTTTGTTAACAGACTATCAGCCAGGGCTCCTTTCTGTGAAGAGAGCCTTGACCTCAGCTGGGGTCTAACAGAGAGGCTTCAGGTGGAGGTAGTAATGTCATCGATGGTGGTGTGTGGCAATACTGAAAGTAGAGCCACTCCAATGGTTGGACATGTACAACAAGAGCATGTAAATAGGACAAGAGACAGTGTTCTGTTCTAAGATGTGTAAGGGTCATAAAGAGGAAGGAAGCATATCTGTCACATACAGAAGAACAGTTAAACCTTAAGCAGTTAAATAGCTCTATTAAATCTGAATACCAAAAGAGTACTTTGAGCTATCAGAATTTGAAATATTTTCAATTCAAGGTAAAAGAGGGCATTCAATCATATAACTGGTGATAGCAAGTGATTTTTTGTTAGCCAAGGCTCACCATAGAGGGTGGAAAAACAACAAATTGCCACTAAGGCTTGTTACATTAGGCCTTTAGATATGCAGAGAGTGATGATAATCTCTGTCAAGTGGCATGGGAATGACCCAGATGTGGATGGTCCTCGAAATGTGTGGAGTTGTGTAGAAGGCCCATAAAGCATTGCGTGGGTCCTATATAGGCAGGTGATTTGAATTTTGTGGCTGATCAGTGTATATAGTCTAGCATAGGATCAGTTTTAGGATAAATTTGGATGATAGGTTATGAATATCTCAGTGAGAGGTCATAGTGTAGCCATATACCAAGACATTATAGCAGTAAACTAGGACAACTGTTAATTTTATATTGCATATTTATGAGTAGTTTTTGTAATATATAAAGGTCTATTTATAAAATTATCTTCTTTTCATTTCCACCAAATAATACTGTGCCCGAAAATAAATGTTATTTATTTTTCATTTCAGTAGTGAGTTTCTGCATTGATTAATATCAGTTGTATGCATCACTTGTCCATCATTTCATTTCTTTTAATTAATTGTTTTTAACCCAGGCACGGCAGAGTTTTACAGAGTCATTGATAGCGTGCCAGTATTACGCTGGAAGGAATTTGTTAGACGACTGGGCCTCAGCGACAATATCATAGACACTTGCGAACACGAGAACAAGCATCTTCGAGACGCACAGTATGCCATGCTCAGTAAATGGAGCCTACAGGTTGGGCCCTCAGGAGCCACTAAAGATGTTGTCATTGGAGTATTACGAGACATGGACCTCGCAGGGTCCATAGAAAGAATCCTGGAGGGATAATAATTGACTTATTGAAGTTTTTTGGTTTTTTTTAAATGTACATTGTGCTCACAAGTCATGTATTTCATTTTTGTATCTCTCAACTTCCCCATAGTCCAAAGGACAAAATAGAGAAGTATGTTTGTACAGGAACCAAAACCAACTAGGCATATCTCAGACTCTTGCATTGACTCTTATTAGGATTATAAATATTTATACTGTTTATACTGTATTTTCACTAAACACACCACAATGTATTGCCGTGTTGGCTGAAGGTCGCAGATCACCATCCAGTGATTCAATAAGAGGACTTCCTTCTCGTGTAGAATGAACATTTTCTCGGTTGTTAAAACAAAATGGCCAATTGCAAAATGTAAAAGTGCAAGTTTGTTTATATTGCTCAGGATAATCTACAGCACAGGGTTTTTACTGTATAAATTAAAAAGAATTACACAATGATTTATTCCCTGATATTAATCTGCGCTGTGGTGTAACTTGAAGAAATTACACTGTTGAGGATTAAGGATCTGTGAGTCTCGTTTGCGGCCAAATGTATATGTTTATGGATGTAATTTATTTAAAAAAAAAAAAAAGATTTTCAGGGTTGAGTAATGAGATCCATGCATTCCCTATATTTTAGAGAAAGTCATTTACAATACTTTAAGTTACAATGTAATATTTTATGTTTCTGAATCACAGTTGATAAGCTTGCCAATCATGCATCATTACTTTATTAGAAGATTTGTATATATAATGTACATAAAAAAATATAGGGAAAGGCAATTACATGTACGCAAATGCTTGTAAATAAAGAACTATAGTTTTACAGGATATATATATTTTTTTTACAAGATTCTTCTTTTAGGGTAGGCATTTCAGTGTAGCTAGAACAGTACATTTTGTGGGTCATTTGTTTGCCGTCTCAGAGACATAGAAAACAAAAAGGGCACCATTTATATTTAACACTAGGTAAAGATTGTATTTCCTGATATACTAATAAAATCTATTTTACTCATATCTCCATGGCAAGTACAATTCGTTCTAGAGATATCCTGGCAATGTATATAGTGGATAATAACTCAACAAATTCCAGTATTAAATTGTAGTCCAGGCACCATAACCACTTCAGACAGTTTTAGTAATTTGGGTTCCAAGAGTCCTCTAAAACCATCCTTTGGGTAATAGTAAAACCAGTTTGAAACAGTTTCACTGTTTCATGTTTGGTGCTTACCCGTGAAACGGTGCCAGGATACTCCTATAACTATAACCACTAGTGTGTGTATAGTGGTTTAAATGCCTAGACCATGGGCGCCCAAAAGCTAGATCCCCAGATGTTTTAAAACTACAGCTTCCATGATGCTTTGCCATTCTAAAGACATTCTAAAGGTATTCCAATGGTATACAAAGCATCATGGTAGTTGTACAACATCTGGGGATCTATCTTTTGGGCTAGAGTCGTTAGACTAAATCTTTAATTCACACTAATGAAATGTTTGGGGTCACTCAGGACCCACATGTTGTTCGCATGTTGTTATATATTGTTTTAACATTTGCTATAGGAATGGGGATCTGCCGGTGTTAGTGTACATAATAATGGATTTGTGTTTTGCATGTGAATGAGAACTGGAATTATTTATGGTTGATGGCCTTTTTGTCACTGGTGCTAATAAATGTGTGTCTTGCAAGATATCATATTATTATTATTATTATTATTTATTATCAAAGCTTAACCCCTTCAGGACCGCTGACGGTTCAGGACCGTCAGCGGTAAAACGTGCGTTTGGACCGCTGACGGTCCTGAACCGTCATAACGGTTTTGGGCTACTTACCTGATCGCCGTCGGTCCCACGGCGGCGATCAGCTCTCCTCCCGGTCCAGGGGGACTGCCTGTCTGCCCGGGCAGTCCCTCCTCGGCAGATCAGGACCCCACGGCCATGTGATCACTCGATCACATGACCGCAATAGGGGTCTTTGTATCTGCCTGCAGGGGGACTGTCTGTGCTGACAGGCAGTCTCCCTGCAAGTGTAAAATCATAAAATAAAGTAAAAAAAAAAAAACAATCAGTGTAAAAAAAATTATAATATGTGTATATATATATGATATATATACATGTATTATATCTATATATATAATATATGTATATGTATCATATATATAATGTCACACTAAGTGTATTTTTATATTTATATATACGTATATTAATATAAAAATACACTTATATTTAAATTACACACGAATATATACAATATATATAATAACTATATATATGGTATATATATTATTATAAAATACAAATAATATGTTAATAAAAATAAATAACAAAAAATAAAAATAATTTTTAATAATTAAAAAAAAATTATATATATATATTCAATTTTATTCTAACAGTATTTTGATATTGATATATATATATTTATATCAAAATACACTTAGAATGTAATGATATATATATCTATGTATAAATAAATAAATAAAAATAATACGAAATATACATATGTCCACATACAAAATTACATTAATAATTTCATAAATATACACGTAGACGTCAAATATATAAATATGTATATATATTAAAATTCTACGTGCATATTTATGTAATATTTTTACCTAATTAAGTAATTTTAATGATTGCAATTTGAGGGACCTGCCTGCCAACCCAGGCCAAAAGTCCAGATAATTTAATTTGCTAGCACTGTGCTTAACCCTGTAACTTTCTATGACACCCTAAATCCTGTACATGGGGGTACTGTTTTACTCGGGAGACTTCGCTGAACACAAATATTAGTGTTTCAAAACAGTAAAATATATCACAGCGATGATATTGTCAGTGAAAGTGAAGTTTTTTGCATTTTTCACACACAAACAGCTCTTTCACTGAGGATATTATTGCTGTGATATATTTTACTGTTCTGATACACTAATATTTGTGTTCAGCGAAGTCTCCTGAGTATAACAGTACCCCACATGTAGAGGTTTTATAGTGTTTGTGAAAGTTACAGGGTCAAATATAAGGCTTGATTTTACTTTTTTTTTTTTTATTGAAATTTGTCAGATTGGTTAGGTTGCCTTTGACAGCGTATGGTAGCCAAGGAATGAGAATTAGCCCCATGATGGCATACCATTTACAAAAGAAGACAACCCAAGGTATTGCAAATGGGGTATGTTCAGCCTTTTTTAGTAGCCACTTAGTCACAAACACCGGCCAAAGTTAGCGGTTTTTGCATTTTTAACACACAAACAAATATAAATGCTAACTTTGGCCAGTGTTTGTGACTAGGTGGCTACTAAAAAAGACTGGACATACCCCATTTTAAATACCCTGGGTTGTCTACTTTAAAAAATATGTACATGTTAGGTGTGTTTCGGGGATTTATGACAGATAACGGTGTAACAATGTCACTATTGATACATTTAAAATATATATATATGGAAACAGCAATTTCCTACTTGTATTTATAGGCCTATAACTTGCAAAAAAAAGCAATAAAGCATGTAAACACTGGGTGTTTTTAAACTCGGGACAAAATTTTGAATCTATTTAGCAGTTTTTTTCATTAGCTTTTGTAGATAAGTAAAAGATTTTTCAAGTAAAAGTCCAAAAACATGTTTTTTTTTTTATTTTTCACCATATTTCATTATTTTTTTTAAATACAATATATGACATAATATAAATACTGGTATGTAAAGAAAGCCCTTCTTGTCTTGAAAAAAAACAATATATAACTTGTATGGGAACCGTAAATGAGAGAGCGGAAAATTACAGCTAAACACAAACACCACAAAAGTGTTAAAACTGCTCTGGTCCTTAACGTACAAACATCGCAAAAACAGGCCGGTCCTGAAGGGGTTAAACATATTCTGCAGCATTTTATAATGGGTATACAAGGATATCAACAGCTAACAAGATCAAGCAATGTGAGGTGCACAGATACAAGAGGTGAGGGAGGCCTTGTACATGTGAGCTTACAATCTAGAGTAGGTAGAAAATAACTACACAAGAGTCACTGCTTGTGCCAGTGTAACAGAGAAGAGAGAAATTGGTTTGGTCCAGCTAAACAATAGTATACAATTTGTAAGATGTGCAAGGTAGTTGTGGTGTAGCAAGGTGACACAGGATTATAGACTATACAAGTGTAAACTGAGTGAGAAGGGACAGACTCAATAAACATATACTTATTTTGAAATTACCCTGCTAAATCACTGTTCAGTGGGTCTGTCAATACTGGGGGGGAAAAACTCCAATCAGGGCATCACTGACTATGGTGTCCGTTCTCATAAACCACTGTCCAGTAAACTGCTCAAAATCAGTTCTGAGAGTCTTACAGCTCTGAGAGTCTAATGCTCTGACAGCTCTGAGTCTTACGCCTGAAACTATTTGTTTTTTAAAATCATTGTGGTTTAAAACCACACTTAGAGCAATAGTGCAAAGTTGTGATGGTGCTTAGAGAGACACTTTAAAAATGTATCAATTAACGTCATAATCCAGTTTTGTTGTGACATAGACAGGCTACATATTGCATTTGAGTACGAGAAAAAGTTATGTTTTGCAATGAGCCTTATGCCAGAGTGCATTTTACATACCGTGTTTAAGTTTGGTGATTTGCTCGCAGTTGCTGAGGACAATTCCCTTGGGTCCTCAAGAAACAAACCCAAGACCACTGAACCGGAACTGCAGGAGCTATTGTAGGGGATAAATAAACATTATTGAAAATACTGGTAGGTTCCCGCTGTAATTGTGTTTTATTTTTATTTTTGTGTTAAGAAACGTCTTGTTTTCTATATACCACAATTATTAAACTTAATTCTTACACCAAAAATGCTGTCTGAAAGGCATAGACAAAGTATTCCACACACATGGCCAAACCAGTCCTCGTGGCCCACCAACAATCCAGAATTTATGTATTTCCCTTTCTTATTGCAATGGAGATACTGAGAAAACCTGGACTGTTGCTGGGTCGTGAAGACTGGTTCGGGAACCAGTGGCTTAGTAAAAAGGGAAATTATTGAGGGGGGGCAGGTCACACCCGAAATATGTCCAAAATATATACAAAATACAAATTAAGGAACTGCGCACACACAAAAATACAGTTTTAAACTTTATAAGGTGTAACAAAACTATATACTTTTATTCCCCAAGTTACTGTCCCTGCGTTCGGTAGATAAATCTACCGAACACTGACCAGCCCCCTGGCTCATTAAGTTCAAAGAAACCACAGAATTCAGTGCTCTCCCTGTGTGGCCGCCGTTCATATAACCGAACGCCACGTGCTGGAGAAAACGGCCATCTTGTCACACAAACGCAGGCAGCGGAACTTGGTCATCGAGTGTCTGGAACTCTAAGACAGACACTCTACAGGTAAAACCATACAAATGTCTGCTTCTTTCCGCGACAAGCCAGGAGAGCGCTGTTCGGTAGGTTTGTTCGTACGAATGAGGCGAACAAACGCTACCTTTGAGCCAGGTAAACCGTTCGTCTTTAACTCCCAAAATTGACCGACCATTACCACTGAAACTCCGAAACTGATTTGGGCAGAAGCCTCATGAGCAGTCGGTCAAAACTTTACCCCAGTGGCCATTCGGCTGTATTTGTGGGATCTAAGCACTATTTGGACAACTTGGGGCTCAGATCCAAGCTATCCAGGGATTTAATATGTGTGGGGGTTCCTCTATGTCTTATATGTGTTTTTATGTATTTTTAATATCTTATGTTTTATGCCAAGTCATGCTGACTCAGAAAATGTATGGGCGTGTTTAACGGTATCCCTGATGTGTATAAAAGCAGGCCATCTGGCCAGAATAAAACATTCCTGTTGTACCCTTCATCAAGTCTCGACTGATGTTTGGGTATGTGACTGATGAACTGCTGGATTTACTTTTATGCACTTTGGATTTCAGGAACGTACGAATCAGCGCTCCAGGCGAATGGGCTATAATCACTAAGTCTCTAGCCTTTCGGGAGCATACGAACGAATGGGTATACGAAATACCAAGCGTTCGTTACATAAGGTTATTTAAAATCAAACAAATATATGACCATATTGTGTTAAACCAACAACTACTTCACATTGCCACAATATTGGTGGGTCCCAAACTAATTTTAACATGGGAGATTTACATGCTAACAGCAATAGTTACTGCTTAAACTGCTTCAAGAGGCAATCCTCAATTTTATGCTTTTGTGTGGTCAACTCCAAAGGTGCAGGACTACCGCTAGTGCAGCTGGTGTACTGCACCAGGTCCCGCACACTGAGAGGGCCCATCGGGTGTCCCCAGGTGCATGGGCCACCCAATGGGTCTGCAGAACTGCACAGGGGCCCACAAGCTGAGGGGCCCCATGAGATGGCTTGTTGCACTTAGGGCCACCAGATGATAATGTGTCTTCAAGGGCCCGGTCAGGGCTGCAGCCCTTTAATAGCAAAAGCAGGTCCCTTTAATGATGTCAGTTCAGGAAGAACATTACAACCGGTACCTTCCTCCCAGCTAAAATTGAGCCACGGTGGAAAGGCAGACAGGAGGGGGGGGGGGGGGCTCTCTGTGTCTCTGTGTATCTGCGTTTGTATCTGTATGTGTATCTGTTTGTATCTGTGTATCTATCTGTTTGTCTATATGTGTATATGTGTAGAAGATAGCGCCTGTAGTGGTGTTTCCATGCTCAGAATGACATGGAGGAAGAAAGGAAAAGACGCAGATATAGTGTAGTATGTTAGACCTCTGTTGTTTTTGTTGTTAAATAAGCACAAATACATGCACTTACACTTTTCTGGAGCTTGTGCTCATCTCCAGATATATGCACCTGGACGGTACAATCCCCGTTTGTGGATATATTGTAGGTCCTTGTGTGTATTCAGGGGCGTTTTCAAAGGTAGTGGGGCTGTTCTTTTTCAATAGCAGTGGTCCAGCTATCGGATATTCTCAGTGTACAGGAAAAAAAGCACAAAATAGTGCATAGGTGGTATGATCCCCACCAAATCTATCACTTGCCGAGTCCTCCAGTTGTAGATAAAAAATTGTTAAAATATTAAAATGTTAAAAGGATAGGCTTTGAGGCTCCAAATAGCGTAAATTGGCTATTTTTATTGGAGACATATAAAATCAAATTGTAGCATAAAACAGCTTAAAAACACTAACGCGTTTCACCTGCAAAAGAGGCTTGATCAAAGACACTACATATAGACACACCTCTACATTCAAAGGTAAACACTACACACAAGTAAACCACTGTTTTCAAATGGCAACAGTATATAAAAACATACTACACACAAATATAACCCTACATTCACACACACATACTCCATACAAAACATGCTTACGTTCAAACAACAAACACTGCTCAGTGCTAAACACAACCCTGCAAAGATGGGCAAACAAATGATAGATCCCAAGTTGTCAAGGCATTGTGGAAGTTGTATGACAGATGGAGATATACCTTTAGGCCATCCTTGCAAAAGTGCGTGTGTATGTGTGAAGGGGAGAAGGACCAAGGACCCTTTCTACTTTAGTTTTGCCACTGCCCTGCATGTACTTGCAATGCCCATCTACCTGACTCTTAACTGCCCTGTCTGTACTCACAATGCCACCCTACCAAAACCTTAACTGCCCTACCTGTACTCACAATGTCCCTCTACCTCAATCTTAACTGCCCTGCCTGTACTCACAATGCCCCTCTACCAAACTTAACTACACTGCCTGTACTCACAGTGCCACCCTAACAGAACCTTAACAGCCCTGCCTGTACTCACAATGCCATCCTACCTGACCCTTAACTGCCCTGCCTGTACTCACAATGCCATCCTACCTGACCATTAACTGCCTTGCCTGTACTCACAATGCCATCCTACCTGACCATTAACTGCCCTGCCAGTACTCACAATGCCATCCTACCTGACCATTAACTGCCCTGCCTGTACTCACAATGCCATCCTACCTGACCATTAACTGCCCTGCCTGTACTCACAATGCCATCCTACCTGACCATTAACTGCCCTGCCTGTACTCACAATGCCATCCTACCTGACCATTAACCGCCCTGCCTGTACTCACAATGCCATCCTACCTGACCCTTAACTGCCCTGCCTGTACTCAAAATGCCCTCTACTAGAGTTCTAGAGGATACACATACCTCTATATTGTTTTACACTTTATGGAGTGTTTGATGTCTACTAACTATCATTTTGGTACATCAAATACTTTGATTCAATAAACTCTGGCACCACTTAGTAGACCTACACATCATACATTTATACTATATTTCTTTTGTTTTGTTTTTTTATTTTTTGTGTTTATCTTTTTGGTTTATGTAACTGTCTTTGTGGTGATACTTTCCCTCAGAATATTATTAAGGAATTCTCACGTTTTTAGCAACATTAGTATTAAAAGTTATGTTTTATTTTAAATTGATCAACTTACTCAGTCAATAGTTAACCATAGCAGGTATGCTTCCATTCTGACCTTAGTATCGATATTGGGTACCAACCGATCTCTACAATTTTACCTTTAGATACACAGGAATCCTCCTGCCTCTTCTTTGTTTGCCCTCTACCAGACCCTTAACTGCCCTGCCTGTACTCGCAATTCCATCCTACCAGACCCTTAACTGCCCTGCCTGTACTCGCAATTCCATCCTACCAGACCCTTAACTGCCCTGCCTGTACTCGCAATTCCATCCTACCAGACCCTTAACTGCCCTGCCTGTACTCGCAATTCCATCCTACCAGACCTTTAACTGCCCTGCCTGTACTCGCAATGCAGTCTGTTCTTTCTGTTCTGCTGCTTAACTTTCCAGGAGACCACAAACTACGGCCATTAATCAGAGAAGGAGGTGGCGTGTGAAAGGGAGTGGGCCTGGACTGGGGAGAAGCAGGTCGGGAATAAGAACATTACTGTGATAGTTTTGTAATATATACTGCACTTATCTCAGTTACCACAATAGCAAATCATTGCTTGACCAACATTCTGATCCATTCTTTTGTTTATCAGTGGCAAAGTCCTCTACTCAGTCTCAGCCTGCACTGGATTTAATGGTGCTCCCTTTTAAAACGAGTTTAATTAGAGGGTATCTGGCTATTTGTGATACAATGTAATCTGTGAGCAATGCTCTGGGTAATTCACTGTATTTGATCCCAGCAGATACAATTGGTTATACATTCATTGACCGAAATTAATCATCATTCAGTATATATTTATACATATATACATATGCACAATGTGGACTTCATAAAGAGAGAAGATGATTTTCAGTTGGGTACCAGTGATTAATGAGTAGAAGTATCTTTTAATGTCTGTGATGACACAGCCTTAGTCCAGTGATGGCCAAGAGTCATGGGCTATCAAATGACTGTTAAATGGAATTACCATTGGCTAGTTTTGGTACTCCAGTTGTATGTGTGTCAGGATGTGTCAGTGCATGTGCATACATGCTTAAACAACAACAACACTACATGCAAATACAAACACTTCTTGTGATGTTATGTCTGGTGACATCATGCCCAGTGACATCACACATATACAAATAATTATGCAGATTATTATGGCCGGTATTTTTTTACAAGAAAGGTGGCAACCCTACGGATTTCCCGCCCTGAGTCAATGTCGAAATTAACGAGGACGCGTAAGCTTATTTAAGTTACTGCTGGGTAAATGAGGAATTAAATGTTGGGAAAGTTATAAAAACGAGAAACATGCAGTCTGACAAGATCTCATAGTACATGTCACAGATGAAGTTTAATTGATTGCTTAATCATAAAAGAGTGTTCCGTTTTTTTATGAAATAATACACTTTTAAGTGTGATTTTCTTACAGCAGAAAAGGCAGGCATATTTCAGGCCATTTTTAAAATACTTTACTAACTATGAGCAGATTAGTCACCAAAAATAAAGGACAGTTTTTCAAGACACTTTGTTAAATCTCCTTTTATGTTCTCGTTCTCCTCATTTGCATTGCGTGCCTTGGTTGTGCCTGGACTGATGATGAATTGTGATGTAATTTTCTCATTCATGAATAAACATTTAAATGAAAACGAAGCATTACTTTAAAAAAGACTGTCATGTTATAGGAGACTTTTCAATGTTTTATTCAAAAGTGTAAAATCCAGATAAGTGACGGTTTCCCTTTAAATGAGCCCCATAGCTGTAAAGAAACTGTCAGTGCTGGTGGATAGCATGTAAAGCAGGCATCCCTAACACCCCTTCCCCCGCACAGCAAAGGTTCTCTTGCAAGAGCTGCTTACAGGAAGTAACTTACGAAATTCTTATTTATTTATTTGACTTCTTGCCTGAAAAATGACGTTGAAACCGTCCCCTGCAAAATACCAGCTTCTCCTTTAGCAAAGGCCACTATCATCTTTTTTGACCATTTTAAGTTGTTTTTAGTTTTTTATGTAAAAACTGATGACGCTAAAAAAAAAACAAGAAGAGGGGACACATTCAGAGAGAGTAAACATACAACCGGGGAAATATGGGAAAGTCCGTAACGCCTTCTCTTTTAAACCCGTCACGTGACGTCATTAATCATGCACTATTGCCAGGGTATACAGTCATAACCTGCAACTGTGTATACACAATTTTAACAATTGCAAATGAAATGAGTTTATTGCAAACTAATTTCGTTTGCAATGGCTGTGCAGAAAGCAGAGCCGGTGCTATCTACAGTTGTAATTAAAATTATCCAACCCCCATTGAAAATCAGGTTTATTGTCAAAATTTACAGGCTTTCAGCTGTTTGCAATGAACAAATCAAACAAAACCAATTGAAATAGCTCACCACAACAAATGTTTCAAGTGGTTTCCTCAAATTCAATGGAAAATGCAACTTATAATGACTTCTCCAGTCTCAAAATTATTTAACCCCTTCATCTTTAGAACTTAGTAGAGCACCCGTTTGCTGTTATGACCTGCTGTAAACGAGATGCATAGCCAGACACCTGCTGGCAGTGTTCCTGAGGAATCTTAGTCCATTACTCATGAGCAATGGCTTCTAGTTCAGGAATATTCTTGGGTTTGCATGCGGCGACTACCTTCTTGAAATCCTGCCAGAGATTTTCTATGGGGTTCAAGCCCAGATGACTGTGTTGGGCACGGTAGAATTTTCCAAGATTTCTTCTGCAACCAAGCCTTGGCTGAATTTGAAGTTTGCTCGGGATCATTGTCTTGTTGGAAGGTCCAATGACGTCCAAGCTTCAGCATCCTCACAGATGGCACAAGGTTTTCTTCAAGGATTTGCTGCCAGGGGGTGTAAAACAGCCCCAGAGCCTGACCGAACCACCACCATGCTTTAGTGTAGGCAGAGTGTTCTCTTCGGCGTATGCTTCATTCTTCTTCCTCAATACATACTGCTTTTCCATTGGACCAAAAGGTTCCAGTTCTGTTTCATCGCTCCATAGAACAGAATCTCAAAACGGTGGTAGTGTATTTATATGATTTTAAACATATTGGAGCTGACTTTTCAAGACTTTTCTTGCTTTTGGGTCAGTAGAGGTGGACATATTGGAGTTCTGGAATGGAAACATTCTGCGTTTAGTATACAGACACCTTACTGTGCTCACTGAAACCTCAGTGCTTAGTGCCACCAAGTCTTGCTGCAGGTCTTTTGCAGTTAATCAAGGGTTTTTCACAACCTGTCTTCTCAGAAGTCTGGTTGCAGCCATTGATAGCTTCCCTTTTCTGCCCTGTCCAGGTAGTGTAACCACTGTTCCTTCAACTTTGATCTTGCAAATTAAGCTTCCAATTGTGTCTCTAGGAACATTCAGTGCCTTCGCAATCTTTTTGTATCCTGCTCCTTGTTTGTGAAAGGTGATCTCTTCTCTTAACTTTGTGAACCATTTTTTTACAAGGCCAAAAGACCTGAAAAAGGAAGCATAGCTGATCTGGGGATTTTTTCCAGTTTGGCTATTTTGGTTTTAATTCTCACTTTAGTAGATAACGCTGACAGACATAAACGAACATGCATCATCACACACATCAGAGAAACAGAGTCTCATAAATATATATATATGGACGATTGGATCATATATATACAGTATCTCACAAAAGTCAGTACATCCCTCACATTTTTGTAAATATTTTACCATATAGAAATGACACCTTGCTTCAATGTAAAGTAGTAAGTGTACAGCCTGCAAAGGCGTGCGCACCGGGTGTGCCTGGGCACACCCTAATCCCCACGGCACGCCTATGGATTGAGACCGGCAGGGGAGATCTCAGGATCTCCCCTGTTGGCTCATGCAGAGCCGGCGCTATCTGAGTGCCGGCTCTGCTGTAAGCCTGCATGGGCTGATGGGGAGATCAAAGGGAGGCAGGAGAGGACCCGGGGAAACACACACACAGCACCCTCACACACAGCACACTAACAGCACCCTCACAAACACACGACACCCACACACAGCACACAAACAGTACATACATACATACATACAAATACACGCGGCGTGTGTTTGTGCTTTAGGGTGCACACCCTAATGCAATAGGCTGTGCACACCTATGACAGCCTGTATAACAATGTAAATTTACTGTCCCCTCAAAATAACAACACACAGCCATAAATGTCTAAACCGTTGGCAACAAAAGTGAGTACACCCCTAAGACATTCAAAGACTCACAATGTCACATTCATTCAAAGACTCATTAAAAACACCATGTCAGACATGAACTAACATGCATCATCACAGACACAGAGCATCATATATACACATCAAAAAACAGTCACAGATATAGACACAGATTAACGCACAGCCGCATTCATTCAAATACACATAAAATCACATACACAGACTCACAACATGTACAGTCACATACATACATCCACACATATTATCACACAGTCACATGCACAAAATCACACCCACAGTAACAGAGTCACACACATACACTAACTGTTTATGTATAGCAGGTTTACTGTATTGTTTTAAGTAAAATAAAGGAATTAACAGGTAACAAATCTCTGAGCCCCAGTATATTGGAGAGCTTGCCCTATTTGCTCACTGCAAGCAGCACCTATATGTGACAGAGTAGGTGGGTTGCAAGGTGAAAAATGTATGGGACATTACTGGGGGGGTATATGACAGCGTTCATAGGTGGGTTAATTGAATTGAGTTTCAGATGAGGGTATGTGACAAGGTAGGTGTGTGTTAATGAACGGGTGGTCAGGTGGGCGGTCTATGACAAGGTAGTTAAATAGGTGTTAATAAAATGGTTAGGTGGGGACTGCATGACAGGGTAGGGAAGTGGGTGTGAGGTCACTCTGCCAACCAGCACAGGCTGGATGAGTATGTGAGGTCGGGAATTTCTCAAAGCTGCATTTTAAAGCAGCCACTCATTTTGAAGACATTTTGGCCCCCACTCCTCTACTGAGCCTGACTGGGGACTTCACAGGAGAATTAATTATGGTCGGCTCCTCCTGTTGCACTGCATCGTTGGATCACCAGGGAATCACTTCTATTTATTAACTGTTATGGATGATCAGTAATAGCTTGCACTGTCATTATTTAAACCACATAAAACAGTTGTATATTAAATAAAACCTGCATTGCACTTCTCATGGGGTGTTTGCAACTTCGGATACTGCGCCCACTGTGGGCACACCCTAAGGTAGCTAGCTACCTGTGCTTTCCCTGGCTGTGTCCCTGTTAACTGCCTCTTTCTCTTCAGTTGAACATGCAAGCTCTGTTGGCAGCCTGGCGCCCTGGACAAACCAAGTCATTTTATTTTTAGAAATTTGTTAATGTGTGCCGGAGTGGGAAATATAAAGGGATTATTTAATTTCCTTTTCAGCACATTTTACTGGATATATATTTGTTTCAGGAATATCAGCTTCTACCTCATACAGAAAAGAACGTGAGATTTAGAATATCTGTTTTTAGCTATATAACACTGTATCTAATCACATTATGCATAATGCAAAACTATACCTTTATAAAAATGTGGAAATCATTATGGTTTATAGAGCACCAACACGTTCCGCAGCGCTGTACAATAGGGGGACAAACAAATCAGTAGTTTAAGCAAGACTAGGTGAATGTACAGAAACAAAAGGTGGGGAGGGCCCGGCTCAAATGAACGGACAGTCTAAAATGGGAAAAATACCTTTCAGGATTATTATACAAACTGTAGACGCAGATCGGAATTTCACTTACAGTATAATATCACAAATGTATTTCTGTGTCTTCAGTCTTCCTCGCAGTGAAAGGGCACGTCGTGAAACTATTGCTTTTGTGAATGTTGTTGGCCCAAAACGTGTCAAGGCTGCCGACTTGTGGAATGTTTTGTGTACTGCATATCATTGCTTTTGCACAGAGAATAACTTCCATTCCTTGTTGTCGATACCCATCACGTGGATACATTGTGAAACTGCAGTTCAAAATAAATAGGACTTGTATTCATATTCATTGACTGTACAAGCTGACAAAAAGTTACATTTTAAAACAGGATTATCTTTACTATACTCTAAATATCTGTCCTGAGATGTTTCTGTATAAAATTATGAAAATGACACAGAAACTAGTGTATCATTTTGCTTATTTTATTATGATGATGATTACAGGGCATAGTAGCTATCTGTAGTTGACTCAGTGAAGTGGCAGTAATTCTGCTTGTTAATGGGATGTCGGATTTGCGACACCAGGGACCAACATGCATAATGGCAAAAATAACAAAACGAGAAAAATACATTGATCTATATGTGATCTGCTACAGGTGCTTCCTGGGGCAGTGCTGCACACTGTGACTGACATGCAGTGTCTCTTCCTTCTGCATGGAGACACTGAACTATCCTCATAGAGATGCTGATTGTGTTTGGCTTGTGCTGACTGCCACAATCTGCCTCCTTGACAATCGCAGCCAATCTAATGCTTTTCTATGGGAAAGCATTGTAATTGGCTGAGATCACCACTTCTGATGATGTCAGCCAAGGAGGCATGATCAGGGGCAGAGGCAGCAGCAGACTGGTATAAAGGTAAGATTTTACTATATTTAGGGGGGCTAGATGTTGTTTTTAACACTATAAGGTCAGGAATACATGTTTGTTCTACACTTCGCAATCAAGTCCTACATTCAAATTGTTGGGATATAAGTAGAAAGATTTTTTTTGTGTATAAAATGTCTGCATCCCTGCATTAAACCACAGGTTTGTATTCCTAATGCTATACTGTTCCTTTAATGTTGTGGTGAATATTATGTTAAATAGCAATAAAACAAATCATAACATGATTGCCCTCAACTTCTCAACTTTGGCCTATTTAAAAAAAAAAACAAAAACAAAAAAAAAACTGGAATGCAGAAATTCGATTAGACTTGACTAGAAGACAGGAGGATCCGCATGTTGCTGGGGCTAGTAGCTGAAACAAATTCTTCTGTAAGACATTCTCAACAAGCCCTTCCAATGTGAAACATACATATGACACACAGAACATTACAAATCGAAATACGCAAACCAGTAAAATCACTTCCACCTTAACTGAATAAATGGTAACTCACATAATCAGGCACCAGCTCCTATACCATGTTTCTCAAACGCTCGCTGTGGTGAGCACGCCACTAGGTGCCGCAATTTAGTTTCTAACCTGCCCCTCTGTGACATTCTGATGTAGCATTACATTTAAATAGATTTTAGGGAATTCTTGAACACTAAACATGGCACTCAAATAACAAGGTTAATTTATAAAAGTGTCAATTTCTATTAAGATCTGCATTTCACACAAACTCTTTATCAAGTTGTAAGTGCTTTAGATGTCTGGAGTGTCCCTTTGAGAAATGTCAAATGTCTATGCAAAAAAACAAGTGCAGATATATATAGAAATTACTACAACATTTGTCTCGCACCTCAAAATAACTGAAATAGAACTAGTTTTTGCATACGCAGACTATTATGGTACCTGCAGCTTCCAAAATGAAAGAAACACTGTAAGCAGCATGACCATAACTTTCAGTAAAAGTAATATTGTCTACATTCTTAGAGTACTGTCCCCCACTTTCATGTTTGACGGTTTTGGGAAACCAGGAGTCAACACAGCATCCTGAAACAGCCCCACCTCTCATTTGTAAAGTGGAATAATGAATGAATAATAATTCATAATGTGAAATTAAGACAACCACATTGCTAAGGTCATTTAAAGGGAATCTCCAGACCCCTAATGCACTTTTCCTCTTTTTTTCATGTTACGAAAAGTGCAGATTTCAGTTGACACTTTTATAAATTATCTGGTTATACCCCTCCTGGCTTTCAAACAGAAAACTAGCTCCGGTAATTCTTGGTTTGGTGAGCTCAGTGGAAATAAGCTCAAGATGCAGTAATTACCCATATTACCTGCCTTGCAAATACTTCTTATTGAGGTGCTTTGGGAAGTCTGTGATTGGACAGCCACAGAAAGTCTGGGCGGGGTTAGAAGGGAAGAGCTTGCAAAGGCTGAAGACAAGAGATCTACATGTTTTGCAAGCTGTATTTAGATATAACCCCAATGAAAACAATGCTTAATTAAATACATGCAAGTTTTCATTTGAGGGTAGATCTTATTTTTTTAATATTTAATTTAAGCAGTGGGATGTTCCTTTAATGCCAACCTTGACAACAGGGATTTGTTAGCAGTACCAAGGCATGGTTAGTTCTTATATCCTTGGTATTTTGTGTACTCTGCATCAATACACGTAAAACTTTGAAACCCGAGTTCCTGTTTGTTTTCTTGTTTACACAAACAATACACCAATTGATGTTAGTTGGATAATTGAGTCCCACTAATACGACCTCTAGTTCTTAAATAAAGAGTTCAGAACATAACGTTTTGATTGCACATCACTCCTTTATTGAAATTAAATAATGACATCTCCATTGATGAAAGACAACTACAGTAAACATGTGCAAAGACTGGGATACACTTTCAGCAGAGCAGCGCCTTTATCATCTCCATGAGAACAGACTTAGACAGGAGAGGAACAAAACAACACAGCCATTACAATAAAATGCATGTGTTGCTAGCACTAGTGACAGGAAAGAGTTAACCGTGGTTCAGTGCTTCCATAGGATAACTAAAATACAGACCATGTGCACATGTAGCCAGGTAAAAATTCGAACCAGACATAATTTAAACAGATTTCATCATCACCTTTTAAATGTTCTTCCACGGATGCAGATTAGCCATCAGATAAGAAATCAGTCAATTGTCCAACGTGCAATAGTAGAGTCACCATGTGCGCAATGAACAACTTCATGAATCCCGGAACAGAGCGTTGAGTTAGTTTCTCTACATTTTAATAATTCACAATAATCACAAGTTACAGTATCTTGGCAAGAAGTTAAAATAAAAAAATATAGAATTAATAAATACTTGTTGGAATGTACTCATAAAATCTTGTTGACACTAACCAAGTATAAAGATAACCGTTATAAAGGGTTTGGTCTAAAAACTAGAATGCAAAAAAAAAAAAAAAAGAAAAAATTTCACCAAGTACATTTTCATAAATTTGGAATGTACAAGTGTCTTTCAGTCTGCATCAAAAAAAAAAAAAAATGAGTTCCACATGGAGCAATCTAAGCACACTGGTACCAGATTTTGATTCACTGACCTATGAACAAGCATTACAAAAGGACAGACAGCGCATTTTGTATTGCATTCACTTATACGGAGGGTTTACTGTGCATTTCACTGAAACGCATTGTATAGAACCCAGAATGGAAATGGGTCAGAGAGGCAACAATGAGTAATCTGTTATGCTGATCTCACATTAGGCTGTATTTCAGAATCCCTAGCTGCAAAGTGTTTGGGTAAAGTAAACTAAGTGATGACTGTTTCTTCTGTTCCACGGACTGATTACTTCTTTGCTTTTCCCTGGGCAGCGACGGCTTCCATTGCCTTCCGCACGGTTTCTTCATCTCCAAGAAACTGCATTGGCTTGATGGGTTTCAGGTTCTTGTCCAGCTCATAAACAATTGGGATGCCAGTAGGCAAGTTCAGCTCCATGATGGCCTCCTCAGACATCCCTGTACAAAGGAAATTAGGTATTAAAGTAATAATGATATCACATAAAGCTGCATCACTGGAGCAATACAGTTGAAGGCTGGTGGACACATAGGAGGCACTTTCAAAGAAGAAGGAAAAAAACAAAACAAAACACAACTAAGCAATACTGTAACCTAGCCACATGTGAATTTCTGGAGTATCTCTTTAACACGATTTGGTCCTACGTGAGAACTATACGTTTTAGTTTGCATGTGTGCATGGAGCAGATGAAATGTTAAACAAACATGCTTTTTCAGACGGTCTTAACTACATTTATTTCAGAGCGAGGTGCTAGGAAAATCACTTAGCTAAGCGTTTTACGGATTTGTCTAAACCAACTTGTCCACAAGCTCTCAAGGTTTGACCTTGAAGGGACACTGAAGGCAACATAACCGCTTCATTTCACTGAAGTTGTTTTAGTGTCTGAGGTCCCCTGTCACTTTCCTTCCATTTATCATGAAACTGTTTTTAGAAACATAGAATGTGGCGGCCCATCTAGTCTGCCCAATTTTCTAAATACTTTAATTAGTCACTGGCCTGATCTTAAGTCTAATATTGATTAATTAATGTTTTAAGGCTAAATGAGAGTCCCCAGCATCATATTCCTCTTTGTGCTGCCTGGGATAATGAAGAGGCATTAGCCTGAATAGCAATGGGCAGCTGTGATAGGCTGGATGCAGTCAGCTGACACTCTCAGCCAATCACAGGGCCAGTGCAGGTATAAATCGGTATAGATACAAGGAAGTGTGTAAATTCTGCCTTAGCCACACCTTAGGTGGGTGGCCGGGCTGTGGGTATTAAACTGCTTGAAAATGTATTAACACTGAATGGAAGGACATGAGATGAGACGAAGTGTGTCTTATTAATGATAGAATACAAAAGAATGGTCACCCACCACTGCAATATCTACCACAAGCTCAGTTAAGAATAAAGATAGACTATGTCTAAAACATTATGGTTGTCAGTCTACTTACCTTCAAGGTGCTTGACAATTCCTCTAAGGCTGTTGCCATGAGCAGCAATCAACACTCGTTTCCCTTCTTTGACCTGTGGGACAATTTCATCGTTCCAGAAAGGCAGGGCTCTGGCAATGGTGTCCTTTAGGCTCTCACAGCTCGGGAGCTGGTCTTCTGTCAAGTCTGCATAGCGACGGTCCTAGACACGAATAAAAATACGAGCGGACTTAAACAAACTACAAAATCTAACCACCATAGATTCCAAAATAAACCTGCTCATCTCTAAATATCTACATTAGTTTGGTCACAAATGATCACAGTAATCCAACTGCTTCATGGTTGATACCTGTTCAACTCTATCAGGGTTATTTACTAAAATGAGAATTCTAAATTTAAAATCAAAGTAGCCAAACTGGAACCATAGCTGAATTTTGCCAATTCAGTTATTTTCAATCACTCTGAATACTCACTTCAGTGAAAAACCCTATATGTTGTTCTCTAGATTCCTCTAAGATGGATAACTTTTTGCTGTTGAACTATAAGTCGCATGATGCTTAGCTAGTCAAAGGATGTCACGAAACCTGACCCTCTCCCATGATACTTTTGCAGGTACGGATTGTAGGTAAACCAGGAAAATTATTCAAAATATAGATAGCTTAAGGATCATGTATGTAATACTTTAATAATCACAATATGGTCGTAAAGACTAAGTCAGCTTGGAATGTCTGGCTTATTTTGCATCTGCAGCACTAAACAGCCACATACTCAAAATGAGTGGGTGCTCCATGTTGATATAGGATATTTTGCATAGTCCTTAATGTGTTAACATTAGCTACACCTTACTTATATAATGGCTATTTTGGCCTTGTTTTAAAATTCAAAATAAATTCCCTGCAATTCACATTTTAGTGAATATTTAAGTCAGTAAATCAGAGGCTTTGTTAAAATAATTGGTGATTTACCTTAGCGATGATATCATAATAAGGATGATCTGGATCCATGGAGGGAGGAGGAATGTCAAATGATCGCCTCCAAATCTTCACCTGCTCCTCTCCATGTTTGGCGGCTGTCTCTGATTTGTTCAGACCAGTTAGGCCTCCATAATGCCTTTCGTTAAGACGCCATGTTCTTATGACAGGTAGCCACATCTGGTCAATGCTCTCCAGTGCGATCCATAAGGTGCGAATTGCCCTCTTGAGTACAGATGTATAGCAAATATCAAACTCATAGCCAGCATCTACAATACACAAAATAAAATCATGTAAATACATACTGCACAGCGCTGTGAACCTTTCTCACAGTTATCTCAATGTGAAGACGCTGATGCTCTCAGTCTATCACCAGTACCCATTCTGAGGCTTCCTCATTGAATTTGAGGATTTTCCCGGAAGAGAGGCAGAGTCACAGGGCTATACAACTTTGAGGTGAAACTCTTCATAAATGGTTTGACCCTTTAAAGGGACACTATAGTCACAAGAACAACTACAGCTTATTTGTTTTGGTTGGTACAATCATTCTCTTCAGGATTTTTGCTCTAAACAATGTCTTTTCAGAGAAATGCAGTGTTTACATTACAGCCTAGTGATAACTACACTGGTGACTTCTCAGATGTCTGCTAGAGGTGCTTTCTGGGGCAGTGCTGCACAGTGTGCAGCACTGCCATGCAGTGTCTCCACCCTCTGCATGGAGACACTGAACTTTCCTCATAGAGATGCGTTGCTTCAATACATCTCTATGACGAGATGCTGATTGACCAGGGCTGTGTGTGTTTGACTTGTGCTGGCTCTGCCCCTTATCTGCCTTCTTGACAGTCTCAGTCAATCCTATGAGGAAGCATTGTGATTAGCTCAGAGATTCACCTCTAATTATGTCAGCCAAGCAGGCAAGTTTGTTTTCCTGACCCTATAATGTTCTTTTAATATAAGATACATACATGAACCATTACAACCTAACAGACTAAGGTGTTATGGTGCCAAGAGTATTTCATTAATGAAAATAAAAAAGGCACATATAAACTGTTAAAATGGAGTTTCACCACTTCCTGTATTACCAGAAGTTGTGTGGAACTTAAGATAATGAACACATTCTGAAGTGATGAAACTGCAGAAAACGAAAAGGAATCTGCACGTAAAGCTAAACTATAGAGATTATGAAATTATGCATTTTAACGAGCGAGCACTCACTCACTGTTGGCAGGTAAATATCAACTTATTTTTAAACTTCAAATGCCTTACAGAAAGCTTTGAGGTCTTCAGTAGCTCCTGAACGTACCATTGTTGCAATTAGCCAAGTGACGCACATCTATCGCACATCTTTGGAGGGTCCTGCGGTATCCTCTTTAGATAAAGCCAATTCCCTATAGACGTCACTGGTGATGGGTGGAAACATTGACGCTTCTAGATGGCGGCAGCTTCTCCCAATGTCTAGAAGTGTCAGGCGTAGGAGAAATACTGAGACCAAGAATTCCCTACTTTGTCTAAATATATCTATTATCTGGGTTGGAATTTCAGTGGAATGCCAACACAGTCAATATAAGTATTTCATTAAGATTGTATCTTTGAAATACTAATTTTTTCAGGGAAGGGTGACATTGCCTCTTTAAGGCAGATCTTATAGGGTTTCTCTAGAATAGGAGTGATAATGCCCAGGAAACATGGTGTATCAAGCAACCTTAATTGTGGCAGGAAACAGTTAGATGTACAGGTGATTTAAAGGCCACTTTTGTAGTTCGTTTACCTCAATGCAATAGGCATAGGTGTAAAACGTTAATATTAAATATGTGCACCGTATTTTCTTTACTTGCATTCTAACATGCCTGGTACACTGAACTTTAGGTGACTTTGAACTTTGACCCCCAGGACAGCAGACCATAGTTTTCCATGTCATTTATCTCATCTCCCTCAGGGTATGACAGGGATCATTGTACACATGAAATGCAGGTTCTCCTTGTTAGGCAATATGAGAAAATCTCGGATACGGACATACAGAAGACAGAGGGAAGAAATTAAAGGTCATTATTATTTATTATGTAAACAAAATTAAAATTATCATACAAGGAAATGAGAAAATGAGATGACCGTGTCAAAATGTATTTATTTATTTATTTTTAAAGCCTTCTTCTATATTTAAATAAACTGGCACATTTTAAGCCCAGATTCTGTTCCACTTTGATATTTTAAAATGTATGTAAATTACTCTTAAACTATAAAGGCTGCACATGTCTAGAGAGGATTCCCTTAGAACAAAGGTTGTACATGTATTTATATTAAGGTTCCTTTGCAGAGGGCAATTTTTTCACTATACTTCGTTGCGACACACACTGTCGGTGATTCATGTCAGTAAGGGTGGGGATGGCCCCTGAATGAGTAATATGAAGAAGGAAATGAAAGATTTCTCTACTACAAGCCCCTAAAACGTGCAAAATATCAGGCTATAATGCTCTGTACTGCTAATGGAAAATGTGATGTATGCACTTAACCACCATGTAAAATGACTAGCCACATAAAGGTTATCTCAGTGATTCTACATAGGGTCAAACCCAGATTTCTAGAATAATTAGTTACGGTTTCTTGAGAAATGTATGATTTTGAATGAGCATAGGGCCATCAGTTGGTTCTAGAATTATGTATTTCTGACTCACTGACCTCGTGCTGTCTTCTACTGATCAAATAAAAGATGAATCAGGCCTATTTTTCGCTCTCTAATATCTGAATAAATGGTATCCCCCTGGCTGTTCCACTAAGAAGACATGCTTTTACTTGAACAGCCCATAGGAGGATTCTATGTGGAAATAGAATTTTTCAGCCTCATGTTTGCATTTTGTACCCTATATCAATGTTATGGAAAATCACCAATAAACTTACAAGTGGAAAAAATAAATCTGCTGAAATTTGAATAGACTTTCTGTATGCCGCTGGACATAAATTAAAGACCACACATCAAGCACCTGGCAATGATCAATAAATCGATACGACTAAAATATACTGATGAGCAGAGTGAGATAGAGGACATTAAAGGTCAACCTCATCCAGGCAGATATGTCCTTTCTCACAGATTGATGTTTTAATATGGCTGCATTGGGAGTGTTAGAAAACACACAGAACATTCAGTTCTGCGTAGCAACACCTATTATTATATTAGTGTCATTAGACAGAGATCTACAAAATATGCAAAGACCCCTGAAGGGATAGATGGATAGATCTGCTTTAAATATTACACTTTAAAAACTGTAAAGTACTGTGGAAGATGTCTAAATAATAATAGTAATAATGATAATAGATGGGTTGTTTTCACTATGGTAACATAAATGAACATTGCCCTAATTTCTTAATTTTTAGTTTCTCCTACACAAATTGCTCTTTTTGATTATAGCCATGAGGAGGGAGTAATGTATTATGAGCAATTCTGATGGAAAATCTGAACATTCTGAGCAATTTGCACGACATTCCACTGGTTTCCATGGTGACTGCGCCCTATTTGGAGTTCTGTGGCATAATTGCTCTGTATCCACAGTTCACAGTGGGGGCTCTGGTGCCCTTCTACGGCCCACAGGAGGGCACTGCTCCCCCAAACCCCCGCAAGGTAACTTTCAGCGCCTGCCCCTCCAGTCCCTGCTATCTGCCCCTTGAAGGGTACCTTTCCGAGCCGGTCCCCGTCCAGTCCCCTGCTATCTGCCCCTTGCAGGGTACCTTTCCGAGCCGGTCCCCGTCCAGTCCCCTGCTATCTGCCCCTTGCAGGGTACCTTTCCGAGCCGGTCCCCGTCCAGTCCCCTGCTATCTGCCCCTTGCAGGGTACCTTTCCGAGCCGGTCCCCGTCCAGTCCCCTGCTATCTGCCCCTTGCAGGGTACCTTTCCGAGCCGGTCCCCGTCCAGTCCCCTGCTATCTGCCCCTTGCAGGGTACCTTTCCGAGCCGGTCCCCGTCCAGTCCCCTGCTATCTGCCCCTTGCAGGGTACCTTTCCGAGCCGGTCCCCGTCCAGTCCCCTGCTATCTGCCCCTTGCAGGGTACCTTTCCGAGCCGGTCCCCGTCCAGTCCCCTGCTATCTGCCCCTTGCAGGGTACCTTTCCGAGCCGGTCCCCGTCCAGTCCCCTGCTATCTGCCCCTTGCAGGGTACCTTTCCGAGCCGGTCCCCGTCCAGTCCCCTGCTATCTGCCCCTTGCAGGGTACCTTTCCGAGCCTGTCCCCCCCCCAGTCCCCTGCTATCTGCCCCTTGCAGGGTACCTTTCAGAGCCTGTCCCCCCCCCCCCCCAGTCCCCTGCTATCTGCCCCTTGAAGGGTACCTTTCAGAGCCTGTCCCCCCCAGTCCCCTGCTATCTGCCCCTTGCAGGGTACCTTTCAGAGCCTGTCCCCCCAGTCCCTGCTATCTGCCCCTTGCAGGCTACCTTTCCGAGCCGGTCCCCGTCCAGTGCCCTGCTATCTGCCCCTTGCAGGGTACCTTTCCGAGCCGGTCCCCGTCCAGTGCCCTGCTATCTGCCCCTTGCAGGGTACCTTTCCGAGCCGGTCCCCGTCCAGTGCCCTGCTATCTGCCCCTTGCAGGGTACCTTTCCGAGCCGGTCCCCGTCCAGTCCCCTGCTATCTGCCCCTTGCAGGGTACCTTTCCGAGCCGGTCCCCGTCCAGTCCCCTGCTATCTGCCCCTTGCAGGGTACCTTTCCGAGCCGGTCCCCGTCCAGTCCCCTGCTATCTGCCCCTTGCATGGAACCTTTCCGAGCCGGTCCCCGTCCAGTCCCCTGCTATCTGCCCCTTGCAGGGTACCTTTCCGAGCCGGTCCCCGTCCAGTCCCCTGCTATCTGCCCCTTGCAGGGTACCTTTCCGAGCCGGTCCCCGTCCAGTCCCCTGCTATCTGCCCCTTGCAGGGTACCTTTCCGAGCCGGTCCCCGTCCAGTCCCCTGCTATCTGCCACTTGCAGGGTACCTTTCCGAGCCGGTCCCCGTCCAGTCCCCTGCTATCTGCCCCTTGCAGGGTACCTTTCCGAGCCGGTCCCCGTCCAGTCCCCTGCTATCTGCCCCTTGCAGGGTACCTTTCCGAGCCGGTCCCCGTCCAGTCCCCTGCTATCTGCCCCTTGCAGGGTACCTTTCCGAGCCTGTCCCCGTCCAGTCCCCTGCTATCTGCCCCCCCAGTCCCTGCTATCTGCCCCTTGCAGGGTACCTTTCCGAGCCTGTCCCCGTCCAGTCCCCTGCTATCTGCCCCCCCAGTCCCCTGCTATCTGCCCCTTGCAGGGTACCTTTCCGAGCCTGTCCCCGTCCAGTCCCCTGCTATCTGCCCCCCCAGTCCCTGCTATCTGCCCCTTGCAGGGTACCTTTCCGAGGCCTGTCCCCGTCCAGTCCCCTGCTATCTGCCCCCCCAGTCCCTGCTATCTGCCCCTTGCAGGGTACCTTTCCGAGCCTGTCCCCGTCCAGTCCCCTGCTATCTGCCCCCCCAGTCCCTGCTATCTGCCCCTTGCAGGGTACCTTTCCGAGCCTGTCCCCGTCCAGTCCCCTGCTATCTGCCCCCCCAGTCCCTGCTATCTGCCCCTTGCAGGGTACCTTTCCGAGCCTGTCCCCGTCCAGTCCCCTGCTATCTGCCCCCCAGTCCCTGCTATCTGCCCCTTGCAGGGTACCTTTCCGAGCCTGTCCCCTGCTATCTGCCCCTTGCAGGGTACCATTCCGAGCCTGTCCCTGTCCAGTCCCCTGCTATCTGCCCCCCCAGTCCCTGCTATCTGCCCCTTGCAGGGTACCTTTCAGAGCCTGTCCCCCCAGTCCCTGCTATCTGCCCCTTGCAGGGTACCTTTCAGAGCCTGTCCCCCCAGTCCCTGCTATCTGCCCCTTGCAGGGTACCTTTCAGAGCCTGTCCCCCCAGTCCCTGCTATCTGCCCCTTGCAGGGTACCTTTCAGAGCCTGTCCCCCCCCAGTCCCTGCTATCTGCCCCTTGCAGGGTACCTTTCAGAGCCTGTCCTCCCCCCAGTCCCTGCTATCTGCCCCTTGCAGGGTACCTTTCAGAGCCTGTCCTCCCCCCAGTCCCTGCTATCTGCCCCTTGCAGGGTACCTTTCAGAGCCTGTCCTCCCCCCAGTCCCTGCTATCTGCCCCTTGCAGGGTACCTTTCAGAGCCTGTCCTCCCCCCAGTCCCTGCTATCTGCCCCTTGCAGGGTACCTTTCAGAGCCTGTCCTCCCCCCAGTCCCTGCTATCTGCCCTTTGCAGGGTACCTTTCAGAGCCTGTCCTCCCCCCAGTCCCTGCTATCTGCCCTTTGCAGGGTACCTTTCAGAGCCTGTCCTCCCCCCAGTCCCTGCTATCTGCCCCTTGCAGGGTACCTTTCCGAGCCTGTCCCCGTCCAGTCCCCTGCTATCTGCCCCCCAGTCCCTGCTATCTGCCCCTTGCAGGGTACCTTTCCGAGCCTGTCCGCGTCCAGTCCCCTGCTATCTGCCCCTTGCAGGGTACCATTCCGAGCCTGTCCCCGTCCAGTCCCCTGCTATCTGCCCCCCCAGTCCCTGCTATCTGCCCCTTGCAGGGTACCTTTCCGAGCCTGTCCCCGTCCAGTCCCCTGCTATCTGCCCCCCCAGTCCCTGCTATCTGCCCCCCCAGTCCCTGCTATCTGCCCCCCCAGTCCCTGCTATCTGCCCCTTGCAGGGTACCTTTCAGAGCCTGTCCCCCTCTCTTTGCCTCGTGCAGGCCGGTGGCGCTGAGATCCGCGTCGTACCAGCCGCTGAAGCGGTTCTCATTGTTCCAGGTGCTCTCTCCGTGGCGGATCAGGACTAACTTGTAAGCGGCCATGGCTTGCTCTGCTCCCCGGCTGTCACACTGCGGACTACAGTAAAGGCGGAGCCTGTGCGCATGCGCCAAAACGATCACCGAATGGGCGTGACGTGACGTCACGCTCCCTAGCAACCTAGTTACTGCCAAGGAACTGGCGTCTCTTACTGCGCATGCGCACGAGTGTCAGCGGTCGTGTAGGGATAGATCCGTTTCGGCCATGTTTGCTGCTGGCAAAGCAATGTCTTGAATAGTTAACTAATCGAATTTAAGTACCCCTCAAAATCTGCTAAAATAGAGCATAACCCTCACTTTCAAATTTTTCTGTAGAAAAAAAGACACCAGGAGGAAATTTACATCAATAACATTTATTTAGATAAATAAAATGTCTATGCTCAGGAAGAGCAATGGCTATTATTATTTTTATTGGTATTTATATAGCGCCAACTTATTCTGTAGCGTTTTACAATATTATGAAACAGGTAAATTTAACAATAAATGAGACAATTACAACATTTTACGGAAACAATAGGTTGATAAGGACCTTGCTCAAACGAGTTTACAGTCTAGAGCAGGGGTCCTCAAACTCTGGCTCCCCAGATGTTGCTGAACTACAACTCCCATGATTCTCCGGCTATCTATGTAATTCAAAGAATCATGGGAGTTGTAGTTCAACAACATCTGGGGGGCCGGAGTTTGAGGACCCCTGGTCTAGAGGCTATATACAGTTAACGTCTTCGCCAATAATGTTCACCCATTATAAATCTGCTTCAATGAGTTATAAATCTGCCTTAATTACTTAAATAGCTGGCTGCGAGCTGATATATTTGGTTTTTGTTTTTTGAATTTATTTTTGTTTTTTATGAATTGATTTATTTTATTGTAGCTTCTTGTTATACTTGGACTTTATAATACAGTGCATATACACACCTGTGCAGAGGTATATTGTAATTTAGCAATCTAGGTCCCTCGTGGAAATATTGCCCTATTCAAAGATGGCGATAGGAGCTCTTAGCAGAGTCCCTACCTGTGGCAAACTCCCTGGGAAGCTCTGCTTGTGGTCCCTCCCAGGCTCTGTGGACACGTGCTGCACGTAGCAGGATGAGGGCGACGTGACCTTCAGCATCTTTTCATAATATGTTGCAGAAAACTGTCATTATCCACTGTATGGTTAATTATAGTGAACTGAAATCCAAATTACATTATTAAGAAAATAAAACTGTGTTATCTATATATGTTTTTTTTTGCCTGGCCCTTTTGGTCTGTACTTTTTGCAATTCAGTTTTCAATCCACTGCTTAGTAAATAAGACCCTTAGTTTATTTAATTTCTGTAGTTTTTGGCAGGATTACTGCAGGAAAGTACCGCTTCCGTGGCTGTCTCCATGGCGATGTCTTACATTAGAAAGCAGACATTTGCTGGTGAGATAATCAGTGTAATTATTTAAATATACAGCATCCCCTTTCGTGTCACACCCATCAGAGAGCTGAGTTGGAAAGTGTTCCTAGTGAGAACATTGAGATTATAATAGTTATTGTTTTGTAGTCATAGAAACATAGAATGTGACGGCAGATAAGAACCATTCGGCCCATCTAGTCTGCCCAATTTTCTAAATACTTTCATTAGTCTCTTATATCTAAGATAGCCTTATGTCTATCCCACGCATGCTTAAACCCCTTCACTGTATTAACCTCTACCACTTCAGCTGGAAGGCTATTCCATGCATCCACTACCCTCTCAGTAAAGTAATACTTCCTGTTATTTTTTTTAAACCTTTGCCCCTCTAATTCAAGACTATGTCCTCTTATTGTGGTAGTTTTTCTTCTTTTAGTCTGCAGTTAAATCCTGTATTAGTTGCATTTATTGATTTAATATTATTTTTATATTTTTAGGTTGAAGTAGCCACAATAAAAAAAAAATCTCCACATCAGCTTTGTTTCCTGTCTGCAAATTATCAATATCAGGACCATATTGATTCTGTTAATGTAGAAGTGTAAACTCTTGAAGAGAGAGTGGATTCTGTGTGTCAGGGAGAGCCTTGCTCGTCAAACATCCAAAATGTTTGACAATAAAATGTAAAACTGCGTCCATAGAATTATTTCACCATATCCACTACACTGACCTTTATTGGTATTAGTATTGGACCTTTTAAGTTATCTCATTGCTTTTACAGTTATTGATTTAAATTAGAATGAAACAATACATAGACAGGTATATAATCAACCCAATTTAGATTCCAGCCCCTACTGGTCCCTTTAACCCCTTAAGGACACATGACATGTCTGACACGTCATAATTCCCTTTTATTCCAGGAGTTTGGTCCTTAAGGGGTTAAGCAGCTACCCACTTTGTCTATGAAATCAACATGTTCATCTTTACAATACTTTATATCAGAGCAATATTAACAGTAAGAATATTAACTGTAGGCGACCAGCTTAGGCCCAGGGGTTCGACAAGGGCCACAAAATCAGGAATTAGTTTTTTCCCATTCACCATCCCTATGCGGAGAATGAATGGGGGGTCCCAAGAAAGGTATCCTGCCTAGGGCCCTGTGAGATCCATCTTTGCTTAAAATTTGTTTTTTTTTTGTATTTAACCTCTACAGTACCAAAAGGATGAGAAACGTATAACTACCATAGCACTAAAAGGTTAAGTCTCCACATAACAGTACAAATGTACTACGTGTGTTTTGCTTTTGTAGCTATGTGAATTTCTCATGGCTTCTCTGACCTAATGGGAATTATCAAGGTTAATGGCTCATCAAACTTCCCAAAGGAATTCTGCAGGATATTTCCAGATACAATTTACCTTTCTCTATATCTTACAGTCTCTGATAGCATGGCAACATGTTAGAACACTGAATGTTTAATACATTTTATTAGATTAAAATATGTTGCATTTGAGACAATAATATCATAAAGGGACACTGTAGTCACCCAGACCACTTCAGCTAAATGAAGTGGTCTGGGTGCCAGGTCCCCCAGGTTTTAACCCTTCAGATGTAAACATAGCAGTTTCAGAGAAACTGTTATGTTTACATTGCACAGTTAATCCAGCCTCTAGTGGCTGCCTTCCTGACAGCCGCTAGAGGCGCTTCTGCGACGCTGGATGCGAAAATTGCATCAGGATAGGAAAAGTTACTCTGACCAAAAACAGTGTTTTCTTAAAACACATTTTTTTTGGTGGGAGTAACCCTTTAAATTCTTTGCATGCACTCAGATAACATTAGTAAATATCACCAGCTAACTAAGCATTAGTCATTCCATCTCATATTTTATTATACTCTTCCTCTCTTTTCACGTTTGTACGTTTGTGTCACCTTGAGAATATTTCTCGGTATTTGTCACTGAAGATACCACAAAAATTCTGATTCGCTTTTTCAGCCTTAAAAACCATCATTTGACTCAACTCAAATGACACACTGCTGCTACATCACTCTGCGTAAATACTAAATATACTTTGTACACAGACTAATAAATTCCACTTCAGCTCTGCTACGTCTTACATATCTGCATTCATGAATAATTTCTCCTCATACAGTGTTTCAGAAGATCTTTCACAAACTGCCCCACATCGCTCAATCTCACAGCCACAAAAACTTTGACTCTCTCTCTCTGTATTCAGCGTTCTCTCACAACTCTTTTCAAAGAGACTCATAAATCATACTAAAAACCACAACAGTTCTAGGCATATAATGACATTTCTCCTGTTTTCATGATTGATCTTTTCCAGTGCTACAGGTTTAGCTCTTCCTTTAGATTAAAGTTTTATTTCCACAGGCTGCCCTAAACATCTATTACTTTTAAAATAATGCCATCAGAACACCGAGTTTAAAATAGCATACATTATCATTATAGCACAGCAGCACCATCACAGTAACGCACATTTTATAGCATGGAGCCGTATTATAGGCCCGTAGCATACTTCGAATACACGGCTAACGGTCAGTAGCCAATATGGATAGTCCAATAAACTAATAAGGATACTGCAGACATTGTGGACTTGCTGAGAGTGGAGGGAGTTACCTCCCACAACATGCTCAGTGCAGGTGTATCCCATAACCAAGGAGGGTATTACCTTGAAAGTGGACAAAATGGTTAGGGGGACCCAAACTCCATGCACCCTCAAAAAGTAGCCGTTACCTTAAACCAAATCCACACAATGAAATCCCTAACAGCAAAATTAAAAAGGCTTTTAAACTAATAATTGCTGTAATGGTGATGTACTATTCACAGTTAAAATACTAAACAGTTATTTGTCAATCCATCAATTTTTTTTTACACTTTTAATATAATGTTTTTAGAGGTGTAGGACTTGTTGGTTCTATAAATAATAATAATAATAACAGTAATAAATAATAATCACTATCCTTCATATGCTGCCATGATTTCCAAAGTCTATGATGGTGAAGGAATGTATCCCAGCCATATACTGTATAGCAATACTGTGTCATTGTAACAGATCATAGAAGGGTGACATTCTATTCCAGCAAAATATGGCTTGAAGCATCTCTGTTATAAAAGTCTAGTAAAGGTCTTATCACATGACCAGTTTTCTTTTCCTTTTAAATGCAATTTTTTTAATCTTCTTTAAGATTTTAGAGATTTCACTTGGTTCATGATTTTGTTTGTGGACTGAGGTTTGAAAAGTTCTTTTCGGACCCGGTGCGGTGCAAATGAGTTTTTCTTGCGATGGTATTGCTTTAGGTGATCCTGGAAATCCCTGTGCAGCATGTTCACATAACCTTGTGGTTCACAAAGAACCTGTTAACAAAAAATTTACATTAAATTTGAATCAATATCAGATAGGATCAAATGGTTTTCTACTGTCAAATAACCTCTCGTTGATGGAATTCATTACATGTATAGATAATAACTTATACCAGCTGTACGATTGCCTATATAGGACTCAATTGAATACACTTTCCAAATTATTTGATATTGTTAGGACATTTTTACAAATAATTCATCTACAGAAGGCAATTTGTTGTAGGTAAATAATTTGCAGAAATATAATTGCATATCATGATGCCCTTTGCGATGGTAATGCCAGTCAGTTATCTGGGATAAACACTTTTTTTATGTTATTTATCACAAATATCCATTAAATGTTTAAAAATAAAGATAACCTATTTTTATAGCCAGCAGGATGCAGCTGAAATATCTGAAATCTGGAGTATATTTCCCTTGTTCAATTGACCTGCAGATGGCATAGCTCTTTAGAAAAGCATTATATTGTCTAGTTCAGGGATAGGCAACCTTCGGCTCTCCAGATGTTGTGGACTACATCCCCCATAATGCTCTTACACAGATAATGCTGGCAAAGCATCATAGGAGGTGTATTCCAAAACATTTGGAGAGCCGAAGGTTGCCTATCCCTGGTCTAGTTGGTATTCAAGTGACACTGCATCTCTTGTTGGCAGTTCATTTAAAGTACTTAATAATTGGGCTTCTTGCTGTCAGAAAATAGCATTCACATCAAATGGCTCAGTACAGAACCTCGGCTTTGTCTACAAATAGAGTGGTCTGTAGTTGCCATTTGATTGGAATTGTTTAGTGCACAGGTGCCCAAAAGGTAGATCCCCAGATGTTGTAGAACTACAACTCGCTTGATGCTTTGCATGCCTTTGGAATGCTTTTAGAATGACAAAGCATGATGGAAGCTGTAGTTTTAAAACATCTGGGGATCTACGTTCTTGGCACCCCTGGGTAAGTGAGTGTCCTACCCCCTGGCCCCCACCCCTGAGCGGTGGGTGGGGGCCAGGCCCGGACTGGCCATCGGGCACACCGGGCAAATGCCCGGTGTGGCGCGGTTGCCATGGGCCGAGGCCGGCAGGGGAGGTCCCAGGATCTCCCCTGCCGGTCTATGCAGGGCCGGCACTATCTGAGCGCCGGCCCCGCTGTGTGCCATGACGGGCCGGTGGGGAGATCAAAGATCTCCTTCACCGGCCCACTTAAATAGACCTGCGGCTGGGGAGGGAGGGAGAGGATCTATCTTGCAGCTCCGCCGGGTTCCTCTCGCGAGAGTGAACTCTAGCCCGCAGGCTAGAGTTCCCTCACCCACTGGACCACCAGGTATGGTGTGCGACTGCGAGTGCCGGTCCCCCCCGCCTCTCCTTGGTACCACTATGCCGCCCCCCCTCCCCCGCCCAGGCTAAAGGTAAGAAGGGAGGGGGGGACATAATGCCTGCTAATTAGTTTTTTTTTTTTTTACCCCCCCAACACACAATCCGTCACACACAGCACTCTCACACACATCACACACACATCACACACACAGCACTCTCACACACAGCACTCACACCCATCACACACAGAACTCACACCTGTATCACACACAGCACTCTCACACCCATCTCACACAGCGCTCTCACACCCGTCACACACAGCGCTCTCACACCCGTCACACACAGCACTCTCACACCCATCACACACAGCGCTCTCACACCCGTCACACACCCGTCACACACCCGTCACACACAGCGCCAGGGCCGGCGCGTCCATAAGGCGGCACAGGCGGCCGTCTTAGGGCGCACGGGCTCTGGGGGCGCAAGATTTCAGTGACCGGCAGGAGGGAAGCTCTCCCTCCTGCCGGGCCACCATCTCGGCCCCCGGTGCTGTGTGCGGCTGTGCTGAGATCAGACGCGGCGAGGGAGCTCTAACCTCTCTGCTCTGCTCCCTCGCGCGCTGCCTGTCTGCTGATACCGCGGGAGCCGGAATATGACGTCATATTCCGGCTCCCGCGATATCAGCAGACAGGCAGCGCGCGAGGGAGCAGAGCAGAGAGGTTAGAGCTCCCTCGCCGCGTCTGATCTCAGCACAGCCGCACGCCGCCCAGCAGCCCCACTGGACCCCAGGGAAGGATTCATCATCCACACCAGCTCTCCAGGTAGGGAGGCTGGGTGGCAAATATTTATTTATAAAATAATGTGTGTGTGTCTGTGTGTGTGTGTGTGTGAGTGTATGTGTCTGTGTGTGTGTGAGTGTATGTGTCTGTGTGTGTGTGTGTGTGTGTGTGAGTGTATGTGTCTGTGTGTGTGAGTGTATGTGTCTGTGTGTGTGAGTGTATGTGTCTGTGTGTGTGTGTGTGAGTGTCTGTGTGTGTGTGTGTGTGTGTGTGAGTGTATGTGTCTGTGTGAGTGTATGTGTCTGTGTGTGTGTGAGTGTATGTGTCTGTGTGTGAGTGTATGTGTCTGTGAGTGACAGAGTGTGTGTCTGTGAGTGACAGTGTGTGTGTCTGTGAGTGACAGAGTGTGCGTCTGTGAGTGACAGTGTGCGTCTGTGAGTGACAGTGTGCGTCTGTGAGTGACAGTGTGCGTCTGTGAGTGACAGAGTGTGTGCTTCTGTGAGTGACAGCGTGTGCGTCTGTGAGTGACAGTGTGTGCGTCTGTGAGTGACAGTGTGTGCGTCTGTGAGTGACAGTGTGTGTCTGTGAGTGACAGCGTGTGTGTGAGTGCGTCTGTGTGTGTGCATGTGAGTGTATGAGTGTGTCTGTCAGTGTATGATGAGTGTGTTTGTCAGTGTATGAGTGTGTGTCTGTCAAAGCAGTGAGAGTATGTTTGTCATTGAGTCTGTGTGTGACTATCAGTGTGTCTGTCAATGAGTGTCAATCAGTGTGGGTCTGTCAGTGTCAATGAATGAGTGTGTGTCAGATCAATGAGTCTGTGTCTGTCAGTGACGTCTGTGTGTTTGTCATTGAGTGTGTGACTGTCAGTGTGTACAGAGTGTAGCGGAGCGCGGTACAGGAGCTTCTGTTTCCTGTACCTGGCCAGACTGACAGGAGGTGCTCACAGAGAGAGCACTCCCTGTCAGTTCGGCCGGGTACAGAAAACTGAAGCTCCTGTACCGCGCTCCGCTCCGCTACACTCTGTACACACTGACACACCAGGAAGGGGAGTGTGACCACTAAAGGGGTGTGGGGTGCACCAAGGGACAGGGAGGGAATGGGAGAGAAACACCAAGAGACAGGGAAAAGAGGGGGTAGGGGAGAAGAACACTAAGGGACAGGGAAGGGATCATTAATGGGAGGGGAGGGGAGAGGGGCTGGTTAAGAGGCACATAGGTGAAGATGTTTTTTGGGGGGGAGGGGGGAGTGGAAAAATGCATCTTCGCCTATGTACCTAAAAATCCAAGCACCGGCCCTGCACAGCGCTCTCACACCCGTCACACACAGCGCTCTCACACCCTTCACACACATCACACACAGCACTCTCACACACATCACACTCAGCACTCTCACACATCACACTCAGCACTCTCACACACATCACACTCAGCATCCTCACACACAAATCACACACAATGCACCCTTAAACACAGCAGCCTCACACACAAATCACACACCCTTAAACACATCACACACAGCACCCTCACACACATGCACAGCATCCTAACACACATACACAGCACCCTCACACACATCACACACAGCACCCCTCAAACACAGCACCCCTCAAACACAGCATCCATCACACACAGAAACTGCACCCTTCACATACACACTACACCCCTCACAGACATCCACTGCACCCCTCACACATACACACAGAACCCCAACACACTGCACCAAACACACACACACACACACACACAATACTTCCAAACATATATATATATATATATAGATATATATATATACACATATACACACACACACACACACACTACAGCACCCCTCACCATACTGCACCCCTAAACACATTACATTCCAGACACACACTAGATCCCTTACCCAACTCTGGATCATATACACACACTAGATCCCTATATACACTCTGATTCCATTATATACACACACTCACTAGATCTCCTACACATTCTGGGTCCTTCAAACACACACTAGACTCCTGTACACACACACACACACACACACACACTACATTCCTAACATACACACTCTGGATCCCTTATACATACACTAGATTAATTGTACACAAACACATGCTACACCCCTAAACACACACTCTCTACAACCCCTACAAACACTACATCACCTATATACACACACACACACACACTATAGCCTGTATGCACACACTTACTACATCCCCTATACACACATTCTCTACAGCCCCTAGCCACATATGCATTACATCACAAACACAACACAACTAAAACCGACCTTATTACCCAATACCACACCACAATCAGCTCACTCTACACACATGCAATACCACAAGCAGGCTCCAAACACACGCACAATACTCTTTCCTGGCCCTTTTGTCTCCTGGTATCCATTTATTGCAAGGAAACACAGTGCAAGCATGTTATTAAATTTATAAACTACTCCCTTAACATTAAATAGTCACATAAGTATGGTAAAAAACCTTTTGACACTGGCTGGAATGAGGTGAAACATTCCATACAAAAATTCTGGCCTATCCTTTTAAAGGATATCCGTCTCAAAGATGTATTGAGTCCCCAAGCCACCATAACGGCCCGGAGAGGCAGGAACCTTAGGGACATTTTGGTCCCTAGCCATTTTACTTTTAAACAAAATACCAAACACACATGGCTGAGACAAAAGCCTCCGGTAGGCTCATATGCCTGTGGCAGATGTGTGGCATGTAGATTTATTCTCAGAGACTCAAAAAGAATAAGTGACAGTGAAGGCAAACAGACCTTCCAGATATCTCACTTTTTCAATTGCAATTCGACAGGGGTAGTATACCTCCTCACCTGTAGTTGCAAGATGTTGTATGTGGGTAAAACTTTTCGGGCGTTTAATGAACGCATCAAGGAACATGTCAGGTCCCCTAAAAACCGCCTAGACACCCCAATTTCTAGACATCTAAAAGAATGTCATGGTGGGTCCTCTAAGGATATACGGTTTTGTGGTCTGGAATTAGTGAAGCGTGAAAAAAGACGAGGGGACTTCGACAAAATCCTACGTCAAAAAGAATGTAGGTGGATCTATAAACTCAACACTTTGAACCCAAAAGGTCTAAATGAGGGGTTCTCTTTTTCGCCGTTCATCTGATCGACATAGCTTTCTATCCCACAAAAAATCTTTAAAAAATCTTTAATTTGTCCCTTTATTATTTGTTCTTTATTATTATTATTGTTTTTTGCATAAACCAAGCATTCTTTCCTGTTAGTTCTATATTTCCACATTCTCTATATTTACTGGCAATCACTATTTAGTGTCTCTACTATTTGTGATCATTTTTTTGTATACATTTTTTGGTAGCATTAACCTTTTAAATACCAGAATTTCGAATCATCGCTCTATATATCTATAAACTGTTATTAAGGGATCTCCTTTTCTCTTCCCCCCCCCCCCTGTATCAAATTGGGGAGTTACATCTATCCCCGACCTCTCTGTCACATTTTTTCATCGTGATAGAGATTTATACTTTAGTCAGCCTACAAACATGGGTAGGGAGCTTTATGCATATCTCCATATACGGGAGTCTCTACAATTATTTTTAAGTCATATCACGGTTAAGGGGTCTTGCTCCCCATATAAGAGCAACTGTGTATCCACTATAAATATATGACTGGATACACTTTATCTCTCTTGATTATTGTTTTCCCGTACTCAAGTATGGAGTGACATCTATGTAAAATCTAATATGAATAATGTGCAATTATCTACATTTCATCACCTGAAAATGTATTGCCTCTTAATGTGTCTTTTGTGACAGAGACTTATACACTCTACCCACATTTGTGGGTAACCTTTTCAGCTAAATCCTTAAACCTGAGTCACATTACTGACAAGAGACTGTGCTCTCTATATATATACGTGTGATCAAATACGTGCTGTTTCAGGATGATTAGTTAACCCTAAACCCTTTGCCTTTTTCTCTCTACGGCATACCCATATTTAACTAGAGTGATATATTCATCTAATACAGGACACGGCTTATTTATATCCATCCTACTATATCATAGACCCTTTTTCGTTTTATTTTGGGTCCTATGATATAAGTGTACGAGGTCCGTTTGGTTTAGTGAATGATTCCCTTCAAGCCACACCCCCTTGCCCCCCCCGGGGTTGGCTCGGCTTGGGAAGAGGGCGTTGAATTCCGTTCCGACCACCTTCAATCCTTAGAGGGAACGGATTGGAGGTTTACTAGGGGGAGGAGCTTTTAGATCCCTTTTTAAACAGAGTAGCGCCCTTTTGCTGGTTAGCTCTTGAGAAAGGCGTTTGGAAACGCCGAAACGCGTGTCGGGCTCATTTGCAGATGCACTCACTCTGATTTAATTATTTTTTATTTTACTTACCTGGGCTCCCACGATGTCTACTCTGGTTCAGCTATGTACTAAAGCTTGAGGGATATTATTAGGCTGCCTCGAAGCAGCAGTTTAGTTGGCTGTGGTCTAGATAGTTATTTAGGGCGTACACAGGCTTGGTGTTAATTTCTATCCTCCAGTCTGAACTGGGAGGAGTACTGTTTCCTTTGAGTCCTTCCTACTATATGGAGGGGTGATTCACTAGACCCTCAGTAGGTTCTGAAAGACTCCCTGGACGCCTGCATTAAGTGACTATTTATCCAGTTTTTCCACCCTACAGTTTACCTGCTGGTAGGCACCCTCCACCCCTACCCTTTTATTTATTTATTTATTTATACCTTGGTAGCTATTACCACTATTACTATTTTTTGCTAGTACCCGAGTAGACCGTACTTCCCACCTTTTTTAGCAATCTGGGGACACTACTTTGATCTCTCTTGAAGGTCTGTTTATATTTATCCCCCCCTTGTTTTGCTTTTTTCTCTTGATATACATGTGTAGGTGGATATACAGGAGCTTTATCCAGGTTTTTAATTGGTTTGGTTTGGGTTTTTTTCACTTTAAACACTAACACGGTGTATTTATCACCATATTTATAAATTTTTCTTTGCTTTTGGTAACTTTTGTTACCTACCATTACCCTTACTCGTTTCAATAAAGGTTTTTTACCATACTTATGTGACTATTTAATGTTAAGGGAGTAGTTTATAAATGGGAATAGATTCCATCCACTTTTAGTGGGCGGACCTCCTTTTCCCATTTTTCTAGCCTTTTTTGTACTCTACTTACCTGGGGTTAAGCCCCTACTACTCCCTGTAACCTTACGGGAGGTTTGGTAGTGACTTATCTCACTCCCTAAGCCTCTCCTCTCTTTTTTGAATGTTATTAAATTTGCTTGCACTGTGCAGAACAAATACAGGACATTTTTTCTCATGCTAGAGCTCTTTAGCAGAGCTCTGCCCTGGAAGAGCATTGACCCAACGCTCACTTTGAGAGGGGGCGTGTTTGTCATTGGTGATGACGAAACACACCCTCTCTGCCCCGCCCCCTTCTTAGTGGGCCGCTGTGCAAAAAAAATCCCTGGGCCGAATTTTTTTCCCAGTCCGGCCCTGGTGGGGGCCCTAAATACTAATAAGGGGGGACCTAATGTCCTCCCCCCTGGCCCCCACTCCTGAGCAGAGGGTGGGGACCCTAAATTGTAACAATAGGCCCCCCCCCCATTATTTTACATTAGGTCCCCCCCTATTAGTATTTAGGGCCCCCACCCGTCACTCAGGGGTGGGGGCCAGGGGGGAGGACATTAGGTCCCCCCCCTATTAGTATTTAGAGCCCCCACCCACCGCTCAGGGACCATTTTAGGTCTTTCAGCCTTTTAGTAGATAGCTCCCTAATACCGTGGGAATTAGGGAGTTATCTACTTATTCATTCTTGTCATTACATTGACTGGCTAAGTAACTTACATTTTATAAGAATGTATGTTAATTGATTGTTGTAATTGTTGCAAATGCTTACAGCTGAATCCTGGCTATGTTTGCATACTTTTTATTTAAAATTGTATACAATGTAACATTCTTCTTCTTTCACTGGGTAAGTATATTAGTACTTAGGCAATACTGTGCTCCGGCACTTCGGCACTTTGACACTTCAGAACTTCGGCAACTTCTGAACTTCGGCAATTCTGTAATTTCGGAACTTCGGAAGTACCCGAATGTCCGAATTGCCCGAAATTCGTCCAAATTCATATTCGGACCGAAACGAATTGCACATGTCTAATCCTAACATTTGCATAACAATACATTGAAATTGGACACAGAAGATGACCCCCTACACAGCATACAGACATAATCAAGATAATTTTTCATAAAGAAAATCAATGTAAGTTATAATGCCAGTGCTGCATGTTGCTACAGTTGTCATTTTGCACTTGGGAGGGAAAAATGACATACCTTAAATGTTTCATAAAAATCCTTATAGCCACCTTTTAAAACATACAGTTCAGGGTAATACAGCAGTGGATATACATTGGCTTTTCTGTCCATGTTTCTTAATAAGCGACACCTATAATGACAAAGTGTATATTAGTTGAAACTATCATTTGCCAGTCGCTTCGTATTTCTAAGTTTATACACTTCCATCCGATCATTATTTAACAATATAAGATACATCAATAGTATTACCTGAAAGGATTAATACATGACATCAAATTACAAACATGACAATTAAACTTTAATTTAGTATTTTTTAAATCCAGAATTTACCCAAAATACTTGCTTGGGCTAAAGGGTCTATTCATTACCCATCAGACTGTTTTCAATGCATAAAGTAACTAAATATTATTTGATGAACATCACTGCAACATGATTTGAAAATAGTCCTTTGCACATTGACTGTTTTCAGGGTTGTCTCTATTGTCACTGCTCTGGAGCTCAGTTCACATTCTTTGACTATGGATGGTGGTACTTAGTGATGGGTATTTAGTGAACAGGTAGCTCACTCTCTAAAAGAAACACTCTCTTAAAGAAACACTTGAAGCACCATAACTACTATATTGCATAGTAGGTGAGGTGCCCCCATTGTTGGTAGTGAAACCATTTTTGAATGGTTCGACTTCTTACCTGGGTCCCACGGGCACCCCAACTCCATTACTTCAGTCGAAGAGCTGTGAGCTCACTGGCTGAGAGTGATCAGCTGATGCAGGGCTAAGCGCAGAAGAGCTAAAGGAAGTTTCAGGGAGCAGTGCCCGGTGGACCATTCTAATACAGCTTGACTACTTACAATGGGACAAGGGGAAGTACTTGGACACTCTTGGCACCAAAATCACTTTAATGGCTATTAGACATGTGCAATTCGTTTCGGTCCGAATATGTATTCGGACGAATTTCGGACAATTCGGACATTCGGGTACTTCCGAAGTTCCGAAGTGCCGAAGTGCCCGAAGTGGCCGAGGTTCCGAAGTGTCGAAGTTCCGAAGTTCCAAAGTTGCCGAAGTTCCAAAGTTGCCGAAGTTCCGAAGTGCCGAAGTTCCGAAGCACAGTATTGCCCAAGTACTAATAAACTTACCCAGTGAAAGAAGAAGAATGTTTAATAATTGTAAATAAAAAGTATACAAACATAGCCAGGATTCAGCTGTAAGCATTTGCAACACTTACAACAATCAAGTAACACACATTCATATAAAATGTAAGTTACTTGGCCAGTCAATGTAATGACAGGAATGAATAAGTAGATAACTCCCTAATTCCCATGGTATTGGGGAGCTATCTACTAAAAGGCTGAAGGACCTAAATTGGTATTTCAGCCAAATTTACTAATGCTAAGTAAAGATTACTTAGTATTAGTAAATTATGCCCCTACTCGCTATACCGTGAGTAGGGGCATGTCTATTAAACAGTTCCCCCCTCCCGAGCCCCTGGCCCCCACCCCTGAGCGGTGGGTGGGGGCCCTAATGTAAACTAATGGGGGGAAGGACCTATTGTCCTCCCCCCGGGCCCCCACCCCTGAGAGGTGGGTGGGGGCCCTACAGTAACATAAGGGAGGGGGACCTAATGTCCTCCCCCCTGGCCCCCACCCCTGAGCGGTGGGTGGGGGCACTAAATTGAAATAAGGGGGGGGGGACCTAGTGTCCTCCCCCCTGGCCCCCACCCCTGAGCAGCGGGTGGGGGCCCTAAATTGAAATAAGAGGGGGGGGGACCTAGTGTCCTCCTCCATGGCCCCCACCCCTCAGCGGCGGGTGGGGGCCCTAAATACTAATAAGGGGGGGACCTAAGGTATATAAAATAATAAGTTCCCCCCTCCCGAGCCCCTGGCCCCCACCCCTGAGCGGTGGGTGGGGGCCCTAATGTAAAATAATGGGGGGGGACCTATTGTCCTCCCCCTGGGCCCCCACCCCTGAGCGGTGGGTGGGGGCCCTAAATCAGAATAAGGGGGGTAGACCTAAGGTCCTCCCCCCTGGCCCCCACCCCTGAGCGGCGGGTGGGGGCCCTAAAAAAAATCCCCCCCAGGTGACTAGGGGTCCCCAAACCCCTAGTCACCCCCTCCCCCTCCAATAAAAATTATCCCCCTACCTACGCCCCTCACCCTAAAAACTAATGAGGGGGGGACCCTCAACTAAGTACCTGTAAAAAAAAACAAAAAACTTACCATTCAATGTTTTCTTTCTTCTAAAATCTTCTTTTTTCAGCCCCAAAAAAGGCCAAATAATCAGGGCCAACTTGAGAGTTCATGACACTCCACCTACAAAGCCCACTCCTCAACAATACTACCACTGTACATAGTTACACTTTGCTTGCCAATGTAAAAGAAAAACTCTTGACGGCAATACACACAAAGTGCACAGTATGTGAATGATGCCTGTACTAACCATCCTACTCTGCATTCTGTAATATATGACAAAAAATTGTACGCTGTGTAATTTGACTCATAACTCTCTGATTGGTGGATTAAGTAACCAATCAGAGAGTTATGAGTCAAATTACACAGCGTGGGAAAATTCCAAAGAACTTTCCCACGCTGTGTAAAATGGCACAGAGCACTCTGATTGGTGGATTTCAAACCAACCAATCAGAGCCACAGGCTGCTCACTGTTTAATAGACATGCCCCTACTCGCGGTATAGCGAGTAGGGGCAAAATTTACTAATACCATGGGAATTAGGGAGTTATCTACCAAGCGGCTGCAAGAGAAGTCCCGAGGTGCCGAAGTCCCGAAATTCCAAAATGCCGAAGTGTCGAAGTGCTGAAGTTGCCGAATTTCATAAGTTCCGAAGTGCTGAAGTGCCGAAGTTGCAGAATTTCCGAAGTGTCGAAGTGCCGAAGTGCTGAAGTGCTGAAGTTGCCGAAGTGCCGAAGTTGCCGAAGTTCCGAAGTCCCAAATAGCGAAAATCCCGAATTTCGGAATGCAGAACCGAACCGAAAATTTTCCCCATGCACATGCCTAATGGCTATTGTTCTTGGAGTGTTCCTTTAAACTTGACATGTCCCCCATATTCCAATCTAATCTCATGTCCAATTATAAAAAAAATCCTCTCTTTCCTGTATCTTATCTTCCTTTGCGCTATTGCCGAGAACTCCTCCTATTCTAATTCTGCTTTCCATCATTATCTCCAGCCTTGTGCTTCTTCATACTACCTAAAACCAGACACCTTGCAGGAATTTTCTAGCAGATATGCTACCCAAGATTTGAGGACCTTCTTCTTCCATGATACAGGGACCCCAGCCAAAGGTTCTGAGACCCTTATATAAGTGCTGCAGAGCTTTCGTATGTTTAAAACCAGTATTCCTTCACATTTTCATATTAAAACATTAGTAACTTGAGTGCAAAATTTGGACAAGGCAGAATGTCATAATGAGTTGTTTTTAATGAACATTAAAAAAAAAAAAATTAAACACAGAATAATGTCAATTTATTTTACGTACAGTTTGGGAGCCCTCTCTGAGGAAAATTCACAATGAAAGACCAAGACGGTTCTGCTTTCGGGAAGAGATGGATGCTTCAGAAACTCTTCTGCAATGTGCTCTTCTCTGAATAAATTCTTGGCTCCCTGAGACAAAGACGAATTGATTGAAATTCTTTACAAACAATATCCGTTTATTTACTGAGAGGCGAACTATAATCAGTCTCTACATTTAATCAAAGAAGTTTCTTGTGTAGGTAATAAATTGTGTTCCTAAGTAATTGTGCAGAAAATGAAATATAATCGTTCAGATAATTAATGACTTGAATAGTTATTAAACAATGCAATTCATCATCTTACTATGTCAATTGTCCTTGGATAAGTCACTATTGATGAGTAAATGGTCAAATAAGAATTAAGGAGCAGCATCAGGTGTATCTGTAGGACCACACTAATAAAGCAGCTTATGTCAAACGTTGCTACATAGGAGCGGGTGCCTACGTCATTATGACAGTGGCAATCCTCTGGTAGAGATTTTGCCCATTTTGTAAAATTCAGTATAGAAATAAACAAGCACACCTTCGCAGAAGAACAAAATGTTGTACAACAAGACTGCAAAGTACAGGTGTTATCAAGATTATTTTCATAAACGATCATTATTGGTTGACTCTTTCAAAACTAGTTGGTTAGGGGGCACACTTTACGCTATTACTTAAATGGCTTAATGCAGTTATGCTACAACATTTCCTAATATTTCTTAAAGTTTCTTGATACAAATATTAAACATTAAAGTTATGAGGGGGTTAACACACACTGGTATAAATGCAGGAAAATGGAAATAATGATAAAATGATGTAGTATGACAAAGCGCCTGCGTGTTTTATACCTTAATATGTCCTCCAGCAAATTCATAAGGATACCGACAATCCACCACCCAATATTTCTGCACAATGTCCTTATAACTTCCCCGGAGAAGCTGTGCTAACTGGATATTTATCAGCAGAAACCAAGATATAGAATAAGAAATAAAGTTAGTTTAATATATTTTCTACTGAAACATATTACGGATGAAGAGTCAATATTTAATGTCTTTGGGGAGTATTCAATAAACGCCCAAATATAGCATAACTGAGGCTACATATTCAAGTATAGCGGAGCAGGACAGTTTTTCCAGAACAGCTATTTTTGACTGAATTTTGTCATTTGTATTTGAATTTGCTATAATTTGGATTAATTCTGATTGATATAATTTAAAAACACATCACATTACATTATAAACTGAGTTTTTGGTGACGAACCAGGGAGTTAGTCAATGTGGAAAGTGTTACTCCAACCCAAAACCGTGATTTAATAAAATGGAGGCAGGGCTGAGGGAGGACTTAGTGTGGCCTGGAGGGTGTGGAGTTCTGTCAATGATCGCCCACTGCAAGCATTCTCTGTGTTCTAATGATATATGCCTTTTATCACAGATTTAACATTAGCCAGCCCGAAACTTTGTGTGAAATTACCGTACTTACGGTTGTAGAGTTTATATATTTAAGGTCTTGGTGCTTTCCATTTTCAATTGGCAAACAGTAACACTGTAAACAATAAGACAATATGATATATTAGTGATATATTCATCTATACATAAATGAACATAAAATCAGACCGTCGTATATGAAACCATCCTATATTAGCTCTCACTTTATATAACAACAAGGTTTATTCCTTCTGCAGAACCATTTTTGTCCAGACAAACAGACAGCTCAATACTTTGGGGACTGGAGATCCCTAAACAAATTGCACTTGGTATCCCACTTTTTGTGCGTAAATACTATAAAATTAAAGGAACACTATACCTGACCCTGTAGTGTTAAAACCGCCATTTAAGTGGCTTGCCCCCTGGAAGGGGTTAAAACTCACCTTATTTCCTACGGGTCTGTGGGCGCTGGCCCCGCCTCTCAACTACCTCATTGGTGACATCATCAGAATTGCCGATTTTTAGCCAATCCAATGCTTTCCCATAGGATTGGCTTAAAATCAGCAAGGAGGCAGGATGGGGACGGGGATCAGATGCCATTTTTGCCAGTCAGCACTTCTTCATAGAGATGCATTGAATCAATGCATCTCTATGAGGAAAATTCAGCGTCTCCATGCAGAGCGTAGAGATGCTGAACGGCAGTGCTGCCTACTGTGCAGCACTGCCCCAGGAAGCCCCTCCAGTGGCCATCTGAAGAGTGGTCACAGGAGGTATCCCTAAGGCCAATGTAAACACTGCCTTTTCACTGAAAAGGCATCGTTTGCATGAAAATGCCTGAAAACAATAATTATACTCATCAGAACAACTACTTTAAGCTGTAGTTGTTCTAGTGCCTATAGTGTCCCTTTAAGTAAAAATGCACATAATTGTCATTCTGTTGGCTTTCTGACCATATATCTTATTCACAATACTCTTATAACAGTGAATTATGTTACTTCAGTTCCATTTTCACCTGTATTCAGCCAGGTCCCATTACTTTGCTCTGTAGTGCAGGGGTTATTCAACAAACAGAGGAGATTTTTTTTTACCGAATTACCTACTGTGGCTTAAATTGCGCAATTCAATTGCTGAACCTCTCAACCTCCACCAACAGAAACAAACTGTGTGTATTATCTGTAATATTGTTAAGCAAGCAAAGCAGGAAGGGGAATTGGATGTACTTGTCCATTTAGGGACAAATGACTTGGCTTGCAATGAGGTTTCAGAGGTTAAGGAAGTTTTTAGTGTTTTTGCCAATGATATACGGCAGGTTGCTTCCACACTGTCATTCTCTGAAGTTCTGCCTGTGCATAACACTCAGAATGACAGGCGGATGCGTATTAGGGACTTTAACTTGTGGCTTGGTGAATGGTGTCGGGAGCAAGGATTTGGCTTTATTGCTCATGGTAGCTCTGTTTGGAATGGAAATAAACTGTACAAAAAAGATGGTTTGCATCTTTCTCAAAAGGGAACAAATGTTCTCAGTGAGCAGTTCAGAGGTTTTGCTAAGATGTATTTAAACTAGGAGGGGGGGCAAAAGGGTGATAAAACATCAATCCAATTGTCCCCCAAAACAAGGACAGAAGGTGCCTGTAGAAAGTGTGTTAAAAAATGATAAGCTCAGTGGGAGCTTTATACGAATGTTTTCGGTTGCTCTCTCGCATATCGAGAAAGAGTTCATACTTATGTATATATCTTATATTTGTACTTTTGTTGTTTAAGATCAGGTAAACCTCCGGCCACATCCCTGCTGGGGCTGGACTCTTCCCGCACTCCCAATGTGGATCTGCAGTGCTCTTAATCGTTGCAATACTGGGTGATGCAATATACCGAATGGGGCACCTTGAACCTCTCGTCTTGCCCAATGTTGTTTACGGCAGATAGGTAGCTGGGGCGATAGCCCTATCCTTTAATTCAGAACGAATACAACAGTTTCAAGTAACCCCGCCACATCACCTGCCCTATGCAAACTGCATTTAATTATACCTAACTAGTTCTAAATTTTAGACCCTCACACCTACCCTAATGCAATATTTAGGCCGATATGTGGCATCGCGCCAAGCATTAATGACGGAATGTGAATACAATGATATGGTTGTTTGACCGCTCCACTTGGCTATTAGCCATACACCACACGAGAGCACTGCAGTACACTGCTCCATGAGGCGTTTAAAGCACAGCCCGAATACACGTGTATGAATGTCCTGTTAAAGCTCAGAACGTTTCATTTTTAGAAGCTGTCTTTAATATATAACTGTTGACAAATTTTGTTATTTTGCAAGTTTAACAATCCGAGTTACCACTATATATCCGTAGAACCATGACCTTGTTCTGCATCTTTGCTCATTGTACGATGTCTTTCCCAAGAGTCCCTTACAACAAAAAAAAATAAAATGTGCATTGTATTTCTATGTTATGCCACACAGCAATGTTGCTTACTGCTGTATAGCGGGTGCCTGCCGTTGGGGCAAGGCACACGCAAATGTGAATGTTACCCTTCTTTATGCACTCAAAAAAAAAAAAAAAATGATAAGCTTAGAGTCATGTCTACAAATGCTCGCAGTTTAGGGAATAAGATCCATGAACTTGTGGCAATAATGGCAACTGATAGTGTAGATTTAGTCGCTGTTACTGAGACATGGTATAATGAAAAAAATGACTGGGACATAGCAATACCAGGGTACTCTTTATATAGAAAAGACAGGGAAGGCAAGGAAGGGGGAGGGGTGGCCCTGTATGTGAAGGATAGCATAAAATCTAGCCTAATAAAGGTTAGTGAGACGAACATAGAGTCCATTTGGGTTACGTTAGAATTTGGTAATCACACAGTAATTCGTGTAGGTGTGATTTATAGGCCCCCAGGACAAATTGAAGAGTTAGATAATCTACTAGCTGAAGAAATAACTAAAATGACAATGAGGGGGAAAGTTATCACCATGGGTGACTTTAATCTTCCTGATGTGAATTGGAAAACAAAAATAGCTACTTGTGCCAGAAGCACACATATTCTAAACTCCCTACTGGGATTGTCTCTAAAACAAGTCGTTGAGGAGCCAACTCATAAAGAGGCCATACTAGATTTAGTGTTAACAAATGGAGATTTGGTATCAGATATTACTGTAGGTGAAAGTCTAGGATCCAGTGATCATCAGTCAGTGTGGTTTAATATAAGAACAGTGACTGAGTCACACCACACAAAAACAAAAGTTTTAGACTTTAGAAAAACAGACTTTTCTAAAATTAGAATATGTGTAAAGGAGTCATTATCAGACTGGAGCAACTTAAATGGAGTCCAAAAGAAATGGGATTATTTAAAAGCTGCACTACTGAAGGCAACAGAAAATTGCATTAGGCTTGTCAGTAAAAGCAAAAAATTCAAGAAACCACTGTGGTACTCCGCAGATGTGGCCAAAATAGTAAAAAACAAAAAGTTAGCATTTAGTAATTATAAAAAAAAACCCAGAGTGAGGAAGACAGAATGACCTATAAGATTAGGCAGAAAGAGGCTAAGCAAGTTATAAGAGCTTCCAAATCACACACAGAAGAGAAAATAGCACAGTCAGTAAAAAAGGGGGACAAAACTTTTTTTAGATACATAAATGAGAAAAGAAAAGTAAGACAAGGATTAGTTAGATTAAAAACAAAAGAAGGAAGGTATGTAGATGAGGAAAAAGGTCTAGCTGACTGCCTCAATGAATATTTTTGTTCGGTATTTACAGCTGAAAATGAAGGAAAGGGACCTCTGTTAAAAAAAAGGATAAATGAGTAATTTATTACACGTGAGTTTACAGAGGAAGAGGTTCTATTTCAACTGTCAAAAGTAAAGACAAATAAGTCAATGGGACCTGATGGAATACACCCAAAGCTATTAAAAGAGCTTAGTGGTGTACTAGCAAAACCATTAACAGATTTATTTAACCAATCATTGTTAACAGGAGTAGTCCCAGAAGATTGGAAGTTAGCGAATGTTGTGCCCATTCACAAGAAAGGTAATAGGGAGGAGTCGGGCAACTATAGGCCAGTAAGCCTTACTTCAGTAGTGGGGAAAATGATGGAAACCATGTTAAAGGATAGGATTGTTGAACATCTAAAAACACATGGATTTCAAGAACAGAGACAACATGGGTTTACTTCAGGGAGATCATGCCAAACTAATCTTATTGATTTTTTTGATTGGGTAACTAAAATTATAGATCAGGGTGGTGCAGTAGACATTGTTTACCTAGATTTCAGTAAGGCTTTTGACACTGTTGCACATAGAAGGCTTATCAATAAACTGCAATCTTTGAGTTTGGATTCCAATATTGTTGAATGGGTAAGGCAGTGGCTGAGTGACAGGCAACAGAGGGTTGTAGTCAATGGAGTATATTCGAAGCTTGGGCTTGTCACCAGTGGGGTACCTCAGGGATCTGTACTTGGACCCATTCTCTTTAATATTTTTATTAGTGATATTGCAGAAGGTCTTGATGGTAAGGTGTGTCTTTTTGCGGATGATACTAAGATATGTAACAGGGTTGATGTTCCAGGAGGGATAAGCCAAATGGCAAATGATTTAGGTAAACTAGAAAAATGGTCAGAGTTGTGGCAACTGACATTTAATGTGGATAAGTGCAAGACAATGCATCTTGGACGTAAAAACCCAAGGGCAGAGTACAGAATATTTGATAGAGTCCTAACCTCAACATCTGAGGAAAGGTATTTCGGGGTGATTATTTCTGAGGACTTAAAGGTAGGCAGACAATGTAATAGAGCAGCAGGAAATGCTAGCAGAATGCTTGGTTGTATAGGGAGAGGTATTAGCAGTAGAAAGAGGGAAGTGCTCATGCCATTGTACAGAACACTGGTGAGACCTCACTTGGAGTACTGTACACAGTACTGGAGACCATATCTTCAGAAGGATATAGATACCTTAGATAGAGTTCAAAGAAGGGCTGCTAAACTGGTTCATGGATTGCAGGATAAAACTTACCAGGAAAGGTTAAAGGATCTTAACATGTATAGCTTGGTGGAAAGACGAGACAGGGGGGATATGATAGAAACATTTAAATACATAAAGGGAATCAACACAGTAAAGGAGGAGACTATATTTAAAAGAAGAAAAACTACCACAACAAGAGGACATAGTCTAAAATTAGAGGGACAAAGGTTTAAAAATAATATCAGGAAGTATTACTTTACTGAGAGGGTAGTGGATGCATGGAATAGCCTTCCAGCTGAAGTGGTAGAGGTTAACACAGTAAAGGAGTTTAAGCATGCGTGGGATAGGCATAAGGCTATCCTAACTATAAGATAATGCCAGGGACTAATGAAAGTATTTAGAAAACTGGGCAGACTAGATGGGCCGAATGGTTCTTATCTGCCGTCACATTCTATGTTTCTATGTTTCTATAATGAGATATCAGCATCGTGTATGGCGGTGAGGGCCACACAAGAATTGTGATTGTAGCCTCAGTTCATTTGTGTTACCCCTGTAAACAGAGCTTATTTAAAAAGAAAAAAAAAAGTTTAAAGTCTATGTGGGGTAATAAAATCCATTAGGCCATAACGACCCTCTATCTGCCAGGTCACTAAATAATTAACGCTTTAGGCAACTATCTAATTTCACATATGTGAAAAACTTAGTCTGCTCATACAACAGGAATATGATTCATAAAACGATGCAGACTTCGCATAAAACATTCCTGTAATGTGTGTATAGTTGACACAAGTAAATTCTAAATAGTAAGACGGAAATCTAAAATCATTTTTAAAGCCTTACGTCTACAAGAATCCTAGTCTTGTCCTAAAGTTCCCCACTAGTGCAAATATACCATGATATAGTGAATCATTGATACTTTCACGGCAACCAAATTACATTTATAAATAGAGGTTTGCTTCTTCTGTGGTTAAACCCTTTCAAAGGGGATTGTCACTTCCCAGAATTCCAGATTATATTTCCCCCAAATATGTGTTTGTGAGGTCTGGAAAAATGAAATTACAAGTATAAATAAAGGCCTCTGTATTTAGCATTCTCCAGGAAGTGTAACTGAGTGCCTCCATCTTGGAATAGATATATGAAGATACAAACAGTGTTTCTTGTTATCTTCCCCCAACTCACTGTGTGCCATTGCTGTGCCAGGACAGAACTGGAATTGCAATGTGAGGTGCTAAACCTTTACTATACATCTAAAACAAAACAAACTATTGCATAAAGAAGGTTAAAAACATAATATAGGAGATTTGAAATGTCTAATGGTATAATTTCCAAAGAAGAGACAATTCCTTTCTAGGAAAAGCATGTAGATTGGCTTTTTGTTGGGTAACATGTTCGACTTACTTTAGAGAAATCCCCAATTAGTTCATCATCTTCACTGTCGGTAATATTGCATTTCGGACTGCTAATGCACATCTACACATTAAAAGAATAAATTAATTATTTGTCATACATTCTAAAATATTGGTGTTTCTCAGATTGTAAGCGTGGTCCTGCATCAGCCATGCTTTACTCTATGGAAACACCTTTTCTTCTGCTGGAGAAGACTCGAGGCAGAGCGGGCACAGTGGGTATCCAGGTAGGTTGTCAGATCATTCTAAAATGGTTTGACACCTTATCATGGGATGGCACCTGGGCACTCATAGCACCTGGGCACTCATAGCACCATGACGTTACAGCGGGTTGCACTTGTAATGGTGCTTTGAGTGTTCGCTTAACTTGTATAGGGAATGCGTACAGTGCCAGAGCAAGTGATAAAGTTACAAATTGTGAGTGTTTACATGTAGGAGTCATTTAGGGGGAGTAATTTACTTGTACGTTTTGTTTACCCACTGTACAGCAAATCTCCCAAGTGTCCCTATTTAGGAGGGACAGCCCCTGTTTTGGGACAAAATCCCTCGATATCTCGTATTTATCTTAATGCCCCTATTTTCTAGGACCTTCATATTGTTGGTGTGCCTGAGAGTATAACGGAGCTCCACAGCAATAATACTCCCATTACTGTGACTTTAAACAAAAGTAAATTTGTTTAGAATTCAGTCTGTGTAAATAAGATACATTGTTCTGGTTCTAAATTACATTTAGTTGTATTATTGTTATTAGTAAATTAATCAAAATTTCTCAGAACAGCCCTGCCCCTTGCCACACTTTTAAAATGAAAGTGTCCCTCTTAGTCTATATGACATGTTGGGAGGTATAGTACAGTACAAAAATTATAGTTATTAAAATGACTATAAATCCTAGATGTCCCCAGTGGACACATTTTGTACAGCAGCCTACCAAAACGTGCACATTTACTCACTGAGAGGTTGTGATCCCCATCTCCACTGCTGTCTTGTTTCTTGGCATCCTGCTGCTCTGGTGTTCCCTTTTCTAACCAGGCAGGCTGCGGTCTCGCAATACACTCTGGACTTTGGAAGAGTTCTAAAAGCTTCATGCGAGATGATTTCTTGAAAATAATGGAATACATATAATTATGAAAAGAAATCTAAAAAGGTATTTCAATTATGACAATATAGAGATTTTACTGAGCTGACCTGACTCTCAGCACTCTCAGCCAGTCAGTCATCACTGTCAAATTTGAACAATAGTGACCTGGACAATTCAGTAATATATATCGCACATTATCAATACCCCCTGGTTTGTAGGTGCTGGGAAAAGCCCCTATTAAATGCTCTGGCATAAAACCAGAGAACAGAACTCAGACTCGCAGGCGTAGGCAACCTTGGGCACTCCAGATGTTTTGGACTACAGCTACCATGATGCTTTGCAAGCATTATGCGTGTAAAAGCATTGTGGGGGATGTTGTCCAAAACATCTGGAGTGCCAAAGGTTGCCTATCCCTGTGACATTAGGTAACATAACTGCTACTTTGAGCTGTAGTGTTTATATTGCTTAGACTGCCTCTTTAAAGGACCACTATAGTGCCAGAAAAACATAATTGTTTTCCTGGCACTATAGTGCCCTGAGGGTGCCCCCACCCTCAGGGACCCCCTCCCGCCGGGCTGGATGGAGAGTAAAGGGTAAAAACTTACCTTTATTCCAGCGCCGGGCGGGGAGCTCTCCTCCTCCTCTCCCCCTCCTCTCCCCCTCCGATCCTCCCTTTTGGCTGAATGCGCATGCGCGGCAAGAGCTGCGCGCGCATTCAGCCGGTCGCATAGGAAAGCATTTACAATGCTTTCCTCTGGACGCTTGCGTGCTCTCACTGTGATTTTCACAGTGAGAATCACGCAAGCGCCTCTAGCGGCTGTCAGTGAGACAGCCACAAGAGGATTTGGAGGCTGGATTAACCCATTTATAAACATAGCAGTTTCTCTGAAACTGCTATGTTTATAAAAAAAAAAAAAAAAAAGGGTTAATCCTAGATGGCCCAGGCACCCAGACCACTTCATTATGCTGAAGTGGTCTGGGTGCCAAGAGTGGTCCTTTAAACGATTTTTAAACCAATGACTAGACTCTACTTAAACTTGTTACATCCCCCTCATTTTGTGTTCGAAGGGCACATTACCTGCTCATATGAGATAGTATGGACCAGATTGTGAGTATCATTGGCCTATAATGGCTTACACTTTTGGTTCCTTATATCATTGTCATTATATTCACTGAGAGAGATCCCATGCTTTCCCATGACAGTAACATTTCTTATCCCTATGAAAGTGTGTGCAATCTTAAGAAAGACTTTAACTGTGCCTTCTGTTGGTTACATGTCAAAACAAAGGTAAGTTATAATAGTTTGAGTGTGGCTTCGCCAGATTGACCTATCTCTTCCTATTGTAATGTCTGCTCCAGTCCTCCAAACAGTCCCGACTACAGCGAGACAGTCCCTATTTCAGGATCCTGTTCCGCTGTCCCAATTATGTCCTGAACCAGGGATCTGTACATGGGCAGCACATCATCAGACACTCTCGCGCAATTTTCCAGCCAGGTTCACCCGTTACGATGATGATTCCATTTACCTTTCTCGTATTTTGATGAAGGACGTTTTCATTTTCTCTTGCTTTATTTCTTCTTATTATTTTTTTCTTAAAAATAAAATATAGAAAAGCATTTGAAGAATTAGCGTATTTCCCAATCCAATAATTACAGGGTTATTCACTGAAGTGAACATTATCAGGAATTGGAAGTGCATTTCAAATTTAAGGGCAAAGTAGCTGAAATAGATACAATCTCAAAGTTTGCTATGCTTCCATTTCGGCTAATTTGGCTTCAAATTTAAAAATTCTCTTTGAATTACAGACAATTCTCACTTTAGTATATATTCCTGTAAATGTAACATTAGACTTTTTAACTCCAAATTTTAGCCAAAGCATTTCACTAAAAAGCGAGTTCTGTTGAAATAACAACTGAATTACAACATTCATGACAAAATGAGCAAATTGGGAAAATTCCTTGATTTTTGATTCTTGATTTTGCAAATAAACAATTTTGGCAAATTTTCATTTTTTTGTTACCAGTTTGTCCTTTATTTGCACAATTCTCTCTCTTTTTTTTTTTTTTACTCATTTATGGATTGAGATTATTTATGAATATGGGATGAAGTAAAGTCAATATATAAATATATATCTAGCATGTATCTATTAGAAAACAGAAAGGCCATGGGGGGAGATTTCAACGCTACCCCATGCCCAGCTGCTGACAGGAGCTCAAGAGACGGAGGACCACGCTCACAAGGCCGCGGCGGTCAGGATCGCCTCCTTAAAAAATTCATGGATAGTACCGGCTTAATTGACATATGGCGTGCCCATCACCCAGATACTAGGGACTACTCGTTCTATTCCGCTCCTCATGGGACCTATTCCCGGATAGATTTCTTCCTGACCAACGGGACTGGAATGGCACGCGTAGTCAAGTCGGAGGTGGGAGATATCTCGTGGTCTGACCACGTCGATGTGTCTATAAGCTTAGGGATCCTCTGTATAGCCTCACCATGGACGTGGAAACTGAATGCGTCCCTCCTACGGGACCCCCTAATAACAGAACAGATAAGGGAGGAGATAACGGCGTATTTTGCTATGAACGATACTCCGGACGTGAGCCCCAGTACGGTATGGGCAGCCCACAAGGCGGTAATTAGAGGAATACTAATCAAACTAGCCACGAGGAGGAAAAAGATGAAACACCAACGCTTGGAGGCACTCCTGAGCCAACTGCGCACACTGGAACAGAAACATCAATCTGCGCCTGATGGAGACTCACTTGCACAGCTTAATTCGGTGAGAAGGTCTATTCGAACGCTACTGCTCGACGACGCAGCTAAATCTATGACGTGGACCAGGCGCACATACTTTGAAAACGCGAACAAAATGGACACGTTCCTAGCCAGAACATTAAGGCCTCGGAACCGTAGGCCGCATATCACGTTGATTAAGCGCCCTGATGGCTTGACAATGTCCAAACCTAGTGAGATTGCACGAGTTTTCGAAGATTTCTATAAGCGACTATACAACCACACACCAGAGAGTACGCTGTCTGAGCTGGAGGAAGAACGAAACATTCTCACTTATCTCAACGGATTGGGGATGGCCAAACTGACTAGGGAGGCAGCATCTAGCCTGGCCATGGAAGTCACGGAGGTAGAGATAGACAAGGCCATTTTTAATCTGAAAGGCAATAAGGCACCGGGTCCTGATGGCTTCGATGGAGCCTACTACAAGGCCTTTAGGGAGGAACTGACCCCACATATGGTACGTCTCTTTGCGGACTTGCGAGAGGGGGGACAATTACAATCTGATATGACCTTGGCTACCATAATCTTACTGCCCAAACCGAACAAGGACCCCCTATATCCTGAGAATTTTAGACCCATATCTCTGATCAACCATGATCTGAAAATATTAGCTCGGATACAAGCGGATAGGTTAAACCCACTTCTGCCCTCGATTATCCACGCAGACCAGGTAGGCTTTATACGGGGCAGGCAGCTGTTTGAAAACACCAGGAGGAATATCGATTTAATATGGAAACAGACAGCTGTAGCTGCCCCAACGCTCGTGGTGTCTATTGACGCTGAGAAAGCCTTCGACAGGGTCAGATGGCGATTTCTGTTTACGATTATGAAGCACTTGGGCTTCCCTGGTGAATACATAGCGATGACACAAGCGATGTACCACAACGTGAGAGCCCAAATACAGATTACAGGTGCCCCATTGTCTCCTTTTCAACTCTTTAACGGGACAAGGCAGGGGTGCCCCTTATCTCCCCTACTTTTTACCTTGGCACTGGAACCTCTACTGCAGGCTATACGTCGTGACCCTGGGATCAGCGGGGTTGCGGTGGGGGGAGAAGAATTTACCGTTTCAGCATATGCGGATGATATTCTTTTGACGCTAACAAACCCAGAGGAATCGATTTCAACCTTGCGGAACGTAATAACAGAGTACGGGACCTACTCAGGCTATAAGGCCAATATGCAAAAGTCAAGCGCCTTACCGATAGGAATTCCAGAGGAAGCAGTGGGACGGATAAGGGAGGCCTATAAGATCAGGATCGAAACAGGGTCGCTGACCTATTTAGGGATTCATCTGACCGCGGACAGCGGACGCTTATACGCGGCTAATTATACTCCCATGCTCAGATCTTTGATCTCCGACCTGGAAAGATGGAACGACAAACCAATATCATGGATAGGACGGGTAAACGCGGTGAAAATGAACATACTACCGCGCATCCTGTTCCTGTTTCAGGCCCTGCCGATACAGGTCGCTAAATCACAGCTGGCTCCGCTACAAAAGGCAATAGGAGATTTCGTTTGGCACAACAAGAGGCACAGGATAGCCAGACAGGTGCTTTACAGACGCAAAGATAGAGGCGGGCTTGGCCTCCCAAACCTATACTTCTATTACCTGGCTGCTCAACTGACGCAGATTGCGATGTGGCACTCACCGACCGCCGAGAGGAGATGGGTGGACATAGAGTCCATGATGGTTGGATCCGACGTCCCCCAATTTGCCATGTGGGCCTCTAAAGACAGCAGACCTATCATACGGACGACGTGCCCGGCGGTTCTTAACTCTATCCACATTTGGGACCGTAGCAGATCCAGATACTCTCTCGCATCCACACCGTCCCCTCTCACTCCAATACTGCGGAACCGCGAGTTTCCTCCAGGAATGGCACCTCGGGAATTTAAACGAATAGAAAAAACTGGACTACAGAGGATTCACCAGCTATACCGGAACGGAACCATAATTCAATTCACAGACCTCCAACAGGACTCCCACATGACCCCCGCAGATTTCTTTAGGTATCTTCAAATCCGGGACTATGCAAGACAAGCACACATAAAAGCGGCAGCTATGAAACAGATGACATTTTATGAATCAATGTGCCTACAAGGAGTAACTCCCAAGGGATCGATTACGCTCTTATACGCCCACCTAAGCGAGAAGAACAAGGAATGGGGAAACTTACCGTACACAGATAAATGGGAATCTGAATTGGGAGAAGTGCTCGAAGGCATTGAATGGCAAGAAATCTGGGAGGCAAACTCTAAGGCCTCCATATGCACCACTTTTCAGGAACAATCCTGGAAGACCATGCTGCGATGGTATACCACCCCTATACAACTTTACCATATGCACAAAACGGAAACTGACAATTGTTGGAGAGGATGTGGCATGCGCGGCACTTATCTACATATGTGGTGGGAGTGCCCAAAAGTTCAGGCCTTTTGGACAGCAGTCAGAGATATACTGATACAGGTGTTTGGCAGGCCACTGCCCCTGAATCCATGGACCTATCTGCTTAACAGATCTGTTGAGGGCTGGTCCAAACGAGAACAGGCATTAATACACAAAGTGACCCTAAGTGCTCGCAGGGCAATAGCCACAGCGTGGCTGTCGCCGGAAGGCCCTGATACCCAAACCATAGTACCCAAAATAAAGGACTGCAGGCTTATGGATGACCTGACGTCCAGGGTGAAGGGATCTGTGGAGAGATTCCTGAAACTATGGGAACCTTGGGACAATTGCGCTCTGGCTGATCGAAGAGGCTAGTAAATAGGCCCGTGGCTATTTGACTGGGTGCGGACGAAGGTGGGGACCGTGTTTTTTTCATTTCTGATCATTGTTCAGTGGTATCCCCCTTCTCCCTCCTCCTCCTCCCCCCCATTCTTCTTTAAGCATCCTTTAAGGGACACTCTCCGACAGAGGTGGGTTCGCCCTTGTCTCGTACCTCTCAACTTCCTCATCTTTTCTCTGAGGGGGACTCCCCCCCCCCCACCCTCTTCCCCCCTTTTTTCTTCTTATCCTCTATCTGGACTTTTTCCTCTTTTCTCCTTTTTCTCGCATTCTCTTCTTTCTTTTTTTTTTCTCTCTTTTTTTTTTTTTCTCTTCTCGCTAGCCTGTTTGACGGATTGGACGGTACAGTGGAATCGTTTGGCTACCCTGACTGGGTGTCACAGAGCTTTGACAATCCTCATGCAGGGCTTGAATAAAAGTTTAAAAATGTTCTCGACAGGGAGGCAACCCATGAACGATCCGGGACCGGGTCGTGAGGGGGATTGCCATTAGGCCAGGCTTGGGTTGCGTACAAATTTATACAGACTACGCGCAGAAGAGCTGGCTGCTGCGTAAGTTAAATGGTTACAGTACATTCGCAATACCAAACGACTAGGCATAGAGAAATGATAACATGTGTTTTCTTATATTAAAAGTGGAGTAATAAAAGTCGACATAGGATGTGTACTGCCGCATAACGTTGTTACTTATGTATAAGTGATTGCCATGTCCTGAGTCTGGCTTCTGCGCAAGCCCCATTGTTGCTTGATTATTGCTATTGCCTTTCTCTGTCGAATTCAAAAAGAAAGAATTAAAAAAAAGAAAACAGAAATGCCATCCCTGCAGACGCTTATTGGAACATGAGCTGCACACACGCATCTTGTTTTATTATTTTATTATTTATATAGCGCCAGCAAATTCCGTAGCGCTGTACAATGGATACTTATTTAGCATAATAAGCCACAAGCAACAGACAGTACTAAAACAAAGCATTTGGAGTCTTCATAATGTTAGCTAAATACATTCAACAAAGAAAAGACATTTCCCATTTTTAAACACTTGAATTTTTTTTTTTGATTCATAGGAATATTTCCATTTGCTAAATAATAGCAAAGCTTATACTTTAAATAGCATATATACAGCCTGCTGGCCGAATTTACAAGTAAATTGTAAAGTAACATGAAAAGTTAAGTTGTACTTTGTGGAATTTGTCATTTTTTGAGGTTTTACTGCAATGCTACCAGCGTGCTGTCAGCAGGATTGTAAAAATCATGCTTAGCTATTACATGCCTCCCAACTGTCCTGATCCTGGCAGGACAGTCCCTATTTCCGGGTCCAGCTTTTAGGGACACCAGGGAATTGTGCCCAATTATTAGACATGTTTGCACTATGTTCATGACTCTGCAGAGTGCACTAGGCAGGTAACCTAGTGTGTATTCACGCCACACTAATCTGCCTGTAAAGTTCTGACCCACTCTAAACCTCTCCCACTAGACTCCCAATTCTATGGATGCTGGAGTTGGGAGGTATACTATTACAGTGTGAATTGTTACAAGTTCAAAGTAAATCCAAGGTGGATTTCCAATCTTAAGGTAAAGTAGTCAGCTTTGTATTTATTTTGGATATATTGTCCTAAAATTTGAAAGTCATGATGTTTTTTTTCGAACTCTATGAACAATTATGTTGACTTAATTTTTATTTTTCAGGTTTTTTTTAGTACATCCATTCACCGTACATAAAAAATTATTAGTAATAGTATATAATTAATGTATTTAGAATAATACAACCATAACTCTGACTAGTTGCTCCTGTAGGTTACAAAAGAACACTTACCGTTTTCCAGGCTCTTGTTTCAAAAGCGTAGTCACTACAGGTTAAACAAAAATGGAAAATTTGTTGCATTGTGTTACCAACATTTCTTCATATATTGGATTTATGAAAATGAATAAGTATACTGCACACAATATATAACAAAACATTTATTTAAAAAAAAGACTATTTATCAATATTTCAAAATGATTTCTATTTGTACTACATTTCTCCTACAGTGTATTAAATCCTTTAACCCCTTAAGGACACATGACATGTGTGACATGTCATGATTCCCTTTTATTCCAGAGGTTTGGTCCTTAAGGGGTTAAGCATCTGGACTTCCTAAATAATTGTGAAGAACTATGAGGGTAATTTTAAAGGAGCGGTGTTCATTTTGTAGACCAAAGGACATTTGGTAGAGGAGCAGCTAGTGAAAAGAACACATTTTGTCTGGGATACTGTGGTTCAAGTAAATCTGGCAGGATAATTCACTGAAGAAACAAATGCAAGTTTTTGGCCAAAATAGCTGAATTGGGTAACTTTTGTCAATTCAGCTTGTTTGGTCTAAAGTTTTAATTATGCATTAAATTCACTTAGATTTGCAAAAAAGTTGATTTGGTCTGCATGAGGGCTCCACCTCAGGCTCCATGGGAGTTAACTCCCGGCGCCCCTCGGGGCTTTGCAATGACACGTATTGCCAGACATTTTAAAATGTCAAAACAAAAACGAGAGAGAACAAAGCATGGATAAAGAAAATAAAAAATAAGAAATGCATTACACCGGCACTGCTGGCCACCATTTCGCAACACCACATCCCCCACAAGAAATGTAGGCATGTGTCCCTATGGTATTGAACCCCGTCCCCTCCCACCCAAACGGCTTCAAACCCCCCCCCCCCATCCTAAATAACGCAGCACAGTGGGCACTCAAAGGTCCTGCCAGTTCATAAACCCCCCCCCCCCCTTAAAGTACGACATCTGACTCCCTTCTGCACCTCCGCTGTGTCCACCGGTCTCCGGTGGGACAACATGAGTGGCTCCAGATGTCTCTCATCGCTGGCCATTGGGGACGAAAGGCGAGGAACCTCTCAGCTACCGGTCTGCTGGAGGCTCCCACATGTCAGCCCCCCTGGTCTCTCAGCAACAGGGACAATCCACTGTAGGCCACCCTCATCAAAGCCCGGATGCGGAGGCTCCACTCTGGTCGGCAAGCTGCAATCAGGTAGGAGCTGCGGTCACCCAGCACACCCAATGGGACTTTGTAAAGTGGCAAGGTGGGTTCTGCAGTGTGAAGCCAGAGAGTCAGCCGTGGCAGCCTTCAGGTGAATGTGTGAATGGTTGTGAGGTAAAGGTAGGTAGAGCAAGGTTCCACAGACGGAGAGGCCTCCATAACGTATTGGTAACTACTAACGTGCAAAATGCCACAGTGGACCGGGATAACCCCCCGGTCCAAGGGAGGGGGGAGCGGGGCCAGCCCAGCAAACCCGATGCTGATCAGCAGTAATTGCACCCTCATTCTGTGGGGTGATTTCCCCCTCTGTAGCGTAGGCGTATTGCAGACAGCGAACGGCTAGCTCTGGCATGTGGGCCGCCACATGTCAGGCTCTGATGTCAAGGTAGGCCGCAGGAGGTAATTTCACCTCAATCCTGGTGGTATCTACTGGATTTTGAGGTCTATTAGTTGCCGGGGAATTCATCGCCATAGATCTTTGCACCTCTAAGGCATACAAGCATTCGGTGTGCATTATTTCAGCATATTTTCAGACTCAAGGCCGGAGCTGTGTGAGATGGCTGCTAATCAGCTCGATGGCCCCCGGTCCTGCTGCCCCCCGTGATCACTAATTTGGAGCCAGTGAGAATGTACCTTGCTACAATGTATGGCCTGCAATGCATTGTGGTCTGTGCATATATTAATTTTTAGACAATGTACCTTGTGCTGCAGATTTCAGGGCTAACTTTCGGTGTTGACTCATTTGGAAACTCTGCAAAGATGTTAAACAAAATATTTACAATTAAACATATGTAATTATTTCAGACACACACAAGACATAGGGATCGATTGCTGTGAGTTGATAAGTGGCTAGCAGAATTTACATTAAACGTGATAAACTGGACAAATATCCAACTGGGATTTAATGAATAAACTCAAAAGTGAGATCCTTATCCTCATAAAATGGATTTCCTAGGCTTTTTTCCCCCCATTATCACTGGCATAATGACATCATAAGCTTGAAACCTCTGTCACTAAACAGCAAGTAATGAGAAGAAGGGAGATCTGGGACATGGACATTTATTTCCTACCTATTCTGTGTTCAATTTTGTTTATTTTGTGTATTAATATTGGTTTTGTATTTTACTGTACCATAATGTATCAATGCAATGTTTTGTGGACCCAGGACATACTTAAAAATTAGAGAAATCTCAATGTATCTTTCCTGTCAATCTAAACCCTAAGTCGGTAATTGGTTCCCGAATTCCAACTACAAAGGAGAAAATGGAATAGAGGCTTGACTTGAAGACCCAGCTTTCAAAAAATGATCTAAAAAACCCTCAATGGATATAACTAGTAGGTCTATTTCTTCTGCCACAACAGTAAATATATATTTGTTTAAATGTAAGAAAGATTGGTAAATAGGAGAAAAAAAAATTAAAAAAAATGCTAGCCTGCAAGTACCATAATCACAAAAACAAACATTAGTGGTTATGGTGGCCAGACTGCCCTCATCAAGCCATTTGCAAACAGTTTGACAGGTTACCTAGGGTTTGAAGAAGAGGCAGAAACGTTTGCACAGAGCTTCTGTGAGCTCCCCTGAGATAAGACCAGCTGTGCATGGCTAGCAACCTGGCTCAGATCTCCTGGAAGAGATGACTCTCTTTAAAAAGGATCTGTCAGTTCTCAGGGTTTTTAACGTTATGTTTAAGTATCCCTTTATTTAACAAATACGTGCTTGTTAGGTCTGTAAAATATAAACTAATTTAGAAATCCTCGCGTCTGTATTTATATTTATCCTGGAATCAAGCCCCTCCATCTTGCCTCTCTGTCAGTCATTGTTAAAAATCTCTGCCCTTTGTATGTGGGTCAGCATTGAGAGAGCATAACGATTCGAATAAACAAATATTTACAAGAATATACAGCATCACATGAGAAAGGTTAACATAACTTATAGGTAATTTCCAATGTTTTATTTAATGTTGTCATTTCCAGAGAAGTCAATGCCGGTTCCCCTTTTAGGAGTTTACGGTGACCCAGCCTTGTTAAAATAGACTATAAATAAGTTATAGGTCATTTGTTTTCAATATTTTACGCAAAAGTGTAAATTCTGGAGAAGTTACATCTCCCCTTTATAACATTTGCCAGTAACTAAATGACGAGAGGACCAGATCAGATACAAATATCACATTCATTAATAAAAATATATTTAAATCACTAATACAGATTTAATTGTCTCTACTCTGCTTGTGCAGACATTCCGCCAATTCATTTTACAAATGCAGGGAGAGGTGTGCTATATCTGGTACTCAAAAGATTAAACAGGTAAATTAGATCACAAGAAGCTCATAAAAACACTAATCCCGAAATAATATTCTCTGTCTAAAGTCCTCTCATTTTGAGACTATTACCTATCCCCAAACAGTGACTGGTGACATCATACGTCTGTTGTAACATGACCTGCAAGGACAGTGTGCTTTGTTCTCACCTGTGGCTGTTCCCATGGCAGGGTGAAGCTGACAAGTTGTGTCGGTAGGGCTAGGGTTTTGAGAGTCAGGGGACAGCTTTAATCGTCGCCTTGGTGTGATGCCAGATAACCTACAACAAAGGGTGCCCGTTATTGGTTATGTTTGGTTAACCCCTAGTTTGATGATACGTTCAGTGAATGCAAATACAGGTAATCACAGGTTAGAGGCAAGGGGCAGTGATGTCACTGAAAAAGTGGCAGTGGAAAAAGAGAAATTGGGGGCACACTCCGAACATGTATTTCTCAGCAGTTAGTAAAGACCAATATGTATACAAAATATAGATTAAGGAACAGCGCACACACACAAATACAGTTTCAAATGTTACAAAGATACACATGTGATTTTAAGTAGCCTTGTAAAATGTAAAACCCCTTAAGGACCAAACTTCTGGAATAAAAGGGAATCATGACATGTCACACATGTCATGTGTCCTTAAGGAATTAATCTGTATTTTTAAAAGGCGGCAATAACAGCTCAATGGTAAACATGGGGAGCAGCAGGGCACCCTGTTATTTAATCCTACAGCAATAACATCATTTCTGTATTTCTATTGAGATTTGGGTTAGGGTTGGTGTTATGGGGTACCTACTATTAAGATGGTCTGAACTTCTATTATGGCTGGGTGAGGGTGATTGGAATTGCATTGAGATGATCTGACTCTACACAAATTTGCCTGCCTGCCGTTTATAATTTGATTAATGCATACAATATATATATAATATATCCTGTCCATGTCAAACAATAAGATATTTTGAAGAAAAGAAGACATGCAAGCTAACTGAATAGAATAATTGATATACACATTTCATATTCTCATACAATATATTACACATTTACAGTGGAATGTCTTGTCGGTGCTATATGACTAAGGGTATGACTTCTTAGGATTACAGGGGGCTAGTGTTGGGGGTTCATAGTGTCCGGGGGTGTCTAGCGTTAGGAATACTGATGGCTATATTATATTTTTGTTAGGCTTGAGGGGATCTATGGGGCACGGATTGTTGCTCACTTGGTTGACAGTGATAGGAGTTACATTCACAGAATCACAAAGGCAGATACCCTTTAACCCTTGATACCAGTATCCCTAAACACCTCCTAACCCAACCCTATATACTCCCAAATCCTGCTTCAATAATGTAGAATTACTCTACTCTATATTATAACATCACCAGGTACCTCCAGAGCCAGATTATCATTATGCATTAATAGTCACATCATTAAATGCCAGTTATACCAGTGTACCTCACATCATTAAACACCAGTTATATCAGTGTACCCCACATCATTAAACGCCAGTTATACCAGTGTACCCCACATCATTAAATGCCAGTTCTATTAGTGTACCCCACATCATTAAATGCCAGTAATACCAGTGTACCCCACATCATTAAACACCAGTTATATCAGTGTACCCCACATCATTAAACGCCAGTTATACCAGTGTACCCCACATCATTAAATGCCAGTTCTATTAGTGTACCCCACATCATTAAACGCCAGTTATACCAGTGTACCCCACATCATTAAATGCCAGTTCTATTAGTGTACCCCACATCATTAAATGCCAGTAATACCAGTGTACCCCACATCATTAAACACCAGTTATACCAGTGTACCTCACATCATTAAATGCCAGTTATACCAGTGTACCCCACATCATTAAACACCAGTTATATCAGTGTACCCCACATCATTAAACGCCAGTTATACCAGTGTACTCCACATCATTAAACACCAGTTATATCAGTGTACCCCACATCATTAAACGCCAGTTATACCAGTGTACCCCACATCATTAAACGCCAGTTATACCAGTGTACCCCACATCATTAAACGCCAGTTATACCCGTGTACCTCACATCATTAAATGCCAGTTCTATTAGTGTACCCCACATCATTAAACACCAGTTATATCAATGTACCCCACATCATTAAGCGCCAGTTATATCAATGTACCCCACATCATTAAGCGCCAGTTATACCAGTGTACCTCACATCATTAAATGCCAGTTCTATTAGTGTACTCCACATCATTAAAACACCAGTTATACCAGTGTACCCCACATCATTAAAACACCAGTTATATCAGTTTACCCCACAACATTAAAACACCAGTTAAATAAATGTACCCCACATCATTAAAACACCAGTAATATCAGTGTACCCCACATAATTTAATAGCAGATACCAGGCACAGTGATAATTATTCTACATTTACAATAAAGAAAGCGGTCATGTTTTAGATCACTTTAATAAATGTGATCAAGATAAAACAGAATTTTCAGAACACTTTTATAAGGCAAGTCACATTCTAACAACCATATGGTTGCTTCTTCACTCCAAAAACTTTCATGTAGTCACTGCAAACGCTATGACATCACTACATCCAAAAATCAATCTATAGGACTAGCAGATTAGTGTTAGTACTCATTTTATTTTATTATAAAAAATTATCTATGCTTATCCCGAAGCTCAATATAAACAGGTTTCAAATTACTGGTAAAATAACCTGTTTAACATACGCGTTTACTGACATATATCCTTTAACTATAGGTTTTCCTAATAATTTTTCGATTTTCTCTCATTTCTTTTTACTTTACCTGTCTTTACATTTCAGATGTCCCATATTACCAGTCAATCCGGTGACAGGTGACAGTCCCAGATCTGGAGAAAATGTCAGAACTTCATCCAAGCTGCTGTTAGAGATCTCAAGTTCATTTTTGCTTCTAGAAAATATTAAAAAACTTGCATCGCCCAGTTTTTCATCATCTACAACACAAGACATTGCCATGAGAGCTCTCTAATCTGAATATAAATTCATAAATATATATTGGTTCTTAAAAATGCATCACAGCACAAAGTATTCTGTGTGCTTGTGTTTCCCAATCAAGAAAAGCCTTTGATCTCTTTCTTGTTTAAATGTCCCTCTCTGACAGCTCGTAAGCTGTGTGCCTTAGTGATGGTATCTACAACAGGCAGAGCTGGGCCCAGCTGATTGGTTGTCAGGGTAGCCTTTTTAATCCAAAGCTTATTGTTCATTCAGCTTGGCGAGGGATGGGGGGGGTCGTTACCTTGCACAGCAAGCTATAACGGTGAATTTATTGTCTGTGCTACATGTAATCAATACATTAATTCTGCTTCGTTTGCATATACTTGTAAAACAGAGACTGGTTTCTAGAATACCCGAATAAGGGGGAGTTTTGGAAAGGAAATCATTGATGAGTTCATTACAAAATATTGATTGTTATAAGTTATTTAAAATTTGACGTATTTGCGGTATGAGAATTGTTAAATAGATAAATTAATTTAATACGTGTACGATAGTATTCCGCAATCGTGTTGGACTCTGAAGTATTGTTTACGCCTGGGAACCTTAAAAATGTTAAAACTTAAACATGTAGGATATTCGAAAATAATAGCTATGTTTCTGTGCAGCCAAATTCATCAAAAGTGAAATAGGATATTTATTTTAATAGAGGCATGTGGGGTTTATTTAGTAAACTGTAAATTTGACTAAAGAAATTTAGTCTAAAATGGCAACGGTGAAAACAATTGGTATTTTAGATTTTTTTTGTCCAGTTCTGCTATTTTAGTCTAAAATTTGCAATTATTTTGTCAACTCGTCACAATTCTGGGCTTATTCACTAAACACCACATTGAAGTGAGCTGAATACCTAAATAATTATAATAAATAGACCTGTGCACAAATGTGTTTCAGCTGCCATCAATGAATCAGATTCCTTTTAATATACGCCTGAACGAACAAGTCTTATTCATTGATGCTCCACATGCTGATGTGAATTTGTGCACAAGTCTAATAAATACTGTAGTACAAATATTTTCCATTAGTGAGTTTATAATATGCTAAGGGAAAACTACTTTACAAAAAAAAAAACTCATGGAGAAAAAAAGTCTTACATTACATATTTTTTTTCAAGTTTATATATAGGGGATATTTTTTTTAAGCTACATTTAATTTCATGACAGTGCCATGGTATTTAATTATATGCACTTTGATCTGTTAATATATATGGCGACCCATTTTGTTTCCCCATCCCATTTTTGTTTATTTCGCAAATTAATTCATGGATTCCTAACCCTATAGTGCCTCTGTCCTTAGCTCTACACAGCCCAGAGCCCACTCAAAAAATATCCTTTAAAAATAAGGATTTACTCCCTTGGCGCTGCTTACCTCTCCTCCTCTCTGCCCCCTAGTCCAATCCAATCCTTCTAATTGAGGAACATCGGAGGCCGAATGCGCATGCAAAGCGAGCACCATGTGTGCATTCTAATGTTCCTATAGGAAAGCACTGAATCAATGCTTTCTTATGGGGGCTTCCGCATTATGTGAGTTTTACTTGGTTAGTGCAACGGTAGCGTCTCTAGTGGCTATCATACTGACAGCCACTAGAGCTCGATTTAACCTTGCTATGTAAACCAGGAATTTTCTAAATAAAAATAACAATATTTACATATGCAGGGTTAAAAGGATAGGGACACTGCACCAAGATTACTTGTTAACCTGAAGTGGTCTAGGTAACTATAGTGTCCCTTTAATTTTAACTTCCAGTCATAATTTTTGAATTAGTATATAAGAATATCTTAAGATGACAAGCAAATTCAGACATTTTATAAAGAAATGCCTTAACAGAAATGGATTTTATAAAAAATATGTATGCAGGATTTTTCATTTTTTATTTTTAAAGTTAATATTGATTTGGCACTTACTGATACTGACACTTTTTCAAAGAAGTATAGATCGCAGATCAAATGTAAACTTCTATAATTCTAAGATCAATAGAACACTGAGAAAGGGATTCTCAACTGTATCAGTCAATTGATCTGTTAAAGGAAGGCTGATGAAAGACTTCTAGTGGAGAGAGGGAAAGAGTAGTCATGTAGGCTCAAAGACATGAAAAGTAAATTACAAAGCAACAACTGTCAAAAAACCCGGATTACATGGAAACAGAGAGTTACATAACAGGTTCAATGTTGTTCAGTAAACAGCGAAATGTAGTGAAATCAAGCCCAAATACTAAAACAACCATAATTCATAATAAATGTGTCTGAATATCTATCCATTTACTAGCAATTCTGTTAGTACAATTTATATATGATTTTTAATGTTCTAGTGCTTTATCCTAAAGGGACACGCTAGACCCCTAAAGCACTTTAGTTCGCTGAAGAGCATTAGGTGTGAAGAGACTGTCCTCTTTTCTTTTCTTTTTCTTTTTTTAAAGTGTAGCTTTCAGTAGAAATCCCCACTTTTATAAATTAACTATGTTACACCTCCCTAGCTGTGAATCAGGCTATTTGTGCTTTTACTTCCTGGTTTGTTTAGCTCAATGGAGCTAGACTCAAGAGGCAGCAATTGCTCAGAGCACCTACTTTGCAAATACTTCTCATTGAGTTGCTTTGGGAATTCTGTGATTGGACAGCCACATAAAGGCCTGATAGAAAGCAGTTGTTGTTGGGGGATTCTTTCATTAGAGGTGTGGAGCTGTTCAATAGTGAGATGTCTTCCTGGAGCTACTGCTCACAGAGACAGGAGACGTACTAGTAATATTATTAAGCAAGCAAAGCGGGAAGGGGAATTTGATGAACTTGTCCATCTTGGGACAAATGACTTGTCTTGCAATGAGGTTTCAGAGGTAAAGGAAGTTTTTTGTGTTTTTGCCAATGATATATGGCAGGTTGCTTCCACGCTGTTATTCTCTGAAGTTCTGCCTGTGCATAACAGCAAATGCGTATTAGGGACTTTAACCTGTGTCTTAATGAATGGTGCTGCTAGCAAGTATTTGGCTTCATTTCTCATGGTAGCTCTGTTTGGAATGGAAATAAACTGTACAAAAAAGATAGTAGTTTGCATCTTTCTCAAAAGGGAACAAATGTTCTCAGCGAGCAGTTCAGAGGTTTTGCTAGGAAGTATTTAAACTTGGAGGGGGGGCAAAGGGGTGATAAAACATCAATCCAATTGCCCCCCAAAACAAGGACAGAAGGTGCCTTTAGCAAGTGTGTTAAAAAAGGATAAGCTTAGAGTCATGTCTACAAATGCTCGCAGTTTAGGGAATAAGATCCATGAATATGAGGCAATAATGGCATTTGATAATGTAGATTTAGTCGCAGTTACTGAGACATGGTATAATGAGAAAAATGACTGGGACAAAGCAATACCAGGGTATTCTTTATATAGAAAAGACAGGGAAGGCAGGGAAGGGGGAGGGGTGGCCCTGTAGGTGAAGGATAGCATAAAATCTAGCCTAATAAAAGTTAGTGAGGCGAACATAGAGTCCATTTGGGTTACGTTAGAATTTGGTAATCACACAGTAACTCGTGTAGGTGTGATTTATAGTCCCCCAGGACAAATAGAAGAGTTAGATAAGAGTTAGATAATCAACTAGTTGAGGAAATGGTTAAACTCACATGGTCATGAGCCACTTATGTAAGCTGGCTCAGACTAACAGCATATCACATCAGTATCTTGATTTTGATACTCCAAATTGGCTCCCTTCTGTGGTCCTTAGGTCTTTTCTGTTCCAATTACTCAGGATGCAAAAAGTAATGAAAACAAAACTTTCTTGGACACACTTCAGGTGCCTAAATACAAGTAAAATAAAAGTAAACACTTTTATAAAGAAAGTCCTCTGGACATAAATAGATAAAACTCGACGCGTCTCGGCACATAGCCTTTATCAAGAGTTCATCCTTCCTCATCTTTCTCGTTCTTTTAAATGCCGTCCTTTGGCGCCTTCTTCGTGCATCCAACTTCCGTGTTCCGGTTTCCGGTCGCATTTTTAGATGTAAAGTCCATTGAATATGACGTCACGACGTTCTCTCCATAATAGCGTTGTGACGTGTATAACAGGGGCGGACCATCTGCCGTCCGGGTATTGCCCGATTTAAAGATGGACTCTCAGGAGCTCGAAAAGGGCAAAAAGTATAACTTATAAGCTTAAACAGTCTCTTCATTAGTCCTGTATTCTCATACATTACTGTATACTTTTTGCCCTTTTCGATCTCCTGAGAGTCCATCTTTAAACCAGCTTACATAAGTGGCTCATGACCATGTGAGTTTAACCAGTTGCAGACTTCACATTTGTTTATTTGTTACGTTATTACCCTATATATGCTCTATTCTTATTTTCATATTTACAAGAGTGCTGGCTTTTATATGTGCTAAAAAGGGTAAAGTTGTATTGAGTGCTCTCACCATCCACATTTGCTGTTATATTGTACTATTTAATTTGTGTGAATAAGTGACTCACATTTGGTGAATGGAGCACCGTAATCTTTAAACCTTTTAACCTTAATTCCTTTTTATGACAATGAAGGGGGAAGTTATCATCATGGGTGACTTTAATCTTCCTGATGTGAACTGGAAAACCAAAATAGCTGCTTGTGCCAGGAGCACACATATTCTAAACTCCCTACTGGGATTGTCTCTAAAACAAGTGGTTGAGAAGCCAACTCGTAAAGAGGCCATACTAGATTTAGTGTTAACAAATGGAGATTTGGTATCAGATATTACTGTAGATGAATGTTTAAGATCCAGATGACTTAAAGGTAGGCAGACAATATAACTATGTTAGTTATTTATTCCTGATTGGCTACATACATTCAGAGTTGTAGAAATGTTTACATTTTGGCTGTTTTGACCTTCAACTTGCAATTCTCTGTCATTCTCACGTATTCACATTAATGTGTAATGCACGTGTTTAGTAAGTACAGTAGGCCTCTCAGTTATGATTAAGTATAAAACCATTGACACACACAGCATGGAGTCAGAAAATCAATAAGCTATTTCACTGAGAGCACACACTTTCTCCGCTGGTTGAAGTGCTATAAACTCTAAATAGGTCACAGCTCCTGCATTCATTGACAACTGAAGTACTTATAGACTTGTTAAACTAGTCAAGAAAGGAAGGTAGTTGATAAAGAGAACTTTTCTTATTTGGCTACTTGGCTTAAATTTTGCAGTTCTTTTGCCAGTTCTCCATAAAAAAAAAAACAACTGGCAGTATCACAGGAAAGAGAGTTTCTACAGAGGCACATTGGGATATACATGCGCTGTATAAAAAGTGCCTATTTTTCGGGACCAGCTTTCTGTGTAAAATTCATTTGGAACGTATTTTATAACTTTAGAATGATTAAAATATTACTCAATGGTCATTTTTTCCTGTCGCATACCTACCAAAATTTGAAATGGTCAAAGAGGGCCACTTTAATTTTAGGGGTACGAATGGGGGTGTGGCTTACTATTAACAATTTGTACAACTAAAATGTGATTTAGAACAATAACAATGTATCTTATTTACGCAGACAGATTTCTAAACACATTTATTGTAGTTTAAAGTCACATTTCTGTGAGAATTATTGCTGTGGAGCTCTACTATCAATATTCAGGCGCAGAAACAATATGGAGGTCCTACAAAAGAGGGACATTAGTCCAATGAAGAGGGATTTGGGTTACAAATAGGGACTGTCCCTACTAAATAGGGACACTTGGTAGGTATGGATTGTTTAAGATATCCTGATTTACTCTATGCATTATAGAATCATTATTAAGCAGTGCGTACAATAGGAAAATATCTCCAGTTGTGCTCTAAATACCAGCACGACTTTACACTTTGGATTTGGTTCACTAAATAAGGATTTGGGCAAAATTGGGAAGCAATTACACACACCTTATGTGAAAATAGGAAAATAGCTGAATTGGCCAATTTTTCCATTGTGGCTATTTTTGCCTTAAATGTTTTCTATTTAACATCTATGATGTAGTTTTTTTTTTTTTTGTTCTTTTTTAGGAAGCTACAAATTTCTATTGGCCAGACAAAAAAGAAATTACAAAAAAACCACAACACTTCATTATTTTGCATCTACACCTCTGGACAATTACAACAACTCAAATACATAACAACAAAAAACTAAAATCACTCATCTTACCAGCGGGATGATTCTTTGCTGACTTTAAAATCGACAATAACTAGTCTAAAATCCCACCAAACAGCTTATGCTGAATATTCAAAGTCCAGGTCATGTGTACAGAGCGGTAATAATGGCAGTCATCCCATAGATAAACAGAGTCAATATTTTGGCTGAGGATGTGTTACTTTGGATCAGTCAAAGTCTTTATCTGCTTGTGACACTTTACACGATGACAGCTATCAGATTCAGCAAACTGAGATATAAATAGCAGGTGTAAATTAACACTAAACCCCCGATTCTCCAACCTGCCCCCCCCCCCACCACACCCTTCAAAAAAAGCAAATAACAAAAACGCCTCCATCTAGCCAGATTGTCCTTGGCACAAAATGCAATGACTGGTTTAAATGTGTTCGCGGGGCCTGTTTGCAGTTCTTGACAATGGTTTTGTGTGTGCGCGTGGATGTCGGCCATATTGATTTTGAGGGCTTGCACACACAATTGATCCAAGCATTCTTAGAGATTCACAGTGACATCTGGGCAGTTCTGACCGTTTCGCCTAGACGGGGCAACAATTTACAGGGTAATCCCAGCAGGTTCGTTACCAAGCCTGGATATTTTGGTGCCCCTGTACGTAAATACCAGCCCGCCACAGCTGTCCTGTTGGACTATCCTGTAGTCCTTTTCTCATTACTCATACCTCCTGATCTTGTACTATTTACCGTTAATTGACCCCTGTCACATTTTCTGAACTGCAAACCTTCCCTGCCTTCCATAACCTACATATTGACTACGATCATACAAGATTGGTTACAGTACCCATAGCCTCTGATGCTTTGGATATCATTGCTTCCTGACCCCAATTCCAGGACTCTTGTTTTTCTATTCTGTTGTTGCGTTTTCCCAGGCGTTACCTGGGAGCCCATCACTTTAGGCCTGCTCTGATGGCGGATCTGCAAATATGTTTAACACCCTATGCACGAGTCCCAGAATACCGGCAACAGGGCTCCAGGCGGTCAGAACTCTCAATTTGTATTACTTTTGTGTGTTTTCTGGAATGAGTGTTCTCACCCCTAGCGTGAAAGACACCAGTCACAGGTCCTGGGCCACGACCTGTTAATCAGTGCACAAAACCCAACTCACTAAACCGTTTATGGGGCTAATTGTACATTTCTGAGAAAAATAACAGACAACATAAAACATACTCATCCCATAGGAAGAGTTGACCTGATACTAGTGGATACATTTATTAATTTACCCTATAAACTCCTGCAGGAGCAGAACCAGAGGCTCCTGGCTGATCTGTCTATAGCTGCAAACAGACCCACTTAACCAGGGGCCCTCAAACTCCGCCCCCCAGATGTTGCTGAACTACAACTCCCATGATTCTCTGGCTATCTATGTAATTCAAAGAATCATGGGAGTTGTAGTTCAGCAACATCTGGGGGGGGCGGATCTTGAGGACCCCACTAAACAGTGCATCTACAGGGACCTTTGTGGGATATTCCCCTCTCTCATAGCTTCTCCCTCTACAAACTGCAATCTAACATTGACTTACATCCATTTACATCCCTTGTTAAAGTGACTAATCAGTGTATGACAGGCGAACACCAGGTGGCAGTGCGCTCTGCCAGGTTCGACTGCTATACCATAGAGTCGGATTGTCGCCCTGCTGGGGGCGGAAGTTGCGTCAGTGTGTTTGAGGCCACACGTGGGTGCAGCGTGTCTGTCCAGCGGCTCCGGGAATGGGGAAATCAGGGAAGCTTCGCTCCGGTGCGGCCGGTAAAGTGAAACGGTGGAAGAAAGGACACAGCAGCCAGTCCAACCCCGAGGCTCGAAGACACCGAGAGGCCGCCAGGAGCCGCTTCTTCAGCCGCCCCTCAGGTAGGTCCACATCTGGGTGGGTAGGTAGGTGAATGGGGAATGCTGGGAGTTAAAAGTTTCACGTATTAGACCAAAGTAGCCGAACTGGGGATATAATGGGCTTGGGGATTGTTTCAGTATCGGCTATTTTGTTCTAAAAGTTCGACTATATCTTTAAAATCCCAACGTTTCGCACTTTAGTGAATAACAAGTAAATTGTGAGATTGATGTGATAAGCGACTGATAACTACCCTGCGACACTCCAGGTAGTCCTGGCTGCAAAACGCTTAAAGTGAAACTGTGACTGGGGAGGTTTATGCACAAGATGACCTATATAAAATGATACAAATTTACTTAGAATCATTGAAGGAGTCAAGAGATATACAGAGACAAAGTAGGAAATTCTTTGTCACTGTATTTTTCCTCCGCCTGACTTTCTTTGACTCATCTAAGAGTCAATCCCTGCTGCTGTCATTAGTGACGGCTGCAGGGATTAGGCTGTATTTATGGAGGTTCATGCAATCTTGTGGCATCCCCCATAGACCTTAATACTGTACTCTTGTGCATGCGCAGAAGAGGACCCTGCTAGATCAAGATGGCAACACATGCACGGGACAGGTTCAGGTAAATAAACTCACCTTTACCTGCCTCCCCCCAGTCACTGGGCCATGAGGAGCAATGTCACCGCTGTTGATTTTGTAAGATCGTCAAAGTCCCCAAACAGTGACAGTGCTGCTTCAAGTGTAATGGAGCTCATGAAGATGACATTGCCACTGGTGGTCCTGGGGTTGGGGCAGGTAAAAGTAAAATTACTTACCTAAACCTGTACAAGAGTACAGCATTGAGGTCACTAGCTGGAATTTCAGTGAAAAAATTGCCACTAATAAAAAATGATTACTATGCTAAACTTATTGGTATCTAAGTACTAGTCTGCTTACAATTGTTAGCTTTCCTTTACATGTAATACCTACACTGTCTTTACATTTCATTCATTACCTCATTGTGTATCAATTTCAGGAAAAAGTGACTTGACGGTAGATGCTCTGAAACTTCACAATGATCTCCAGTCAGGGTCACTGCCAATGCCCCAAAAACCCGGGGGCACACAAGAATACATGGAAGATGAGAATGAGATGGCGATAACTGAGAAATCTGGAGTTTCTTTCCTAAGTGGATTATCTGACTGCACTAATCTTACATTTGGCAAAGTACAACGATACTGGGAGTCCAACTCAGCGGCTCACAAAGAGGTAAGTTGCCTGATCTCTAGAACAGTGCTTTCCAAACTTTTCATGTTGGTGACACGTTTTAGACTTGCATCATTTTGTGACACAGTAAATCAGTTTTACTAATAAACTGGAGGTTAAACGACTACTAACGCCTTATAAGAAATACAGACACATACATAAATCGTAATGTACCGTATATACTCGAGTATAAGCCGAGTTTTTCAGCACATTTTTTGTGCTGAAAAACCCCAACTCGGCTTATACTTGAGTCAGAGTCTGTATTATGGCAATTTGCATTGCCATAATACAGACAATGGGGGCTGTGGGGGGCTGCAGAGAGATGTTACTTACCTTTCCTGCAGCTCCTGTCAGCTCTCTCCTCCTCCGCCGGTCCGTTCAGCTCTTCTGTCAGCTCACAGTGTAAATCTCGCGAGAGCCGCGGCTCTCGCGAGATTTACACTGGGAGCTGACCGAGGTGCTGAACGGACCGGCGGAGGAGGAGAGAGCTGACAGGAGCTGCAGGAAAGGTAAGTAACATCTCTTTGCAGCCCCCACAGCCCCCTCCTACACAGTGCCCATCCACTGGACCACCAGGGAAGGAGAGCCCCCCTCCCTGGCCAGCTAGCAAGCAGGGAGGGGGGACAAAAAATGTTTATATATATATATTAATAATAATAAAAAAATAATAAAAAAAAAAATAATAAAATAAAAATAATAAAATAAAAAATAATAATAATAAAAAAATGTAATGAAACAAAAAAAAATTAAAATAATAATTAAAAAATAAAAATGCCCACCCCCCACCAAGGCTCTGCATCACACTCTGCATTACACACACATACACACACTGCATTCATATACACACACTGCACTCATACACACACACTGCACTCATACACACACACTGCACTCATACACACACACTGCACTCATACACACACACTGCACTCATACACACACACTGCACTCATACACACACACTGCACTCACACACACACACTGCACTCACACACACACACACTGCACTCACACACACACACTGCACTCACACACACACACTGCACTCACACACACACACTGCACTCACACACACACACTGCACTCACACACACACTGCACTCACACACACACACTGCACTCACACACACACACTGCACTCACACACACACACTGCACTCACACACACACACTGCACTCACACACACACACTGCACTCACACACACACACTGCACTCACACACACACACTGCACTCACACACACACTGCACTCACACACACACACTGCACTCACACACACACACTGCACTCACACACACACACTGCACTCACACACACACACTGCACTCACACACACACACTGCACTCACACACACACACTGCACTCACACACACACACTGCACTCACACACACACACTGCACTCACACACACACACTGCACTCACACACACACTGCACTCACACACACACACTGCACACACACACACACACTGCACACACACACACACACACTGCACACACACACACACACACTGCACACACACACACACACACACACACACACTGCACTCACACACACACACACTGCACTCACACACACACACACTGCACGCACTCACACACACACACACTGCACTCACACACACACACACACACTGCACTCACACACACACACACACACACTGCACTCACACACACACACACACACACTGCACTCACACACACACACACACACTGCACTCACACACACACACACACACTGCACTCACACACACACACACACTGCACTCACACACACACACACACTGCACTCACACACACACACACACTGCACTCACACACACACACTGCACGCACTCACACACACACACTGCACTCACACACACACACTGCACTCACACACACACACTGCACTCACACACACACACTGCACTCACACACACACTGCACTCATACACACACACTGCATTCTCATACACACACACTGCATTCTCATACACACACACTGCATTCTCATACACACACACTGTAAATAAATATTCAATTAATATAATTTTTTTAGGATCTAATTTTATTTAGAAATTTACCAGCAGCTGCTGCATTTCCCACCCTAGTCTTATACTCGAGTCAATAAGTTTTCTCAGTTTTTTGGGGTAAAATTAGGGGCCTCGGCTTATACTCGAGTATATACGGTAATAATCAAAGGATTATGCACTCATTGAGATACTCATGGTTCTGGCTGTGTGTGATATTTGTGATGATTATTAATTCAGATTGAAAATTAAAAATGCATGTATGCCCATGTGTGAATGCAGATGCGTATTTTTGCAGTGTCATATGCACACAGTAATGGACATATACTGTCAAATACAGCCACATGAACAGTCCCAGTGCACTCAGGCAGGCAGAGAGATACACACACGCATGTTTACAGGCAGACACACAAACACACGCACGGTCACGGGCGGACAGCCTGCCCTTGACACTGTGTGTGTGTGTGACTGTCACACTCAAACATGCAGACAGTCACTCTAACACTACCAAACAAATCAATTTGATAGCTGACTGGCATTGAGTTGGTTAAAATATTTAGTTTTCTGATTGTTTTTCAGATCTGTGCCGTGCTGGCTGCTGTTACAGAAGTGATCCGGTCTCAGGGAGGGAAGGAGACAGAAACTGAATATTTTGCTGCTCTGGTAAGTGAATGTCTATGTAACATTTTTTTTTTCTCATACTTATTTAAACTCAATAAAACTTTTTCATGTAGGCGGTTTATTTGAAACCTTTAAATAATGCTGTCAGGACTTAAAATTTCAAAACCTATACTACTAGCCAGTCCTTAGAAGTTATACCTCTGTGCAAGACTGGAGGTTCCATGACACACACAACTAGGGGTGAATTTTGTACTTGAAGAACTAAATTTGCAATCACAATAGGAAATTCTGAGTCCTGATACTATGTGATTCATTGAATACATGGCATTAAAATAAATGGCATTAAATGGGCCGAGCATAGTACATGGAAGCCCTTAAATAAACAAATTCAGGACATCAAAATAATCATAGCATCAACCAATTGCAAATAAGTATTTACAGGCTGTCGCTACTGGCAAACAAACTGTTAAGTACAATCAAGATGTGGACGATAATATATACTGTATGTTTGCGTGATAGCTGGCAGTGTTACTGTATGCTGGACACAGATCTAGGTAAGGGATAAGGATTTTTCTTTAGTTGATGGAAGACCACCAGTATCCATAGTATTGGATCTGTTTTGTTCTCTTCCTGTTGGAGTTGCGTTGCCTATTTTCTGTAGGGTCTTGGTTTAAAAGACATAGCTTCTACACACTAGCAGAAATGATACAACATTTATGGTGCATCTTTCCTTATTAATTTTAGATGGTCCTACTGGGGATTTGGGTGTTATTTACTTGCACTGCATTCTCTGTTGTTAAAACATTCATGTGGCTAGTCAGCGTTTTTGATCTCATGGTGTGTTTTCACATTTAGATGACTACTCTAGAAGCAGTGGACACCCCAGAATCCTTGGCTGCTGTTGCTTATCTGCTTCACCTGGTTCTCAGGAGGTAAGCCATGATATTTTATTTATTTGTATCTGGGCTTCTCAAGAGACCACCAATGGGTCAGGATGGGCTGTGGTTGCTGTGCTGTTGAGAGCTGAAGGACTTCCTTTTGGAGATATTGTTTGCTCTCCCTTGTCAGTCAAAACTTTGACATAGAGTACATGCCAAATAATTAATTAACAGGTGGGGAAAATAACTGTTTTTAAATAAGGTTTTCTCCCTATGTATACATTTGCCAACAAATCTGCTAGCACAATGTATAGCTGGAATTTGATGTATTTTCAAAAGATCACAAGCAGTTCTGGACATGAAGAGGCCTTTTAAATGCCAAATGGGGTATGCTTCACCCACCTTGCTGCAGTGTGGGAGTCACTAACGATCCTCCATGTCTCACATTCCCTCCCATATGGGCACATGCCTTTTTTAATGTGATATAGCTTCTCCAGAATATCATCATAAATTAAGGCTTCCATCAAAACTGGGAACAAACAGGGGATACCTTGGATTCTGCTGATAGTAAAGCTGGTGAATTATATTATAGTCTCAGAAAAGCTAAAACCTCACTTCTTCTACTTAGAAATTAATTATTTTCAGAAAGACCTATTAGACAGAATTCTGGCCCTAGTAGAATTAAGGGAGTATATTCTCGCCTCATCTCTACAGAGAAACCAGGCATATTTTTCATCCTATGCTAAGAGGTTTGTATAAAAACTACCGCCAGTCACTCGCATTCTGCAAAGAGAAACCATAGACCTGAAGGCTACCTACATGTTCCCATGGCTGTCAAATCAAGTATTTCAATTCTTGTTGATTCCATTTGACCTCCAGGATAGCTAGAAATATACCAGCATAACTTGACCTGAAAGAGTAGACCGCAGTATCTACGATGTGAAACTCAGGTCAATTTCTCAAGGCACAATTGAAAGATTTGCAAGGAAGTGAAAACTCCTTTTTTTTTTTTTTTTCTTTTTTTTTCTTCTACAAGGTTTATTAGTATAGAAATGTGTCTTTGTCTGTTATTTTTTGCACCTTTTGCCATTGAATTTCCGAACTTCTTATCCTATCAACCTAGTGGTGCTCACACTGCTGCTGTTTTTATTTCCTGTCTATTAGGGTTCCTGGCCCGGTATTGATCAAGAAGTTTTCAGACACCTCTAAGGCATTAATGGATATCCTGGCCACGCAAGCCAATTCTGGAGGCAGCTCTGTGGGCCGCTGGGTATGTGTCATTGACTGTAATACTGTCTTGTGTTGCGCTGTATGCTGCCCATTTCTTAGACCAGGACCATGATCTGCCCAATGAACCATTAGATACAGTTTTAAGTGTATGGCTTACATGTATTGCTTGACATTTTTCCAATAGAAGAAAATTCCAAACTGATTCAAACTGGTTAAAACAAAATTATTTCAATATTTTCTTTCTTGCTCTCTCCAGATAGTGTCTTGCCTGTCTGTCCTGCTACGCAAGCAGGAGCTTTCTGCATGGAGCTACCCATCAACTCTGCAGGTGTATCACGGAGTACTCAGCTTCACTGTCCACGCAAAACCTAAAGTGAGTTTAACTTATTTCCGAAATTCCCACCGGGCACATTGTCATTTTACTTGGTCAGCAGTTTGTTAAAGTGCTTCTGTGATCCGTAAACAAATTTGTTATGTACAGCACCTATATAATCGTTTATTTGTTTTGAATATGTTTATTAGAGTCGCAAAGAGGCGTAGGCAGACTTTTTTTGAATTGCTAAAAATAACATTTGGTTGCCTGCGCAGAGGCATATAAATCAGATGAGACAAGCAATAAAGTAAATTGGACGTATATAGAGTTTGCAAGATTTGGTTTAACAAGGGCATTTAACAGGCATAATTATGCATTGTGCAGGCTGTTTAGTCATCTGAGCCATCCCTATGTCTAACTCTGCGTGCAATGGCGTTTTCCGCATGGGTAGCCTTTTACATAGTTAAATAAAAGGCTAAAGTATCGATTTAAAGGGGTTAATTCAGATTATCACCTGCGCAGAGGCGACTATGTCAACACAGACTGCACATAATGAACAGGTGTACCATGTTACGCTAGCTGCCTGTGGGCGTTAAGCTTCATGGTGATGTATCCCATAACCGCGTTTTGTGTGCTTAAACATATATATGCCTTAATAAAAAAGAAAATTTAAAGAAAGCTAATAAGGAAACCCCCCCCCCCCCCCAAAAAAAACACTATATGCATGGTATAGAAGCTTATATATCCGCTTAAACATGTGGTACAGTAATCGTATGTGGCAGAAGTATCACATCCGTTAAGTGTCTTAATGCAGTAATAAATCCTATCTATTAGCATTACAGCAGCGGCTAGTTACTCACAGATTAGGCATGCCTGAAATTGGATGTATAATCGACAGGGCTATTAACATATATATGTGTCTCAATGAGCACGGTCAATTCTATGCCTAGGTACAAGCGTATTAATAGTCGTCACCCTATGCAACGGCCTGACTGTATACGTAGGCAGTAATAAATGTTTGCTGGCTGGTAAATGCAGATTGTCGCCTGTGCAGAGGCGGATAAAACAACTTGCAGGATAGATGCAGACATTAAGAAATAGTCAAAAATACAGAAACCTAGAACGCAAACCCATAGGGAAACAGACAAAATAAATTGAGAACTGTCATCGCTGTCAACGATTGCAGGGCTGGTCTGTCCTTGAGATTAGTGCACTGAGGGCCACTCATTGCACAACTGCCTTGTCGTTCCTGGGGTGCCGAGCCTCTGTCTGTCTTCCCCGCAACAACCCCAGTCCGTCTCCAGGGTCCTCGGTAGCCCTGTGGGCACTCGGGAGCAGGGGCTATCCATTCGACTCCCACACCTAGAGTCCACGGGCCCCTCGCTCCCTGCACCTCCCCAACACCACCCAAGATCCCGGACTCAGAGGAGCGTGTTGCCCACTGTCTCACCCGGTGCCGGCCGCTGTCGTAGAGCCGGTGCGCACCCCCCCGGCCACCGGTCCGCCGGAGGGGCCGTGCAGGCCCGCCCCACCGGGCTCACGGCCTCGGGGACATGGCCCTCTGGGGGCCCCACATACCCAGGCGTTAGAGCATCCACTCCTCCAGCGGGCGGGCAGTCATCACGGGGGTTCCATCCAGCGCTCAGCAGTGCCCGAGTCCGCATAGGCCGTCCAGTACGGTCCTCCATAGTGATCGCTCTCCGGTCTTACCCCTCTGATTTTGTGGTGATGCCTTTAGGGAGTGTTCTCGCCGGTAATGGGGTTACCTCTGTGTGAGTCCAAGCCCTTTTGCTCCCAATCCGGGTGCTTCCTCGGGCGGGTGTTTCAGCCCCTCTGCGTGCACCTCCGATGTTGCTGGCTGGCTGAGTTACATGCAGCCGGTGCCAGTGCAGGCGGTCGGCATTCGAACCGCGCGGGTACTCCCGCTGCGATCCGCGCCGCCACCAGGGCGCCGGGATATCCCCCGCCGGTCAGTGGAGGGGGGGGGGGGGGCAGGGCCGTGCCCCGGTATCTCACTCTGTCGCGGGATGTCTCTGCTCCGCATTGCCGTGCTGCCTGTAATGGCCGCTGGTGTTCTGGCGCTCTGCCACGTGTAGGCCGGTCCCGGCCCTCTCAACTTGCCTGGCTTGCGGCGGGCATTAAGCAGGTATCTGGGGTAAGCTGGCACCGTTCTCCCTTCATAGGTGGCGTAGTATTGTATACTTGGGCGATTGGTTTAGTGCCTTTTTAGCAGCATTGTTCAGGAGCCCATGTTAATGGCGACCCGGCGTCCCGGCCCCGCCCCCTATAATCGTTTATTTGTATTTATTTTACTTTTTTTTTTTTTTTTTCCATATCCTGTCTTAATACATTTCCAATGTTTTCTTGGCTCTTGTAAAAATATATATTAACAGCATGCTGGTACAGCCTATCTGGCTTGCTCTGTGATTGGCTGTTCAGTTTCTATGTTTGTAAGTGTTTCAGATATGGTGTTTACGATTCATGCTGAAAAGAGGGTCTAAATCAGGGGTAGGCAACCTTCGGCACTCCAGACGTTGGGATTACATCCCCCATAATACTCTTACACCCATAATGCTGGCAAAGCATCATGGGAGGTGTAGTCCAAAACATCTGAAGTGCTGAAGGTTGCCTATACCTGGTCTAGATCAATGAGTTATTGGCTTGGCACTACACAAGTTTCTGAAGAACATTTCCGATGAGTCTTAAGGACATCATGGGAAATTTAGTGCAAAAACATCTGGTGTGCCAAAGTTGGACATCACTAATGTAGGAGGAGGAATGCATCAGTGACCAATCCAAATCAACCATGTGTTAAAACAACGTTACATATGCTTATATGTATGTACACTCATCAGTCACAACTTTAAAACCACCAAGAGATGAAGTGAATAACATCAATTATATTGTTACAATGGCACCCGTCAAAGGGTACAGTATATTAGGCAGCTAATGAACAGTCAGTTAATGAATTTCATGTGTTGCAAGCAGGAAAAATGGTCAAGCGAAAAGATCTGAGTGACTTTGACATTGGCCAAATCATGATGGCTAGAAGACTGGGTCATAGCTTCTAAAAAAATGACAAGTCTTGTGGGGTGTACTTGGCATTCTGTGGTTATTATCCACCAAAAATCGTACAAGTAACGACAAGGCTCATTGATGCATATAAGGAGCGAAGACTAGCCGTCTGGTACAGTCACACAGAAAAACTAATGTAGCTCAAATTGCTGAAGAACCTAATGCTCCCCATGAAGGAAAGGTGTCAGAAGACCCAGTGCATTGCGGTTATCTTCGTATGAGGCTGCATAGCCCATGGTGCAGTAAGCGTCAGAACTGGACCATGGAACAATAGTAGAAGGTTGCCTGATTTGATTATTCACATTTTCTTTTAGATCATGTGGATGACTGGGTGCATGTGATTCGTTTACCTGGGGGAGTGATGGCAGCATGATGCACTATGGGAAGAAGGCAGGATGGTGGAGACAGTGTTAAGCTCTGGGCAATGTCCTGCTGGAAAACCTTGGGTCCTGGCATTTATGTGGATGTTACTTTGATGCATGCCACCTTCCTAGATATTTTTGCAGAACATGTACACCCCTTCATGGCAATGGTGTTCCCTGATAGCAGTGGCTTCTTTTAGCAGAATAATGCACCCTGGCACACTGCAAAAATTGCTCAGGAATGGTTTGAGGAACATGACCGAGTTCAAAAGCTTCAAAGCTGTTCTGACCGCACAAGTGGGACCTACATGAAATTAGGCAGTTTTTTTTTTTTTTTTTTTTGGCTGTGGCTCATCAGTGTATATTGGGGCTTAACATTTCCATAGTGGAAATTCAACTCTAGTGAGTTTCCCATGGATTCCATACTAACTATGCCGATCTTGGTGCTGTTTGAAAACCACAGCTTATTGTAACAATGGCTGCACAGCTGATAATCTGTAGTCATCGTGAACGACTTTGAACTGTAGAGGAGGGCAATGGCCTTATACAGCTCTGTAGACACCTGCCCATTAGTCAAAAGTTCTCACCAAACTAAGTCACTGTGCAGGACTTAGACATCCTGCAATAAATAGTCTGGTCATCTCCTAGACAAGGGGAGAAAGATCATAAGTAAGCTCCTCTCTCCTCCTCATCATAGATGTGCCCTAGACTTTAACCCCTTAAGGACACATGACATGTCTGACATGTCATGATTCCCTTTTATTCCAGAAGTTTGGTCCTTAAGAGGTCAAAGGGGTAATCATTAATGTCAAAGAAATTGTTTGTTCCCATAACTTCATTGTGAATAACTTGTAAATGGTGTAGGATATGATTAGAATTGTATGTACATATTGATAAACCGATTTCCTTGCAAATGGATACCTGGAAAGTTTGTCTCATTTTTTTTTTTCGATTTCCTTAAAATTTTGCTGGTATGTCATTGCCATACAGGCAGAGAGTGAAAATGTAGAGTCTATTGGCAACTCCTCAAGACTGATATACAAGGAACATTCGTATTTCCAGGAAAATAAATCTCTATTCATACTGTCCTTCCTGGTATTTGTGGTTGGCAATATTGCAGGTGCTGTGATGTTTCACACTATGTATTTTCCCCCCTCCTTCAGCTGATAAATTATCACTCTTTACGATCTATTTCAGATCTGGAAGTCCATGTGTTCAGCTTTGTAAGCTGTTCCACAGCCAGTTGGATTTCCGAAATCACATGCAGGGTTTTTCAATCAATACCATATTCCAGCTAATTAAATCTAATTTGCTAAGTTGATAATAATATAGCTAATCTGAAAAAAAGCTTGGATTTTATTCCTGCAGTTTTGCCATTTACATTTATTTTTCTTATATTCGGTGTTTATTAAATAACGTTGAGGTGGTTTATATAAATAGCCTGCAGTGGGGATTGCTGACTGGCTTTTATCTCCTAAAAAAAAATAAAAAATCTTCACCTTACACCAAGGATAATGTTTTTGGGCAATGTAAAAATAATGAAATCCAACTAGGTATTTGATTTTTTTTATCTTCAGATCAGGAAGGCTGCCCAACTCGGTATCTGCTCTGTCCTAAAAGGCAGTGAGTTCATGTTTTCAGAATCCGCACCAAGCTACCACCCTGCGGCTCCATCCACCGCTAAATTCTGCATCCAAGAAATTGAAAAGTCTGGAGGTAAGTGTACCTGATACATTGTTTGCGTTACCTGAATGTTATGTGAGGTGTTCGGGTTAATCGCAGCAGATGCGCACTGTGGATATGATCTGCTAAATCGCGAAGCTGATCACTTAGAAGAGTAGTAGGGTACTCTTTCATGTGTTGGTTATAGAGTGGATGAAAAGTTTTGGTGACATCGAAGTGTAGCACATTAGTGCGTGTTCTTGTTTTGACATTTGTTTTGTTAATTTGATTCACAGAAGATTGTTAGGAATTCTATGGTCCGGGAGGCCGTTTAATTTCATTCTAAGATCAGCACCAAATTTGTATATAATAATCAGCTCAAATACTATGGCCATCCTTGGGAGGTAGTGTGCCATTTTATTACCCCATGCAGTATAGACATAGTTTGTTTCTAATATTTCCCTCCTCACTCTAATCAGGTAGTAAAGAAGCCACGACCACGTTGCACATGTTGGCCTTACTAAAAGACCTTCTACCCTGTTTCCCTGTCACTGTTACAAAGACTTGTTGCGAGACCCTGCTTAAGGTCATGACCTTAAACAACGTGGTAAGTACTTGTGAACGTTCCGTGTTGTATAGCCTTTACCACTCTCAGTACTGGTGGTTATCTGTTGCAAGTGGCAGGCACTGGATGTCCTCCGTTTTAACTGGTACATGTCTCTTTTTTTTTTTCCCCCAGTTAATCACAGCGTGTGCGATGCAGGCGTTCCATAGCCTTTTCAATTCGAATTCACTCCCATCTTCGTTGACTCCTGAGCTCAATGCTCAAATCATCACAGTGAGTGTGAATCATAAAAAAAAAAAAAAAAGACTCCAGTCCATTGAAACTAGATTCATGACAAATTAAAATATTTAAAATTTTCAACTTCCCCGTGGCAGGAAAACAATCCTTTCTTTTCATGCAAAACATATTTTTGTACACTTTAAACTACAATTATCCAGTCATCTCTTTTCCATGATCCTCATCCATCTTTTGGAAAATCTTGCCATCTGTAATCTACGCACTTTTGAACGGTCATTCTAAAAGTAGTTTGTTAGTAAAGTTTATTTTCTTATTAACATTTCTAGCTGTATGGTTTTGTTGGTTTGTTTTGAGATTGACTTTTCTGCGATATATGTATTTTTTTTTTCTCTTATTCCCATACAGGCTCTTTTTGACTACCTTCCAAACGAGAATGATTTGCAGCCTTTGTTGGCTTGGCTGGCTGTCATGGAGAAAGCTCATATAAATCTCTCTAGGTAAATTGGATCATTTAGTTATTTCTGTACAATTGAAACGCACTTGTGCACACTCTTCTATTTACCTTTCAGAGAAGGAACATTATACTTTAAAAGGACATTCTTAGTACCATAACCACTATAACTCATTGGAGTACCCAAGTGGCATGGGGCTGAGTGTGGCGGTCTAAACCAATCTTTCCATTCCTGCATCAGCATCCAGGATAAAGGTGCTAAGAGAGCCCTATTTTAAAAAATCATATTTGCAAATAATTCGGCATAAGCTAAATGGGGAGTTGTTGTGGTTATGGTGCTTAAAATGTCTATTTAAAAGGAGGTGATATTAAAGCATTAATCACAACAAAATCTTCTACTGGAAAAAATTTGGGGGGTATTTTGTCAAAATTAAAGACGATCTGTATATGAGCTACACTATGTGAGAGACATGTCCTCTTCTTACTTGGTTCTAACCCTTTCATCGCAAAATAAAATGGTTTATATTTAAGGTTGCACAGTGAGCTTTGCCTGGGTCACCTTCCTCGTCTCTTCTCGACGGCTATGAACTGCTTTTTGTCTCCTCACGGACAAGTTGTATCTGCAGCTGCTAAGTCATTAAAGGTATGACTTCAAATCTAAACTCTCACCCTTTGTAATGCAATAATTGACACTGTCGAGGAAGGACAGCGGTAAAAAAACAGAACCAATTAGCCTTTTCTTTCTCAGGGAATTAATGTTGCCTATGAGCCAGGCAGAGAGGGAGCTTTGCGACTTGCTGTGTAATTACCCAACCATGGGAAGCCTGTCCAAGGTGTTTGGGGTAGCATGCTGTTTGCACCCGATGCAAAAGTTACACAAACTGATATTGCCAGACAGGAAAAGCGTATACTAGCCAGTTAGACACATATATAAAATTTATTTATCTCCAGAATTAAGCATTATTATAAAGAAAGGATCTAGGAACATGGTCTTTGCACCCTAAACGTTTAAGTAAGATGATACCCTTTTACAATTCCGAGTAAATGGTACATACATGTTGCTTGAATTTGTATATGGAATACTTGCACTCCTAACAATATTATCTGCCCCAAGAAAGAAATATATAAAACCATTTTTAAAGGGACTCTAATACAACTTTAGCGTAATTAAGCTGTTTAAGTGTAGAGATCACGTCCCTGCAGTTTCATTGCTCAATTCTCCTCCAGTTGCCAGTAAAATCACTTTTGTTTCTGTTTATGCAGCCCTAGCCACACCTCCCCTGGCTGTGACTCACAAAGTATGCATGGAATGGAAAATAATTGGCTTCATTTTTAATCAGCTGTTAACTTGCTTTAGAAGTTTTTGATCACCTGCTCTGTAAATTGAACTTTAATCACACACAGGAGGCTCCTGCAGTATCTAACAGACTAAATAGAGCATGAGACTAGACATTCTAAATTAAATAGACTGTGTAATAAAAGAACTTTAAACATTGGATCTCTCTTTACAGGAAATGTTTAGTAAGGCTGTGTAAGTCACATGCAGGGAGGCGTGACTAGGGCTGCATAAACCAAGTGATTTAACACCTAAATGACAGATAATTAAGCAATTAGACTGCAGGGGCATGATTTATACACCAAAACTGCTTAATTAAGCCAAAGTTGTTTGTGACTATAGTGTCCCTTTTAAGTTATATCTGTGCACCTATGATATTTCTGCTGGAAAGTTTTTACGGTGCAGTTTGTAATTTGAGTACATCTGTAAAGGTTTTTTGTTTTTTTTTCTCAGTCTCTCCTTTCAGAATGCGTTGCTCCTAATTCATCCAGCATAGAGTCTGTCTCTTCCTCTCCAGCAACAGGTTCTGCTATGCACCTCTGTAAAATGTTCAAGTAAGTCATTTTACATTTTGTACTGGTTTTTGTTTTGTTTTGTTTCATTTTCTATAACAGATTTTTCCACATTCTGTGTAGAGATGCTTTTATAATCTGTTCCTCATTGCTGTGCAAAAATGGGCTGAGCTCTGGGCAGCAGTCACGGCCCTATTTTTTTTTTTTTTTAATTCTTTATTTTTGCACACGATAGGCAAGGCAAGAATAATACAGCTTGGAGGCTTGCGCAGAAGCCAAAATACAAAAGAGCGGTCTGATACATACAATAATTGACATCAGCCCCTGTGACAAGCCACTTTACAAATTCCATAAGACTTGCCCCCCATCGAGGGTTTTGTGGTTTTTATATAGCTACAGCTACATTATTTAGATTCCTTATGTTTGCACACAATAGGCATAGCAAGAGCAGTACAACTGTGAGGCTTGCGCAGAAGCCAGAATGCTAGAGATCAGACTTGAAAACACAAAATTCGACATTAGTCCATAAGACAAGCCTCTTAATGAATTCTAATCCACCTGCCGAGGATTTTGTATTTTTTAATCAGGCTATGCATCCTAAAAAGGAGCCCTAACTCTATCCATGTCAGGTTGTACTTTAGGCATCCTCAATTCTCCGTCAGTGTACTCATGCCTGAGTGAGGAAAGTAAATAACGACAATGTAAACTGAGACAATGAAAAATGTAAAGAGGTAAAAAAGAAATGGTACCCTTGTAAACCAAGGGTTTAGTAACAAGATGGAGAACGTAAAGAAGAAAAATAGGAAAGGAGAAGAAAAGATAAAGCGATTAAGAGGGCGAAAAAGATGCACGGCCCTATTCTTATTTGTACATTTACCAAATGTTTGTCTTCCTTTAAAGTGCTTTAAGTCCAAGAGTGAACACACAATGTAGGAAGTCCCAAAAAATGAAGCAGGAGACCAAATTGTAAAGGGCAAACGTATCCTTTAACTATGTTGCTGACTGTTTTAACAAACAGTCTAGGCATCAAAGCATTAAATACCTGTACACATACAAATTAAAATAAAGAGATGCCCTTTAAAGTATAAGGTGGTAGCTGCTTTCGAATATAAAGCCATCTCAATATAGAATCTTGACTTTGTCAATAGCATGCTTAAGAAGATAAGAAACTTTTGAGTTTCAGGGTGCGTTTCCCTCCGTTTTTTCAAAACGTTAAAAATGTAGAGTTGTTTGATTACAAAGATAAAGGTAGTGAAAGAAGAGAATATCCATTCAAAACTTTCTACCAGGAGTCGGGATGAATATAAAAGGTGTATTGACTAAACAGTGAAATGAAAAACATAATCGATAAAAAACACAGTCGAGATATCCAGTGTACCAATATACGCTGGTCTAAATAAGGTACTGAGGATATAATGTAAAATTAATTAGTCTCTAAAACCTTATATAGTCTAACAATGTTTCAGCTTCCGAATATTGTAACTAGGAATACTCCTGCTATGAAAAAGTCATGAGATTCCAAGTGGCTGTAATAATATAGTATATAATTAAATCTTGGATAAAGTATATACACACAAGTGCAGGATCTTATAGATGTTCGTGAGAATGTCTGTGGTGCGATGATCCGGTGGATCTGGAATACAGAGGACAGAGAAATAGTGCTCTCTACAATTTTATTAATATAAAATCAGAATAATAAAAACACTCACAGGACAATGTGCAAAGATGGTTCTCTGCAAGAAAGGCCGGCTAGGGAGAAGGTCAGGTTCTCGTGATGTGCAGCTGCTGTACATTGCTGGCGTGCGTTCCACTGCAGACTTGATTTGCATTCCACTTCGCTTCCTGTCTGTGTAAGCTGATGCTGCCTTACGCGTTACATGAAACAACCGTTCACTTCATGAGATACTTTATCTAGCTAAGATTTAGTTGTATACTATATTATTTCAGCCACTTGGAATCTCCTGAGTTTTTCATAGCGGGAGTATTCCAAGCTATACTATTACAAGCTGAAACATCTTTAGACTATACAAGGACAAAATCTTGCTTTACACCAATGTACTAAGGTTTTAGAGACTCATTGTACATTATATCCTCAGTACCTTATTGCTGTATTTAGACCAGCGTCTATTGGTACACTGGATATCTCGATTGTGTTTATCGATTATTTTTTTACATTTTTTTTTTGTTTCTCTGTTTAGTCGATACACCCTTTTTATATTCATACCGACTCCTGGTAGAAAGTTTTGAGTGGATATTCTCTTCTTTCACTACTTTTATCTTTGCATTTTCTAGCCTAGGGTTGGGTGTTTTATAAGTAGTAGTAGCCAATATTTATTTTAACCATTCTCTGTTTCCTTTCAGTAGCATCTGGAGGGTGGGATATACCGTGTTTAGTATTTGTTTGATTACAAGTCTTTATTGATCATGCACGTTTTTATTTCACTTATTATTTTTAGGGTTGTTGAGGACGGTTTATCATACAAGTTTCACGCGTCCTGGCCCTACGTCCTTCAGCTGTTGCAGACTTTCTTCGAGGCTGCTGGAAGGTCTTGCCATCCTTTCATGAAACAAGTAAGGGCCTTGTTGGAAATGCTGAGCAGAAGGTGGAACTTTTAATCTCTTGTCCCAGCCCTGACCTTGGTGTAGCATGCAGGCACGATATATCACATGTCCTGATTGATGGAATGTCCTTTTATTGTAGAGTTTGCAGACCCTTGCCGACTTGCGTGTTTCTGCGCACTTTCCTTACACGGCGGATCTGGACCGGGCTGTGGGAGCGGCAGTAGAAAGCATGGGGCCGGAAGTGGTCTTGAAAGCCATTCCATTACAGATAGATGGCACAGAGTAAGTATTTTGTTTTATTGCAAGGCTGAAAGTTGTTTCCTCTTTATTCTTCATGTACTTTTCGATTAGATTTATAAAATGCAATCTAAAATATTGCGATAACAGCATTTAGTGATTTCTGCACCTAAAACAAATTACTTAGAATTGATTTCAAGTTGAGCATTTACATTTTAGTGTAAAAGTAATATAAGGTTGGTATGATTTTTGCATTTTTATTTTGTGTGTGTGGGTGTAAAACAATCTTCTTTTGATTAGAAATCCATGATAGTATCAATAAACTAAAAAAAAATTATATATTCACAACACAATGCTTAATAGACAAAAAAGTTGGTTGGTCAAACCTGCAAATTGTATCTTCAACTTCCATTTCTAAAGTAAACGGAGTGAAATTCACAGATATTTAAATGCACAGGGGTGACTGCAATGAAATTGGGAAGTTTTTTTGCACATGCTTGTGATTTCACGTGTACCATGCAAATAAACTCATGCGGTGTCCGTGCTTCTTCCAAACTTTGTGTGAGAGGACACTAAGAAAGACTGTTGGCTCAAAGAAAAGAACCTGCAAAGGGCAAACTGCAAAAAGTTTTTGATGTGATTTAGTTTTCTATTATTTATATTTTTCCAAATTTTTAAATGTATAGTCAACCTGGGGACGACGAGCAACTTTTTTTTTTTACACTTTTATACTTACATTTGCTGTTCTATTATCAGGGACCTGAGTGACTTCCCTCGGAGCTGGCTCATCCCTGTGATTCGGGATCATGTTAAAAATACAGAACTTGGGTACTTCACCCGGTACTTCCTTCCTCTGGCTGTCAACGTTAAGAATCGAGGTAATTCTTGTTGGTTCTTACTTCAGACTCTCAAGGTTTATATTGCTGTCTGGGGTTATTGAGAAAAGATCTGATCTGCTCGCACACTTGTAGGGTTTTTGTTTATTCAATAATTCTTACCACTTCTTAGACTTTTCCTGGCACACAAGAAGTGAAGTGGTTTATCCTTCCTCTGCTGTGATAATAGTCTAATGTAACTTGTAATTCTGATACTGAAGAACAGTTTATTCAGTTATGACCGTATAAACTTGACAAACATTGGAAATTAAATTCTTAAAAAAAAAACATTTTCTTATGTGCTGTTCGGATTTTCTATTTTAGCCATTGAATTAAGCCAGGCTCAGAGAAATCTTGAAGCCAAAATCTGTGAGACTCTTCAGTGGCAGGTGAGCAATTATTACTTAATTCGACTTTTGTAATACATAACAAATAATCAGTCAAACAATTCTGAGACCCAATTTTGATTCTAAATTTGAAAATTGCCAATGAGGTCAGAATGCGCACCAGGCAGAGCACACAGGGTGATGGCTGATGACATCACTGCTCTGTGCAGGGAGTGAAGTGGTACCCTTTGGTCGTATTCTACCTCAGTTCCACCGAAGGTGTATGAATATGGCAGTGGGATCTAGTGTTCTGTAAAAGTAGTGCCTTTTTTTTTTTTTAGGTTTTTTTTACTTACACTTTATTTAAAAAAAATAAAATAAAAGCCAAACCATTGAAAAATAGCTTACTCCTTCTTACACTGCCTTTTAAAGGAAGTCTACAGCGTTCGTAGTATAGTGTCCCCTCTGTGTGCCATAAGAATGAATGAATAAATTCAAAGTTTTCCTGATCTTTAAAAATAATTGCATGGTTAAAAGGACAGGATCACTGCACCCAAACAACTTCATTGAGACTTTAGTGTCCCTTTAAATTAACGACAGCTTAAAATAATTCTCATTTATGGAATTTAACAAATATTATATATGTTGGATTTAATTTTAAACATGAGGAAATAAAGCCTTCATTGGCTGCTGAGGAAAGGGTAATGTGTGTGTCTGTTTTAAGCACTAATTTTTACACTTAATTTTTTTTTCTCCTGTTTTTTATTTTTTTGTTTATATATTTTAGATCTGGACAATGCTGCCTGGGTTCTGCACTAAGCCTACAGACATAACCACATCTTTCAAAGGCATTGCTCGTACTTTAGGGATGGCAATCAATGACAGACCAGACCTCCGTCTCACTGTGTGCCAAGCTGTGCGCACACTCATCAGCAAAGGCTGTGAGGAAGGTAAGGAAACAGGGCTTTTGTTTTACAGTGCCATTTAGAATATGGTGACACCATTTGCATTACTGTACCGCATGGCTTAGAATTTTCCATATAGTAATAATTTTTTATATATATATTTTTTACGCTGGCTGGTATTTTTGGTCTCCGCACCTTCATTACACCGAGTGATATAAAACGAATCTGTCATGGATAAAAATAAATAAATAATAATTTTAAAGAAAATTGTAGTAACACATTCGTACTACAATAACATGTTTTAGGAAAATTAGGTATACATCGAAGGCAGCAGTAGTGATTAACTGTTTACAATAATAAAAAACAGCAATGTACAGATCAAAGTTTGCCAGCAGTTATCCCTCTACCTAGTGATGAATAACCTTGGCTTGTTACATTGTACTTTAACTACTTTTCCCTTAATGCTTGGCTAGCCTTGAGGTGGCAAGGTACCCATGTCCTGATAAGAGCCAGTATGATTCGAAGCATAGTGGGAGTTTTAAGTGTTTATGCAAGTCCGTTCCATTGTGCTTTTCATAGTCTATTTTTTTACTTTTTTTATTTGACAAGGTCATGTGTTTCACATTTAAGTTGGCTTCATGTCCTTGAGACTTATACATGATGTTAAGAAGTGTGGCTGCAAAAGTGCATGTTTTTATTGTTTTCTTAATGATTTTAAAATGTTTTCCTTCTTTCATGCTTCCTTTCTGATAAACATGTTTACCTTTGCAGCGGAACATAATGTATAGAAATCCTCTACCGGCTGGTACAATTCTCAAGAGTTTTGCTTTGTGCAAAATAAGATGATGTGACATGTAGTTTAACTTTATCTCTTTGTCAATCACTTCTCCCTTCCTCCTCTTCCACTCCTGCAGAGGCTGACAAAGCTGAAGTGGGCCGATTCGCCAAGAACTTTCTCCCAATCTTGTTCAACGTGTACAGCCAGCCGCCTGGTGCAGGTGAAGGAGCAGCAACCAAGCTTCCAATATTGGACACGGTTAAAGCCTATCTCACTATTACAGACCAGCAGGTGAATGAGCATCAACTGAAATGTGTCTTCTCCAAGTCTGAAATTATAGCTGGGCACATGGTACTGATGTGTTACACTGGATATGCCATCCACGAAGTGTGTACATGACAAGTTCTGCTTCCGGAATGCAATAAAATCTTAACCAGGGCTGACAATCACCAGTAAATGTGTAGTTTTAAATACCAAACTGAAGGTTATATTCATGTCCCATCACACACAAAGTAGTTGCTTACAGCAATTTGTTAATATTAGGGCACTATGCTTTAAGTGGTTCGATTACGGGATCTTTTGCTATTGTTGTATGAATGGAAGATGGGACTGGTTTTAAGGTGTGTGCCTTAATAATTAATATAAAATCAGAATAAAAAAAACACTCACAGAACAATGTGCAAAGATGGTTCTCTGCAAGAAAGGCCGGCTAGGGAGAAGGTCAGGTTCTCGTGATGTGCAGCTGCTGTGTATTGCTGGCGTGCCTATATTAGTAGTAAAATACACTTAGAATGATGTTACATATATATTATATATATAATAGATATACATATATATTATACGTATAATTAAAATAATAAATAAATAAAATATATTGAAACTAAATTTAATATAAATTATATATTCATATGTAATTTTATTCTAACTGTATTTTGCTATTATATATATACACACATATATACACACACACATATATATATACACACATAATTACATAAAAGATTACATTAGTATACACGTAGAATTTAAATACATATATATGTATAAATATATTAAAATTCTACATGTATATTTAAGTAATCTTTTAACAAAATTATGTGATTTGATTAATTAAAATTTGATTGACATGCCTGACAACACAGGGAGAAAGTGCAGAGAATTTAATTTGCAAGCACTATATTGGACCCTGTAACTCTCCAAGACACCATAAAACCTGTACATAGGGGGTACTGTTTTACTCGGGAGACTTCGCTGACCTCAAATATTAGTGTTTCAGACTGGTAAATTGTATTACAACGATGATGTTTTAAAGGACCACTATAATGTCCTGAGGGTGCCTCCACCCTCAGGGTCCCCCTCCCGCCGGGCTGGATGGAGAGGAAGGGATTAAACTTACCTCTTTCTCTAGCACCGGGCGGGGAGCTCTCCGCCTCCTCTTCGGCTGAATGCGCATGTGCGGCAAGAGCCGCGCGCGCATTCAGCCAGTCTCATAGGAAAGCATTCACAATGCTTTCCTATGGACGCTGGCGTCTTCTCACTGTGATTTTCACAGTGAGAAGCACGCAAGCGCCTCTAGCGGCTGTCAATGAGACAGCCACTAGAGGCTGGATTAACCCAAATATAAACATAGCAGTTTCTCTAAAACTGCTATGTTTATAGAAAAAAGGGTTAACCCTAGATGGACCAGGCACCCAGACCACTTCATTAAAATTGAAGTGGTCTTGGGTGCCTATAGTGGTCCTTTAAGTAAAAGTGAAGTTTTTTGCATTTTTTACAAACGAACGGCACTTTTATGGACTATATTATTGTTGTAATATGTTTTACTGTTTTAAAACACTAATATTTGTGTTTAGTGAAGTCTCCCGAGAATAACAGTACCCCCCATGTACAGGTTTTATGGTGTTTTTGAAAGTTAGAGAGTCACATATAAGGCTTGCATTTCACTTTTTTGACATTGAAATTTGACAGATTGGTTATGTTGCCTTTTGAGAGCATATGTTAGCCCAGGAATGAGAATTACCCCCATGATGGCATACCATTTGCAAAAGTAGACAACCCAAGGTATTGCAGGTGGGGTATGTCCAGTCTTTCTTAGTAGCCACTTAGTCACAAACACTGGCCAAATATTCGTTTTTTGCTTTTTTTCACACAAAAACAAATATGAGCGCTAACTTTGGCCAGTGTTTGTGACTAAGTGGCTACTAAAAAAGACTAAACATACCCCACTTTCAATACCTTGGCTTGTCTACTTTTTCAAATGGTATGCCATTATGGGGGTAATTCTCATTCCTGGGCTACCACACCGTCTCAAAGGTAACATTACCAATCTGGCAAATTTCTATTTGAAAATGGAACGTTCTATATTTGACCCTGTAACTTTCCAAAACACCATAAAACCTGTTAATGGGGGATACTGTTGTACTCGTGAGACATCGCTGATTACAAATATGTGCATTTTTGTGCAGTAAAACCTAACAGTATTATGGCATTCACAACTAAAATGTCAGACGGAAATATAAATTTAAAAAAAAATCTTATTTTCTCACATTGTTTGAAATTTTATTCATAATAAATTATGTTCCATATATGAATAGTTAATGATAAATTAAACCCCTGTTTCTCCTGAACAAAATGATATATAATAAGTGTGGGTGCACTTAATGTGACAGCTGTGAATTACGGTTGAACAGACATATAGCGCAGTTTTTGTTTACGTTTTGTTTTGATCAGAACGTGCACTTTTGACTCCGTCCTGAAGGGGTTAAACTTCCTTTATTGCACAGGGTGTTTAATTTAGATTTTTTTTTTTTTTAACACTTGTCTGTTAATAGCCTGCAGGAGCCTCTCATGTGTGATTGAAATTTTTTTTTTTTTTTTTTTTAAATCAATTGTACTTTATTGAAGTTTTCAAAAATATGAATCCAGTACATAGTCACAACTCAGTAAACATACATTCTGTGTTACAATGAATTCCTAATGTAGTCCATTGATAGCTGAGCTGTATTTACAGCGTAACATTCGGGGATATTCACTATGTTTGAACCATAGTTGTGTAGAATTTATCGAACATAACAAAGGTATATACAAAAACAGGTGTGCAGGCGAGACCAAGAATGCAGTAGTTGACAGTTCCCTATACTCCCTTCCACAGTTGAAGTGGCATACCACCCCTCACATGGTTCTAGGCTTTTTACGAATCTCTCCCCTCTTCTCTGCTGTTTTGCTATCCAAGACAATTCCCCTCTTTGTACCATGCCTCCCATCCCTCCCATGTTTCCCTGAATTTTGCGGTGGCTTTAGTAGTATCTGTGGACAATTTCTCATATATGTAAAACTGCTGTATTTTGTCTTTCAGTTGTTGTGTGGATGGGCAACTATGTTTTTTTCCAGTTTAACGCTATCAGATTGCGTGCGGCCATTAAGATTAGCAGGAGCAGTTGTTTCTGGCTCTCGTGTGTCTCTTTGGGGAACAATAGGAGGAGACAGGTCTTAATGTTTAAGAGGAAGTCTCTGATTCCCAGGGCATCTAGTATATCTTTAACATCTCTCCACAAAGGCTGTATGCCACTACAATGCCACCAGACGTGTGGTAGCGTGCCTATTTCCGCAGCACACCTCCAGCATTCGGCCGGTACCGCAGGGTACATCTTATGCAGCCTATTGGGGGTCATATACCACCTATAGAACAGTTTCCGGTGTGCCTCTATATGGGAGTAGCATTTGGTTCATCTTTTGAGTCCATTTAGAGCTGATAACCAGTCCTCATCAGTTAGCTCAGTCTCCCCCTCTGCCTCCCAGTGATGTCTGCAAGTCGTTGGTTTGTGGGGTGCTAATTCTAACCAGGCTTTATAGCAAAGGGAAAGGGCCTTGGGTTTCAGTGGGGCTGTCCAGCAGCGGCGGGGTATCAGCCTCGCAGCTAGTGTATGTGCTGTTGATGGGGTTGGAGAGGTTTTTACATGTGAGTTGATTGTGTTTTTTAGTTGCAAATATGGGAAGATGTCTCTCTCTGGTACCCCCCATCTGCTTTTCATGTCTGGGAAATCCATTATAGTTTGTTCTTTGCACATCTGTTGAATCTGGGATGTACCCAGACGTGTCCACCTGGAGAAGGGGATTGTGGGGTTTACTATGTGAAATGCTTTTAGGGGGCTTCGGGGTGGAAGTGCTTCTTCCAACCTAGGGATGACATAAATTCGTCCCACACTTTAATCGTCGCTGTTGTAGTGGGATATAGCTGTACGTTGGGACCCATCAATACCCTCGGTGTCCATATGTGGTTGAGCAGTGTGGGGTAGTTAAGTTGGTCTTGTTCCATATCTACCCACTGTGTTGTGCCCCTTGGGGCATGTAGTTGTATACATGTGGCTAATAAAGAGGCTTTGTAGTAGAGACCTATGTTAGGTAAACCGATGCCGCCCGTGTGTGATGTCTTTTGTAAGAGGTGCAGAGGTAGCCTAGGTCTTTTGCCTCCCCAGATATATGTGCTGCATATTGTTTGCAATGACCTGTGGATTGCTGCCGGGACAGTTATAGTAAGCATTCTGAACTTATATAATAGTCTCGGTAGTAGCATCATCTTGTACGCATTTACTCGTCCTAACTATGAAAGGTTCCACGGTCTTCCATTTAAGTGTCTCAGTTTTGCATATTTGTATGAGAGGTTTATAATTAAGTTTCACTATGTTGTCAATGGAAGTGGCGATTTTTACTCCTAGATATGTTAGAGACGTCGTCCGCCAGTCGAGCTCAAATGTGGTCTTTAGGGCCGTCACAGTTAGCCTTGATAGGTTTATGGGTAGGGCCTGTGTTTTTTCTTGATTTAGGCGATAGTATGAGACTTTACCGTAATCTGTCAATAGTGTTAACAATGGGGGCAGGGAGCATTCTAGGTTCGACAACGCCACAAAGATATCATCTGCGAACAAGGCTAAACAATATTCTGTTTCCCTCAAGGTGATGCCGGTTATGTCTTTATGCTCTTGTATTTTCCAGGCTAGGGGTTCTAAGGAAAGGATGTAAAGCATGGGGGACAGCGGGCAACCCTGACGTGTCCCGTTTGTAATGTGAAAGGTTCTAGAAAGAAACCCACCATGTGAGAACCCAGCGCTGGGTTGTGCGTAGAGTGCTAGTATGCCTCTGATAGTTTCTTCGGGGAAGTTATATTTATTTAGTACTCTTGTCATATATTGCCAATTTAGTCTGTCGAAAGCCTTTTCGGCGTCCAGCGCCAGAAAAAGGCCTCAGAGTTTTCCCTTTTCCATCCCTGCCACTATATTCAGTACCTTCCTGGAGTTATCGGAGCCCTGTCGGCCCCTCACGAACCCCGATTGATCATTGTGTACCAGCTTGTACAGGAGCGGAGCTAATCTTTCACTAAATAGCTTTGCGTAGATTTTGGCGTCGCTGTTTAGCAGTGAAATGGTCCTTAGATTTTCCTGGCTTGGGCAGGGTGGAGACATGAGCCAGTAGCATCTCCGCTGGTAAGGAGCCCTCCCTCATGCAATGGTTAAACACTTCTTTAAGGGGTTGTGACAAGAAGTTAGAGTATGTGTGGTAGTATTTATTGGGTAGGCTATCAGGGCCTGGTGATTTATGCGGTGGGAATGATGAGATCACCGAGATCTCTTCTGTAGTGAAGGGGCTGCACAGGTGGTCTATGTCAGTGATTGATAAAGTCGGGAGATTGATTTCTGACAGGAAGGCATCAATATCGGACTTTGTGGGGCATATCGTCTGTGGGTCATTCTTTAGATTATATAGCTTTTCGTAGTATTGAGCAAACCCGTCTACAATCCCTTGTGGGTCTAATATCCTGGTACCCCCATTTCCCTTGAGGGAGGCAATTCTGGAGGTTGTTGTTCTCTCTTTCAATTGTGCGGCTAGTCTTGCCCTTGCTCTGTTGCCGGCGGCGAAGTAATTGTGTTTGAGCCTACGCGTGAGGAATGTAGTTTTGGCTAGTTCCATGTCTCTTAGCTGTGTTTGTAAGAGTAGTAATCTAGCGTGTGTGAACGCCGTTGGTGTGTGCTTGTTGGTATGGGTTAATGAGGCTAGCTCAGAAAGTATAGAGGTGTATTTCTCAAGGCGCTTCTTTTTGGCGTAGCTAGCGTGTTTAATGAAGCAACCCCTTATGAAGGCTTTGTGTGCTAGCCATATTTGGATTAGGGGTGAGTCTGGAGTTTTGTTCTCCCTAAAGTAGTGGTGCAGTTCCTGTTCTATCTGGCCGGCCACCTCCGGGTCGGATAATAGTTGCTCATTGAGTTTCCAGCTACCTCTCCCTTTGTTGGAGAATTGTTCTCTAATTGATATTGTGATAGGTGCGTGGTCTGACCACGAGATCAGACCAATGTCAGTGTGTTCTACTTTTGTGAGAGAGGAGGTGTGGAGTAAAAATCTGTCTATTCTAGAGTAGCTGTTATGTACTGCTGTGTGGTATGTATAGTCTCTCTCTGTGGGGTGTGTAACGCGCCAGGGATCCACAAGGTTGTGTGCCGCTAGTTTGCCGCATATGCGTGAGGTCAATTTGGACCTGTTCTTTATTGTTTGGTTGGCCAATTTTTGACCTCTGGAGGAATCCAGGTCGCTGTCTAATAGGACATTTGTATCGCCTCCAATGATTACTTCCCCCAATGCGTGTGCAGACATCAATCCCAACAACACATCCACGAATTCACATTGATTAGTGATAGGTCCATATACATTGATCAGAGTATACGCATTGTTATTCAAATAGCATTGCAAGATAATGTACCGCCCTTTTTTATCCCCTATTTTGCGTATTAAGGAAAACGCTACGTCCTTACTTATTAGGACGGATACCCCTCTTTTCTTAGTTGAGTAGCAGGAGTAATAGTCTATGGGAAACACTGGTGAGTTAAATTTAGGCCTATTGCCCCATTGAAAGTGTGTCTCTTGAAAAAACATTACGTGGGCACCTAGGGATTTCGCTTCACGTAGGGCTAAACAGCGTTTATTTGGGGAGTTTAGTCCTTTGGTGTTCAATGAGCAAATTTTAAGTACCATCTCGGGATTGGGTGGGGTTGTGGGCTAGTTGAGATATATGGAAATGACCACCGAGGGCCACTGGAGTCATAAAATTGCTCTTACTCCTGATGGGAGATATGTGCATGACTTTCTTAGTAGTGTTGTGAGACAAGAGGAGCACGGGACTTAGGGTCTCTAGGGTCTGCCTGTCAAAAAATGAGGAAATAATAAAATAACTAAACCAATAAGGCACTATGTACAACATTCCGTTCACCGCATCTTCGCGGTGCAGTATTAAGTATAACGGTTTAATTTGTGGCTCAGATGTAGTAGCCACTGTGGGGGTAGGTATTGGTACAAAGAGCAAGTTATAACAATACTACTATTAATTGTAGTGAAAGAGGGTCGTAGTGCCGCCCTTGCACAGTGCAAATAGGCTCTGAGTCCGGTTTGTTAATTTTGAAAAAATGGAAAAAAGAAAACAAAGAAAAATTGGCCACATTTAAGGTATACGACCTGTCCTTTTAGGGAACTGTGCTGTAATCCTTGGATTGTTAGGTTCTTGTTCTGTTTATGTGCGCCCCTGCATGTTGGCGGAGCGTAATTGTTTTTCCCAGTCGTTCTGGAGGTGTCTTGGAGGTTTTGCTGCTAGTATTTTGCGAGGGGTCTTCCTGTATCGGAATGTTCCATTCCATTAAAAGTTTCTTGCCCGTTTCGGGGTCAGAGATCTGGTTGTCCACTCTGTTGCGCTTGACCAAGAGTTTAGTTGGGAAGCCCTACTTGTATTGGACCTCTGCTGCTCTCAGTGCCGCCGTAATGTGTGCAAACGTGCGCCGTTTAAGCATTGTGGTGGAGGATAGGTCTATGAATAGTTTGACCTGTGAGAGTTGTTCTGGGAGCTGACCTTGGCTTCTGGAGGCCTGCATTACGCGAACTTTTATTGTGAAATAGTGTACTCGAGTGATAACATCCCTCGGTACAGATGTTGGTAGATGTTTGGGTTTGGGGAGGCGGTGCGTGCGGTCCAGGAGCAGTTCAGTTTCTGTCAGGGTTGGGATGTATGCCTTGAGGATATCTTGTACATAGTGGGTCAGACCCTGTGGACCAACCGATTCCGGGATCCCCCGGATTCTGATATTGTTGCGTCGGTCTCGATCTTCGTGGTCTGCCACTTTTGCTTCCAGAGTTAGCAGTCTTGTGAGTAGGGTTGAGTGTGCCTCTGTTATACTATTATGTGCTTCTGTAATTTCTTCCGTTCGTTACTCTAGGCGAGATGTTCTTTCTCCCAGGGATTGGATGTCTGTGGCAATCTGTTTTAATTCAGATTTAAATGTGTTTTTAAGGTCTAGGAGCATATTGTGTAAAGTTTCATTAGTGACAGGCGTTTGCATGATGCCTGTGGTGAGGGTAAGCTCACCTGCGTCGGCACATGAGGCTGGGGACTCAGGCCTGTCGGCGCCATCTTGGATTTCTGCTCCGGTTTTCGGCGTCGATGTCTGCATTTGGAGCGTTTTTTGCTTGTATTTCTTAGTGATTTTAGTGGACATCGCTGCTCTGAGGTGTTGCTTCGCTGTAGCCGTGCTTGCCAGTAAAAAAAAAACTCGCTGTTAGCCACGCTGTATGCACTTGCTGGCGGGAGAGCTCTGAGCTCAGGCAACCTCTCTCATTCGTCGCTAGGCCACGCCCCCGTGATTTATTGTGAAAAAAACAGGACAAAATCCTCCAAAATAAACACACTGCGTGTGAGTCCATGTCAGGGGAGATGTGATTAGAGCTACAGAAACAGAAGGGATTTAACTCCTAAATGGCAGATAATTGAGCAGTTAGACTGCAGGTGCATAATCTATACCCCAATAATGGGGAAATGGCACCCAGACTCTGTGGCTCCATAGCCTCCTCAATAATCTTCAGTGTTAATGGTTTTTAGTACCCTTTTAAACAAGCCATCATAGTGATTTTTTCACATCTTTATACTACAGATGAATTAAATATACTTCCTATCCCCCTTCAAATGTAGTGTTTCTTTAAGGACACAGTATCTTGCTAGTGTTGTGTGGGCCTTGCATTAAACAAAATAATTACTTTACAGAATGTCCGCTATATTTGTTTTCTTGTAATTAACTGTTTGTGATGTTAATCTTCTGCAGATGGTCCACAGCTTTCTGGACAAAGCATGTAGCAAACTGACCGAAGCAGAGACTACGGAGGCTATGAGGTATGGGTTACCCTCTTCATTGCCTTTTTGGTACACTATCGCTTCTTGAACACTCATTCACATTCTGTGCATCTGTAGTTCTCATGAACCCAGGAATAGCTTACTGTTTACAGCAGGCTTCCCCAAACGCCGGCCCTCCAGATGTTGCTGAACTATAACTCCCATGATTCTATGAATGAAATAGACTGAGAATCATGGGAGTTGTAGTTCCGCAACATCTGGAGGACTGGAATTTGGGGAAGCCTGGTTTAAAGCATCTAAAATTTCCTCTGCAACTGACTTCTTCAACAGCACATCATCACAGAGCTTGCATTGTCAGCAGACTGCCTTGTTACTCAATGCTTTGCTTAGTGGTTAGACAGATGCATGTTGCTGCACAGGTTCTCCTGTTTCTTTAATTAATGAACTGTTCTGGAAGATGATTGACAGACCTCGCCAGTTCCTTATGTAGCTCCATTACCATTGCTGTAAAGGCTGAAAAATAAGGTGTGTGTATTTTACCCAGAGGAGGTGTGACTAGAGCTGCATAAACAAATTGAGTTAATTCCTAAATTGCAGAGAATTGAGCAGTGACCCTACAGGTAATCTGTACACCACAACTGCTTTATCAAGCTAACATTGTTTTGGTAAATATAGTGTCCATTTTGGTTAGTTTCATCACATTTAAAAGTGTCTATTTTAATATTGCAAATAATCTGCAAGGATATTGCCTTATTGTACAGAGAAAAATATTTTTTGTCATTTTGTCACTGTATGTTACTTGTTAAATTTTTATAGTTTTTAGATTATTCTAATTCTGTCCCTGCATTTATTTGTTATTCATCAAACTTGACCGCAATTAGAGTAACACTTCAGGCACCATAACCACTATAGTACTATGTCAAAGTACTCCAGATGTTGTAGAACTGCAACTCCCATGATGCTTTGCATGCTTTTAGAATACCTTCAGAATGGCAAAGCGTCATGGAAGCTGTAGTTTTAAACCATCTGGGGACCTACTTTTTGGTCACCCTTGCTTTAGAGCAGGAATAGGCAACCTTTGGCACTCCAGATGTTGTGGACTACATCCCCCATAATGCTCTTACACCCAGAAGGCTGGCAAAGCATAAGGGGAGGTGTAGTCCAAAACATCTGGAATACCGAAGGTTGCCTATGCCTGCTTTAGAGTATCTATGTCCAGTACAGTACTTAGAATGTTATAGATTGTGGATGGATATATTTTAGTGTCCATCTTACACATTAAATCCTTTTTAAAATCTCCTAGATGTACACACACCTATCTTATTTTTTTATTGTACACAATCTTTTATAACTGACAAATCTTCTTCAGATTGTATATGTTGGACCTGATTGTTGCCATGGTCCCTTATGCTGAAGAGGCTTCCATGACAAATGTTTACCAAACTATTCTGCCTTATCTGGAGGTGAGTTGCAGTCACGTTGAATATGACATTTAACAGATTTACGATGTTACTAGTGTTAACTGCAAATTACTTTAATTGTGATGTCAGGAGAAAAACCACAGCGTGCAGAAGAAGGCTTACAGAGTCCTGGAGGAGATCTGTGCTGGAGAAAGACCTCCATGCAAAGATTTTGTGGATAAGAACCTGGAAGACCTGAAGAAAACACTGCTGGGTTCTCTTAAAAGTGCTTCATCACCAGCTAAAAGAGTGAGGAACTGTAGATATTATAGAAAATAAGCAATGTGGCATCTTGTCGGCCTTGCCAGACAGCATTTGTAAAAAATATATTGATCATTTTCCCCCGTTTTGTTTCCCCTCTTCATTTCCATATAGACTGTTTTGCCACTGATGGAATTTAGTTTTTATTTAAGCGTGTCCATTTGTATAAATCAGTCATCCTTTATTGGGGTTAGACCGTGCTATCATTGCATTCTGTTTTCCTGCTTAAGAAGTGGATTGGTGTTTCCAGTGGCCGTAATGTGTGACTGAGCATTTCTTCTCCTAGAAAAAGCCATTTTATATAAAAAATAACTATATGTCCATTGGAAATATATGAAGCCTTATATTTAATTAATGTATTTATTTTAATTAACTCTTTTGGTCGTTAAAAATTCTCCTCAAAAGCCAGTAGAAATATGACCTATCCACTTTAATTAACGTGCTTGGCACTTCTTAAATTTACAAAGTTTTTGTCTCAATTTCATATTCTGGAGAACAAACATTTCCAGCGAACTCTAAGAGTTGGGTGGTTTATGTATTTGTGTGTAAGGGTTTGGAATTTGATAAGCGAGCTGCACTCGGCATCTGGAATCATTCTTTTAAACCTGGCTTTTTCTCCCCAACCCCTTCCTGACAGCCGCGTTTGAAGTGCCTGATCCATATAGTGAAGCAGCTTGGGGTTGACCATGAAGAATTTATGACATCCATAATTCCTGAGGTGAGGAACGTTCTTCTTCTTCTTTTTTTAATATTGATTAAGCGAGAAATGTATGAAAGGTCATCCCACTCTCCCAGCTCCCAGGATACTGTCTTTGGTGCCTTTTGTTTTTGATCCTCTATAGTTACCTGTGAAATGGTAATGACCACTTGAGAGTTAAGTAATATCATGTTCATCTTGTTGAGCCCAATACTTAACCCTAGCTCTCCCCAAGTGGAGAACATTAAATGGACCTGTGAACGGCATAATGATCATACATTTTATATTTGTCTCTTTTATTTTTGTGGTTGTATTTAGGATGTAGAACTCTTGGTTCTGGTTAATGCCAAGTTTTGGCTGCAAAATGTAAATTAAGACAAAAGCATTTTATTGCTGGAATCTTTAGATACATGTGGTATAAATAACAGCTTGATTTATGCATGTGTACAGGAATCAAAATTTACGTTTGCCCATTAGCCACTGGTAAATATGAATTTAGTCATGGCAAGTAGAAAATCACACCTGGTAAACGTGCCATTCTCTATCTAGGCTTGCAGTCTCAAATAACTTTTTGATCTGTGTGGTATGTGGCTACAGAAATTTTGAGCTGTGTAAATGTGTGTATGTAAATATACAAAGCTCACAACTCAAAGTCCTACTCTGCTTGACAGGCTTAAATGTCACTCATCATTCCAGCCATAAGAATCCAGTGCACACTCAAGTGGTAATTGTGGGGAAATCACAAATACCGTATATACTCGAGTATAAGCCGACCCACCTAATTTTACCACAAAAAATAGGAACATTATTGACTTGAGTATAAGCAAAGGGTGGGAAATGCAGCAGCTACCGGTAAATTTCTAAATAAAATTAGATCCCAATAAAATTACATTATTTGAATATTTATTTACAGTGTATGTATATAATGAATATTATTTGAATATTTATTTACAGTGTGTATATAATGAATGTAGAGTGTGTGTTTGTGTAGTGTGTATATAATGAATGCAGTGTTTGTGTAGTGTGTGTAAACTGGGTGTGAGGAGGGCATTTTTTTTATTTTATTTTATTTTAATATAAGTATTTGCATTTTTAAAAAAATATTATTTTGATTATTTAATTTTGTGTAACTTTTTTTTTTGTCCCCCCTCCCTGCCTGTTACCTGGCCAGAAAGGGGGACTATATGATTCCCTGGTGGTCCAGTGGCATGGGCTGTGCAGTGGGGGACCGGCAGCAAGCATCTACTTACCTTTTGCAGCAGCTCCGTTCACCTCCGTTCTGTTCAGCTCTCAGTGTAAGTCTCGCAGTGTGCGTGCCGCGCGGAGCGTTGCCACGGTAACCCATGGCAACGTTTTGACGGCCACTGGTCTTGGGAGATATACTCTGGGAGGTGAACGGAACGGAGGTGAACGGAGCTGCTGCAAAGGTAAGTAAACACTTTCTGCCGGCCTCCAACAGGACCGCCAGGCTTGTAATGAGCCCGGCGGTCCTGGTCTGTATTATGGCAATGTAAGTTGCCATAATACAGACAGTGACTCGAGTATAAGCTAAGGGGGGCTTTTTCAGCACAAAAAATGTGCTGAAAAACTCTGCTGATACTCGAGTATATACGGTATATATACACACTAACATATGCAGTGCTAGAATTTTCCTCCTACAGTACAATTTTTAGAAATGCATAATCAACTTAATGCGAGAGATGTTATCAAAATGTTTTGTTTAAAAGTAGAGCAGTAACCATGGAAAACAGTAGAACCTGCAGTCATATTCCATATTCCACTTTTTTGAACAGAACACTTTAATAAATTTCCCCAAATGTTTATATCCTCACTGTGAAAGGTTTGGGTGCTTAGTAGTGTTATATATTAATTTCTATTTTTCCTTCAAATAGTTGATAACTACAGTTAATTTATAAATGAGAATAGATTAGGTCCCCTCTCTCCCCCTCCACTGCAGGCAGGCATTACAATAATTTATTTGGTAACCAGCTTTTTTTTTTTTTTTTTTTAACATCGCTCTGTAAATAGGCACATTAAATAGAGTTCCATTGGAAATATGCAAACAAAAAATAATCTTCTGGTCAGCCAAAAAGTTATTCAGAGTCTTGTCACCTGATGTATTTCAGACGTTTAAGGGTTGATTTTAGCCAACATTCTATGAAAGAGAAATTGTGTTCTTTTGTGATGAAAGTGCTATTCCCTTGTGCGCTTGCGTCATTACAAGTGACTGAAGATTGTGTGGATTGTAGGTCAATGCTGGAGAAGCAGAGAAAGCCCTTTTATTATTTCTCTGGATAAACACCCTCCAGACCTTTCCTTTCTAGCTCCTCCTAGACTCTCATGTGCCAGCCATCATATTGTGATGTTGCAAAGACGCATTACTTAACATAAATCTAATAATATTTTTCAGGTGATGATCTGTACCAGAGAAATGTCGGTGGGGGCACGAAAGAATGCTTACACACTCCTTGCAGAGATTGGTCATGCTTTCCTCCGATTCAGAGATGACCCCAGAGGTATCCCATGAACTATATGTCTGTGCAAAATATGAGCAAAGCCAGCATTGGTTTATTGCTGTTAAAAGTTAGAAGATGTAGGAGATCTTTTAAATGACGATCTAAGCACCATAAATGCTACAGATTTTTGCAAGTAGTCTTTGGATGCAGTTTCTCTGGTGCTCGACAAGAAGTGGGGTTTGCCTGGTACCTAAAGCCTGACCTTTCTGCTGCTGAGAAGTTTTTTTTTCTGCATTATTCATTTAAATCTGACCTAATTACACATGTTGTGCAAGCCATTCCAATCACTTCCAGCCTATCCTTGTCACCCAAGCCTTAGCAGCCTCTGTCACATATTGCAGTGAACATTCAGCGTTCTCCACATGTCTGCCGAGGGTGTAAGGATTAGTGGTGGAGGGAGCTCCCTTAATGTTTTTCTAACTTTTTAAAACCAGACAGAAAACTGTGAGACTGCACCCAATGACTCATTACACCATAACAACAACAGTGAGCTGTACTTGTAATGATGCTTAACTATGAGATCACGGCCAGTACTTATCTTTGAATGAGAGAGAGCTATACATTTTCCATAAACCCTCGTTCTGCTAAATTAACTTAAATTAAAAAAAAAGACACTTGCAGAAGTCATTGGAAGCCTACACTTGCCTCTAATTGCCACAGCAAGCCTTTTCATTCATTCATTCTTCATTAAAGGCAGCCCTGCAAGTCTTTACACATGCTGCAAAATGACTTCCTTTAAGTGGTGCAAATTGGTTCTTTTTTTATTTTATTTTTTTTATATGTAGTTTTAGCTAGGTTACAGAAACCGTTGTTTTATCAAATTAACCATTGGATTTTTAAATGTATGTTTTTTTTTTTTTTTTGCATGATACATACTTTGGTATGTTTATGGTGGTGTGTATGTGAAGATGTATAAATTCTGAAAATTGCTTTGTTGGCCATTCAGTTAGGACTTCAACCTCACATTGAATAGGTAAAGCGTTGTCTCTAATCAATACTTCTTTGACAGATGCTATGGAAAGTTACCTTGCTGTTGTGTACGCTGGATTGGCTGGCTCTGTGACCATGATCAGCTGTGCAGTTTTTACACTTACAAGGCTCCTCTTTGAATTCAAAGGTAACCCATAAATGCGGAGTCGCACTGAATTTCAAATGACTAATCTGCTTGCATTGATTGCCTTTTCTGGTTCTGATGCCGATATGGTGTGCTGTAAACTATTTCCTGTTTATTTATTGCAAAAATCTATCCCTACATTAGCATAATTGTTCAAATTTCCCAGTATGGAAACATACTTAGACTTTACAATATATGGAGATATTTAATACCGGTAATAAAACCACTTTTTTCCTTCTTTTTATTTGAGAAGGACATGTCTCGACCTAATAAAATTTTGGCCAAGCAGTTTCACGCTGTAGATGTAACTAAAGCATTGTCAATTTTACCTGCAGGGCTAATGGAAGTTTTGCAGCCTTATATGTTATCTGGGAATTGTTGCATTTGATGGATGCTTGATTTCATATTTTAGCTTTATCGATTATTCCCAGCACAAGCGATGCTGCGTTAGTTTGTTCCAGATCAGTAGCTAAGTTGTTCCTTCGCATACTTCTGTTACAGAACAGATGGGAGTGGATATCATCGAACATCTTTTACAGAATGTGTGTCTTCTTCTGATCTCCAAAACGCGTGAAATTGTGAAAGCAGCTCTGGGTTTCATTAAAGTAATCATCTTTATCATGGACATAAAAGTTCTCTCTAAACAGCTGCAGATGATGGTAAGAAAGTGTCACTTGTCAAGCTTTACAATTTTTTGTTTGTTCGTTATTTCAGTATGTGTTCTTACAAAAAAATAAGCATATGTTCCTTTTGAAAGTGTGAATACAACACGCAGCTTCCAAAATGACACTGAATGTAAAAAATGTCTGCATTTCGGCATAATGCATCTACCACGTGTGCGTACAGATTTCCACAGGCTGCAACTGTTGTTTGCATGTGATCACAGTTCTGCGCTCATTTTCCTCCCCCATCTTTTGTAGATAGAAGCAATTGGAAATATAAATAAAGACATGAGGCGTCATTTTCGTGTGAAACTTCGAAACATCTTCACCAAATTCATCCGAAAGTTTGGGTAGGTAATTATATACATTTATTTGTAATGTGACCGTTTGCAAGGCTTCATATTTCAAGTCCTGCAGTGCTAGCCAGGCATCAAATGTTACTTGCCACTATAAGCTTGAACAGTCCATGGTACACTCACTCGCTTGTGGGGGGTGGAAATAATGAGCCTGGAAAGTTTGAAATATTCACAGATTATAGGAGTCAGCCACAGTCTTTAAACATATGCCTGGAATTGCAGCAAAATATTCAGATTTTGTTTTAAAGATATTTAAATCTGTTTCTATGTAACCTGAATTTATACGGAAGCATTTCAATTACCAGCTGTAGCCGTCCAATAAATATTAAAATGTTTTCGATTTGATTCCATCTGTGTGGTGGTGTTGCTGTAGTGTCTGCAAGTGTAGTATTATAATGTATTCCTGCATGATATATTATACCGTTGTTACATTGACTGCTGATGATTATGATAAAATCCACCACACGCATGCTTTCACATATGTAACCTAAAATGTAGCCACTCACTGATACTCCCATAACAGCCCCATTCATTGTGGAATGCTGCAATGATTTTTGTTGGTGGATGATGAATGTACATTCACTGTGACTGGCGTTTTAACACTGCATGGAAGGATAGTGCCATGAGACACGAGACACTATAACCACTTCAATGAGATGCAGCAGTTATAGTACCAACAGTGTTGCTTTAGGTCTGTTTATTAGATAAAATGCTGTGTTTAGTATATGGAATATAACGCGGTTTAGTATTAATGACCATTGTTTTGATAATCTGCAAATCTAGGTTTGATGTGGTGAAAAATATGCTTCCTGAGGAGTATCATAAAGTTCTCGTAAACATCCGCAAGGCAGAGGCAAAGAACAAGAAACAGAAAGCCCTGAAACAGGACTCTTCTCAGGGTGAGGAGGATGACAAGGAAGCAAAGATCAAGGGAGACAGGTGAGAGAATTGTCCCAGCCCCTTCCCGAAGTAAGGCGACTAAAATGAAAAACGTTCTAGTTTGATTATTAAACAATGTTTTTATTCCCTGTCCCGATATTTCAGAGCTATCCAATAGTTTATCTGATGAGGTGATTTACTGGGCTGAGATTTCTCAGGAGCAGTTTAATGTAAAACAGAAAATCTAATTTTGGCTTTTCGTGTGTCTTATTTAAAAAAAAAAAATAGTTTTATGTTAAATGTGGTCATTAAGCTGTCGATTCACCCCAATTCCTACTAACAATTGGGGACTGTCTTGCTTTGAACAAACCAGCAAAAAGAAAGAGTAGGAGGATAAAGTATAACGTAAGCATATAAAGGTGGAATACTACCTATGGATAGACCGGTATAAATACAAAAACTTAACTTTTACTAAGTACTGCATAGAAGGTCCACATAATCCTGGACTCCAACAAGTAAACTACAAATAGTTTGACAAGAAAACACACGACAAAGACAACAAACAGTCAAATGGCTAATAGGGAAAGTCTGCTAAACGGTGATAACCTGATAGTCCAGATATCACCTTGTTATGGAATAAAGCAGACTGTCCACTACTGTACAACCAGTAGATTGAGCACCTATATAGGTAACTTACCCACTATCAGATCCACAGCTCTGGTTATAGGTCACAAATTGACTGAAGCCTCTTGTGTTTTATATTCTGTGTTTCCTTCGGACATACCTGCTTGTGGCATTACTTAAGTCAGTGACAACTCTTTATGTATCAAATAAGCCATATTATGCTCGATTTAATTTCCATCTCTCGTTTTCGATTTTTAGCATTGACGATCTGTTGGCAGATACCGACGATGAAGATGACGAGAAAGAGAGGCCCAGAAAGCAGCAGAAGAAGCAGACCAAGCAGAAGAGCCATGCCTGGCTAAAAGAAGGAGAGCAAGATGAACCACTGAACTTCCTCGATCCAAATGCAGCCCAGAGAGTCTTGGGTGAGACATTGCATTTCCTGTGAAGCCTTCATTAGATGCAGTCCGGTCATAATCACAATCGAATCATCTTCTTTCAAGGAGGTTTTAAATCATGTTTCAAGTCTTTAGTAATGTCCATGCCTTTCCTCATGATGGAATGGGCTATAAGAGACCACACAAGTGATGTTTGTCAATATTGAACCCCAAAATGTATTTTACATAATTGGGTCTAAATATGTCCTCCAGTCATGTCTGTCTGTCTGTGTGTATATCTAGTTAATGGGGGTTAGAAACTGGGTGGATCAGCTAGGCTGCAGAACTTGCAGAAAAGGTAGGATTTTAGGGCTTTAGATAATAACTTTTTTAAAAACTAATCACTGCCTATGTTTTATTTTAACTGATTATTTGCAGGTGCACTGAGACAATTAGTATTTTTAACTTAAACTATCCATTAAATAATGACAATAATAATGTGTAGAATAAAATTCTCAGATAGTGTTGATTAATTTATAGATATTTTCATCATCTCTTTAGAATGTTGTTAAATGACCTACATATAATGTTGGTTTAAACCTCCATCTTTATCCTTGTCACCCAGCCACAAGACCTGATGTAAAAGGTGCGAAGCTGAAGCACGACTTTAAAACCACATCGGATGGCCGTCTTATTATCCCGGATGATGAAGCAGAGGAAGAGAAATCAAAAGGTACGCGGTTTATTTTCAGCTTCAATTTCATCTGTTGCTGATTAGTTCTGTCTTCATCCTGTGCAGTTACATTCTGTATTGGAGACTTGATCTTAAGAGAGACCAAAGCACACACAGAACATAGAGCTACTAAACCTGGTTGGAGTCTCCATAATGTCTGTCTGAGCCGTAAACTCACACCGTTTGGAGAGTGGAATGGGAAGGGGGTAACAGGTTTATTGTCTTTTTTTTAATTTTTTTAATTCTTTATTTTTTCTGTGCAGAGCATAACATTACGCTTGTGAAAGCCACGACAGCTGTGACAAGCCAGACAGTGACAGTGTTAAACATCTTTGTGGCATACATTAGACAGCACAATTTTATAATAAAATGAAAATAACATGCTTCAACATTTTAGTGAGATATGCTAGCTTACATGTAACAGGAAATGCATCTCCCTATTGCTCATTACCAGTAGTGTAGCAGGCTATGCATCAAAGGTTATGTGTATAAAAGGAGGATAGGCTAGACATGTCTACAACAGCTGAAATAATATGTAAAACAACGAGATTGACCAACTTTCAGGTTTCAAGTCTGCCCTGGCAGTGCTATCAGTATTAGAGAAATAAATGGTGATACATCACTGTTAGTACATTTAGCCATCTATAGGTTTCGATCACAGGTTTAAACTATAGGGTTGCTTAAAATAAAACAGGCTTAGACGCGTCGGGTATAGGAATTCCAAGGAGGTCTAATTAGCAGGTAAAACAATATATGTTAGGCTTACTGACTACATTGCTATAATTGGCCTTAATAACACTGGATGCCGGTGGATTAAGCTATCCAGGAGACTTACAACAGTAGGGGTACATCAGTCCACTGGTACCTGCTTCACTCTATTGAGGCTGAGGTAAGTTAGGCTGGTATTTGAGGAGTCAGGTGAGGAGTACCTCAGTGAGTGAGTTAGGTTTTCAAAACAAAAAGTAAAGGGGAAAGGAAACTGAGTCCTCGGCAGTCCAGTGGTGCTCATGACCATCTTGCAGGTAGGAGCAGCAGGTATCCCTGCGAAATAACAGGTAGGTATGGGATACTTGCAGTTAGTCCGCCTTAGGCCCTCAGCCTATGCCAGTCCTTGAGGCTCGCCGCCCAGTAGCAGGAATCCGCTCGGCAATATGCTGTGGCCAAGCGGTCTCGATGGGGTGTCGCAGGGAGCATAATAGCCGGACAGATTTGATGGTGTGAGGCTGTGCCGTTCTCCGAGTTACTGTGCGGGTCTGCATATGCTGGGTTGCGCTTTGGTGGTCGGAGGGGTCAGGTTCCTCTGAGTGAGGAGTGCGTCGGGCGGAGTCGATTGTGTCGGTCCGGTAGACGCAGGGCCGTCTGCTATTTGCGGGGGGGGAAGATGTCGTCCGCACTCGCCGTTTCGATCCCCGGTTTCTTTTCTGACCTGAGACCGCTCCAGTGGCTGGGGGTAAGTATCTGCCTAGTCGGCGCCGGGTCACCGGTCGTATCCATACCGCCATTGCGCATATTGCTGCGTGGAGGGACCGGCCTCTGAAATGGAGTTTGGTCCATAAATGATTGCTGAGCCGTTCAAGGAATACCCCAATGCTTTCGGGTGGCTTATTAAGGGAGCGGTTTGGCGCCGTTCGTGCTTTGGCCGCCATCTTGATTGAACCTTTGTAGTTCTGGTTTGTCTCCTGTTTCGTCGCTTTTTGGGGCTGTGTAGGGGGGGTAATCGTCCCCTGCGAGGACCGGGATATCCCCCGCTGGTCCAGAGGGGGGGGCAGCGGGGCAGTCGTTTGGTTGCGCTTGGGAGCAGGTCCTAAGCCGGGGGATCGGCCGCCTCCCCCAGGCCTCGGGCTCCGCTCTAGTTTAGGCCGCATGGTCGGAACTTGTGCTCGCAGTGTGAAGCGGTGCAAGTCGGGTGTCAGTTTGTTCCCGGTAAGGTCCTGGACCTGTTTTTGGGTCCCGTGTGGTGCCGGCATCTTTAATGTAGCCGGGATTGCCAAGTTTCTGCCCGTTTTTGCTGGAGCTCTCATAGAGCACGTCCTGCCATGTTGGCTGTCAGGCCCCGCCCCCCGTTTATTGTCTTTTTAATGGAAAAGCAGAATTTACTGTAAAAGTAGGTAACAAGAGCAAGTGAGGAGTCAGTGGATGGTTTATCTGTAACAATTCCTCCCTTCCCCAGCAAGAGAAAGAGTTGGATACATGAAATGGCTATAGATAGAGGCTGTAATGCTATAGGAGTGTTTGCGCAGACTATTAGCAAACCTATTCCGTCACAAAACAAAATATCATGTGAGATGTAAATGTTCTAACAGCGCGTACATACAAAATAATAGAAACCGTTATTTACGTCCCTCCTTATGCTACATCTATGTAGTTAGTATCCCCATTACATATTCTCATACAGATGCGTAAAGGATGCATGTAAAATCTAATGTACTCTCTTGCTAGTTTTTGCATGTGCATTAAAGGTAGTTGAATTGATAAAGACGATTGACAGATTGGAGTAGCATTAAATATTGATTTTCAATTGTCTTTCAAAGTCTGCCTATTGTGTGTGTGTGTGTGTGTGTGTGTGTGTGTGTGTGTATATATATATGTGTGTATATAATATGTATAAATATATATATTATATATGTGGATATGGTTTAGTCTTTCTGACTAACGGTAGGAGCAGGAGATAAATTTAGGACAAGCGAGAATTTTTCTTCTCTTCTAATCCTTCACGTTGACGCTTCAGCTAATGAAAGTCTCTCGGCAGGAATTCCTGACTCACTGTCCATTTTCTTTCTTTTTTTTGTTTTGTTTCTGGACTCCTGTAGAACTTCTATCAGCTCTCCTGCAGTGCATATTGTATTAAATATAGCGTGACTCCATGGGATGTCCCCTACACACATACTGCAAGCCCAGTGCCTGTCAATTGTTTTTTGACATCACTTATTATAGAAACTCACATTTTTATTTTCTCTTCGTTGAGTTCTTGGGTTTGCATTTGGACAGGCAACCAAGCTGCAACATCCTTTGCAAACATGAAAAGTGAGACTAGGAGCCTTGTACTTGTGCAGTATATTGAATATCTGTGCTTGGCTCTCTTATGGCTCATTCTTCCAGAGCTGTGATTCTCTCCTAGATGGCAAAAGTACATGGTGCAACATAGACTCCCCCCAGAGATTCCGAACAGTCAGTTGTACCTTCATCATATATCCCAAATTTTGATACTAGTGTGCACTATTCTATGGCTTAGATTTGTTAAGCGTTTCCGTGACACGGCATTGAAAGGTCTGACAGCCATTAAACTTGACTGATTCCTGCTTATTCATCTAAATATTTGGAATCCTAATTAAGACATTTCTTTGTAAGACATCCCAGACTTAAGGGGCTGGCCTTTTTTCTTTTTTTTTTTTTTCTTTCTTTCTTTCTTTCAAATTGCTTAGTTTGATTTAAATAAAATAAACACTGTTTCAGAGGTGCGGCTTTTTGTGATTCTATAGGATTTGAGAGATTGCTTTCGTCTCTCTTAAGCTCATTGATCACAGTGGGCAGAGTACATGCCATAACCAGCATTTTCTCATCTCACATTCACTGACAAAAAACATCTTGTGGTTAAATTACACACAATCCACATACTTTTCTTTTGGCTGCTGTGTTCCTGAATGCACACCATACTGCATCATGGAAGCCACTTTCCTTGGGAGCTATGGACCTCATTGTGACTTGGCACCCTTTCAGAGGATATAATGGGAATGTATGCAATGTAATAATTCTCTCCTGTTTTCTTTTTAGTAAATGTGGATGAAGAGATGGCCGATCTAATGCAGGAGGTTGGACTTCGAACGGTAAGCTAAAACTTCAGAGATTCTCATTGCAGTGTGCTTTGCAGTGAAGCAGTCTTTTAAAAAAAAAAAAAAGAAATTACAAAAAATATTATACCCTGATTCACGCCTTCCTGTTTGTATTAGCAGTTTGTAAATGTCAGTGCTTGACCCTGAGAGTGAAACGTACACTGTTCCATTGAAATTGTGTGTACTGTTGTTAAACTGTGAGGACTACACTCACAAACAGGGGTTTGCTATAATATGCAAGTTAACCTTCATTCCATCATTCAAGGAATTTTCAGTTAGAGCTAAATGTGGAGAATACGTTTCTACGTAGTGCATTTCATGACAAACATTTTGAAAAAAACCCCCACTATATTCTTTGCAGAAAAAAGCACAAAAGAAGCGCTTCCGAGAAGTAGACTACGACGATGATGAATATGCAGTGGGCAGCTCGTCACAGTATAAAGGTAATTTTTCTGATGAAAGTTCATATTATGCAATAGCAAAGGAAAAAAGAATAGAATGACAAATGTGATCAGTCCAAAAGGTGTAAAACAAAATAAAAAAAAAAAAGAGCAGAAGGGAAATACGTCCGTGGTGGGGGGGGGAGTGTATTAATTCTGCCAACACAGATCATACGGGGCATAAACATATATTGGATGCAGGGCTAAAGGTTGGATTTGGGAAGGAATTTTAATATTCATTTTTTTTTTTTTACAAGGATTATTGGGTTCCCCACAAAATAAAAAATTTTAGACATGTTGGAATTACAGTCTAAGTTCTGTCAGAGGTTGAATGTGGTCCTTTGAACGTGTTACTTGTTATATAAAAAGTGATGGCCATGTATAGTGTAACAGAGATCTGGAGCAGCTTGTCCATCAGCCCCTATTTAAACCTGCAGAGGAGACAATTCTAAGTACCAGAAGCAATTTCTAGGTCACGGCGAACTTATCAAGCCTTGCTGTACAGAAAATAATTATTTGCTAATAAAAGTGACTGAATTAGAACAAGAATTAAAGGAAATGTATAGGTAACAAAAAATGCATATATTTGTGGTCGCCCCCCCCTTCCCGCCCAACTGTAAACTGTCACTAAATGCCTTTTTCCTTAAATAGTGTAAAAACTAGCTTTAGAATAGTTGGTTTTAATCCTCACTTTGATCAGATATCGTGCTCCTCCTCTGATTGCATGTCATTTGCTTGCCACATTAGGTATCATAAATAAATATAAAGAGACAAACTCACAAATACCTATAGAGCTTTAGAGCTTTGTGCTATCTCTCTCTCTAGCTATATCTCTCCATCTAGCTATATCTCTCCATCTAGCTATCTCTCTCTCTATCGAGATTGATTAACAGGAACAAGAGGGGAAGGGGTTAACAGTGGGTAGGGAGCTTGGCAGCCAAAGAAGGGGTTAACAGTGGGTAGGGAGGTTGGCTGACAGGTGCTGGAAGAGAATTTATTACTTGCATTACAGGGAGGGAAAGGCGCACATATGGGTTCTAGCATTGTCTCTGTAGTGCAGTGCATTCCCTTTAAAGCTAGCTATTGGTTGCGATCATTTATTTATATTTTGTTTAATTTACAAGTCTACATCAAGCTTTATAACAGTTTTGATCTTTATATTAAGAGAGGATTCCCGTCATTGATGCCAGGCTTGCGATCGAGGAGTGTTGCCCTCTTGTATACAAAGGTTCATAGCAAAATAGGCAAAGACAAGGTTGAGGGCAATAAAATAATTGTGCTTATTTTAAAAAATAGTGGTGTGGAAGCAGCACAAAATGTCTCATGAAGATGCTTAGGATTATAACCATAAAAGTCCAGAAAGATCTGTGAGTCTCCTCTGGAACACCAATCCTTCTGTGTCTTTCTTTGGACTTTGCGAATTCGTCCACAGACAGTGGCAAAGTCCCCCGATGGGTGTCCGGTGGCTAGAGTGAGGGAATGGGCGGGCAGGTAGAAGTGTGAGTAATTACCTGAACCTGTACCTCACGGGCGCTGCAATCTTTCTCGCAATACTCCTCTTCAACAGGAGCAGACATCACTGCCTAGAGTACAGCATTGAGGTCTATTTGGTATCACTGGTGATTGCTGGTACATTTGACTCTTAGACTACGCCTTGGGCCTAAGACAGTCAGGCGGAGGAGAAATAAAAAAAAAACAAAGTAGTCCCTACTTTGTGTCTGTATATCTTTTGAGTGGGTTGGAATTTCAGTGAAATTTTAACACCGTCAAAATGAGTGTTTCATAAAGATTCCAGTGCCGTTTTAAACCATTTGTCTCCTGTCCCCTGGACTTGAGTATCTGTGTGTATGCCTCATCCAATACCTTTTCCTTTTGTTCTGGTTATTTGAACCGTCCTTATTACCTTGCTGTCGGTTCAGTTACGGACATCACTGACAAACCTTCTCCCATATATATCACTTAATTCAAGACTCCTAAAAGAAGATACTGAGTGCATGGATAAAGATATCGTGGTATACTTAATATTCCAGCAGTCACTAAACCCATTTCATTTACAGAATAAGGAAGAAACTTTGTAGTGGAACTCACAAATAGCAACATATAGGTCTTATAGTTACACATTTTCAATTGATTAGAATAACCGGCAACTCAATAATAACATAAATATGTATTAGTTACATTTACGCAAGTATTGGATCTTTTCAAATCCTTAGACTCCACAAAAACAGTATTTTTTTTCTTTTATATTACTAGCTGGTGGCTCAGGGATTCACAGACCGTTCTCCAAAAAGCCAGAGATTGGAACGCATTACAAGTCAAAGGTATTGTATAGTTATTGTTTTGTATGAATTCTGAAACTCTGCACAAACTGTTTGTTTTCTATATAGCACATACAAATGGGTTTTGAATACGATTGCCGTGCATTCCTCTTACAATATGGCAGTGGCTTATTGTTATCATTGCGACAAAGACAGACTGTATTCCGTTTTGCACTTGAGGGCGATGCTTTTCTTTAAACATGTAAATCTTGAAAATACATACAATTGCTGTTTAGAATATGCCGGTATCTGGATATACATTGTATTTTATAATCTGTATTTTTCCCTCTTCTTCCTCCATAGTAAAACGAATATTTGGTTAGAATAAATGTTCAACAAAAAAAACGATACAGACATTTAGAATAAACCGATAACAATTCAACAGTATTTAAGACTGTTGGTGGGATCTATAAAGTTAATTTTATTCTTATGACTTTTTTTTTTTTATTATTATAATGGGTAAAAAGGCACAGGTGGTATAGAGGGACACTCAATGCTTTAGTTAATCCATTACTTTCATTATTTATATGGGTAGTCCTGTTACAAATATATACAAAAAGACTAAACGAAGCATGACAACAAATTAACATTATGTACATTTGCTGCAAATTCCCTGAGCCCACACCCTTAATAGTGAGCCCATATCAAACCAGAAAGTAACTCAGCCAGTTTTGATGTTAATTAACTTTTCATAGCAGTGGGGAGTTTCTTATAACCAACGACTTGGGATCACAGCCAAGGCATCATTCACATCTGTGTTATGGAGCAATAAAGTGAAGTATAGCAGGTTGGGTTAAAAAGTTATAAAGAGGGTGGCCTTTTTGCACAAAACTAAAACTAGTTATAGTTTTAAAAATAAAATGTTTTTAAAAAAACAAACAAATTTATGTATGTGTGTGTCTGAAATGCCCCTTTAACCCCTTAAGGACCAAACTTCTGGAATAAAAGGGAATCATGACATGTCACACATGTCATGTGTCCTTAAGGGGTTAAGGAAATTGATCCAATAAAGATATCAATAACTCAGTACATATATATGTGCGTATATATATCTGGTGTGTGCACTGTGCCGTTATTGTAAACATTTGATATATTTCCTTTGCTGTATGATTGTTCGCTCAAACCCAGTGTGAGAGTCGAATAGATTTTACCTTTTGACACAGAACATTTTCTGAGATTGTTAGTGCATTATTTTGTTTAAAATATGTAAATGCATATTGGTGGCAAAATAGCTCCAGCAATACTGCACTGTTTTGTAGCATGCACACTGGGTCTTGAGGAAAAAAAACAAAAACATTGCTTAGTAAATTAATTATGACGTTACAAGTAAATCTGGCAATATTCTGGTACTCCTATATCATAAATAATTCAGCCTCTCCAGAAAAGATGGTATGTTTTATTTTTGAATGATTGAAAATGAAGATCATAGGTGACTACGAGGCAGAATGCGTGTTCTGTGCACTTCGCTATAAAAAGTGAATCAGAATGCAGGTGGTTCTCTGCATTGATGAATGCCTTATAACATGTCGTCTGCGCACTGCACATGATTGTGAACTGCAATACCCATGACGCCCTGTTAGCTGTATTAAAGAATGTTTAAATAAATGTGTAACAGGTTGAAGAATAATTGTCTTTTTTGTGATTTCTTTATTTTTTAGAAAGGAAAAGGTGATGTAAAGCAGAAAGGCAAACATGATCCGTATGCCTACATCCCTCTTAACAAAGCCACATTAAATCGAAGGTACCAATCCTCACTACTCATAGTAATGTTTTCATTGTCTAGAAGACATGCCGCATAAATACCTTGTTAGCCTCTTATTTCCCCTGTACCTAAAAGTGCCCTTTCTAGATGTAAAAAAAATGTATAAGGAGTGGGGCAATATGTAAAAAGTGGGAGGTGGGCTACTGAAAACAGTCCCTCTAAAGTGTGTCGTCTTATCATATTTATCAATTACAAATTAATGTTAGGAAATTGTTTGGCTCATCACAAAAAAAATTAAAAGAAAAGCCAATAAGATGCATGCTGTGTAAGTATATTTTTACAAGAACATTCAATTGACAAAATTAATAAATACATGTAAATATCGCTATTTAGTAGATGTATCGCAAACATGCATGCATTTATTATACTGGTTTTTTTTTTTTTTGCATTTGAGATATATCTAACAGAAGGCTGCAGATCTCTTGTCTGTAGCCTTTTCAAGCCATCCCCTTTCAGTCATTGCTGGAGAAATGACCAATCAGGAGGTTTTCTTTGACGGCCAGGGAGATGTTTCTGCAATTATTTATGAAAGTGCAGATTGCAAATGAAATGTGGCACTTTTTTAAACTATTAAAATGAGTACTTCCTGGATTGTTCCTATGAGTCGAGGATTTAAATAATTGCACCAATTGACAACATGCCGATTTCTCGTGTTCACTGATATTATTGTAGTTAGTTATTGGACTAATTGTTTTCAATAATATCTGTTGTTCAGCAGCAAAATCCTATTCTCAACTTCCATTTCGTCCATCTTAAAATCTTGACATTTTCTAGTCTTTTTCTACAGATCTACTTTTAAGACACCTAAAGAATATTCTTAGAAATTAACTTATTTTCACTATTTAGGCCACTTCAAACCAACATTTTCTTTCACTCCATTATAGCTACTAAGTTACATTGAAAGGAAAGAGCAGAAACTAAAATGCATTAAACATAACCTTTTATTGAAAAGAGATGAAATTACTCCTTGTAATAAATTTGCAGTTGTACGATGAAAATGACAATACAAACGTGTATCGAGTTCGCACAATGCATAAAATCCTCTGCTTTAACGCAAACAATGACTAATGTTCTCATTCTACATTCTCGTTTCTCTCTAATGTGCAGGAAAAAGGCGAAGATTCAAGGCCAGTTTAAGGGTTTTGTAAAGGCTGCACAGAGAGGGGCACAGACCGGAAGAAAGAAAAGGAAAGAGCGAAAGGCTTGAGCGCTCCTTCGTTTTATCTCCCTGTTTGGACTTTGTTTGAATCCGATTTCTTTAATAAACAAACTTGTTTTTTTCTTTTTTTTTTTTCCCCCTTGCGCTGCTATGTGGACTGATGGAGGGCAATGCGCAATCACCAACTCCAGTTTTAATTATGGGAGTGGAGGACTCTGCTGTGTTTACAAATTATAAATCCAGTGTCAACAGAGGCGCATTTTTATTTTGTTTTTGCCCTGCATCTATTTCTAAACCATGTAGTGCCCTAGAATTGCTCATTGGAGCCATCAGGCTGATCCCTGTCCAACATTCTGACACAGATCGATCCTGGCTTATGTTTTAGGATTCATTTAGTCATAATGTGAATTGTGTTCTAAATTACGAAATACCCACAGTGTGTTCCTTATTGTGTGGATCAGCAAATATATATTGGATTACATCACAGCTACACAAGGCATCCTTGCTTCAGTTCTTCTTGTCTGATAATTGCACTTTGTGTCCAATCATTGAGTGTAATCTTCCCCTATTTATTGTATCTCTGCAAGGCTTTTAGCATTAAGCCTGGTTTTGAAAAGTACGGTAAACCACAATAACTAAATAAATAAAAAAAATCCCTTTTACTGCTGTGAAATGCCAGCAATTCCCTGTTCTAAACACAGAACATTTTACTTTGTGGGTGCAAATGAGGCACATCATTCCTCTGGGCTGAAATTCTAATATTTGCTTTTTCTTCCCTTGCCTAATTATCTAGTGGAAATACAACAGGTAAAATGTCAGGCCGTTTTAATAAATGGTTGGAAAGTGAGTTTAGATAAAAAAAAAAAACAACCAATTATTAATTCGAATAAAGTACTCCTTTTTCAGGGGATTGCAGAGAGGAAATAATTTGCTCTCCTGCTGTTTGATCAAATTCCTGCAGTCTTTTTTTTTTTTTTTCCTGCAGTCTTCTTCTTTTTTTCTGACAAGCTGAGCTAGAGTGCAATCCATTGACAGGAATCACTATAATTTAATGAGTTATCAAGCTCTGTCTGTCTGACCCCTGCTGTCAGATGAGGATCCAACCTTGTCTATCAAATCCAATATAAGATAGAAATGGATCCAGAGACAAGGTGCAAATAGATATAATCTATAGGTGAAAAGCTGCCACTCAAAATAGGCTCACCCCAGTGAAGCCTAAGAAACAAAGGATAAGAATAGAAGGGAGGGTGCAAGTCCCCCCTAGTGAGGGCGCTAATCAATACTGACAAGTACGTGAATATATAGAAGTATCAAAATTTATTACCATAAAAAGAATACAATTAAATAAAATACTGGGCAATATAAAACAGAGAGCCAACACCAACCACTGAGCTAGCAAATACAAAGGTGAAACAAACAACCCTGGGTCGCGACTCCTAGGGCTGAATATACTTGCGGCTCCTATTACAATAGTGGTGATGAAGTCTCTGGACTGCAATGTGAAGGCTCAACGCGTTTCGTCCTGTGTTTTTCGGGACTTCCTCAGGAGCTGTGGACGCTGTAATATCTTCTCCGGATCTCTCTCTTCTTATACCTTCTGAATCTTCAATCTTCGCGCTAAAAACCGCCGTAGCGCATGCGCATGCTGACATAGAGTTCCATGTAGCTACGGGTGCCTCTAAGGACCAGTAGCTATCAGGAAGTCGCCAGTGCGCATGCGTGGCCGGTTCAAAGCGCACAAAACTTTATCGGCACTGAGTGTAGACACTACACAGCACGATCTAAGCTGGAAGTGACCAAAACTCATTACATACATGCCCATAACGGTTTAAAAAAACCTTGAATTATACCACAAATGAAAGTCTATATATATTTGTTACATTTGTGGTATAATTCAAGGTTTTTTTAAACCGTTATGGGCATGTATGTAATGAGTTTTGGTCACTTCCAGCTTAGATCGTGCTGTGTAGTGTCTACACTCAGTGCCGATAAAGTTTTGTGCGCTTTGAACCGGCCACGCATGCGCACTGGCGACTTCCTGATAGCTACTGGTCCTTAGAGGCACCCGTAGCTACATGGAACTCTATGTCAGCATGCGCATGCGCTACAGCGGTTTTTAGCGCGAAGATTGAAGATTCAGAAGGTATAAGAAGAGAGAGATCCGGAGAAGATATTACAGCATCCACAGCTCCTGAGGAAGTCCCGAAAAACACAGGACGAAACGCGTTGAGCCTTCACATTGCAGTCCAGAGACTTCATCACCACTATTGTAATAGGAGCCGCAAGTATATTCAGCCCTAGGAGTCGCGACCCAGGGTTGTTTGTTTCACCTTTGTATTTGCTAGCTCAGTGGTTGGTGTTGGCTCTCTGTTTTATATTGCCCAGTATTTTATTTAATTGTATTCTTTTTATGGTAATAAATTTTGATACTTCTATATATTCACGTACTTGTCAGTATTGATTAGCGCCCTCACTAGGGGGGACTTGCACCCTCCCTTCTATTCTTATCCAACCTTGTCTGTCTGTCATGCAGATGGTTAGTGTCTATGGCAGACAATGTATTGTTTTATGATCCCCTCAACATTAAATTCTCAAACTCTATTTCTTTCTGTCACACGTGTGCCTGGCTTTTCTTCACAAGGTGCTGCTGTACAGACTGTTAGTTGGTTTGATCAGTTCTTTACATGACAGTGAAGATTGCTGCGAGAGGCTGACAGACACATTTAGTTGTCACTCCATATGGTACTATAACCTGTAGTAATTGCGTAGTCTGCAGTCAGAGCAAGCTATTTGGAAAGCTACAGAATGAAGAAAGCCCACCCACTGCTAAGTAACATGCCTTATTATTATTTAACACTTCCATGACAAGAAGTTAAGCATATCCAATTTGTTATAAAAAACAAAATCGTTGCTTGTGCACTTAATTTCCTATGCACATTTAAACAACTGGAGGTTTTTAGTATCACTCCAATGGCCATATAAGTGTAAGCTCACCTGCCACTAAAAGACAAATCTCTTAGGGTAGTCCTACACTAACAATTCACCTGGCTTCTTTCAACTTCAGGTAAAACCTCTGAGACAGAGAGGGCTATTTTTCTAAACCCCCTACATACTTCTTAACCCTTATTAGGGAACACATAGGGTGGGCGCCAGCATTGTAACATGGCTGTGTAATACAAAGGCAAATACACAAATCCAATTTACAAAGTAAATAGTTGTTGGGACATCCGCCCTCCCCATTTGATGGATATTTAAATGAAAGTTGTTTTTCTTTTTTCCTACCTTTCGCTCGAAAAAGCTCTGCTTAACAATAAAAACAATGATTTCTTGGCTAATCATGGCAGCATCACTTATGGGTAGCTCCTCCCATAGCAATCACAGGATAGGAATTAGACTGATAGGAATAAAGAGTCCCTCCACCACAGTGTTTTTCCTGTCCTTAGCTGGTTCTATAGGACCTAAAATACTTTTTTGGCTGCCTTCCTGGGTTTGTCGTGGGTTCTTTCCAAATGAAGTTCAGCCTCTCCATTTTATGGATCCAGTAAACAGCCTGCACGAGCAGGACTAACTGGGTTAGGTTCAGTGTAAGTACTGAACTGCTACGTGGGATATGTATGGTGTTCTGAGAGATACACGTTTGCAAGGTAAATGGTGGGGTTGGACCTCCTTAAAAATTCCCCCTATAAATCGGTGCCAAAAATCCCCCTTATAAGGCAGCTCTTTGGGATCTATACATGTATAAGGTGTCCTCCCTTGGAGGGAGCCCTCTGGGGACTCTGTTTCCTATGTTATGTTACCTGAGCAGTTGGTTTAGAGGGGGGTTGGTTTTGTCCGCTGGGGTTCCTTATTTTGAGCGCTGGAACACGTTATGCGTTTCAACGGGCGGAAGTGACATTTGCAGCTGCCTCAGCGTGACTGGAAATTATGTGTGGGTGGGGGGTTGCGTGAGTATGACAAATGGCTTGGAATGCATGGTGTGCGTTCGGCGCATGCGTAGAATCTGGGTTTCCCCGGCTCTATTTAAATTCAGCGTGGGCTGGGGTACGCTGTGTGCCTGCTAGCATCTGATGGTGTCCTTGGTACACTACTTCAATCACCTTATTTGAGAGCATTGATCCACCTTAAAGAATACGTTCACAAGGATATATCCTTACTCTGCCATTGACTGCAAAGTATGGAACTCCGTCCCAAAGAGAGATGCTTCCGTGATTCATATGGCTAAGAAAACTACGCTCCCCATTGACTCCATGGCCTACCTTAGAGAACCCACGTTAGAGGAACCTCCTTTGAACGTTATTACAACAGATGCAAGTTCTTTTGGATGGGGTGCCCACTTCCATGCCACATGGAAACAAGGGAAGTGGACCAGAGAAGAGAGTAGTCTACACTTAAATTTAAGGGAGCTAAGAGCCATTTCGAGAGCCATCTTGACAGGAAGGACTTATGTGGATACCACTAACTTAAAGAGAGCGAAAGATGAGGATCAGTATTAGGAGGAGGAAAGACAAGGAGCTCGGTTTTAGAGAAACTGAGTTTCAGAAAGCGGGAGGACATCCAGTCAGAGATGGAAGAAAGGCAAGCAGTGACACGTTGCAGGATGGCAGAGGAGAGGTCCGGGGAGGAGAGATATAGCTGGGTGTCATCAGCGTACAGGTGGTAGAGGAATCCAAATGAGGTAGGTTTGCCGAGAGAGGCAGTCTTAAGAGAAAATAGAAGGGGACTAAGGACAGAGCCTTGGGGGCCTCCAACCTTCCTAGCTTCTACTCTGTCTGTGGGAATCAAATGGCGAAAGATAAAGAATTCCTTTACAAAACAATTTCATGAAAGAGGGAAAATAAATCCTATAGCAAAAGAGACGAAGGGAAGAAGGCAGATTATTTTGTACAGTCTTGTGCAACTGAACACATTGCAAAAGCCTATATAGATGGTTTACAGGGAAATAATGTATAATACGTTTTAACAGATTGAGAATAATGTATTGAAGGGGCTAAAATATAAGTAACAAAAGCCTAGCAAAACACTAAATGCAAGGATGTTGATTAGCAATAGCTGATGTCCTTATCCTTAAATTATGTAGACATTTATAATTTCTTAAAGAATTTGAATTTCATGAAAGAAATGTTTTCCCCTCCTGAACATTGACTTTGTTTAAGCCCACAATGATATGATTAATGAATTTAAAGAAATACTGTCACAGGTATATTCTGTATACATATTTTGTAAAACCACTTTGAACATTTTTTTTGTTGCTAATTACGGCAGAGTGTATGAATTAAAAAATAACAATAAATAGCCTTTTCTAAATTACTGTACACATGGGTGTACCAAACTGAATATCAACTGCAAATTAGCCTTTGCCCAACAATGAAGGTCATTAGTTACATAGCTGGAAAAAAACAACCCATGTGTCCATCAAGTTCAGCCTTTCTCATATTAGACCATGGCTTTTAATCAGCCATTAGAATGGACACATGCTCTTTTTCAGCGAAGATCTCAATAGGGTGGATTTAGACCTAGGTGCTAAATGTACCCTACTCCAATGGCAATCATCAATCATACATAGTCTTTACCTATGAGAATACAAGGATACTATCGGATATTTATCAAGGCTTGGCGTTGTATATCAGCATTTTTTTGATAGTATAGGTGTTCTAAAATGTGACGGTTTTCCTAAGAGTCGATTTTCATCTCGGGCCGGCCAAATTTACAATAGCGGAAAAAATAAGTGAAACAGAACTCTTGCATCTAAAACAGATTTAAAAAAAAAAAAAAGCAGGATTTAGATAACTGCAGTTAATAATATGCACTTTACTTAATTTTATGTAATTAAGCTGGTGGGGTTGTAATTTTAAGACCCTTTTCACATTTCATTCCGTTGAATTTACCATTTCAATTATAGGTAAAATGCTGTTTTGACAAGTGCACAAAATAATAATCCTAAACAACTGTGTAAAACGTTGTTGACCATTTTCTAGTGCTTTTGATAGAAGCTTTTGACTAGATAATTATAAGTTAAGTACTCCAAAGGAACATTTTGGTAAAAAATCAAAACATCTGACCACCTAAATTTCAGAAGAAAATGTCAACTTCAATCTTATGGATGGCAAGGTGCAATTACTCAATATGCGAATATAGTACCGCTAGTCCATCCTTTCATGAAGACGTTTGTTTATATTCTGACGAGAAATGGCATAGACGGCCCTTAAAATAAAATGAAAAAAATTAAAAACTTAACCAGAAATGCATAGTTTGGATTGTTTTCTTTTTCGGATATATCAGAGATGCCAGACTCCTGATTGTATGTAATAGTGGGCTCTAAATCTGTAAATAGGATCTAGGGTTAAACAATGTGCAGTATATTCATTTCATCTGAATTTTAATGACTAGTTACAAATTCCAAAAAATTGCACTACTTTAAAGTGCTGATTGTGTGACTTTTTTATACATGTCTGTATTCTTTTTGCAATTGGCAACATTAACTGGGTATCTTGCTGATAGACCGAAAAACACCTGAAATATTACAGTTCTTGGCATCAGATTATGATTGGGTGAACCCCTCCCCCCCCCCTCCAAAAAAAAATGGTGTCCTTTCTCCAGTTAATCAACTTTGTAAAATTTGCATCAGTTTTAAGTACAGTAATCCTATATTGTACCGGTGCAGCATAAAAACGGATCCGAGTAACTAATAGACACAATTGCATCTGCTACACGATCAGATAAAAATCGTTTTAGTTTTCTTTCGTAAAAGACAACTGTCATAAAATTTTCACTTTTTATAAAAGTATTCATTTTAATGAAAGAATTTAAATATATATATGTAGTAATTTGTGGGAGGAGTAAGTCCCCTACTTAAACCACTAGCCCCTACTCACCTCTGACGTTCGAGTTCAAGTGTTCCCCACCCACCAGCACCCTTAGAACATACAATTCTCCTTGGTGGGCCCTCTTTTATTTACAGGCCCACTCGGACGTTGGTTTCGGCACACCACAACCAACTTTTCATATCAATCAAATATCCATTTCATATTAAATTCCGAGCACAAATATATATATATATATATATATATATATATATATATATATTTATATATACAATGATGTATTAACATTTAGCAATTTAAGTCTACTGTTTTCTAACTGCTGCTCAACCTAACTTGTCAATCACAGCAGAAGGCATGCAAGGTTGTGCAGCTGTTGGTCAGATAACACGGCAGCTTAACCATATTAAAAAAAAAAAAATCAATATACATCATTTAAATAAATAATATTACGAAAAAAAATGTGCAAGTCAAATGCAGGAAAGTGTGACGAGGGCTGTATAAACAAAGTGATTTAACACCTGAACGGCAGATAATTCAGCAGCGAGACTGCAGCGGCATGATCTCTATACCAAGACTGATTCATTAAGCTAAAGGTGCCTGTAGTGTCCCCTTAAGTAAGTTTTATTAAATGTGAAAGATGTCCTGTAATAATGACAGTCATACATCTTTTGTAATAAATAAAAAAAACCAAGACCTTTCTTTCCATTACTAGCTAGGCAAATTGCATCAATTATGTTCCCAGGTCCCTTTCTCTCCTCTGTTAGTTAATGGAAAATATACAACTCTCCTATAAGTGTTACGTGATCGAACTGTACAACTGTAAAACTGTACAACTGTGCTTGTATCCACTCATTGCTTCTTATGTGTTTAAAATAAATTGAACGAGAAGCAGGCTTCAATCAGGAATATACTCTGACATCAGAGAGTAGGAGGACCCAGCCATTACCCAAAGGCACACTCCAGATAACCAGTAAACATCGTTTTCACCATAGGGTTTTGTGCTTCAGAACATATTGTTCTGACAGAATGTAAAACATGACCTGGGGCTGCATGATGTGATTGTGATATAGTGATACGCTTGCTACTGTATTGATCCCACTGACCATTGCTGCACAGCGGCTGAATGAAGACCTACATCTCACTGAGAACAATGGTAGAGCCGGGATGAGCTGAGAGATCCTAGCCACTTCTCACTGCAGAAGCAGCAGATCCTGTGGATTTGCAGCAAGTGAGGAATATTGTGTGTGCACTTTACAATGTGTTCTAACCCCGCCCAGAATTTCTGTGTCTGTCCAATCAGAGACTTCCTAATGCTGCTCAATGAGAAGTCTTTACAAGGCAGGTGCTCTGGGCTTTTGCTGCCTCTGGAGTTTAACTCCAGTGAACTAAACCAGGAAGTAACAGGAACGTTTGTCTGTTTGATAGCCAGGGTGGGGTCTCCCAGTTAATTAACCCCTTCAGGACCGCTGACGGTTCAGGACCGTCAGCGGTAAAACGTGCGTTTGGACCGCTGATGGTCCTGAACCGTCATAACGGTCTGGGGCTACTTACCTGATCGCCGTCGGTCCCACGGCGGCGATCAGCTCTCCTCCCGGTCCAGGGGGACTGCCTGTCTGCCCGGGCAGTCTCCCCTCGGCAGATCAAGACCCCACGGCCACGTGATCACTCGATCAGATGACCGCGATAGGTGTCCATGTGTCTGCCTGCAGGGGGACTGTCTGTGCTGACAGGCAGTCTCCCTGCAAGTGGAAAATAAAAAATAAAGTTACAAAATAAAGCAATCAGTGTAAAAAAATAATATGTATATATATATATATATGATATATATACACATGTATATCTATATATAATATATGTATATGTATCATATATATAATGTCATACTAAGTGTATTTTTATATTTATATATACGTATACCAATATAAAAATACACTTATATTTAAATTACACACGAATATATACAATATATATAATTACTATATATATATATATTATAAAATACAAATAATATGTTAATAAAATAACAAAAAATACAAATAATTTTTAATAATTGAAAAAAATTATATATATATATGCAATTTTATTCTAACAGTATCAAATATATAAATATGTATATATATTAAAATTCTACGTGCGTATTTATGTAATATTTTTAGCTAGTTAAGTAATTTTAATGATTGCAATTTGAGGGACCTGCCTGCCAACCCAGGCCGAAAGTCCAGATAATTTAATTTGCTAGCACTGTGTTTAACCCTGTAACTTTCTATGACACCCTAAAACCTGTACATGGGGGTACTGTTTTACTCGGGAGACTTCGCTGAACACAAATATTAGTGTTTCAAAACAGTAAAACATATCACAGTGATGATATTGTCAGTGAAAGTGAAGTTTTTTGCATTTTTCACACACAAAAAGCACTTTCACTGAGGATATTATTGCTGTGATACATTTTACTGTTCTGATACACTAATATTTGTGTTCAGCGAAGTCTCCCGAGTATAACAGTACCCCACATGTAGAGGTTTTATAGTGTTTGTGAAAGTTACAGGGTCAAATATAAGGCTTGATTTTACTTTTTTTTTATTGAAATTTGTCAGATTGGTTAGGTTGCCTTTGAGAGCGTATGGTAGCCAGGGAATGAGAATTAGCCCCATGATGGCATACCATTTGCAAAAGAAGACAACCCAAGGTATTGCAAATGGGGTATGTTCCGCCTTTTTTAGTAGCCACTTAGTCACAAACACCGGCCAAAGTTAGCGTTTTTTGCATTTTTAACACACAAACAAATATAAATGCTAACTTTGGCCAGTGTTTGTGACTAGGTGGCTACTAAAAAAGACTGGACATACCCCATTTTGAATACCCTGGGATGTCTACTTTAAAAAATATGTACATGTTAGGTGTGTTTCGGGGATTTATGACAGATAACAGTGTTACAATGCCACTATTGATACATTTAAAATATATATATATTGAAACAGCAATTTCCTACTTGTATTTATAGGCCTATAACTTGCAAAAAAAAAGCAATAAAGCATGTAAACACTGGGTGTTTTCAAACTCGGGACAACATTTTGAATCTATTTAGCAGTTTTTTTCATTAGCTTTTGTAGATAAGTAAAAGATTTTTCAAGTAAAAGTCCAAAAACATGTATTTTTTTTAAATACAATATATGACATAATACAAATAATGGTATGTAAAGAAAGCCCTTCTTGTCCTGAAAAAAACAATATATAACTTGTATGGGAACTGTAAATGAGAAAGCGGAAAATTACAGCTAAACACAAACACCACAAAAGTGTTAAAACTGCTCTGGTCCTTAACGTACAAACATCGCAAAAACAGGCCGGTCCTTAAGGGGTTAAAAAAAAAACAAAAAAAACTGGGGGGCGTGGCCTGACAGCCGATGGAGTAGGACGCAGACGGCGAGAGCTCCTAGGCCCCAACCCGCTTAAACGTTAAACACGCTGCAAAAAAGCCGATTTTATGGGGAGAACAAAACGAGGGAATACCCCTAGACCTCCGCACACACCGGCCATCCAGACTCCGGGCCCGATGGACGACTTTCTGTCCTCCCCGCACCCGTTTGGGGGCCCGCGGGACCAAAGCAAGATGGCGCCCGCATCCCCGGGATCAAGCAGCCGGGTTGACTCCATGAGGAGCTCCCCAAGAGAGGATGCACTATCACAAATGTCCGCTGACCTTGCTGCAATTTCGGCCAACATGCTTACCCGCAGTGACAAAACGGAGCTCATAGCCGAGCTCAGGTCAGTTATCAGAGAGGAAGTGGCCGCAGTGAGGAGGGACCTCGCGGTCCTGGAAACGCGGGTGGATACCCTGGAAGAACACCGCCTGCATACTGAACACCACATGCAGGCGGCCGACCTGGCAGCCTCGAGGCAAGGCAATATTCTTTTAGACCTCAGGCGGCAGATGGAAGACCTCGATAATAGGGGACGCCGGAACAATATTCGCATACGAGGCTTCCCGGAATCAGAAGGGGAATCACCCCGTGAACAGCTAACGGGCCTGTTCACCCACATACTCGGGGCTGATGCACCTACGGATTTCGGCCTGGAAAGAGCACACAGAGCGCTACGGGCCCCGCGCAGGGACGGCCTACCAAGAGACTTGATATGCTGCATACAGTCGTTCCAGCTGAAAGAGTCCATAATGCGAGCAGCCAGAACGCAACGCACCATCAGATATAATGACGCCCAGATTTCCCTGTACCAGGACTTGTCTACACTTACACTGGATGCTCGGAGGGCCTTGAAACCTCTTACCAACCTCATGCGAGAGAAACGGATCCCTTACAAATGGGGGTTCCCGTTTAGCCTGCAAGCCAGAACGGACAACCAGTGGCACGTGCTGAGATGGCCTAACGATCTCCCCCGTTTCCTCCGGGCCGTGGGCCTCCCTCCCATGACAATCTCAAACTGGATCCTGGATTGCCCTCCGGCCAGACCCACTGGCCCCACTGTCCCAGCTGAGAACCTCACAGACAACACCCCGGGCCCGAGCCAGAGGCGCGGCGGACCAGTGGGCCCCGAAGAATAAGCGATTGTACCCCAAGCTACGACCCCGGACAGCGGTTGCATGGACTCCGGGCCCACGCGACATCAGCAGAACTGAGACTGACAAATACCCACCCCGCCTACGGGGGGATCCGGGAGCTCCCAAGTGGTAAGAACGGCCCAATCTGGTATGTACTGCACGCCCCCCCCCCCAGCACACCTTGCTTGAATTTTAGCCCGGGAACTACGCCCGCTTGGGTGGGGGAAGGGACCCGGGGATGGTGGGCCCACTGTGGATGCGAGACTCTGGCTTTCACCCCCGGCTACAACATTTATGGGGGACACATTACAAATTTGGGTTGTGGGGCTTGGGGATGGGGTGGGGAATCCCCTCCGGGGTCGCTGGTCCCCACCATGCCAAACACTTGTCAGGTCACGGGTTCGTCCCGGAACTCCCCGCCATGGGGACTTTGAAACTGCTAGCTAATACAGCCGAGACATGGACGCTTATACCAAGCGGGGCCTGGGATCCCCTGGGCTCCCGTAACTAGGCCGGCCGTTAATCTGTTATTGGGGGTCCTCTGAGCACCTGGGTTGGGCGGGAGGATGGGTATGGCAGGTCGTAGGGGCACGCCCGCCGCACCCCCGGAGCTTCATGGGCCCCCTCCTCGCTGGCCGAGTTGTGAGCGGGAGCAGGGCCCGGAGTCGGGGTCCGGCAGCCGAACACCCCGGGAAATCGGGTTTGGGGAATGTTGAAGGTACCTTACATGTTCACAAGTTACAATGTTTATTATCTTTTGCTTATTGTTATGGGTTACAGTATGTACTCTTTTGTGTATGATGCGACTATACAGTCGGGGCCCACGGGCGTAACTAACTGACCCGGGGATCTGGGTAGACCTGGATAGCACGCTCACGGTCCCACCCCCGTTAGACGACGCCAGGACAAGCGGACACGCTTTCTGTGTATCGACTGACGAGGACCCCGGACATAGACAGACGGACGCTGGATGGGGTGAGGCCCCTCCGGACTTATCTAATGACGCTCCCCATCCACATGGACCTACGGCCCACCCCCACATGATACCACCTTAGGCAGTTACCTAAGACCACTAGTTTCCACCACCAGCGGGTTGGGAGCCCAGAGAGACACTTGCTGACGGACTTAAGACAACCGAACGACTGACGACATCGGTTGCCTCCCTCGCACCTCAAGCAACGAACCTGTACTGTATATACCGGTCGGTGTTCGGAGGGACTACAGGATAGTACCCACCGACGGCTCTCCCCGACCGAGGTTCGAAGTTGCACTTACCCCTCATACCTACCCCCTCTTCTTTCTTTCCCGCCCCCCTGCCCTATCGCACTTGACCTATCCCTTCCTCTTAACCCACTCCGGGTCCCGGGGGGATCCCCGGCTCTCGTGGCCATGTCGGAGGTACGCCCAGCTCAGCTAAAGTTTTGGTCAAACAACACCCGCGGCTTGAATTCCCCTGAAAAACGCGCCCAACTGCTACGCTTACTGTGGGCCGAGAGAGTGTCAGTAGCATTCCTGCAGGAGACGCACTTCGTAAGCCAAACACAACCGAAACTAGGGAACAGCCGTTTTCCTCAGGGGTTCTTTGCGAACCACCCAGATGCTAAGAAAACAGGGGTGGCGATCTTAGTTGCACACTCGATCCCGTATCAACACACAGAAACACTTGCTGATCCCAACGGGAGGTACATTTTTATCAAAGGCACCATAGCTGACCACACATACACATTCGCTTGCATATACAGCCCAAACCGAGCGCAGCACACGTTCCTAGCCAAAACACTGTCCAAACTGGAACGCTTCAGGGACGGCCTCCTGATCCTGGCAGGGGATCTAAACCTACCACTAGACCCACACATAGACACCTCGAAAGGGACCAGCACAATCCCACCACACTGCCTACTCACCGCCAGGAAGGCCCTACACAAGGCGGGACTGGTGGACTGCTGGAGGACGGCCCACCCAGACGACAGGGACTTTACTTGCTACTCGTCGGTACACAAACGATATAGTCGCATCGATTACATCTTCATGCCACAGGAACACCTGACGCTCCTCCGAGACGCACACATAGGGATTGTCCACCAGTCAGATCACGCCCCGACATCAATACAGATAAACTCCCCCCTATATAAACCAGTAGAACGCCAGTGGAAACTCAATGAATCCTTACTGACCGACCATGTAGCCCGCACCGCAGCACAGCGCGCTATCACCCAGTACTTTGAAACAAACGAGACTCCCGACATGCCCCCCTTGACTTTATGGGAAGCCCATAAGTGTGTGATGCGTGGGCACTTTATCTCTGTGTGTACGCAACGCAAGAAAGAGAAGTCCCGACTCATTCGGGACCTAACGAGGAGGATAGCGGACTTGGAGAGTTCCCACAAACAGACACTGGACGATAACACCTATCTTCAACTGACAGAGGCTCGGAGGGAACTCAGGGAACACCTAGCTCAAGGCCACCTGCAAGTGCTGCGCAAATCCACGAGGTTCTTCTACGAACACTCCAACAAGAGTGGTAAACTCCTGGCGACAATGCTTCGTTCAAAGAGACGGTCTCAACATATCCATAAGATCCAGACGCGAACTGGCCACCACACTAATATGCCCAAGGGGATTATGGCAGCATTTGAGGCGTACTACACGGATCTCTATAACCAGAAACAGGCCACACAAGCCACAAGAGACGTGTCCCAACGCCGGAGGATCACGGACTACCTGTCACAACACGTTACACGCAAATTGTCATCGGAACACGCAGAAGACCTGGAGAGCCCCCTAACGCTCGAAGAGCTGGCCTTGGCACTAAAGAACTCTAAGCCACACCGAGCACCGGGACCAGATGGACTACCGCTAGCATACCTCCGCACGTTTCGAGACACGCTTATGCCAAAACTACTGGCGGGACTCAACTCCCTGGGGGACGGAGGACGCTTTCCCGTGGATACACTGGCGGCGACTGTCACGGTCATCCCCAAAGAGGGTAAGGACCCGACCGTCTGTGCGAACTACAGACCCATCTCCTTACTGAACGCAGACTTGAAGCTATACACCAAAGCACTATCCCTCAGACTGACCCATATACTACCAGATCTAGTCCACCCGGACCAAGTGGGATTTATCCCGGGTAGGGAAGCCAGGGATGATACGATACGTGCACTCAACGTTATCCATACAGCCAGATCATCCAACAGTGACACCGTACTTGTGTCGACTGATGCCGAAAAGGCGTTTGATCGGGTAGACTGGACGTTCATGGCCGAAACACTGCGACATATGGGCTTCGGACCACACATGCGCTCATGGATAGCTGCGCTATATACCACGCCGACAGCCAGGATCAGAGTCAACGGAACCCTGACGAACGCCTTCCCAATATGCAACGGCACTCGTCAGGGATGCCCGCTTTCGCCCCTCTTGTTTGCCCTCACCCTGGAACCCTTCTTGGAAGCGGTGAGACGAGATGGGGGCATCAGGGGGGTGAGAGTGGGAGGAGAGGAGCATCGTGTGGCGGCGTACGCCGACGACATGCTCTTCTTCCTAGAACAACCGTTGATTTCGGTCCCTAACCTCTTGCAGGCATTCGAGGTCTACGGACGACTGTCCAATCTGAAATTGAACATAGATAAGTCCGAAGCCATGCCCATAACTCGGAATGAGGACCTCGCCAAACACCTTAGCTCCCAATTCCGTTTCTCTTGGAATACTACCAAACTTCGCTATCTGGGTACCTGGTTGCCGAGCGACTTGACTCAGCTTTACCAATTGAACTTCCTTCCCATCCTCTCGACCATACAGAAAGACCTGACGAAGTGGACGGGACAATACATTACCTGGTTCGGCCGCATAAGTGCTGTCAAAATGAACATCTTGCCCCGCATCCTCTACCTGTTCGCAACCCTACCCACGAGGATCCCACAGGCATTCTTCAAATCGGTGACGACGGCCATCAGACGCTTCGTATGGAACCAGAAACCGACCCGCATCTGCAGGACCACCCTGGAACGCCCCAAAGCTGCCGGGGGTGTGGGACTCCCATCCCTACAGACCTACTACCAGGCCACACACCTACACAGAATAGTGGACTGGCACGCCCACCCCAGCCCCAAGCGGTGGATACAGATGGAGAAAAGACAGTCCCTGGGCACCATCCCATCCAAACTCTGGCTGGGACGGCTCACCTTCAGGGACCTGCAGACGGACAATCCAATCATCGATGCCACGCTCAGAGTGTGGTGCGGCCTCCGCTTCACCCGCCGCCTGACTACCTCCCCGAACCCTCTTACCCCCATTACTTATAACCCGGACCTCGCAGGAGGCCTCCACCCGGCCGCCCTCAAACGCATCCAAGAGGCAGACTGGATCTACCTACATCAATGGATCTCGGGGGGCGAGGTCAGGCGGCTGGCAGACTTGATGGGGGGGCCTCCCACTCAACTTGAAACATTCCACCACCACCAGGTAAAGGCATACCACGCACAAATAGCGGGTAGAGCCCACCTCCATAGACAGCTCACGGACTTCGAGCAGTTGTGCACTGACAGAAGACACATAGAACACGGTGTCTCCCACATGTATGAAATCCTCATGACTTCGATGGGAGGCAGCCCACTAGGCTTCACCGGTAAATGGGAAAAAGAGACGGGGACCCAACTAACAGATCAGGAATGGGGGAAAATCTTCCTCCTCACACACAAATGCTCAATAAGCTCAAAGTTCCAAGAAACCAGCTATAAACTCCTGACACAATGGTATCAGACGCCGGAGACCCTCAAACGCATGCAAGTAACGACCACAGGAGACTGCTGGAGATGCGGGTCCGGACCTGGCACGAACATACACATATGGTGGACGTGCCCACGCATCACACCATTTTGGCATATGATCAATACAAAGATCAGAGAGGTTACAGGTTCGGACATCCCCCTCCTACCCCTGACGATGCTACTTCACCACACGCCAATACCCATGCGAACATACAAAAACTCCCTCACCATACACTTACTCACTGCAGCGAAAGCCCTCATACCACTACACTGGAAACGCACCACAGTGCCCACATTCACACAATGGGTTGACAAGGTAGAAAACATCTATGATATGGAAATCATGACCGCCTCCCTGCAGGAGCGCTCTGACAAATGTGCCCTCAAATGGTATCCCTGGAAATCATACATCTCTAACAGTTCGGCATAGTTGGCTCCCATGGGCTAGATGCTTGATATCGGCCGAGTCGCGACCGTTAGCGACACGTTGGAAGTCCATTCGCGGGAAGTGCTTGTGGCATGGCCCCGGGTGCCGGAGTGGTCCCGTCCGGAACTCCCACCCACCCCCTCCCCCCTCCCCCCCTTACCCAACCCCTCCTGCATACCCCTTCTCCCTGACCCCTAGGGTATCAGGGATGATCGATGACTAACGACTTACCCCGAACAAGACAGGCACTGACCCTTAGGAGGCGATAACGCTGAACACTAGGACAACTAATGGGTCGGAGTCGCAAGACTCGAACTTAGAGGTGAGACTAACCACTGGGATAACCCCACATGACGCACTAGAGGGCACTAAGACTTGATACACAGGTTTACTGACATAGTGCCACACCGCTAACCTAATAGACGGCCCTTAGTTAACGAAATCAACCCAGCACAGCCGAAGCTACTAAGTACCCTATATAACAGGGGAAAGGAACTGATACTGAATACCCCCCAAGACACTGCCGCCCCCCTCTGTTCCCACGCTATATTTAGCCTGCTAATTACCCATAGGTTTATGCACATGGTTGAAAGAATCTTTATAGTTTAATAGTATTACTGTTTATTTGAAGCTTTTATACTAATTGATTGAAATTCATTGCATTACTTTTCTCTGTATCACAAAAAAAAAAAAAAAAAAAAAAAAAGAGGCATCATTATTTTGAAACTGTACTGTTATGACCACACTGATGTAACCACCCTGTGATGTAACTCGCTAGTAAGTTTCCCATGTTTTCTCTTCTGTACCCATTTGCATATGTCTTGAATAAAATAATGATTGACAAAAAAAAAAAAAAAAAAAAAACTGTGTCAGTTTGTATTGAAATCTACACTTTTTGTAAAAAAGAAAAAAAAGGACATCCACCTCCCATCTCATTTGACATGTTCACACTGACTTTGTTTATGGTGTCATTTTCTAAGATCTTTAATATACATTTAAAAAACGGGGTATCACATGTGCTATTCAATGGTGAATATTCCAGAGGAGTGTCAGTTCCCCTTTAATAAATATAGTAATCTCGGTGGAAAAAAAGACCAAAAAGACCAATGTCCATGAAGTTCATACTTTGAAACCCATCATTATTTTTCTTGTTCCAGTAAGTGCATAGATTCACTTAAAAAAACAAAAAAAACAACACTCTCTCTCTCCCCCTCCCCCCCCGAACATTATTGTCCCAGTCAAACACGCAAGCGACTACCCGTTATAACACCATGAATCATTTTTCCTTTCTATATAAAATGATTACAAGTTTGCTTTTATTAATGCCATGGTCAGTACTTACTCCCCACTATTATCCGAGTAATGCTTTTTAAGTAAATGGCAGATGGCAACAGCAATTAGTTCTATTTCTGGTCTTTTTAAAGATTTATTTATCACAAATGTCTCCACAATATATACAATGTATTTTTCTCTAAAGTGTGTTCCTCCGATTGTCTATTTTCAGCTCCCAGCATTCCGATCCAATGAGAATCTAATGATAGTGTTATTGGCCATTATCTAAAAGCAGAATATTCCGCTACCGCTCTGTAATTATCTCACAACCATTATTTCAGTTTTAGCCGTGTTACATAGAATCTGGAGCGTTTAATAGAATGCTAAATGACACAATGAAGGGGTGACCAAATGAATAAAACCATTGAGGATGGGGGTGTGATTGGTGGATAAGGAGCATTGGACAGACACGGCAATATCTATATCTTGCCCAATTGTTTTTAATTAATATATAATAATATTTTTTTTGTATTAGTGTACACCACACTAACTTTTTAATATGTCATACTTTTCCTCTCGGTCATTGCATTGCCGTGCCTGTCCAACGCTCCTGACTAGCGGTTCATGGGTTGCTATGGAAACCCGACTATCTCCAATCGCAATACGAGCAGCTGCCGACTCCGGAGCACAGGGGGGTTCGTTCCAGCGGTTTCCGAGGTAACTGACAAACGCAGACATCAAGCTAGTAGTACTGCCTTACCCCTGCCTGCTGTACATTTCCACTTGGAGCCCGCGTTTTTTGAAGGGCCAGCTGCAGACACGGCAATCAGAGACCAGGGGATGAGTAGTCTGGTTTAACTATTATCATGATTGTTTAGTTATTTAAACACTGCAGTCGCTGTTGTTTCTTCATCCTGAAGAAAGTTTGTGTGAGAACTGAAACGTCAGCATTATAGAGAAGGGGAGGGAGGAGGAGTGAGTGAGGTGTCATAAATAGCAGAAGATGTGCCTGAAAGTGAAAGATGCATGTTGGCTGAGAATAGCTAGAAAATGCAAGTAAACAGAGGAGAGTCAATTAGCTAATTAAAAAGAAAAAAATAACCAACCCCCCCCCCCCAAAAAAAAAAAAAACACACAGCAGAGCAGGGAATGCAAGTATATAGCTGCATATATGTATGTATATAAATTGATCCAATAAAGGTGAAGCCAGAATATTGAAAAAGAACTATATAAGACATTAAAATGTGTGTTTATAAAACGTTTTGGTACTACAGGAAATACTGGAAAACTAGAGAAATGTATATATGTATAGTATATATATATATATATACACACAAAGGCTCATGGCTTTTATATATAAATTTTATTAAAGGACACGGAGGCTCCTATTATGCTTATTCTCTTTCTTTATTCCTCAGCAGCAAAAGAGAGAAATACTGTAAATATTCAAAAAAAATTCAATAATAACATAATTTACCCCAAAGGGTTAACCATATATAACTACCGTAATTAACCAATGAGAGTGTTCCCAGCATAATAGAGTCCCATGTGACCTTAAGCCACTCCTCTTTCTTTTGCTGCTGCCTCCTCAGCTAAGTACAATTTTTTCTTCTCCTGTCATTGTTGAGAAATTGTATGTGTAATTTGCACTGTTTGGGCTAATTACCCTTTATTATCTGTTTACTTGTTACAGTTGTCACAATATCCTACAAGATCTTATATAATTTCTTTCATTTTTATTTTATATTGTTCCCTATTTGTGTTTTGTATTCCCCTCCTCCCTCTGTGGTCGGTTTGTTTATTTTCCGACCGGTTTCTCTCCTTTCTTGCATTATCTGATTGCCTCATACCTGAGGCTCCCCTCACGCCGGGTACCTTCCCTCTCCGTGGTCCCGGCGGGTCGCGGCGCCAGCCGCGGCTAGTGCCGCTCGCGCATGCGCACATCGCGAGTGCGGTCATCTTGCGATTGTCGATTTTGCCGCGCTTTTACTAGGGTGGCCAATAACGCTCGCCTGGGGGGGTGGGAGTAATCTACTGTTGCTAGGCAAGTCACCGGTGCTCCCCAGGACCTTATTCCTGAGGGAACACTCGGTGAGCTTGCTCTATTGATTTATTTGTGCTTAACTTTTTAGTACACTGGTGCCTGTCAAGCTGTTTTGCTTTATTTAGTTAGCTGCTGTTCTGTTCAGCTCCCTACTACAGCCAATAGTGCCCTATTTGAGCTTCTAATTTTCTGCCTGTCATTTAGCAATATTTCTAACCATGCAATCAAATAAAATGTCTGATGTTTCTGCCTCTGCCACCAATGCCACCATAATCCGTGACCCCCTTACTGAGTTCAAAACTCCGGCAGCCATTGCAGTGTCACAGGAGTGTGACAGGAGTGTCAACGGACTCTGAGGAGTTACACTCCCTCCTGGACGTTGCTATGACGAAATCCCTGACACAAGCCCTATTTAATGCTATGGGGGCCATGTCAGACAATATCTCACATTACATTACCATGGCGCTGAAATCCCCTGAGAATAAACCGGTGGCCCCTAGTGGGCGTAAAGCCGCAAAAAAGTCCCGCCACCTGGACGACAATGCCTCCAAAACATTACAGACGGACAGGGTACGTCCTGTCACAGATCATGTGGTTGCACCACAACTAAGAGCCCCCCACCGGGCAAAATCGGTGAGGAACATGGAAAAGGGCTAGAGCCCTCATTGAATCCTCCAAATCTGAGTTGGAGCAAGAGGAGGCACAGAGCGAGTCCGATGAGGAGGACTCTGATAATCCCAGCACTTATTTTCCAGAACACAGTTCCTTGACAGATGCTGGAACAGACCCCAAAGATGGAGGGGACGAGTCTGCCCTGGTTGACCCACAGGGCGAACCACTTTTTGACCCCGACACCTTACAACACCCGAGATCCTCGGAGTGGTATCCCCTGGAACATGTAGCGAAATATATCGCTGTTCGTATTAGAAAACCACTGGACAAGGTGGCACGGAGCAAACTCCGGGCAGAATGCCCACGGCCTACTATTCCCGATATGGCATGTGCCACCCCAGATGTAGACCCCAAGATTGTCGGGTTGGAAAGCCAAAAAAGGCCTGGATTTTGCCTGGTGGAATTGCCAGGATAAGGTCCTGGATGTTCTAGGATCGATTGCAAAAATGTTCGACATGGTCGAACTTGCACTGACAGGTGGTACACCATTGGATCTAGAAGCCCTCAGGGGGTGGATACAGCGAGTCGTATGTCTGCTGGGCAACGCCAATACGGCGGTAGCCACTGAAAGGCGCAAGGCAATTTTGATAAAAATAGAGCCCAAGCAACCTAGCTATTTCAGAGCCTGCACCCCAGGCAAAAGCCCTCCTGTTTGGAGATAGTTTTGTTAAGGAGCTAGGCACATATGTAGGCACCTTTACAGCACTGGATAAAGCTCAAACCAGCATGAAATGAGTGTTCCACCAGAGAGTTTTTGGCGGGGCTGGCAGATATCGGGGCCGTCTGCCCGGCCGATCACCCCGGGGTTCATACCGGGGCTATCGAGGCCCCATACAGTCCAAGCTTACACCACCTGAGCCCAGAACTACCACACTGTTCTTCCCAGTCCTGGGCAGACTATGGCAGTCTCGAGGACCCAGAGGTTCTTCCTATGGCCGACGACCTTATGGTAAGTCCAATGCCTTGGCATCTGGCCTCGTTATCTATGGTGGGGGGCAGACTGTGTCACTTTATCAACGCATGGCGCATTCTCACTGCAGATGCATGGGTCCTTCACACGGTTTAAGGTTACTCGATAGATTTTGTACAATACCCTGTTCAAAGGCAGCCCCCCAACCGCAGTTTTTCCCACCCACAACCAATACCAGATATCTCAAGAAGTCCAGGCCTTAGCCTCCAATGGTGCAATTTCAGAAGTTCACCCTCTGACACCAGGTTTCTTAAGCAACCTCTTCCTGGTCCCCAAAAAAGGCGGAGGCACCCGTCCAGTCATCAACCTACGACCCCTAAACATGTTTGTCACATACCATCACTTCAAGATGGAAGGGATACACTCTCTCAGAGATCTCCTACTTACAAGGGACTGGATGGTCAAACTCGACTTGAAAGACGCGTACCTCACGGTCCCAATGGCCGACGAATGCCAAAACTTACTACAGTTCCAATGGAAAGAGACCTTATGGCGTTTCAAATGCCTACCGTTCGGCCTATCATCTGCACCATGGTGCTTCACAAAGCTCCTGAAACCAGTGGTCGCCCTCTTACGCAGCAGAGGAGTTCGACTCATAATATACCTGGACGATATCCTCATAATGGCACAGAACCCTCATCTACTCCATGAACATTTTTCCTAGACAAAGACTCTACTAGAAAACCTGGGTTTTCTAATCAACTGGGAGAAGTCGGTCACCAAACCCTCTCAATCAATAGAATTCCTGGGATTCACCATAGATGCTGTGAACGGAGCACTCCTACTCCCAACAGCCAAAGTAAAATCCATCAAAAAGGAAATCAGGCGGACCTTAGCACGTCCTGTTCTTACCTTGACACAGCTGGTCAGGATTGTTGGCCTCCTCTCAGCGTCAATCCAAGCAATATTCCCCGGCCCTCTGCATTACAGGGCACTCCAACGATTGAAAGCCAAGTACCTTTGCTTGGGGCACACATACTCAGACTCTGTTCCTCTCGACTGCACCGCCAAAGAGGAACTCAAGTGGTGGCTATAACACATGACAGCATGGAACGGCCGAGCGATCTTCGGCACCACTCCAGACATCATAGTAGAATCTGATGCAAGTATGCTCGGCTGGGGTGCGCGCTGTGGAGCTACCTCCACTGGAGGAAAGTGGTCCCTAGAGGAACAGGGACTACACATGAACTGTCTCGAACTGCTAGCGGGATCATTTGCCCTATGGAGTCTTTTAAATATATCGACCAATTGCTCCATTCTGTTACGCATGGACAACATATCAGCGGTCCGCTATATCAACCACCTCGGGGGCACGAAGTCAACAATACTAGCGGAACTAGCGAAAGATTTCTGGCAATTCTGCCTGGACTGCAACATCTCGGTACAAGCAGAGTACATTCCGGGGATGTCCAACATAGTGGCGGATTGGAATTCCAGACACCTACGAGATGCCAGCGACTGGCAACTGAACTCTGTCGTCTTCAGCCATTTACAATCACTCTGGGGCCCCTTGGACATTGACCTGTTCGCATCACGCTTGAACACACAGTTGCCAACGTTTTTCAGCTGGAGACCGGATCCGGAAGCTCTAGCGACGGATGCTTTCCTCCAACCGTGGCCGAATACCCGCCACTACGCCTTTCCTCCTTTCTCCCTCATTGCACGAACTCTACTGCATCTCAGACGTCACCGAACCTCCTTGATCCTCATAGCCCCCTTTTGGACGTCTCAGTCCTGGTTCCCTACACTCATGGAAATGTCCATAGACCTCCCGAGACTACTGCCAGCGACATCCGACCTTGTACTGTATGCCGACGGGAACTTACACCCCCTTCTACTTCAGGGACACCTCAAGCTCTTGGCATGGCTCCTCTCTGGGGACCCTGCTACATCCCAAATGTTCCACAAGCAACTCTGGAACTCCTGGCAGGCATTGGGCCCCAGGAACGAGGAGGTCATACCTACATGCCTGGAACGCATGGAATAGTTGGTGCATGGAACAACACGTGGATCCCATATCTGCAAATGTGAGTCAGGTTCTCAGTTTCTTTACTTCACTCTTCGACCATGGCCTGGCATATCGTACAATCAACCTATATAGATCAGCTATTTCGGCAGGCCATCAAGGCTGGAATGGACTCCAGGCAGGAAAGCACCCAGTGGTATGTCGACTTCTACGTGGCATCAAGTTTGCACGCCCACCACGACCTAAGTATGCAGCCTTGTTGGATGTTAGCCTTGTTCTTCGATTGTTTGAAAATTGGCCAAAAAATTAGGACCTTTCGATCAAACAGCTCACGGCTAAATTGGTTACACTATTATGTTTAGTCTCAAGTAAGCGTGTCTCGGATGTCCGAGCACTGGATCTAACGGCACGCTCCTTCACACCAGAAGGCGTCTCCTTCGACATATCGAGACTTACAAAGACATCCATTACATCAGTCTTCTACCCAGCTTTTCCACATAACGTTAATCTATGTCCTCAAGGAATATGAAATAAGGACTGCTTCAATTCGTGATTCTTGGTATCCAGATCTGTTTCTGGCACTCCGACAACCGCACCATCCGGTTTCTACAGTTACCATAGCTCGCTGGGTTAAATGGATCATGGAGTCGGCTGGCATTGATACCTCCACGTACGGGGTGCACTCAGTGAGGGGCGCTATGGCATCAAAAGTCTTTTCTTTCGGTTGTAGACTAGAAGACCTCCTGATTGGTCCAACGAATCTACATTCCGGGAATTCTATTTCAAACCAATTACTCATTTTCCTCTTCAGTGATCACACAGCGTTGAACTAGCATAATAGGAGCCTCCGTGTCCTTTAATAAAATTACCAGATTTTACTAATGTCATGACATAAAGTCATGATTTTATAAAGGACACGGAGGCGAGTATTATCCTGCCCGATCCAGGTAAGTGGCGCCCTCCCTGTGAATAGCCTGTCATATAATGGGCACGAGTTGTGTAATAATGTGATTTTGTTTTCACCTGATAACTAGTACTGAACTGACAGATGGGTTTCTGGTAGCTAAGGTCGTAATATGATATGGAAACAATATCCAAGAACGTATTTTACCATTTCATTTCTTGTCTTACCGCCTCCTAATTGGGTTTGTCATTCTGGTCCATGTCTGCCCATGAAAGTTTCAATCAGAAGGTTGCCAGTTATATTTGGAGCTCCGTTGCCTGAATTTCCCTGGGACTCACGGTTCTGCACATCTTTTGGTTACATCGTTTCTGTTTGAGAAGTGTTCATCGACAACATCAAAAGAAAGAGGAGTGGCTTAAGGTCACATGGGACTCTATTATGCTGGGAACACTCTCATTGGTTAATAAGTTATATATGGTTAACCCTTTGGGGTAAATTATGTTATTATTTAAATTTTGTTGAAAATTTACAATATTTCTCTCTTTTGCTGCTGAGGAATAAAGAAAGAGAATAAGCATTATAGGAGCCTAATACTCACCTCCGTGTCCTTTATAAAATCATGACTTTAGGTCATGACATTAGTAAAATCTGGTAATTACATTCCCCAGTCACCTGTGTGCACTTACTAAGACAAGAAACAAGAACTAACTCGGTAGAGATTATCCATGCGAAAGAGTGAGAATTTAGGACAATTTAATTGTCATCAGAATCTTTTTGTGTCACAATTTGTAATTTGTTAACATATTGACATAGCACAGGTACACATCATTCTAACTTGGTAACCTACCTAGGCTTAGACAGAAGGTAAGAACATCATCTTTCTTCCCAAAGCCAGGATTATTCATTTATGACCACATAAGCCAAGCTGGAAAAATAAGAAAAAAAAAATAGTAGCCCACTTTTACCAACGCATGTATTTTCTGGAAGTACTGGGTACTCTCTGTGATGTGAATTCTGGTAGCGAAGACTCCTGTTTTACAAGAGCATAAATCATGGAAGAACGGTATGCTTAACGTATCAATACGGAAAAAACGTAAGAGACCTTTTCACCAAGAAAGTATATGGTAGATGACGACAACATTATATTTCAGAATTCATCCACCCAAATATTTCCGGTTCTTATTTATTTATGGCCTATAATGAGAAATTTGAAGACAGTATGATTTATTTTTTTATGTTTTATTACTGATTTTATAATGGCAAGATCCATTGTATAATGCTATGTATTTTAAGGATTTTTTTTTTTTTTTCAAAACAAATTTCATATTGCCCTTGCTCTGTCTGCTCGGACATGACCACTTACAGCCCCATCACAGAGTCCATCCATGCATATTCCTAAGATACACGGCAGAATTCCAATTGGACAAATAAATCCAGTTAAAAAAATCTTATCCCTTTTTAATATGCGTTTAACCCCTTAAGGACCAAACTTCTGGAATAAAAGGGAATCATGACATGTCACACACGTCATGTGTCCTTAAGGGATTAATAGTGGTCTTACTTGGCTGGTCTGTCAACAATAAGAAATTAATCCACCAAAACCTCTGGGGTTTTTATTCAGTGAAACAGTGACATCAGAGCAACACATAACATTTCAGTTTGCTCCTCCAAGCAGTTAGTCGTTTATATTTAATTTTCCCTAACCTGACAAAATTCTGCTCCTCTCAACATTGCTTCCTCTGCCTGCTACTTTTAATCCCGTGCCAAGCTGATACATGCTAACACTCTTTCCTCAAGGATTAAAGACTAAGCACACCAGCGTGAGCAGTAAAACCTAATTTTGTTACGTTGTAATACATTATATATTCAGAGTTTTGGAAGATTTTCTTGCAAACCCAAGTGGCAATTTGTACAATCCGAGAATGTTTATATTTATTGACATGCTAAGCCTGTCTAAAATCAGCTTGTCTGTGCAATTCAGAGGAGTTTCATTTTCCCTATTAATAAAACATTTGAGATCCGCATGTATGGCGCTCCTATAGAATGTTGTATTTATAAAAAAAAAAAAGTTAAATATATTCGCCAAACAATTCATAAAGCCACTACCTGGAAACTGAATATAATGGTATTTAAATAAAACATGCTCATGGTATTTTGTGTTCAAGAATACAAGTGAGGGGAGAATGTGAAAATCAAATTATCATATAAAATAATGTCTATTGTTATGCTGAAACACATTATTGTGCCGAAAATGCATTTACGTGGAGAGGCCAAGAAAGCACACAATACAATATAAGGATTGACGTACGTCAGAAAAACTTAGAGCTGTACTGTCACTTTAGAGACTTAGAAAACCAGACAGGGTTTATTAACTAAACTCAGAATTGTAGAAAGTTGATATATGAATGTTAGAATTTAGGCTAAAATAGCCAAAGTGTGACTATAACGGAATTGGACAATGGCACCTAAGTTTGAGGAAATTTTGACAGTTGAACTGACAGAAATTCAGAGCGATTCCAAAGTAAATTGAAAATGTAAGGCCTAAATAGACACCTTTCTCAGCTATTTTTGCCTTAAATTTGCAATTAATTTAGAATTTCCTGACAATTCTCACGTTAATCAATAACCCTGTCATGGTGCATTTCAATAAAATTCCTACACCATCAACAAGATAAGACACGTCAGGGACCACTCAGTGTTATATAGTTGCTACCATCTAACAAATTATGACAAATGTTGAAGCCTCAAGCAGCCTCTACCAGTCTCCCTATTTCTCATCTCTCCTAATAGCTGATGGAAGCGACGTTGTCTCTTACGGTATGAAATAGTGTGTTAGCAAGAAGATCTATGGAATACCAGACAAGTGCAGTGGCGTCTCTAGGATTCATTTTTAGGGGGGGCACATGGTGGGCCAGGGACAAAAGTAGGGGGGCACATTTAACCCCGCCCTCGCCGCAGTTTGACCCCGCCCCTGCCGCATGTTAAGCCCCGCCCCCGACACAATGTGTTTTTTTGTTTTTTTTTATAATCCCTGGTGGAGGATTCATTATTTTCCACCAGAGATTATTAAAAAAAAAAAACATTCCCTTGATATAGTGCCATAGTTGCCAACATTTGAGAAATTGGGACATTCAGCGCTCCCTGTACAGTGTTGCTCTCTGTATAATACATGGCTGTGTGTATAATATCCTGGGACAGTCAGTGCTCCCTGTATAGTGTTGCTCTCTGTATAATACATGGCTGTGTGTATAATATCCTGGGACAGTCAGTGCTCCCTGTATAGTGCTGCTCTCTGTAAATACAGATCTGTTTGTGTATAATATCCCAAGATAGAGAGCAGCACTATACAGGGAACAATGATTGTCCCAGGATATTATACAGACACAGACCTGTATTATACAGAGAACAGCACTATAGTATTATACAGATATCTGAGCATATATCCCATGTCACAATCTCTAGACTACAAGTACATGTCAACAGCAGCTCCCAGATGCGTGTAACAGGCTAAAGTGTGCGGCAGCTCACACAGATGATTCAGCGGTAAAGCGCACTGGCTGGCAGAGCCAAACTGGAAAGCAGCCCTGGAAAAAAAATGTATGCCATTCCTACAGGTCTAATATATATATATATATATATATATATATAGTACAGTGAGCACACAAGCTCACTGACATGCGCAAATAGGCTCACTGACAGACAAAAAACTCTCTGACTCGCACACAGGCTTACTACAGACAAACTCACTTGTATAAACACAAGGCTCACTGCAAAGAAGTTCAGGGACACACACATGCTCAATAAATAGAAGCTCACTGACACACACAAGCAGTACCATCTTAACAGCATTAAGGGCCCCCGGGCAAAGCAGTGCACTGGGGCCCTTCCTACACAACAACTCACAGGAATAAAAATTGTAATTATTGATAGACTGCTGAGTACATACACACAGTACACAAATACGAACACCGAGAAACTTCTAAATACACACACACAGATGTTGCTGAATGCACACAGACGTTGCTGAATGCACACAGGCTGATTTTTACACTTACACACAGACTGCTGAATCCAACACACATACAGATTGCTGAGTCCATACACACATACAGACTGCTGAGTCCATACACACACAGACTGATGAGTCCATACACACACACACACACTGCTGAGTCCATACACACACACAGATACACAGACTGCTAAATCCATACACACACACACAGACTGCTTAGTCCATACACACACACAGACTGCTGAGTCCATACACACACATTTACTGCTGAGTCCACACACACACACACACACACACACACAGACTGCTGAGCCCATACACACACACACACACACAGACTGCTGAGTCCATATATAAACACACACACACACACACACACACACACAAACACAGACTGCTGAGTCCATACACACACAGACTGCTAAATCCATACACACACACAGACTGCTTAGTCCATACACACACACAGACTGCTGAGTCCATACACACACATTTACTGCTGAGTCCATACACACACACAAACAAACACACAGACTGCTGAGTCCATACACACACACACACACACACACAGACTGCTGAGTCCATACACACACACATACACACAGACTGCCGAGTCCATACACACACACACACAGTGGGCTGAGTCCATACACACACACACACACACACACAGTGGGCTGAGTCCATACACACACAGACTGCTGAGTCCATATATACACACACACACACACACACACACACACACACACACACACACACACACACACACACAGGGAGTGCTGAGTCCATACACACACACACACAAACACAGACTGCTGAATCCATACACACAGACTGCTGAATCCATACACACAGACTGCTGAGTCCATACACACATACAGACTGCTAAGTCCATACACACAGACACACACACAGACTTCTGAGTCCATACACACACACATACTGCTGAGTCCATACACACACAGACACAAAGACACACAAACAGACTGCTGAATCCATATACACACACACAGACTGCTGAGTCCATACACACATACAGACTGCTAAGTCCATACACACAGACACACACACAGACTGCTGAGTCCATACACACACACACACATACTGCTGAGTCCATACACACACACAGACAGACTGCTGAGTCCATACACACACACAGACTGCTGAGCAGGGCTGCCATCAGAAATTTTAGGGCCCCTGACACAGCTCAAGATCTGGGCCTCCAGGGCCAGCCCCGAGCTGCCCACAAGGATGAAGGGTGTGTGTGTGTATAGTGGATGTAGAATGTGTGTCATGGATGCAGTGTGTATAGTGGATGTAGAATGTGTGTAGTGGATGCGGTATGTGTGTCATGGATGCAGTGTGTATAGTGGATGCAGATTGTACGTTTTGTGTAATGTATGTAATGTTTGTATGCATGCATTAGATGCAGAGTGTGTGTAGTGAATGTAGGTGTGTATAGTGAATGCAGAGTGTGTGTTTTTGTAGTGGATGTAGTGTGCATAGTAAATGTAGTGTGTATAGAGCATGTAGTGTGTTTGTAGTGAATGTAGTGTGTTTGTAGTGAGTGCAACGTGTGTAAAATGAATGCAGTGTGTGTGTGGTGCAAAGTGTGTTTAGTTAATGTAGTGTGTGTGTGTGTGTAGTGCAGAGCGTGTTTAGTAAATGTAGTGTGTAGTGAGTGCAACGTGTGTATAGTGAATGTAGTGTGTGTGTGTGTAGTGCAAAGTGTGTTTAGTACATGTAGTGTGTGTGTAGTGCAGAGTGTGTTTGTTTGTAGTGAGTGTAGAGAGTGTATAGTGAATGTAGTGTGAGTATGTGTAGTGCAGAGTGTGTTTAGTGAATGTAGTGTGTGTGTTTGTGTATGTGTAGTGCAAAGTGTGTATAGTGAATGTAGTGTGTGTGTGTAGAGCAAAGTGTGTTTAGTGAATGTAGTGTGTGTGTAGTGCAGAGTGTGTTTAGTGAATGTAGTGTGTGTGTAGTGCAGAGTGTGTTTAGTGAATGTAGTGTTTGTAGTGAGTGCAGAGTGTGTTTAGTGAATGTAGTGTGAGTATGTGTAGTGCAGAGTGTGTTTAGTGAATGTAGTGTGAGTATGTGTAGTGCAGAGTGTGTTTAGTGAATGTAGTGTGTGTGTAGTGCATAGTGTGTTTAGTGAATGTAGTGTGTGTGTAGTGCAGAGTGTGTTTAGTGAATGTAGTGTGTGTGTGTGTGTAGTGCAGAGTGTGTTTAGTGAATGTAGTGTGTGTAGTGCAGAGTGTGTACTTGTAAGGATGCAGTGTATGTGTAAAATAGGGGGGAGGGGAGTATTTTTTTTTATTTATTTGTGTATATTTCAAATTTCCCCCCCCTCCCTGGTTCTTTCTGTGCCAGGGAGGGGGGAGATCGCATTCCCTGGTGGTCCGGTGGCATGGTGGAGCGAGCCAGCTGCGTTACATTGAAGAGGGGGCCCAGCAGCACACACTGTCTTCCTTTCCAGCTCCTCTCTGACTAACTCTCGCAAGACAGGTCTGCGTGCTGTGCGGAGCGTTGCCATGGTAACCCATGGCAACGCGCTGGCGGCCGCAGGGCGTAGGGAAGTTAGACAGAGAGCAGCTGGAAAGGAGGACAGAGTGTACTGCTGGGCACCCTCTTCAATGTACAGGTAGCAGGGGGCCCTCTGTGTACATATATTTAGAAAAATTATATATAAGTGCACATAAGGAATGTGGGGCTCGGACTGCCAGAGTAGTTCGGGCCCCCCAGGACCGCCGGGCCCATGACAACCGTTATGGTTGTTATGCCCTGATGGCGGGCCTGCTGCTGAGTCCATACACACACACATAGACTGCTGAGTCTATACACACACAGAGTGCTGAGGAGGGTGAGGGGGGGGAGGGATGAGGGGGGTGAGGGATGAGGGGGTGAGGGATGAGGGTAAGGGATGAGGCTGAGGGGGGGATGAGGCTGAGGGGGGTGAGGGATGAGGCTGAGGGGGCTGAGGGATGAGGCTGAGGGGGGTGAGGGATAAGCTGAGGGGGGTGAGGGATGAGGCTGAGGGGGGTGGGGGTGAGGCTGAGGGTAGTGAGGAGTGAGGCTGAGGGGGGTGGGGGGTGATGCTGAGGATGGTGAGGGGGTGATGCTGCGGGTGGTTGGGGTGGGGGGGTGATGCTGAGGATGGTGAGGGGGGTTATGCTGAGGATAGTGAGGTGGTGATGCTGAGGGTGGTGAGGGAGGGTGATGCTGAGGGTGGTAAGGGAGGGTGATGCTGAGGGAGGGTGATGCTGAGGGTGATGCTGAGGGTGGTGAGGGAGGGTGATGCTGAGGGTGGTGAGGGAGGGTGATGCTGAGAGTGGTGAGGGAGGGTGATGCGGAGGGTGGTGGAGTGGTGAGGCTGAGGGTGCTGAGGCTGTGGGTGGTGGGGGGTGCTGAGGCTGAGGGTGGTGGGGGGTGCTGAGGCTGGTGGGGTGGTGAGGCTGAGGGTAGTGAGGGGGTGAGGCTGAGGGTGGTGGGGAGGGTGGTGAGGCTGAGGGTATTGGGGAGGGTGAGGAGGCTGAGGATATTGGGGAGGGTGGGGAGGCTGAGGTTATTGGGGAGGGTGGGGAGGCTGAGGTTATTGGGGAGGGTGGGGAGGCTGAGGGTGGTGTGGGGTGCTGAGGGTTGTGGGGTGCTGAGGGTGGTGGGGGTGGTGGGGAGGGTGGTGAGGCTGAGGGTGGTGGTGAGGGTGGTGAGGCTGAAGTTGGTAGGGAGGCTGAGGGTGGTGAGGCTGAGGGTGGTGGGGAGAGTGGTACATACATACAGACACACAAACTTCTTCCTCACTAGCAGGCAGACAGACAGACACACACACACACAAGCACATTAAGCAAGCCTACCTGTCACTGGAGGCTGTTGCTGGGGGTCAGGCAGCCATCTTTCATCCTTTCCAGCAGCAGCATGGGCTGCTGCTTAACGGCGGGGGCGGGGCTTGTGTGCGGGAGGCGGGCTTCGTTTGGGGGCGGGGCCTGTGCCGGGGAGCCTGTCAGTGCTCCCTCCAGCCACAGACAGCCAGCCCCCTGCACAGTTCCAGCTGCTCTGCCCTGAATTCCCTCGGGCTGTAACAGGCTGTTACAGCCCGAGGGAATATAATTTAAACACCTAGCCAGTAGGTTGCTGGCATTTGGGGGGGCACAAGGGGGGGCACAGCATGATGTAGGGGGGGCCATGGCCCCCTCTGGCCCCCCCCTAGCGACGCCACTGGACAAGTGACAGCACTGCTTTAATAGTTATATATGGACAGTGTATTACATTGCAACTAATGTCTAGATCAACTCAGGCACTTAAAGGGAAACGCCACTGCCCAAATAAATATAAATAAATGTCACAGTTTAGTAGATATACCCCTAATGAAAACATGCATGCCTTTCATTATACACATTTGGATAATATCTAAAAACCGCTTGCAAAAGCTAGCTCTCGTGACTGCACCCTTTGTAAGCCCTCCCCTTCTAACCCCGCCCAGACTTTCTGTGTGTGTCCAATCACAGACTTCCCAATGCAGCTCAATGAGAAGGCTTTGCAAGGCAGGTGTTCTGAGCAATTGCTGCCTCTCAAGTTTAGCTCCACTGAGCTAACCAAAACAGGAAGTAACAGGACCTGATGTCTGCTTGACAGCCAGGGAGGTTCTAATAAGGTTCCTGTACTCTGACTGCGTACCTCCACCAAGTCCGCTTCGTCTACACCTTCATCTCCACCTTCAGGGACCCTGGAAAGCTTCAGACACAGACGCCAAAGCTTGACTGGGGTCTCCCCGGAGCTCTTCAATCCGATCAGGTTGCAGCTCTTTCCTTCCAGGCAGGCATTGTCCCCTCTGCCTATTACTCTGCAGCATTCCTTTTGAGCTTTTTAGGTATTTTTACTCAATTGAAGACCAGTAAAGCTAATAAATAATTCAGCTCTGCTATTCTAATCTAGAATTTGCCAGTCAATAAAACCCTTCAAACAGAAAGAGCAGAATTGTGCAAGCATAATCAGGGTTGTTGGTTACAGAATGCAAACATATGACACTATAATGACTTTTTAATGCATTTCAATACGTACATTAGTGGTTGAGGATAATTTAGCTAAATGTAGCTAACCTCAAGTCCGGTTTATACAGAATACACTATAGTGATCACTATATATAGGGTGAAGTAGAGGCAAAAAAAATGCCTACAAAATTCAAAATCTAAACAAAGAAAAAATTAGACCTGTGCTGCAGATGCACCACACTGAAGTCCCAACAGTGTATATACAACCAAAAAACAAACACGAGTCCTGCGCATCCAGTATAGTTGTGCACACCCAGGTGCTACCACAAGTGATTTGAGGACAAAGTTAATGCAGCAAACGTTTCGAGCAGCAGCCCTTTCTCAATGCTAATAACAGGACAATCACAGCAGCAATTAAATTAGGTTGAGCAGCAGTTAGTCAGATAGAGGTAGTTATCTGTAAGCCCCTTTAGACAACATTTGACCTTCATTGTGACTTAGTTTTATTGTAGGAGAGGGAAGGGATGGATAGCAGTTGTGAATCAATGTCAGCCGACAGCTGCTGGAGGTCAATAGAGTTAAGGTTCCTCCTGAGCTGAGAGGCGTTGGGCTGAGGTTGTTGGGTGAGGGGGTCTGTCCCAATCGATAATAATAAAAACACCTTTATTATAGGGTATAAATTCCCCCAAATGATAAAGGAAACTTATATAAAATACTAACACATCTAATAGAACATATAGGGGAGATAGTAATTTATATATCTGGGATAGGAGTGAACAAATAGATTTAAAGATAGTGCATGGTTCAGTCCTCAGATGTATCCGTATAACATAAGGTTCCTGTTGAGAATCTATATAATATATATAAGGTGGATTGAAGCTCCTAATAATGAGAGAAACCAAGAACCCTATGAACAAAAGGATTATCTCTTCCAAGTAAAGCTACTACTTAATATGATACAAAGTAAAAGATAGATACAATTTAGACACTAAAGCCTTAATGAAGTATCCATTAAAGTATCCAGGAACGAGCAATATGTTGTTGCTTCCTAAAAAGATAGCATAGACTTGCTTTGCAGAGATATCTGAGCTGAAACGAACTATCTATTGTAAACAGATTGCTCAAAGATGCTATTGCATAGACCTCCGTCTATCCCATCTATCTCCCCCCACCCAGTGAGCACACAAACAGTGCTGGTGATCAAGTTTAAAAAAGCATAACCTAACGCACGTTTCGGCGCTATGCAAGCGCCTTTTTCAAAGGTAAATATGATACTGGCACTATTTGTTCACTCCTATCCCAGATATATAAATTACTATATCCCCTGTATGTTCTATTAGATGTGTTAGTATTTTATATAAGTTTCCTTTATTTTGGGGGGGAATTTATACCCTATAATAAAGGTGTTTTTATTATTATCGATTGGGACAGACTCCTAGAACCTTTCCTTGGTGCTCCCAGGCTTATTTAGGCTTGGGACCACCTTCAGTCTAAATATTTGTTATATATCCAAGGGTTAACCCCTATCTAAGGTTCTATGGACACACTATAGATCCCGTTTATCGGGAATCTTACCATTTTGTGTTTACATTACAGCCTAGGTGACAACTCCACTGGCCACTCCCTAGAAAGTTGCTAGAGGTGCTTCCTGGGGCAGTGCTGCACAGTGTGTCTGCATGGAGACACTAAACTGTCCTCATAGAGCTGCATTGATTCAATGCATCTCCATGAGGAGATGCTGATTGGCCAGGGCTGTGTTTGACTTGTGCTGGCTCTGCCCCTGCTCTGCCTCCATGACAGTTTCCGCCAATCCTATGGGAAAGCATTGTAATTGGATCAAATAATCATTTCTGATGATGTCAACAAAACAGGTAGAGGCAGCAGCTGCAGACTTGAATACAAGTAAGATTTTACTATATTTAGAGGGTCAAAGGGGGTTGGGGAGGGAGGGGCTAGATGGTGTTCTTAACACTATTGGGGCAGAAATTCAGGTTTGTGTTCCTGACCATATAAAGTTCATTTAAACTTTATTTAATGTGATTAATCAGCCACATTTTTTAAAATCTGCGTTTATTCAATTATGGAAGCATACCTTACTTCGCTCGAAAAAGCCTTTCCATTAAAGGTATTATTTCCTTAAGTGTACAAATGAGTCTGAAGAAGCCATCTAAGTTCTTATCAGAAGTGACCTTTTAATCAACCCTGAATAAATACAAGGGTAAAACCGGGCGTCCTAGCCTAGTTTCTGTCTTTCATTTGAAAACATGTCATAGGAAGCAGAAGAGTTAATTTTGGTCAATAATTAATTTAATTTGTCATTCTTTCATGCCGATTGCAAAATAAAGCCATTCAGGTTTTTTTTTCTTACTCTTCTCATTTTTACATATGATAGGAAGCAAGGTCAGACACAATAATTATGATTAAGGGCATATATATCGTAACCATAACAACAATCTCTTTCCACATCTTACTTTGCAGTTTTTCTTTGTGCAAGGCTGATTAATTACTAATCGAAATATGTAACCCTTCAAACAAAATTATTTTTTAAAGATCTTTGTAGCACATAACACTGCTTATGTTCCTGGCTGCATTACTTCCTCAGTTTATAGTTATTAGCTTTAAAAGCTTTAAAAAGAGAGATACATTGCTTAGAGATAAGAAGATGTAGATTTTATCAAGAGCAGATGATAAACTTGTGGAATAATTTAGTATATATTATTATTATTTTTTAATTTGTCAAAAGCAATGATAATTAGACTTTTGTACCAATTTGGTTTGCATTTGTTTTTAAATAAACTGAAATACTATATGGATGAATCATTTAATTTATTTTGTGATTCATGCTTCATGGAAAAAAAACATGATTACTGGGGAGTGGAGCCTGGCTTCTGTGCAGAGCAGATGTGCAGAATCAGAGCACTTACATTTTGAGCAGATTTTGGGCTGATAATCCCGGCAAACTATCAATAAAACTCATCAACGAGCGCTATTTGTGTCCAAGGTTCATGGTAGAATGATCAGAGGCTTCACATAAGTCTACAACCTGCCATAGACCCGAGAATCTCTGCAGCGGCCTACGAAGGACAGCACTGGGGAGTAGCGGCTGATCTCTTTGCTCTCAAGTCTCTGGTTTGGTCTCACTGCTATTCCATCTGCCCTCTGGACCGGTGTGGGTTATCCAGGTCCCCAATGGGCTTTCTTGGGCTACTCACTCTGCACTTACTTTGGGTTCCAGGTTGTTTACTAGCTGTTCTCCTATTGTGATGTGCATACAAAATGGTGGCTGCCTTTCCACCTGTAGACCAGGGCCTGAGCCCACATCAAAGGCTTCACTGCAGCTCCCAAAGATATACTCTGCAAAAAGCTTGATGCAGTCTTCCTGAGCTTTTGGGCAAAACTCCATGATTTTGCACAGGCTACCGTGATAGGGCAGCCTGAAGATATCACAGTAAGTATGAAGCCAGAGCAGAACGGGCCTCATTGGTGGATTCCTGTCTTGCCTGCGCCTACTCAACCTGATGTCTGCCCACCTGGGCCGAGAGCCCCTCGAGACACAGCCTCATTACAACTGTGGCAGATCATCTGCCGATAGCGTTTTTCACCATCCAGATCCTCCACTTACCCCAGCAGGAGCGGATCCAGAACCTAATCTCGGGAGGGGCACTGGTAAATTAAGAAACCATTGTGCCATTGTGCCCTCCCAGGGAATAGGAACAGTAGTTGGGAATAGGGGCAGTAGAGTGTGTGTGTGAGGGGTGCAGTGTGTGTGGAATGCGGTGTGTATGTGAGGGGTGCAGTGTGTGTGTATAGGGGAGTATTGTGTGTGTGAGGGGTGCAGTATGGTTATGGGGCAGGAGGGATGTATGGAGGGCAATGTGTGTGTGTGTGTGTGTATGGGGGTGCAGTGTGTGTATTGGGGTGCAGTGTGTGAGGGGGCAGTGTATATGTATTAGGGACAGTGCTGTGTGTGTATTGGGGCAGTGGTGTATGTGTATTGGGAGCAGTGTGTGTGTGAGTATTGGGGCAGTGTGTGTGTGTGTGTATTGGGGGGCAGTATGTGTGTGTATTTAGGGAGGGTGTGCGTGTATTTAGGGAGGGTGTTGTGTGTGTATTGGGGGCAGTGTGCGTGTGTGAGTATTGGGGGCAGTGTTGTGTGTGTATTGGGGAGCAGTGTGTGTGTATTGGGGAGCAGTGTGTGAGGGGTGCTGTGTGTGTGTGTGTATTGAGGGCAGTGTGTGTGTATTGGGGGCAGTGTGTGTGTGTGTTTAGGGAGGGTGTGTGTATATTGGGGGGCAGTGTGTTTGTGTATGTTGCGGAGCAGTGTGTGTGTATTGGGGGGCAGTTTGTGTGTGGGGAGTTATTGGGGGTTGGGGAGCAAATAAATAAATATATACGTTTTTTACATTTTTTTTAAAATAAATAATTGTTATATCTCCCCTCCCTTCTTACCTTTGCTGAGGGAGGGAGGGGGAGGGGAATATTTCCTGCAATTCCTGGTAGTCTGGTGGAAAATCCCTGGCGGTCCTAGTGGTGTGAGTGAACTCTAGCCTGCAACTTCTGAGGCTAGAGTTCATTCTAGCCTACAGCTCCTGAGGCTAGAGTTCACTCTGGCGAGAACTGGAGTGCTGCTGTGGTAACCACAGCAATGCTCTGTGCTCGCGATAGAAGGACCCGGGGGAGCTGCAGGGTGAGCTCCCAGGTCCTCTCTCCCTCCACTGCCGGCTGCCGGCAAAGTGCCTGCGGACCCTGGGAATACCTTAGTCTGTGGAGTTATGATGCTGACCCTCACAAAGGCCTTGGGCTGTAGAAGAGCCCTGCACATGCACAACCCTTCGGTTACTCACCTGGACTTTACTAGTCCCACACCAACTCAGCAGCCTGTTGGAATTGGCTGTAACCGGTACCGGTCTGCAGCATGAGAGGACAAAACCCAAATCGCCCATAACAAAAATATTGTACACACACACACACACACACACACACACAATCTCTGTTAAAGGAGAACTGCTATTTCTAGAATTTACACCATTGAATAACACATAGAAAAATATCTATAGCTTGTGTAAACAGCATTTTCATATGATGCTCCATTTTATTTTAAATGTAGATTATTATTATTTAGAAAATTACATCACATTCTGGTTAAGTCCTGGCACAGTCAAAGCACACATTGCATTGGAGGAGGAGAAATTTGTACACTAATCTGTATGCTTTCTCTGTGTTGACTGCCAGGTGCAAAGTAGCAAAACATCAAATGGGCAACCAGAGATGGTGCTATGTAAGGTATATAGTGCATATGAAATTGTTAGGAGGTAGCCAACCTCATGATATACAATGTAATTCATATTTACATTGTGTATCACAAGGTTTGCTACCTCCCATCCCATTCGACTCCTCACTTCACATACCATCTCGTATGGCCAGCTTGTCACTTTGCCTGTTGAATATTGAAGAGCTTTTAGTTTATGGAGCTCTGGTGGTGCTGAAATGACTCTCAACTTCTTTTTTTTTTTTCACGGTTTTTGGTGGAGGTGTAGACTGCCAGGTGCAAAGGACAGAGTTTACAACAAAGGCTGTTAGGGAGCTAGGGTGGAAGAACCCGGTAACAGGGTAACAAAATTGCAAATTTCTCAGTTTAATTTTTTTGTGCCTCATAAATACATATATTTTAATGTAGGTGTGATGGAGCTCCCGAACTCTGACTGAGTACCTCCGCCAGTTCTGCTTCCTAGCTGCTTTTAGAGACATTGAAACACTTCATCTGAGAAGTTATTTCACCCTGGGTCGCCGAGAACTTCTCCCACCCTGCACCAGGCTGCAGATCTTGCCTTCCAGGCAGTTATCATCCCCTCTGTCTTTGCCTCTTCAGCTTCTATCCAAGACAGGTATCCACACCTCTGCCTGCACTGTGACCAGCTGTTGCCTTTACATAGGCACTTGTGTTTCTCAGTCCTAGTGCTTCTAAACTTGCCCCAGGATCCAGAGACCATGCAGTCAGCCAACAGGTCAGAAGACTCTGTTACTGTGATCCCTGAATAACAAACCAAAACACGCAGTTCCAGATGGAACCAACACACTCAGCTCTATTTTTACTCAGGACTAACCCATATGCTCATTACATCAAACTTACGTGGACAAAATCAATCTAATAAAAATAACCAAATCACATGGAGAAACATTAAAATTAAAACATTAACATATTTATGTTCTGCCTGCAGAATTCAAAATATACAAATCTACCCAAATATGCAAATTAGCAAGCCTTGCTTTTCAGTAGTGCATATAGCTCATATAGCTGCAAAATCATTAAAACCAGGCTCCACAGCTAAATCCACCCGGTTAGTTGAGAACATCAGCAGGAAAGGAGAGCACACAAAACATTTAACAACAAACAATTTACATTATACACACCAGTGGATAGTCCCAAATAATCACCATTGATAAACACATCATTAGACATGCTTGTACTGTGCAAAGTGCTCTCAGGGCTTTGGCACTACGCACAAACAGTTCAATGGCCCTTTTCCCACTTTCGCTCTTTCTAGGGCTGATCCACCCTTGTTGTGTTACGGTACCCCCTATCCCCTCTCCTGAAATCATACCTCACAGTATTGGGAGGTATGTGCATGAATACATACAAGACTATTTGTGGGTAGGCATGCGTGTTTGCACAAGAGTTAGTGTGTGCAGTTGTGCATGTATGAGGATGAGTGTGAGTGTGCGTGAATGTAACTGTCAGAATGTGCATGTGTGTGCCACACTGCTAAAGAGAAGAGAAAGACAGGTGGCAGACAACAAGAGAAGACAAACTAAACAAAGCACTAAATATACATTTTAAAATATTTTATCACTGAGCAGACAAACTAGTTTAGTATAAAATGCTGTTTATGGAGCCCATACGTAAAGGCACTCTAGCGTCACACAGACCATTTCATCTCAATGAAGTGGTATGGGTACAGGGGTCCTGTCATTTTAATGTAAAATGTTGCATTTTTTTTAAACTCTAATGTTTACATTGCATGGTTAACACACCACTAGTGGCTGTGTTCCTGATTGCCACAAGATACGCTACCACGGCATTGACTAAATAGTATGTGGTCACGTGGTCCAGAAGTGAAATTGATGTCATGCCTACTAGATGAGGTAAAGGCACCAGGTGAGTGGTGTAGTGCAAAGCTATGTATACTTACAGTAGGTAAGCATTAAATACAATGTTTTCCTATACTGCTCATGCATATCAAGTCCCTAATGATCCTCAATGAGGAACGTTGAATTGGACCTCGCGGAGGAGGCCATGTCTCCTTAGTGATGTTGCTTGCGGCAGAAAGGTGAGCAGTGCTGAGGTAGTTTCCCCACTGGAAAAAGGTAAGTAAATAATTCTATTAATTGTTATGTCACACGACTGTGGGGTGGGGAGGACCTATATAGATATAGGGACAGGGGAACTATACAGTTAGAAACAAAGGTTTGCATTCCTAACGTTATATTCATTTAACAATAAAAAGCAAAACAAAATGTATTCAGATTTTTTATATTTTCCCACCGTATATAGTTATAGTATATTTACATGGAATTGCTGTCCCTTTAATTTCCAAGAATCGTCTAATTGCATTCCTCGATATGCCTAATGCACTTCCAATTACTTGTACTAGGCTGGCTTGATTCATTATACTGTGTTCATTGCTATTAAATGTAGGAATTTGTTCTTTTCCTTATATTTAATTAGCCAGCTTGTGCATATAAGGGTTTTATAATTAGGTATTGTGTAATATGTTGCTTTGGAATACAATGATCTTTCATGCACTCTTAGTTGGTTTTCAAGCAGTAGTATCTTTCTAAATAAATCCATATACCTTACCCTAGCACTAGGTACTGAATATTGGATGAGCAAGTTAGGTCAATGACAACAAATATACAGATTTTTATAAACAAAGTTGGATCTGGGACACATAACACACTAGACAAGGATGTCTCCAAAACCCATTAAGGCCAAAAAGGAAATAGAATTAACTATGAGAATGAATTGGAGTTGGGACTGAGACATTCAATGGTCTGTCTAGACTTAGCTCTGAAGTAGGATGCTTTAAATAGCAGGAGAATAAGAGATGTGAACCAGGATTGACCAAACAATTGGATGTTTTTCTTCTGAGAACTTAGCAAGGTAAGTATCAACAGAGCCTGTGAGTCAGAGGGCTAAGGAACGGAGTCTTTCTTTATACAGACTCAGAATCTAACTAGACTGTTACAATTAAATCAATCATTGTTATCACTAAATAGCAGATTCCTTTTACCATCTTTGTAGTGACCTACAAAAGGCCATCAATTTAACAGAGCTCTCTGATGGAAGATATAGTCTTTCATCTCTAAGTTCATTTTTCCCATGCTATTTCAAGGCTAATTTGTTGTTGGAATAATAACATAGTGAAGCTCATGCCTACAGTAGACCAAGTGGAAGGTTTTATTAAGACTTCTACACAAACCTTGACCTGTCTGCAAAAGGGATTGGTTCCCCATGTTTCCTGCACCGATTATCACTGAATGGTACAGCACATTCCATTTCTAAATGGAAAATAAAAGAATCTTTGTAACACAGCATAAAATACATATATTGCTCAAACCTGCATGATTAGGAAGAATGCTCAGAACATTTAAAGGCAGTAAATGTATATGTAACTGTGAATCTCATCCTGACCATCGCATACCACCGGTACATGAAACAAGGTTCTATGGGCATTATTGAAACTAGGTTTAAATAGCGCTTGAACCATATAATATAGAATTATTGGTATTACTTCCCGTTTCATTATATTGATTTGAATCCTGATAAACCTGATCTGATTCGTTTTTCTTTGGAAAGCGTTGGTGAGACAGCTCATAGGAACGGTAAGTTTGGTAACAATGTTATCCTCACATTTGATAGGACAGGACATATTTGTTATAAACATTAACATTTGTTGTTGGTTACCTTTTTCCCCCTTTCGTCTTCTACCCTTCACAACTCTCCTCTGTCCTTCATCTCTCGTCCAGTTTTTGGAAATGCTGTTTTTAGCTTGGGTAGCAGTTTCACTTATGATTTTTAAATAAACTGCTATAAGTACTAAAATACCCTGCAATATTTATGTGCCAAGACTACCAATTTCAGATTAAACCTGGAAATAAATGTTTTACTTTGTCTCAGAATTGGTCTGAGCAATACAACCAGTCAACTGCCATTTTGTTACAATACCAGTCCAGCCTGTGGCTTGTGGTGCTTCTTGTTGCTGCTCATTCATGCATGTGGGGAGCAAAAGCTAGAATGTTTGGTCCGATCACACAGGGCTATTGTAGCTCAAATGGCTGAAAAACTTAATGCTGGCCATGCTAGAAAATGTGTCAGAACACACAGTGAATCACAGTTTCCTGCATATGATGCTGCATAGATGCAAACCAGTCAGAGTGCCCATAATGAACCCTGTGCCCCACCGAAAGGGCCTTCAATTGGGACATGAACGTCACAACTGGATGATGGAGCAATGGAAGAACGTTGTCTGGTTTGTTGAATCAAATTTTCTTTTAGATCAGGTGGATAGCCGGGTGGGTGTTTGTCGTTTACTTGGGGAAGAGGTGGCAGCAGGGTGCATTATGGGAAGAAGGCAGGCCAGTGGAAGTAGTGTTATGCTCTGGGAAACCTTGGGGTCTGGCATTCATGTTGATGTTACTTTGACACGTGCCATCTACCTAGAGATTGTTGCAGAACATGTAGATCCCTTCATGGCAGTGGCTTCTTCAAGCAGGATAATGCCCCCTGCCAGATTGCAAAAACTGCCCAGAAAAGCTTTGAGAAACATGATAAAGAGTTCAAGGTATTGCCTTGGACTCCACATTCCCCGGATCTCAATCCGATTGAGCATCTGTGGGTTGTGCTGGAACAACAAATGCAATCCATGGGGGGTCCACCATGCAACATGCAAAATTTAAAGGATCTGCTGGTTCCAGATAAGATACTACAGGACACATTCTGAGGGCTTATGGAGTCCATGCCACAATGCAACAGAACTACTTTACCAGCTCGAGGAGGACATACAATGATATCAGGCAGGCAGTTTTAATGTTGTGGCTGATCAGTGTTAATATGTTTGTGCGCGATGGACAAATTCACTGTTCCATACTTGGCTGAAAATTTAATTGTGTTTGCTGTATGTTTTCATTAGTAAATGATCTTTAATAACTGTTACCTGAACTAAAGCAGTCACTCATTAACCTTAAAACTAATTTTTCTGGGAGTACTTTTATGACTAATGACATTTTTAATTACCTTGAAAAAAAATACATTGGTTGAAACTAGAAAAATAATGTATTGAATCCAGTTGCACTTTTTTTTATCATTTTGTTCCAACCGCTATTGAAAGCAAATGAATTCCTTAATAATGACATTGTTGCCATGAAAACCACTCATTTTGCATAAAAGAACTCAGAATACAGTCTGTCTAAATAACACATACATTAATACACTATTACGCTGGCTGAAATATAAAGTAATGAACGTGTTTGTGTGTGGGCGTGTGTGTGTCATCACACATAAAATCAGCCAACTGAAGTAGGTTGATCAGCCCTACCCAGAGACAGGTGTAGCAATGACAACTAATGACTAAAATGTGCTGATTATCTACTACGAAATGAAGAAATGGCTGTAGAACAAACGTTGATGATGTTAGTAAAGGTAATGAGGAAAATGTGGAAAATTATGATGAAGAAATAGCTTGGATGAAAGAAGGAGATATATTCAGAACTAAATCACATTTGCACAGTTCTGAGTTTTTCATTTTGTTGGCCTGTCATCGGCCAGGGTTTGAAATTGCTGCCCAACAGTGTAGCGCGCGCTATTCCTGACAAGGACTTTTCCTCTGCTGGATCCGTGAAGACAGGTGTAAGGAAACCTAGTATATCCAATACTCATTCGGTAGTTTCCTTCCGAACGGCCAGAGCATCAGTGATTATAACTCTCCGTTCGGCAGATGAAATAAACGAAATCCATACGAATGCAATAGCTTTACAAGATGATTCCCTTAATAAAGCATACAAATACCCAAACATCAGCCGGAGTCTAGAAGAAGGGTAAAACAGAACTGGCTTTTCATTATCACACACTTGCTTTTATGCAAGGGGACATCCCACAGGGAGGGACAAGGTACATCCAATCAGTTACAAGGAAAACATAAAACACTCCCAGCACAAACATACAATTCCCTCCCCTAGTCCTGGAGATAATCAAGTCTGATAAAGTAATAACTTAATTAAAAATTACAGTTTTATCCAATATTTAGAACACCCCTTTATGCATATGGTATCCCCACAAATAATATGTCCCCTGATAGCCCCGATCTGGGTGACCAACATATTCAAATTTCACCCAGATCGGTTCAGGGGTTGAAAAAGTGTGGAAGTCTTTTGTGACCGGCTAACTGGGAGGTTGCTGCCCAAAACTTTTACACGCATTTGGGTAGTTTTGCCGGTCCCTTTCGTAAAGTATCAAAAACCGAATAATTCCACGAACGGTTTCCCCTGGCTCTTAGCAGCGATTGTTCCCCTAAAAGTTCTGAACAGCGCTCTTCTAGCTGTTCGGGAAATAAAGATCCAGCGTTCGTATGTTGGGACCGGTGTTCAGGAAGTCGAGTGTCCGATTTTAGGTAAAGTTCTGAGAAATTAAGGTGGGTGCCAGTTAGCTTTCAGGGGTTCCTGTGTGAACCACGATGAACTATCCCCCCGGCTTTTAGGGAGCGAATGCTCCACCCAGTCGGTAGTTTATATTTCCTGAACGTCGTTCGTCTAGTTGGTCAGGAAGAAGACAGGGTAGCATTACGAACTCCACTTGTGTGGCCGGAACTAGTTCCAGGCGTTCGACTACCATGTACCACTGCCTGTGTTCGGGAGACAAAATGGCCACCATGCACTGGAACACGTGCGTTCGGTTACATGAATGGCGGCCACCTTGAGTTAATCACTTAATTTGTGGTTAACAGCCAAGGGAGGTTGGTGTTCGGGGAGGTATAAAAGGGGGACCACACACCATCCATTCGGGAGACAAATGAGGGGGTACAGACAACCGAACACAAGGGAATGAAGTCTGCTACAAACAGTATATTACAGTAATGTGTTTTCAGTGGTTATTGACTTATTTTACACTGGAAGCACAAATATACATTGTACCGGGTATTACCTTCCGGCTTTCTCTGACAAAAAAGTGGAATTCATAAACGGCAATATGACGACACTCAGGCAACCTTAGTCACAGGTGAACGAAAGTCTAGAAGTGGAGAACTCATTAGTTGAATAGTTGGCAGCTTTGCACCAATCCACTATAATTTCTAAATAATATGAAAAGAATATAATCTATCAGAGGAGCACAAGAAGGAGAAATTAGGAATCTGAAGCATTAAATCATTGGGAAAAAGGCAATTTAAAAAAAAAATCTAAATGAAACAGATGTTACTCTTGAATTATTTTCTAAACACGTGACACATTCTATTCGTTTTTTTCTTTTATTGTGATTCTACTCATTTAAAATGTTTCCCCAAAAATAGCAACAGTGTTGCCCTGATGGGCAACAATTTTACAGTTTATTGCCTTTGGAAATCAATTTCATGCATTAGAAATAAAACCCCTTTATAATGTTCAGTGAGGGTCCCTAAAGACCAAGACCACATACATGCACAAATAATTCATTGCAGCTGTTCTGGCTTTATTTGATGTGCTATAATTGTTCCTAATTTATGTGTTTTGGTAATACTGGACTCTCAAGGGTGCCATTGTCACATTGAATTGCATTGACAATAAGTGTAGAGTACAAATTCCAGATGCATTTTGTTTTTCTCTTTTAAAGGTACATTTATTCATTAACTGCCTAGAGTCCCCATCAGCCTTCACAATGTATTAAGCATTAATATGAAGTGTACAGATTGGTTCATTCAGATAGATTCGCAGGCCCTTGACAGGCTTTTAAATGCCAAAGGAAACTCTACTTCATATGTAATCGAAGACAAGTGTTTACATTTTCTACATTGCTTGCAAAATAATGACTTATTAAGAATCCAACAGGAGCTCATCATTAAAAATCTTTCTCTGTTTCATATTGCACTGTCGTGTCTCCTCAGCTTCCTTGTCTGATGTCCTTATCTGTTGGTACTTAAGCACGAACGATGATGGTTTCTAACATTCAGCCACTAATGACAAGCTAACTTCTTTAGTTTACATCTTTCGATTTGAAAGATGCCTCCTCCCCTTGTTAATACATAGAATTCTAATAAAAGCGGCACTGTCATGCCAAACTTACCTTTTCCAATTTGTACTTCATTTCTTCCTGTCTGCCCTAGTTTTTTTAAAACACAAGACAAATTATCGACTACTTTGTCTTATGTATTTTTCCTACGCCTGACCATCTTTGACTCAGGGGAGGAGCTTAAGTCTGCTCAATTTCCTGTGGTCAAAGAAATTTTCCCACAATACTCACCTCTCCTACATGTTCTCTCATTGCTTTATTCGCCATACGGAAATCCTGTCATGTAGACAAGGCATCAGCGAATCCACCGAATTCCATCCTAACAGAATGAGTACAGTTGGTCCATTCATGTTAGGATTAAATTTGTGCATTTTGTTTGGTTCAAAATTTAATTTGCGTTCTTGACGCGGCTGCATCTTGCAGAAGCTTAGTAGATTATTCCTTAATTCCTAAGGTACTAGGGTGCTATCTACTAAAAGGCTGAAAGAACAAAATTGGTCTTTTAGCCAATTTTACTAATACTAAGTAAAGATTGCTTAGTATTAGTAAATAAGATAGACATTCTGCCCCTACTCGCCATGCCTTACCTGCAAGTCTCCAAATTTACCTGTCTGAGCACTGTGATTGGTTGGCTTAAACCAACCAATCAGAGCGCTCAAAGTAAAATTGCAGGGCGTGGTAAGACTTTATAATCCTCACCCTGCAGAACTCAGTCTGTGCGGTGCCCTCGCTGGGTGAAGATAGATTTTTTTTTTAGCAGCATGATTTTAATTTTTTTGTTGTGTTTTTTTTTTTTTGCGTTCCGTTCTTTTTTATTTTGTAAGTTTGACAGATTTATGTATTTTTATTTAGCCGTTTTTGGGGCTTAAAAAATAAGGTTTTAGAAAAAAGAAGACATTTAATGGCAAGTATATATTTTTTGTCACTATTTTTAGGGTGAGGGGAGTTAGATAGGATTTTATTTTATTGGGGCAGCTGGGGTGAATAGGCACCTCCCTTCTTTTGCTAGTTAGGGCCCCCACCCATCGCTCATGGGTGGGATTTTAATCTCTCTTGTGCCGCTTTAAAGAACATTAAATGGATGTTCAAGGATGGATTTTACCCTCAAATGTAATACATTAAATAAGTAATACATATTAAGTCTGCTAAAAAGAAAAAGAAAGCTAGAAAATATCCTCTGCTTTGTGCAGAGCAGATTCCGTTACCTACACCACAAAGTGTCTCAAAACTCAAAAAACTTTGTTATGGGCAAATGCAAATATTACAAGTTTTAGAATGAAATGTTGTATTTCTTAAACTGTGTACTTTGTCTTTAAGAGATATTGCAAATTGACAAGGTGTTAGAAATGGAACATATTGTTTTTTCATAGATGTTTCTTTAAGCAATAACCTCAGTGCATATTATGTTCACGCCATTTTGTCCCAGACGAATTACAATAACAATAATGCATGAACAAGCTTCAAGGCTATGCTACGACTCTTTCAGTACACAATATACTGTGGTAACCCCAAGTTAATGGAACTTCCCCAAATCCGGGAATCTCCCACGACTGTGCACTTACGTCTTAGTATAAACAACAGATAAGCTATTCAGACTTTGGGAAGCCATCTTGTCCCAAGTTGATGGAAGTTCCCCAGGTCCGGGAGTTTTCCATGACGTGTGCACTTGCTTTTAGTTATGGACTTTTTCATATATGAACTATGGTGACCTTAAAATGAAGACACCTAAGGTATAAATAGGTGTACTTTTAAATGTTAAGACACAGAGGAGAGACTTGGAGACAGACGCTGCTCCATCTTAAAATGACTGAGAGGCTGACATGATGACATGTTCAGAAGGGTATGTTAACCTATTAATGATATTTGCAAGCATTTAATTTCATCTTATAAACTCTGCTATAATGGATTTTATATGTCTATATTTATATTTTTATATAATAAATATCTAAAAGACAAAACTATTGCTTCCAAGACAATCCTTATTTTATATTGTATTCTCAATTATTTACATATGTTAAATAGAGGATCTCTTACTAACTATATAACATTATGGCTAAGATATCTGTATGGTTAGCCCTGCTAAGTTCTATGCTTTAAGACATTATAGAGGTAAATAAGGGAACCGCCAGCGGTTACAATTGGCGACCACGAAGGGACTTGTACTTGGAAGCGTTAAATAAACAATAATAAATACCTAGGTAACCTCTTATACGTAAGAGAAGACACAATACTTTGTCATGGCACAAGTCTTGAAATATCAAGAATCTATTGAGCTATTTGCAGCCCAGACTCAGAGAGAGATCTTCATCATTAGAGATGATTTTAATGTGAACTTGTACAATGTGCTTTAAGTTCTGGTGACAGGTACATTGTAATTAGCATACAATGCTGAAATTGTGGATCTTAATATCATAAGAGAGCAAATATACATATTTGGTAAACTCCCTGATATGCCTAATACACCAGCACAGCATGGCCCATTAGTTCCAGGACAGTGGATTGCAGACAGAGGGATATGTTCTCTTTGTAGCTGCATAGTATGCATGCGCAGGAAAAAGATTAATGCAAAATGTTGTAAACAGAAAAGTGATAAGACAGAGCGATGAAATTTGAAGTCTAATTCCAAGAATGCAAAGAAAATTGCATTATGGCTTAATGAAAACATCCATGCAACAGACACAGTATTTTTTAATTATTGCATTACTGCGTTCTGGATTCTAATGTCCACTATAAAAGAAAAGTTTTAGAAAACAGTGATAATTTCCATATTGTCAGTTACGCTAGCTGTTGATTGAAAATCAGGAATTATAACAGCATAACTATTTTTGGAGTCTGGAGTTTCCAGCCAAGGTTGCGGAGATACAGAGACATGTAAACATTCCAAGGAATTGAGAAGTCGTTGTTTTATATTCCAAATTAGGAACAACATTATTACATACAGCCATAAAGAGCGAGACATGGCTTTTAAATACATTCAGTGCAGTACAATGCAGTACACTGCAGCATATATTTTATATAATATATGCTAACTAGCTCAGATTTTTTCCTTAACAGAGTTGAAATTATACTACCCTCCTAGAAAAAGGGCAACATGTGGTTATACACCACCCTTTGCTTCTCTAAATGCTCTGCAAAAATAAATATTTATAAAATGATTAAAAATAATATATATGTAAGATAAATCAGGGCAAAATAAAATTGTAACTATACAGGATCTCTGATAACTTTTAAACTGAAATTATTAAAGGCTTATTTAAATAAAATGTTATATACATTTACAGCTTTAAATGTGACCAAAAGATACTAAATGATGTGTTAAGCAGCCAGCCCAATTCACTAGAATAGCATAAGTATTCTACTATTTAAAGTGCACAATTCCTGCACATAATGACTTTGCTTACTCAGGTACAGTCTTTAGTCTATTGCAATGGCAGGATTAAAATCCACCAATTTTAAAAGGGAAAGCTTACTTAAATAAGTGGTACTATCACACTGTACCTGTATTGCTAGCAGTAAGGAAATTAGAACAATGATATTGTACTACTGACTGTAATCAGATCAGACACATGTATCTCAGTAAATTTCATAAACTAGGTTTTCATAAAATAAAATAAAATAAATACACCAATTGTGTAAATGTACATAGACCAGGCAATAAGAGCATTCAGCAGCCTGCTCTCTCAGAGCCAGAAACGGATTTATAAATTTATTAAAAAATAAATAGGTAGGTTTTTTAAAAGTCCACAGTCAACCACACATGATGGGTAAAATAATTGCTTCTTTAAAAGCTATATGCTGCCGCAATTATGTATATAAATACAGATTAAGGCACAGCGTAGAAAAAATACAGTTCAAATCTCATATATGGGGATTCAGTTCCACGACATATTGGTGTATCTTACACTAATTCCAGTGGTAGATAGTGCTAATGCTGAAAGAGGCCAATTTTAATAATAATAATAATAATATGTTGTAAGAGCATTGTGAATATATATAATGCAAAATTCATTTGATATTGCAAAGCCTGCAATATTCTAAACAGACATTAAAATCTAAGAAAAAAGAAAAATAATAATGCATAAAGAATAATGCATAAAAAAATGCAGTGTCAATTAAAGTGATAATACTCTGATATATTAAATCACATTGCATATCATATATCTGCTATATGAAAAGTATAATTAAGGTAACTTTACTGTCCAAAGCCCCCTCACATCTATTTTATAGAATCTATACTTTTCTGTGGTCACCTCCAAAGGGGCCTCTGAAACTGGGGGGCTAAGAAGGGTGCTCATCCCAAAAGGAAACAGATTTCACACTTAAAAAAATAAATTAAATTAAATAAAAAAAATATAATAATAGAAGAGGTATTGTGGGAACATCCAGAACATGCATTTTTGTATATAATCTTAATTTGCAGATATTTTATGCCTTAAAGACATATAAAGGATATTTAATGAAATATGCAGGTATCTTTTTAAAAAATTAAGCAATGTTAAAAAATAAAATAAATAATAATAATAAAAAATATATATATTTTTACCACAATATAAGTACAAGTACTTATGTCAAGAAATATACAGAATACGTTTACAACAGGCAGGTTTAGCATAAATGCAAATGCAAAGTTGTTGTTTTTTGGGACTTTATTATTGCCCAAGAAATCTCTGAACATATTCAGAATTTTTGAGAGCAGCAAGTAAGACAGCAGATTGCAATGGACACCATTACAATATTGCTTTGCCGATTGAGGTCAGAGCTTTAAAGAATAAATAAATAAATGTTCTATAGCTCGCTAGACCACTGGCTTTTATTGAACAGTTGGCAAAACATTTATAAAATAGTTTGTAATACTGCACATTATAGCTAAAAGGGTACAGGGTACAAATGCTATTTCACTGTTTAATAGACTTACCCAGTATTTAAAGACGACATGTTTCTTGCAAAGTCATCGGGACTTTGAGGGAGGTTCTAACTATGTTTAATTAATTAATTAATTTACAAAAGAAAAGAAAAAAGAAAAAAAGGTTTTGTTTTCTTTTCCCCTGCTAGTGAATTTTCAGCGCAAGGTCATTTTGTGTTCACAGACTATTCGGATTTAAAAAAAAGCTGTTCTTTATCTCACACTACGAACGGCCTTGTAATTCCTATGCACACTAAAAGTTGGCTTTTAAATGTTATTGTTTTAACTTTAATATTTCATAGTTAATACAGAGGATAAAGTAATTTAAATAAAGTATATTGAAAGTATATTAATTGATAGGATTTCATTTATCTATTTTGGTCCACTGTAAACTGATCTCTAGTCTCAGTCTGGTGTTCAAATAGTTTTTCTTACGATACGTCGTGTGTTTATATCCACAACTGCATGTTGCTTTGTGGAAACAAATTGAAAGCCTGGCATTGTAATACGTGTATGGACATGCTTATAACAAAGCATGGTCCCTCTCCTCATATAGTTGGTCATTACCAGGCACTTTGATGCAATGTGTCTACCAACACTTTTCTGTGGTCACTGGATCACATCGCATACCCTATCTCTCAGTCATGATGCAGAGTTTATGCTTGCAAGGATATCCAGACCTTATCCACCTGGTATCCACGTAAATACTCCTATCGTTTAGAGGGGTTAATTACATAATAACCATTGAAGGTAATATGTTGGTTGTTCTTCCTATAGAGGAAAGATAGACTTGCCCAAAAGCTTTTTCATGGCTAGGACAAGCTCTTATAGAGAGAGGTAATCTACTACTAACTCCTGGAAATGAATATTGATGGTCCAATATGGGATATACTGTAATTTATGTGTTTAGTAATCATAAGCATTTGCTTATTGCCACATTACTGATGTACTGTTTATTGAAATATTAATATCTAACGTACTTTTTGAATTACTATACATTGGAAGTTTGCCAACATCTCATGGTTATAAATATGTTTTTGTATGTGTTGATGCATGTACCAGGTTTACTTGGATATATCCTGTGCGAAGTGCAACCTCTGATACCACGTTTTCTAGTCTCACTTCCTTAGTATGCATTTGATAATCCCAGGACCATCCATTTGGATGGTGGTCCTGCAGTTACTGCAAAGGAAACCTAAAACTGGGCAACCACATTTGGGTTACTTTGGGATTTCAGTGCCCCAACCACCCCCAAAGTAGTGGGGTTGTGGTCTGGGAAAATGCTGAGGTTAAATGATTATTAACCAAGTTACTAGTTGCTTGCCCCACACAGTGGTATCTATTTATTCCTATGGTACATGTGAGCATTCACAACATACCTGATGATACAAATGGCGAGACACCATATGAAATGTTACATGTTTTTCACTGACAATTATATTTCTGCACCAGGGAGACCTTAGCACCATTGGTTCTATTGGAGAAATTTAGGGAATTTTTTTTTTGCACCACCAACTTTTTCTTACTGTTGGCCAGCTTGTCCTGGAGAGGGTGACCCCGAGAACTTTTACTACAGAGAACAATCAGAGCCAACAGAGAACAGTAAGTTTTGATATTTTACTAACAGGACGTTCACAGAACCACTGACTGACACAGTGAATGCTGTTAAAGATGACAAGATAAAACAAACAGAGGATGGAAGAAATGCCACCAGAACACATCCACCAGAATCATAGCCACATAAACTGAATCATGATCTGACATCTGAACCTGCAAATGTGAAGGAGAAAGGATGAACAGACAGGCGTGATACATTCACAGTTAACATGGAATGTATGAAAAATGAATCATCAACATCATTATAAGAAAGACTGAACCTGAATTATCTTATACAGTAAGAAAGAAATCCAAAGATGGAAGCAAAAGGATGCTAGAAAATTGGTTATGGTGTTTCCTTCTTACAATCTGCAGCATTATCATAACATCAACCCTAGCTGTCGTTTTAAAACTGCATTGGGATTATGTTAACAAGCAGGAAGCGCCTGAACTGAATTTGACTGCACACTATACAAGTTCTTTGATCGTGAGGACTACCTCCAAGAACCATCTCAAAAGGAGAGACACAGCTCACAGTGAAATGAATACACTGGTATTTCACAAGGAACCTATTGAGATCATTCCAAAAACCGATTATACATGAGAGAGATGTGATTGGTCTATTTCAAATCCTAATAATGGACTCAACGATGATGGCAAAGCATGCTGAAAACAGAAAAAGACGAGACAGATGCTTGTGAAAGACTTTGGATTCACCTATGGAGGTGATGCAAGAAAATACTTTGCCATATAGTTTATCATTGAATGACTACCGCAAACAGCCTTCTTATGCTGAAAAGAAGTGCTATGTTAATTCTGGACATTGCTATTATCCAGACAGAAAATGACCGGAAAAAGAAATAAAGGCTGATAATTGTCAACACCCAGCTGTTTCTCAAGATGGAACATGGTACTGAGAAAACCTGATTGACTATCAAAGCGCCTCACAGTACAAGACACAGATTGTTGCCTACAACTCTGAAAACGTGGTTAATAGGAAGGAGCAGAAGAAGAGGAATATAGATTTCCTACTGGAGTGAAAAACCATGCTGGAACAATATTCTGTAACAATGAACTTTACAATGACATTTGGTGGCATATGAATTTAAATTCGGCAGAAACATATCAATTAACGAAAGAAACCTTGATGAAATTAATCAATAATAACAACACAGGCCTACTAAGAGCAGAAGCACTGCCAAGAGAATGGAATATAAAAGATCAGCAAAATCTATCAGAAACCTGACATCATGGGACACTTGTACTAAAGCACGACTTGCAGCTTTTCTTAAACTCTACATATTATCTACATACCTGCAAAGCAAGGAACTCCTGTAAACATAAACACAGAGAAACATTGATACAACAAGGAATCTGTAACGGTTCTGTTGCAGATGTGATCTGCCAATGTACTCCTTGCTCTTTTGGTATAACTATACCAATCAAAACGTTAAATGGCTCCATAGAATCAAACGACAAAGGATTCTGCTATATTCTGGACTTTCAGAAATGTGGTGCATGGACAGAAAAATTATAATTACTAAAGCAATAATGCTATTTTTTTTCCCTGTATCAGAAATGTGTCAGTGACGATGTGTAATATAATAGAGATACTATAATTAATAGTATAAAATAAACACATAATGTGTTAATTACAAAGGTGGATAGACTTTGCGAATATCTGAAACGCAATTGAATATGCAGCTGCAGTCTGGCCTACAAACAAATATATTAGACATAAAGTATAAGAGCATAACAACTGATTACCCAGATGAATAATTGAATCATTATAGTTAAAGATCATATGATTGCAATAATGAATAATGTTTCAACTTTAGAAGAAAGTGTAAAATGTTTTTATTAAATCAGAAACTACTCGATATTCGTTTAAGTTTGCAGAGTGGTATAATTAATATAATCTAATTAATGTAAGTTAAGTACTTCAACAGTTAAAATTTAACTGAAAGACAGGCAGAAACTTTACTTCAACTACCATAAAGTTTATTTATAATGATAAACATATTCAGTCTGCCATAGCTAAGGCCAGTCAATGGAAAGTCAAAGAGTATTATGGATTAACCCGTCCAGGTGATATACATGATGATTTTGGAAATTGATCATTTAGGTCACCAATTGCAAACTGGTGAAAAGATGTCAAAGATATAAATTCCACATCCATACCACTCTATGTATATATATTAAAATACACGTACAAATATTTTATCGGTTTTTCAAATACCAGGGAAATGTTAATTGGTTTTGTTGGTTAAAGGTACATAAAGCCACCTATAAAAAGGTAGAGATAAAATATAAATACCTTCAATATTGTATCCGAGTGCTTTCTTAACTCACTTTTAGAAATAATAAAAACATTCAAATCATCTTAAGCCACACCCAACAGCCACTGAAAAATATACTTAAACAATTAAGATTCACATTGTTAAGCATCCAATCTCACAAACGTAACTTTCCACAATGGCTGTCAGATCTTGGTAAAAAAAAAAAAAAGTTTTTTAATTCAATTTTTGGGTGTTTCTGGTATTTTAAGCCACTAATAACTGTAGTTATTATATTATCTAACCGTAACTTAGGGAATAAGTTGTCTTCTCCCTAACAGGACAAAGAAAAATGAATAATGTCATATTTCCAATTATCATCTATTCTAAATATATTGACATTTTGAATAAAAGAGTATTTTTATCATTTAAAGAGAATGTAGTTTTACATACCATTGTGAACAAAGGCGGTAAATACTTTGCTGCCTTGAATTATCCTTATATCTCTAAATCATATACAAGGGTGTTTATCTTTAAAACAAAACACTAGAAAGATTAACTATGTTACTATTTCATCTATCATTATTATACAAAGTATAACAAATGTAAAGATTTTTCCACAGATTTTACCTGTTAACATTTTTAGCACAACAGCACCTGATGTCATTGAGATGTCTATCACTGAGATGTTACAAAGATTCCAATACAGCACAAAGAGGCGTTCTTGAGAATCCACTTCGATTGCTGTATCAACAGAACATTTACTATAATGGGATCCATATCACTTAAGACAATGTCTTGGAAATGCTGTCAATTAATTTATTCCGTAAAAGAATATCGGAGAGTATCCAATCTATACACATCATAAATGGTATAATAATGTTTCATGAAAAAAACTAAATAAAAAACAAAAGACAAAGACAAATACCAACACCATCACCACGGTGATAACAGATGATGCCGATTCAATATCTGCAACCAATTCTAGCCAAATATTTGGAAAGCTGGACTCTTCAACCTATACTCTACAACAAATACCCGGGTATTCTACAAACACAACCTCCAGCAATGTATCTAAGGAATGTAAACTTCTACAGGCCTTTAAAGACTTTGGATTACAAATACAATTACTACTTTTAACTTTGAATTACAATTCGTATCTGGATCCATCCAAGAATATCTTACTCTGGAACTTGGCGTTCTTTTCAATTCTTTCCCAGACAAAAGCTTTGCTCATTTTAACCCCTTAAGGACCAAACTTCTGGAATAAAAGGGAATCATGACATGTCACACATGTCATGTGTCCTTAAGGGGTTAATCAACCACCTTTACAGGAAAAAGATCACACTACGGATATTTTACTGTTACAACAATGATCAAAGATGCTGGGAGCAAAAAAAAAACAAACCTAGACTGTTGGAGAACTTTGGTTCACTAATTTGAGGAAGAAATTGTCTACAATGCCCACAGTTTAATGGAGAGGGTGTTATGGGCAAATGCAAATATTACAAGTTTTAGAATGAAATGTTGTATTTCTTAAACTGTGTACTTTGTCTTTAAGAGATATTGCAAATTGACAAGGTGTTAGAAATGGAACATATTGTTTTTTCATAGATGTTTCTTTAAGCAATAACCTCAGTGCATATTATGTTCACGCCATTTTGTCCCAGACGAATTACAATAACAATAATGCATAAACAAGCTTCAAGGCTATGCTACGACTCTTTCAGTACACAATATACTGTGGTAACCCCAAGTTAATGGAACTTCCCCAAATCCGGGAATCTCCCACGACTGTGCACTTACGTCTTAGTATAAACAACAGATAAGCTATTCAGACTTTGGGAAGCCATCTTGTCCCAAGTTGATGGAAGTTCCCCAGGTCCGGGAGTTTTCCATGACGTGTGCACTTGCTTTTAGTTATGGACTTTTTCATATATGAACTATGGTGACCTTAAAATGAAGACACCTAAGGTATAAATAGGTGTACTTTTAAATGTTAAGACACAGAGGAGAGACTTGGAGACAGACGCTGCTCCATCTTAAAATGACTGAGAGGCTGACATGATGACATGTTCAGAAGGGTATGTTAACCTATTAATGATATTTGCAAGCATTTAATTTCATCTTATAAACTCTGCTATAATGGATTTTATATGTCTATATTTATATTTTTATATAATAAATATCTAAAAGACAAAACTATTGCTTCCAAGACAATCCTTATTTTATATTGTATTCTCAATTATTTACATATGTTAAATAGAGGATCTCTTACTAACTATATAACATTATGGCTAAGATATCTGTATGGTTAGCCCTGCTAAGTTCTATGCTTTAAGACATTATAGAGGTAAATAAGGGAACCGCCAGCGGTTACAACTTCACTATATGATTTTATGGAATATATATAGATTGTTACTAGTCTCACATGAGAAAACCTTCCAGATGAGGTGGGGACCTCATGTGCCATCTTTAAGGAGTTAAAGAGGATTGTCAATTTTATGAAAATTACACCATAAAATAAAACATTGAAATCACCTACAGCATCTATTTGTGACATGTAACTTATTATAAATTTATATTGAAGATTTAGCAAATTACATCACAATCCCGTTCACGTAAGGCAGGGCTAGAGCAAACATTGCAAATCATGCGGAGAAATATTGTTTAATTTCTCCTTTTCTCTATATGCTTCCTCTATGCTGATGACTAGATCCCTTCATCTCCCATTAGAGAGACAAGTAAACCCTGGTCAATGCTCATCGGCACAGGATCCACAGAGCATTTTGAGACTGAGGAGAAAACTCTTCTTAGCTGACTGGCTCTGAAAGTTTGGAGTTGCCTTTATTTAGATTCTAAGACATTTCATTTAAAAAATGACACAACAAAACTGTTGTTCCTTTGTTTGTTTTTTCATTTTATAGGAAAAACCTAAAATAAGTGGTGAACAATTCTGTGTCTCAGCTATGTAGAACTAAAATCAGAAAGAAAAAATAACACAGATGCGTTTCTTATTAAGTGACTTGACCCACTAACAATGATGAAATTACAAAGTAAGGAAAGTGGAGGACAAGTGAGAACTTCCAGGATACATTTGTCACACATAAGCTGACACAGAATCTGGCTCTTAGCTGAGGATCGCCAAGTGCCCTCAACAGAGAGTATTTACTCCATCAGGATCTTAAACTCAGTCACCTACAATGGTCATCAGTCCAAAGGACCTTCATCAGAAGACCTCACTGAATGATCCAGGAAAGTAGAGGACTCCACATGTTACTGATAGGGTACATGCAAGGGTACATGCAAAACCTCCAAGGGATCATTGTCAACCCCATGACTACTTTGTTCAACACCTGAGCCATACAGGTCTAAGCAGGGGAATAGGTGTCCCTTGATAGTGAACAAATCTTCAACTTCAGGCCAGTAAACTTTTTACTTTGACAAATCCACCTACCTAAAGGGAGGAAAAAAGAACTGAGGATCTTAGAGGAAAGGCTAGAGAAAGTGGACCTTGCTATAGTGGTGCATTATTGGTCATATTACCCCATACGATTTGCAGAAACTTTTCCTATTTAAGATGACCATTTATGAGCTCTCACCATCCAGGGAAAAAAAATTAAGATTTTCTTAAATTGTCTGGAAGACCCTGCAAAAACTTTGAGGTCTTTAAACATCTATAGAATCTGTAGCAGAGACTCTCTGGCTGTCCAGTGAGTTCTTGGAGGGGGCTGCTTGCCTGCCTCCTGCCCAGCGATTATGGTCCCGGGAAGATGTAGCCTTTAGGGGAGTTGGTAGAGAGGGAGAAGCATTAGAGATATGAGTGTTTTGAGTGTAAACTATGTCAGAAAGCACTTAGCGTTCAAACCTTAATATACGGATCAGAATGTTTGGTGAGGAGACAGGAGAGGGAATGAGAAAAGGTAGGGGAGAAAGGGAAAGAAAAAAAAAAGGAACCACATACGTCAGCAAAACATATCCTGGAAAGTTATAAATATGTCTGAGTCAAGTACTCTAAGCCCTATTTCTCTCTCTTGAAATGAAGTCCAGCCAGGGTGTCCAGGTCATGGTACATATGTATGAAAAATCCTTGAGGGCAGCTGTCAGTGACTACATGTTATAAATCTCCTCAACCCTAGAAACCCGTTGTTGGATGGATGGCGCTCCTGTTTGCTTCAAATAAGCTGGAATCAGGGACTTTGCAGCAGTGAGCAAATGTTTGGTCAAAGACCGTATTCAGGGGTATCTTGGTATGATGTAGGAGCATAGTGTTATCTCTTTAATATTAGAGTTCACCATCTCCCAGAATGGAGAGATACCAGGACAGGACCACCAGATATGGAGCATATTGCCTGCACCAGAGCATCACCACCAGCATTCCTCATGGATTGTAGCATTCATGTGGTGATTTACATCTGGGATTCTGTACCAGTTGGTCAGTACTTTATAGCTAATCTCTTTGATAACATACAATAAAAAACAGGTTATACCCTTAACCTCTAACTTCAGTCTCTATTACTGCAGTAAAATGAATAAACCTATCTCTCCTGGATAGTCAAACAGTAATATACCACAAATGACAATTAAAAAGAGTCAATATCAGATCTTATATACTGAATGCAACAGACTAAATAATAAAGTCCAGTATTAGTCTGTGCAAGTCTCCTTTATCCCAGGTATTTTCTTGGATAGTAGCACTCCACAATAGAGGTGAATATATGAAAAAGATACAGAGAAAAATGAATTATGCCTCGTTTCCACTGAGCGGATCGGTTCGGGTTGGTACACTTTGGAAGGTTTAGAATGGACCAGCCCATTCTGGTGAGCGTTTCCACTGCAAGTCAGACCTTCAGGGCCATGCGGGGTTTAGAAAAAAATGCTCTTCCTGTCCACCAATCAATGGATTGTATAGTAGCTCCACCCTAACCGAACCGTTCCTTTTCCTATGGCCCTACATCTGAAGCAGGACCCTGAATGGATTGGTACGGTTCGCTTGTATGGACCACTTTCATAATGGAAACACCCAAAATAGCGAACCGTACCGAACTGAACCGAACCGATCCGCTCAGTGGAAACGAGGCATTAGTGACTCTCTGTATTAATACAATACATGAGAAGCAGTCCAGATTAATTAAAAATAAAACTTGCTTTATTAGAGTCTTAGCTCTCAGCTAAAATCAGTATGTAAAAGCTCAGATAATTTTCTTTTCATAAAATAACAATCAGACTTCATTAACATTTATCTATAAGCTGATATGCAAAGTGCATGTTAGGTGCAGACCTTGTATTGCTCACGGCGTCCACTTTCCGAACATTTTGTACAATAATCTCTTTGATACTTAGCACTCTTAGAACACTCATGGGTAAAAGTGAAGATTTTGTCCCATTCCTGATCTGTGAGTGTCACTCCAGCCTCCCTATCCCATCTAGTCGTGAATCAAGGTGGCAATCTGCCTCCCCCCCCACCAGCAGCATGGCATATAGAGACCTCTAGAAATGTCCTCCCTAGAGGAGCAAATCGACCCAAAATGAAGTTTGCTGTAATTCTCAATCCCAGGAAAAAAAAAACTTTAGCAAAAAATATTTAAATGGACCGTAGGTTGGAAACCAAAGTTCAGTACACATCATAAGATCAGATGTGGGGATTGACACTTGGAATTTAGATCTCGTAAATGAGCTAAACAGATCCATGCACAGGGCAGTGGACGGGAAAGCATGAACATTTTGCCTCATAGATGCAGATTATCCAGATATCCTGGGATCGTTCACTTAACACCTTACACAATTAATTAGAAAGCAGAGAGTAAAAAGCTGGGGAAATGTAAACATTAATTGTGTCAATATAATTGTAGATTATGCTAACGTAGTGTACCTATAATCTTAATTTTAATAATGACAGGAGGCGAGTATTTTGCATAACTTTCTTTACTTTATGCCTCCAGCAGCACAAGTCAATCAGAAAACTTTAAACCAATCAGTAACCAGCATCACATCCATATATAAAGCCCTGACAGTCACATGATTTCCTCTTTCTTTGATGCGAAAAACAGTCCATTATAACGTCAGGGAATTCAAATAACAGTCTTGATTAACGTGTAGAACATGACTTGGAACACGACTTGAAAAAACCTTCCAGCTTTATCTTGATCTTTATCTTTATGATGGTTACTCTGAAAAGAACAGAAATACGTGAAAGGTGATGGAACCCAACTGGTGTCCGCATTAAATCTCGTACTATCTGCATCTATATTTATATTACGTTAATATACTGAAACATTAAACAACCGTAGTATCTTTAATAATCGCCACGGCTGTAACACCCGTCAACCAGATAAGCATCCCATAAATATACTGAAATATCCAAAATCTTATAATTAGACTGTGAAAATGGCAACCAGAAAATTAGAATTTCCCAGAGTATAGGGGGGGGAAACAGGGAGGGAAAATACTTTTCAGTCGATGTCTGGCCCGGTAGTGAAGTGGTCCTGGGAAATAATCAAGGTACTATGGAGCCTTTCCGCCATATCCGTCGAATTTCCTTACGAAAGTCGCTATCGCTGATGCGGGAAAGGTGCAATCCGCAATCCGTCTAGGGTGGAATCTATTCCGAAGTAGAGGTACGTAGTTACTCGGAACTGGAACCGAACCGACTCCTCTCTGTTCACTATGAATCCCAACAATTCCAGAAACTGTAACAATAAACCTCGTTTGTATACGTAGTTTGGAATTGGGCTTGCAAAGGGCCAGCAAGTCGTCTAGGTATGCTACAGCGGATACCTTTTGCTCTTCAGTGCGTCCTGACCAGCTTCCAAAACTTCTTGAGGTACTATGTGAACCAATAGGTAAGTGTCCTTTCAAATCTAACTTTCCAAAATCCTTTTGAGGAGTAGGTCTCCTAATAGATGTATACCTTCCTTCTTGAGATGTCGGTACGCCCCAAAACCATTGGGTTGGCCTATGTTGATGATTGGGGGAGAGTCTCCTGTCTTCTTCTTTACTACTATAACGTGGACCTCGGTCTGATCGGGACATAGATATCCCTGCAGTGACACCGAGCTCCCTGTTGAGAACTATCTTGTTCGTTCCTAGATGACCTGGGCATTCCATCCTGAGCTTGTTTCGTACTTCTTTTCCCCTAAGCCGGAGGTTGGCAAGGTGTGCCCGGTGCTCCGGCAAACCCCTTTCGGATGATCCTGGGTGTCTGGTGGTACGCGAGTCGACCAAGGTTGTCCAGTGTGCCAAAGGAAACTTTCTTGCTAGGCGGGTTCTGACGCTTTTCCTCTTCCGATGGAGACTCTCCATTTTCTTATGATCTCCAGAGAAGGGGGGGAATGGAGTCCTCGTCCCCTGATGATGGAGTCTGAGATGTTCAATGCGCAGGACGTTCTGAGAGACGGTTCCGCTAAGTCGGGGTGTTCTCTTTCCCCTTTGGGGAAGCCGCGTTGGGCCCTTCCAATGGTGTTTAGGTGGTAAGGCGCCCGACTTGTTAGCCAGCCTCTTGGAGAGGACTTCTTCCCCCGGAGTTGCCCTGGCGGCTTAATCTTCTCCTGGAAATCGGTCGGTGAATTGAGGGAAATCCGACCTGTTGGTTCATACCCTTTCGGTCTGTGGAGTCAGGATCGTACGACAGTACGCTTATTGTCACTCAGTGTGCCTCTGGTTATAACCGGGGTTACCCAGTACTTCGATTAATCGGTACCGCTTTCGCAGTATCCGGGTAGTGGCCTGAGAATGAGGACACCCTCCGTAGGACCAGGACGTACCCGGGTATGGGAGACGTGAAAGCCTCCCTATGTATAATCTAATGGTTCATCCTTATATGTCCTAGAATTGTGGAGTTTGGCGGTATAGTGAGTTCTCCTTCTCGGTTAAGGGAAGGGCGTACGGATCCTCCAATTGAAACATAGAGGTGTCGGAACACATGCCTGTAGTGTGCCCTGGTCTGTGCATACCATGCCAGAACATACTCTGAAGGTAGAAGCCCTAGACAAGGGCGCGGGGTATCACCCCTTCGTACCTATGCCACTAGCACCGGAGTAAGGCTAGCCTGGGGTCACCCAGCGTAGGGGGTCACCCCTGTATGTATGTCTCTTATGGCCTGTTGGGACTCTCTTCCGGTCTGTGGGGTACCTAAACAGGTGTCAGGTACGGTAAAACATTTATTGCCACTAGTGGGTCTCCACGTACAACTGGGGTTCCCCCAGAATTGTTTTCATCAGTACCACTTAGAGATTTCCTGTGAGTGGTCTGAGGAGGGGGTCGCCCTCAATAAGACCGGGATGAACGGTCAGAAATGTCGGGACGTAAGCCCGTGTATGGGGAGGTATGGTAGTCTCCCAATTATCCAAGGGGTCACCCTTATTGGATATAGTACTGTGGAGCTTTGGCAGCACCGTAAGCTCTCCTTCTTGGTGCTGTCGACATACATGTATCCATTGTGTTCCGGTCTGGCATACCGCAACAGATCGTACTCCGTGGTTATCAGCCCGTCCTAGGGCGTGTGGATTAGACCCCAATATCTATAAGTCCTTAGCCATTCCGGGTCTTGGTTGGGTTCTCCGACTTTTTGAGGTATGTCTTGCTAGTCCTCCTCCTCCGAGGGCGAGTCCTCTGCCCTCCATTCGTCTATGATTTCTAATGACGGTGGGGATAATGGTTCCTCATCCTCTGATGAGGGTCTTGTGGAGGGTAGCGGTCCATGCCTTGGACTGGTGGCTCCGCTTCCGCAGTATATTCCCTTCACCTCTTGGAAGGGTTGTGTTGGAGCCCATCCATTGGTGTTTGGACGCCCCTGTCTCCTGCCTAAGTTGTGTAGGTTCCTTATCCTCTGTTCTTGATGGAGGCATGGTGTCCACCATCTCCGGCGGTGTCTGCGTCATCCTTTTGACTAAAGCCTTTTTCCCGAAGCCGACCCCGCGGCAGTGATCATGGCCTGGAAATCCACCGTTGATAATGGAGGAGTGTCTGACACCATGGTAGCGTGATTTTTTCCCTTCTGTGGGGAGACAGCGTATACGTCAGTGCGTATGTAGCTACACAGTGGCTTCCACATACAACTGGGGGACACCCAGGTACCATGTACTCAGTACCACTAGGAATTTGACTAGTGGTCTGTGGAGGGGTCACCCTCCTATCGACCGGGGTGAACGGTCATAAATGTTGGGACGTAGCCCGGTAATGGTCGGGACAGAGCCCGGTAATGGTCGGGACGGAGCCCGGTAATGGTCGGGACGGAGCCCGGTAATGGTCGGGACGGAGCCCGGTAATGGTCGGGACGGAGCCCGGTAATGGTCGGGACGGAGCCCGGTAATGGTCGGGACGTAAGCCCGGTAATGGGAGGTATCGAAGACCTCAGTACGCTTTTGTAAGGAGTCATCCTTGTGCATGTAATTTTGTGGAATTTTTCGCCACTGTGGATTGTGCGTACTTCGTTATAAGCCCCTGGTTGGGCGTGGTGGTCACCCTTTGTAAACAAATTTGTAATGGTTTCTGGATAGTTCTGTGGTGTTTTCACCCGTGTGGATCAATCATCATTGCCTTCTGGGAGTGATCATCCAATTGGCCAGTGCAGCCTGAGCCTGATGGGAGTTGTTCTTGGTTTGGTGTAGTACAATCCCAATGGTAAGTTACCTGCAATGGCCCCTGAGCATAGAGTTGCAGGGGTTACTGCAGTGAGAAGTGTGCTTAGCCTGATGGGAGTTGTACCTGGTTTGGTGCAATACAATCCCAATGATAAGTTACCCGCAGTGGACCTTTAGCACAGAGTTGCGGGGGTTAACTGCAGTGAGAAGTGTGCTCAGCCTGATGGGAGTTGTTCCTGGTTTGGTGCAATACAATTCTAATGGTAAGTTACCTGCAGTGGCCCTTAGCACAGAGTTGCAGGGGTTAACTGCAGTGACAAGTGTGTTTAGTTTTACACATTTATATTATGTGGCAAAAACTTTATTTCCAACAGTATCCATAATTTAACACTTTACCTTTAAAAAAAAAAAAAAAAAACCTAGTGCCAGTTCGTGGGAATCACGAACTGGCGAAATTAAGGTGGCCGCCGAGGATCTCGCGATATTGCGAGATCCAAGATGGCCGCCATTCGCGCGCAAATTTGCCGCTCGGTCCGCGATCGCGGCCCGCGATCGCGGCTCGACGGTACCGGTCGGCACCCCCTCATGTCCCCCCATCCACCCCCCAGCACCCTGGACCCTAATCAACCCGGTTGGTCCCGCGCGATCGCGGTAAAATGCCGCGAATCGCGAGGGTCCTCAGGCAAGCAGCCTGACAGAACAAAGCCCTGAAGGGAAAAAACACAGGGCAGTGTGGAGGAAAAACGGACCGTCCAGGGAGAAGGGTAGATTGAGTGGAAGCAGGGATAATAGAGGGACAGATTAAAGCCCCAAACAGGGGGTTAAATACACAGTGTACAGTAGAATTTAAATGTATAAATACAAGTTAAGATTTCACTATAAACAGAAAACAGTTGAGAGCATAATACTCTGACCTGTGCCTTGGCTGGAAGCAGCAAAGAAAGAGGAAATCATGTGACTGTCAGGGCTTTATATATGGATGTGATGCTGGTTACTGATTGGTTTAAAGTTTTCTGATTGACTTGTGCTGCTGGAGGCATAAAGTAAAGAAAGTTATGCAAAATACGAAGCCTCCTGTCATGTGATAAAATTAAGTTTTTTTTCTTTTTAAGTATTTAAAATGTAAAATTCCTTATCGTTTAGAAGCCTCATAGAATTATGTTTAATTAAAGAATCATCGTTTAAACCCGTGTTGCTTTTTCTTTTCCATATGACAAACTCATCATTCTGGGATAAGTACACTGTAAGGTACACAGATTAATTAACCAGTTGGATAATCTCATTACACATTAAAAAAAAATATGTATTTCTGTTTTAATTAATTTGCCCAGGAACTAATTAGCTTATAACTATATGAATACACACACACACACCCGTATGACATTAAATCAATCACTCCAACACTCTGTGCCCCTTTAATAGTTTCTTGCAACTTAAAAGTGTATCTGCTGTACTCAAATGCATATCATTTTTATAAACTGCTAGAAAATATATAGTATATATTTTAGGTATATGCTTATTTTACAGGCATCACAGATGCCAAATTGGAAAAAAAATCTTCCAACTTTCAGTTTGGCTTTCTTTTACCTAAAATTTTGATATTAAAAAATAAACAACGATTCAACCTTTACTGAAAAACCCAAAGAGGCTAAGACAGACTTCAGTGGCTGACTTGTCTTGAATCAATTCCTAAATTAGAATATGAAGGGCACTACTCACTGAGCTATCTCACCGAAGGCTTTACGATAACCCAGAGGGCCCCCTTTCATCTTCTAATATAATTAATTTCAACTGTACCAGAGAAAAAGATACAAAGTCACATGCTAGTAAAAAAAAAATAGTATTCTATTTTAATATATCTTACCTAAAAATTGTTACTTTTGTAATATACTTTATATAATAGTATTTCCATTACACAGTACAAATTAAATTATTCGAACTACAACAAATTAACCTAATATAAATACTATATACTTTAAAGAATTTGCAAAGACGTTGAAGAGCCAAATTTATCTGCACTTATTAAAAATCATGATTGAATGCTTTTAAAATACATCTAAAGGCTATAGCTAGTGGAGATATACCCCATGGAGGTGGGGTTCATTCCCTTTTATACGAATCTTATAATTTAATCCTTTGAATATTTGTCTGTGTTAATACATTCTTTTGCATAGTAATGTATTAATTCTTTATGAAAACGTATGGCTATTTTGAAAAGATTCTGTTAGTAAAATGATATAATTTAACGAGGCAATTAGTATTGCAGTTTGCTAACCTCACTTGATTTGTTCTGTGAATTAAAATAGTTAAAAATAGTTATAAAAGCATGACCGACAAAAACGGCAAGTTTATGAAACAAAACAAAACCCTGTTTGAAATGTTTGGGCCACTTATGCAGCTCCAGATCACCTGAGTTCCCCCCACAAGAATGCAGTGTGTGTGTATAGTGGATGCAGTGTGTGTAATGGATGCAGCGTGTGCATGTACAGTGGATGCAGTGTGTGTGTTTGTATATCGTGGATGCAGAGTGTGTGTGTAGTGGATGCAGTGTTTGTAATGGATGCAGAGTGTGTGCGTGTACAGTGGATGCAGTGTGTGTGTTTTTATATAGTGGATGCAGAGTGTGTGTGTAGTGGATGCAGTGTTTGTAGTGGATGCAGAGTGTGTATGTGTATAGTGGAAGAAGTGAAGTGGCTGAAGTGAAGCACTGATTCTAACTGTCAGCATCTAGTTTTTATGACGTGGAGCTGCGTAATTCTTTGTGTACTGATCCTGACTAACTGTAAGCAATTATTTTACAACCCAGAGCTGTGCTCTGTACATTCTGGGTGTAATGGATTACTAAAGCAGAACTCTGAAAAATGAATGTAGCATTGTGATGTATCTATGTGAAAAATAATTGTTGATTCAATTCTAGAGGAATTATTTGTAATTTTTGCATATAACTCCTTTGGAAATTAAGTTAACTTGAAGTTGCTGATAAAGGTTGCTATTGATTATTCATGTATTGAGATCTGTGCTAATATTTGACAAGTTGTCTGACCCTACTGGTGGATAATTTCTATAAGTGATTTAGGAGGTTATCTTTGTTTTGCTTATTGTTGCCTTATTTTATACTAGTATTATAACTAAATATTCACTGACTATTACATATTATCATTGATTACTTGTCACAATAAATGATATATTTATAATTGGTTGTGATTAATGTGTTTAATTTAAATCTCTAATAAACATTATCCAGGGTCTATAAGAGTTAAAATAGTGGGTAACGCTTTGCTTTAAATCAATCAAGGGGAAACAGTGCCAAAATATTGATTTTTGATATTAGTAAAAATAAATAAAATTTGATAATTTTTATAAAATACTATTTTTAATATTTATTACCTCATAAATATCCTCACAATACCGACACATACAAATACATACTGACACACACACATACACTGACAACATACTAACAAACACCACGCACACACATGCACATACATACACTGACACACATACTAACACACGCAGGCATATACATTGACAGACATTCTGACACACACACTGACAGACATACTGACCCACACATGCACATACAGTGACAGATATACTGACACACAAAGGTACATACAGTGACAGTCATACTGACACAAACACTGATGTCTTACTGAAACACACACACACACACATACACTGACAGTTGTACTGACACACACAGGCACACACATTGATAGGCATACTAAAACACACACACAGGCACACTAACCGACATATTGACAAACACAGATACATACATTGAAAGACATAACGACACAAACACACACAGACACATACACTGACAGACATACTGACACACACAGACAGCCATACTGACTGACACACAGATACATACAGTGACCGACATACTTACACACAGACTGACATACTGACACACACAGACATACTGACACACACACAGATACACATACACTGACAGGCAAACTGGCACACACTGACAGACCTACTGACACACATGCAGACACACATGCTAATTTTACATTTTTAAATCTAGTTCCCTACCTTATGCTTTCGATGGGCCTGGCTGCACCTTTGGGCCCACAGGGAAAAATAATAATTGATTAGGGCAGCAGGGCCCACAGGGCAGCTGCTTTGGGCCTCTGAGGAATAACTGAGCCCGACAGCTGCCCGCATTAAAGACTGCCATGGGTGTAGAGTATGCAGAATGTGTGTATAGTGAACGCAGTGTATGTAGTGGATTCAGAGTTTGTGTGTAGTAGATTCAGTGTACGTGTATTGGAGGAATTGTGTAAACTGCACTTTGCCACCAGAACACCAGGGAATGTAATCTCCCCCCATCCAGGCCACAGGCAAGAGGCTGGATGGAGAAATTAAATAAAATTTTCATTTAAAAAAAATAATAAAAAATGATTTTTTGCGCTCAGAACAGCCTCTATTATACCCCACAAAATTACACACACATACTCTGCATCACACTTATTACACAAAAATCCACACTTATCAACTACTTCTACTCCACAAAATTACACACACATACTCTGCATCACACTTATCCACACTTGTAGTGTGATGCAGAGTATGTGTGTGTAATTTTGTAGGGTAGAAGTAGTTGATAAGTGAGGATTTTTGTGTAATAAGTGTGATGCAGAGTATGTGTGTGTAATTTTCTGAGTGCAAAAAATCATTTTTTATTATTTTTTTTAAAATGAAAATTGTATTTAATTTCTCCATCCAGCCTCTTGCCTGTGGCCAGGGAGGGGGAACATTACATTCCCTGGTGTTCTGGTGGCATAGTGCAGTTTACAGCAACGTACACATCTGGCAGGATCTCTCCCTCTCTTGCGAGCCCAGGTATGCGTGCCACATTGAAACATATTCACAATAATTAACGTTGTGCCTAATTTTTCCTTAAAAAAAAATAATTAAAAAATAAATAAATAAATAAAAATATATATAAATAAATATATTTATATTAAAACCAATATAGCAAAACAATAGCACCACTGTTATGAATAACACATACATATGCAAATGGTTAATATCACTTGCACAAATTATTATATTTAAAGAACACAATTGTATTTTTAACATGTGTTCAGTCAACGTTCTAAAATAATTTTAATCTGAGGATATAGTTTGTACAGTTGAGTAAATCCAGTAATTATATTCAACGTATTTTTTTCTTCAGTAGTAGATGTCTCCCAAAGTGTTAAAAAAGTACTCTTTTTTTTAAATTTTGTATCATAATTTTTTTCCAGATTTGTTTGTGTTCTTTTCTTTTAATAAATTATAGAATGAGTTCAAAGGATTTGTTTTCATATGCAAGTCGAAACTTGCATAAAAAAAGTTTATATAAATATTGCTCATTAGACCTTGACATTCTACATTCTTACAACAGTGCAATGTATTGAGACTGAATGGCTTTTCTTATGGAGTGGCAAAAAAAATTAATTGATCAACATAATAAACAGCAAGTAATAAAAATTATGTTCAATAAGTCACAACAATTATATAAAATATAATGCATTGTAAGTTAATTCAGGTCAAACAAAATGTTAGATGGGATAACCTCCTAAAAGTATTGTGTGCATTTATATATTTTAAATTGTCATTAAAGCAGCTCTGTCATCCCCCCTCCAAAAATTAAGTTTTTCATAAATCTTAAATCTTAATATACCTCAACGCACATCAAGTGACAATGTCCTAATCTGGCATCTTTGCAATATATGTAAAGATCCCAGACGGTGACAAAACTACTTTAATCCATGACAAACAATTTTGTTATATTTCCTTTATTGTTCCAGCGTTTATTTAAATGTTATATAACCATGCTGTGTAAATTGTATGCAACCACGCTGCACCCCAAGGATGCTCTAAAGCATATAGCTGTGTGCCACAGCAACTTGAACTTTGCTATTTAAAAAAAAAAAAAAAATAAAGATCGCTCAAATTGCACTATAAAATATAACAGGGTTATGAAAAAGACGACACATACATAATGTGTGCAGTACATTAAATTAGAGTGTGTCCCCAGAATAACATTAAGGGATACTTTCAAAACACACCTTTTTTGCACTTGTGGCCAGGTATATGCAGATAAAGTTATGATTTTTATTTCTTTAAAAACAGAAAAAACTAACATGGACCCAATAAATGCCAAGATGGTAAACAGCTAAAACAAACACACAGCCAGTGCACACCTTACACCCACTTGTAGACACATAAAAGTCATTACATGCTCTTTTACACACACATGGGCACATATTGGCAAAGAACGACTATGGCTTTGCGTATGTGGACTTACAGTCTATCAGAAGGTGGGGTAGTACAAACTGGACATAGTGGGACGGCATGGGAGGAGAATCAGATTGTAAAAACAGATCCAACACAGATACATACTGATAAGGTGGAACTTTGATGAACTAATTGTTTGATGATGCTTAAATATCATCTGTATGGGGGATTGGAAGGGCATAAATGCTAAGTGACCCTGAATAGTTGGGTTAAAAGAGCTATGGACATGGGTGGAAAATGTAAATTAAGGAGTTGTAGAAGAGAGGTGCAATGGGGGGGGGGGGATGGGGTGGCCAGGAGACGAGAGTCTTGAAAGAACATAAAGGGCATACTGAAAAAAATGTTCAAGCAATGATGGATCGACATTCAAGTTTCATTGCATCTAAAGGGCTATATTATTGCCGTCTGCTAAGACTCAAGGGAAAAGCCTTATGAATTTCAAATTTTTTTCCCCTTAATACTTACTTTATTATGATAGAGAGTTATTCGGCTTCTGTTCAAAGCTACAGATTGCATGCTGCAAAAAATAAAAAATAAAAAAAAAAACTTATAAAAACCTTGTAATTGGGTTGCATCTGCTGTATCAGCACTTATATCAGTATTAATGATTTCCTGGTATATCATGACAGCAGTCAAACTATAGTTCACACGCATTGACTGAGGCCAGTATTTGTTAATAAAAAAAATGTCAGAATTATATTCACATTGTCAACTACTGATAATATGAAATCACAGAAAGAATGAGCGTATTTGAAAGAAACAGATTGCAAGATGTGACGCCTTTGAAGAATTTTTTATCTGACAAAGCATTGCATCCTTCTAGGGAAGAGATTAATGGTGGACGTTGGATAGAGCCAATAATACATAATCTGGCCAGATTTGCATGCAATAGATTTTTGGCACAGAAGAGAAGCTTTCAATTAACTCCTTCCCTACCAAGTTGTTTTTGTTGGCATATTCAGTAGTATAACAATTATTGGAAACGTGAGATGCATAGATACCAAATAAACATAGAACGTTTCAGCATTGTTGCGTATAGATAGTAGTTCAAGAATCATCACCTAAAAATAGATATTATGTAAATTACATAATTCTTCCATTTGATTGTTTATCTTATAATAGTTCATCAGGGGTCTTAATTTTTTATTTTTTTTAAAATCACATAAAATGCAGAAATGACAGCGTTAAATTAACGAAAACAGATGCCCACATCAGGCCCATTGTAAGGTTAAAAGCAAGAAGGGCATTAACTGCAGTGAGTGTCCCCCACCCCTTCCTCTCACGCAATTTACTTGGTATTGCAGCTGGAGATGGCGTGAATAGAGAACGAATGTATATAAAAACAGGCACAATTAATGTGCCAAGATGGGTGCCCTTTGAGATTGACACTTGTAGATGTTTACTTTGCTTACTATAAAATATGGGCACTCGTCAGCTGAATTTGAAACCCTTGCTCAAATCATTTTGTGATTGCAAACCTTTTTATATACATATTTAGAAAAGCTTGAGATGACTAAGAGTTAGCAGTATTGTGTGTTTGTTTGCATGTACAGAAGCCTTCCTGAATGATGAACCACTGTAGTGTACCCCAATAGTGGTAGGAGTATCCTGGCACAATTCTTATTTTACAATAGTTTACCCTCTTACCTGGTCCTGCCAGGTGGTGAAGGTCACATGACCCCACCACTCATTCATTGGCTGATTGTGCCAGTTGGGTACTCTTACGTTGATTTGGTCTGTTTAATTTTTTTATTCAGTACATAATATGCATAGAAGGTAATTAAAAAGTTATCGGAATTACTGTCCCATCACCGACCTTACGGTGAACACTTTGTTTTACCTAACCCAGTGGCCTTCATACGTGCACTGTTAAAGGCACAGGTTCCAATCCTGATAGATGTATTTAAGAAATTAAAACAGTAATACAGTGTTGTAACGTACATTCTTAGGCCAAATATACTAATAACAGAAACAAGAAAACATATTACCATTTTTTTTCAAACCAACCTAGCAACTGAGTTCGCAATGGGTTGTGTTTTTTTTTAAATTATCATTCACTTTTCAATTTGCGTTTCACGCTCGTTGTCCTGTACACCCAGAGCATGCTACATAAATTAATGTAACCTCTGCTGTGCCACAGCTGGCTGTGCGATACTTTGGGAGGAATGCCTGAGCTGTCCAGCATTTGTCTGGGGTGAGAAAATGAGGATCTATCACTTCTAGAGAATACAATTTACATTTTAAACAAATCCATAAACTCATTCTAGAAAAAAGAACATAGTTTCTAATTATCATTAAAAGTGGGTTTAAAGTCTTTATATTACATGCACTATTCTTGATAAAAGTTTTTCCATTCATGCCAAAATACCTGGTGACAGTGTCAATTTTCCTGAGTTGCTGGGCATCAAAACCCATCCAAAATCATCATCAGTCAATCAAGTCCCAGGGCATGACAAACACATATCTAGTTAGACGAGTGTAGCTCCTGGCTGTGCTACTGCATGATAGGAGACAGGCAAGTAAAATAAAAGCCTACTGAGACTTGAGTCATCCATAACTTGATGTACGCGTTCTCACAATTGAAATCAACTGGTTTTCCTGTATTGTTTTATCAGGAGCATCGCCTTGTTTGATATATCTTAACTTACCGATAGATATAAAGCTACAATACAAGACTGGTGAATTGATGCTTGGTACAGAATGAAAAGTTAAAAAACATAAACAAAAGAAATTCCATGTTTCTAATAAAGCAAATAAACGTTGAGAAACACACATGCAAAAGTTTCTATGCCCTAAAAAGCTATCAGGAATCTGTCCATTTGGACTCAAATTTAAAGGGCATTCGGCACTTTTACACCAAGAAAACATTGCAAATCCCTTATAAATAGTTTGAACCTTTTTCCGCTTTTAATGCTCTTTCTCCAACCCATAATTATATAAAAGATTTAGCAATTGGTATCACAATCCAGTTCTATCCTGTCACAGCCAGAACTGAAAACACCAAAATGTTTTTTTAAAGATCTGTAATTTAGTATTTATATCAAAAGTACCCAGAACATACAATATTTGGACATGAAGATTAATTCATATCGACTACGGAGAACTGGAAACAATGTTCTAACATCACTTCTGCTCTCCATCATTTTACCATTGAAGGAAGGAAAACATAGACTGTAAGCTCGTTTGAGCAGGATCTTCTTCAACCTATCGTTTCTGTAAGTTTTCTTGTAATTGTCCTATTTATAGTTCAATCCCCGCTCTCATAATATTGTAAAGCGCTACGGAATCTGTTGGCGCTATATAAATGACAATAATAATAATAATATCATAGCAAATCATTACATGTGAGCCGAGCTGGGAGAGCTTGCTGAGAGTTTTCACTATGAGGTATTGATCAAAACAAAACCAAAGAGCTTTTTGTAAGTAGCTTATTGCAAGTAAAGGCAGGAAAACAAAACCAACTTCTTTGTTTTTTTTTATTAGGTGGAAATTCAGACAGTAAAAAAAAAATTACTTTTTATTACCATTTTTTTTCTGAAGAGAATCCTTTGTCTCCTCTTTTTATTCCATTTCTTTTGTGTAATACGGGTAAATAATTCCTTACACTGAGAATGAATGTGGGTGCAGTTTGCATCCTGCCAGCCAAGCTCCATACTTTGATTATTGTTTAAAGGGAGACAGTTACTTTTTGGGGGGTTTTAATATTATTTTTACTTATACCCTATATTTAACAAATCTCTATGTGTGAGGTCTGAGAAATAGCATTAATATTTAGAAATTCATAAAATCCTGGAACTGAGTACCTCCATCTTGGCAGCCATTATTTTAAGCCCCGTCCTTTTCGGTTATTGAATATCGTAAATGTACTTGAAACAAACTTCTATCATAAAGACATTTTATTGACTGAAATACAGGGAGCAACGTTTCAGCCACAGCCGTAAACATACACTATATGGACAAAAGTATCACCATTACACCAACATGGACTTTTAATACAATGCATTCTAAATGCATAGACATTAATATGCAGTTGGTCCCTCCTTTGCATCTATAACAGCTTCCACCTTTCTGGGAAGGCTTTCACAAATATTGTGCAGTGTTTCTGTGGGAATATTTGCCCATTCATCCAGGAGAGCATTTGTGATGTTGGACGAGAAGGCCTGGTTTAGAATCTCCATTTCAGTTCATCCCAAAGTTGTGCCATGCGGTTGAGGTCAGGGCTCTGTGCGGGTCAGTCAAGTTATTCCACACCAGACTCACCAAACCAGGTCTTCATTGACCTTGCTTTGTGTGCTGGGCCACATTCATGCTGGAATAGAAAAGAGCCTTACTGAAACTGTTCCCACAAAGTTGGAAGCATAGCATTGTCCAAAATGTATTGGTATGCTGAAGCATTAAGATTTCCCTTCACGAGGGGTGTGGCCTAGACTCCAAAGCGGATGGCAGCTTGAGTGCAGAGCTCCGCTCAGAACTGGGTTTAATCCTCAACACCCAGCATTTTTTATAACAATGGCATCAATGGCATCCCCCCATATGGGGAGCAACCCAGCCTCCAACTCCGGGAACTCCAAACCCTCCCTAAGGAGGTTTTTCTCAGAGCAAACAGTGCTGGAATCGCGAGATGGCACAGATTCAGAGCGCACCAGGCAGTCCGCCATCAAGCCGCCATCAAGTCTGTCATGGTCTGAGTGCTCAGCGGAGGACACAGACCTCAGATCTCTGTTGGTCCAACTACCATAAAAAACAGACTTGTTCACTAAACTTGAGGAGAGCTTCAGTGATAAGCTCTAAACACTCAGTGAGGACGTTCAGCAAATAGGGGCCCTGGAAAAAGACGAAGAGGCAGCGGTGCAGCAATGGGCAAAGTGCCAGACCACACAACGTATGCACTCAGATACCTTAATGTTTCTCCAAAGAAAACTGGAGGACGTGGACAACCACGGCAGGCACAATAACCTCAGGGTTAGGGGACTACAGGAATGCCCCGAGGGAGGACAGCAGTATCCCATATAGGTACTTACCTTACTGTTTACCAGATCCTCACCAGACCACCTGATACAGCAATAAAGTTTGACCGGGCTCACAGAGCATTAAGACCTAGATCTTTACGCCAAGATAAGCCACAGGATATTATTTGCTGCATATCAGCCAACTCACCTCACATTATACCAGGAGATGTAATAGATCAACTAGAAACACATTTTACAGCTACAGAGCTGTCTGTAGTCATTAAAACCCTACCAAAAGGGAAAAGCCCAGGCCAAGATGGCCTAACGGGAAGATACTTCAAACTCTTCGAACCTACCCTGGGACCACAGCTATTATAAACCATTAATGGATTAGCACTGGGATCCCTTCTACGGCCACTGATACTGCAAGCATTTTTAACAGTGATTCCCAAACTGGGGAAAGATCCGACCTCCTGCAGTAGTTACAGACCCATATCCTTAAAAAACCTGGACCTGAAAATGTTTGCAAAAACTCATAGCTGATTGACTCAAGCCCCTCTTGCCTGGGCTAGTTCATCCTGACCAGGCTGGGTTTGTCCCAGGCTGAGAGGCCAGGGACAACCCAACTAAAGTCCTGAATGTAATCCATGGAGCACCAGTGGCTAAATTATCAACTCGCTATCAATTGACGCAGAGAAGGCATTTGACAGGTTGGACTACAACTTTGGAGGCATTGGGACTTAGGCCAAGACTTAGGAATTGGATCCAGGCACTCTACAGAGGGCCAGCAGCCAGCGTATGAGTCAATGGACTTCTTTCAGCCCCATTTGACATAAATAACGGCACACGACAGGGATGTCCCCTGTCCCCCCTACTGTTTGTACTCGCCATGCAGCCATTTTTGACTGCTATTAGAAAAAATAGGAACATTCAGGGTTATAAAAATCTGGGGAGGGGGAAGCAAAGGTCTCCGCTTTTACGGACGATGTTCTCCTCACGATTACCAACCCCCAACGCTTATTACCTCACATCGCAGCCGAAATCTAAAAATAAAGCTCCATGTCTAATTTTAAAATAAACGCAGATAAATGTGACATTTTAGGAATCTCCACGCCACCTAAGTTAAAAACACACCTCCAAAAAATACATGCCTATAATTGGACAGGCAACGGGCTCTCCTATTTAGGAATCCGCCTAACTCAGAAAACAAATGACCGGTATAAACTACTTGCCTCTCTTGGAGGAGGTACGGAAATATCTTAAAAAGTGGGATCTTCCAAACTTCTCCCTTTCTATATCTTGAAAATTATGGTTTTACCTAGATGGCTCTACCTGGTCCAGGCTCTTGTATTGAGTCCCACAAGGGGAAACTAACATCAGAAGATAAAAAGCCTCAAAGAAAAACAAATATCTCAATTCACCCTAAGAGTTACCTCAACACCGTGGTCTGACTACTAGTGTCTACCGGAATAAACTCACACTACTAAAGTTATAAATAAATAAAGAAACCCCTAAAAATCAATAACCATAGTGGTAACAAAAATAAAAAAGTGCTACCAAGTGCAGTGAGTAAAGAAAAATAAAACGCTTGACGCGCATTTCGGCAGGAGCGGCTTGTTGTTTCATTTAAATACCTATTGCTGATGAGACATAGGCATCATCTGTTCAAAGAAAAATGTTTTGGCCAATACTCACTTCGGATCCCTATATTAAAAAGGTTATTACACCTTTCCCCTCAGTGACAGCACGCATGGACAGAAATTTGAAAGAGATGCTAGTCCCTAGCTATTTGGCCCCCTTAAATAAACCCCTCAAACAATATCTACCCAGGGGTACATACAAATGTGGCCACTGTAGTGCATGTCCCCATATTGCTAAACAGACCAAGTCTTTTACAGACAGCAGTGATTCTGAGGAATTCTTAACAAAATCTTTCTTTAACTGCCGTACTGAAGAGCTAGTGTACCTCCTGGTATATTCATGTGGTTTGAAGTACGTAGGCAAAATGTTTCGCCCCTTCAAGCTTCGCATAAGCCCTGCACATGTCATACGTATAATGGCCTTGTATTCCTCCTCCCCCCCCCACTACATACCTCTTTTTCCTTTTGTATCCCCCTTTATCCTTTGTGTTTTGAAACTATAAAAAAATAATAATGATTTCCTAACCCCTGAAAAACAGCCCCACACCATTATCCCTCCTCCACCAAACTTTACAGCTGGCACAATGCAATCAGGCAGGTACATCTACCAAACCCAGACTCACCCATCATACTGTTAAACAGAGAAACATGATTAATCACTCCACAGAACACATTTCCACTGCTCCAGAGTCAAGTGGCGGGGTGCTTTACACCACTTGATCCAACACTTGGCATTGTACCTGGTGATATGAGGCCTGCATGCAGCTGCTTGGCTTAGCCTTTGTGCTCATATTAATGCCAGTGGGAGTTTGGTATTGGAATCAGCAGATCAGTTGCGACTTTTATGCATAATGCGCCTCAGCACACTGTGACCCCACTCTGTGACGTTATGTGATTTTCTGTTTTGTAGTTGAGTTGCGGCTGTTCATAAACCCTTCTACTTTCCAATAATACCTCTTACTGTTGGCCGTGGAATATCTAGCAGGGATGAAATTACACAAATTAACTTATTGTAAAGGTGGCATCCTATCACAGTACCACGCTTGAATTCACTGAGTTCTTCAGAATTATTAAAAAAAAATTCACAGATGTTTGTAAATGCAGACTGCATGGCTAGCTGTCTGATTCTATACACCCATTGTAATGGGTCTGAATAAAACAACCTAATTCAATATTTAAGAGGCTTGTTCCAATACGTTTGTCCATATAGTGTACATAGTGCATGTAGACAATAAGGTGTAATTTATAGAACAAATAATGACTGAGATATACAAAATTCAATTATTAAGATATACAAAAATGTATAAAACATGGGGAGTATTAATCATAGCATATAACAGACATTATAACGAGGACAAATCTACATTTCTAAACAGCAAATCTAATATTGTCTTTAGAGCAGCATTTCCCAATTGGTGTTCTGCAAAACCCTAGGGTTCTGCGAGAACAAAATCGGAGTTCAGTGACGATTTTCCCATTGGGTAGCCCAAGCATTCGGGGGGATGGGGGAGGGGGGAGGAGAGGGTGAAGGGTTATCTACGATGTTGATACACCCGGTCAAAGGGTTCCACAGAAAAAAATTAATTGGGAACCACTGCTTTAGGGCAATGGATAATGGAATCACTTTAAAAAAGAGATGCGTTATGAGTGACATGTTACAGTTGAAGTAAAAGCTGCAATTTAAGCAAGTAATAGCAAATGTAGCTTATTATAAAGCTTGGTCAATATAGGTTACCATGGTATCCTATCTCCTTAAAGCGGCACTGTGACCTCCCTCCCCCCCTCCTGCAAAATGAGATAAAATCCTTATGAAACACTCCTATTGACTGTGTTGGACTATCACTAAAATTCAAACCCAGTCAAAATTTATACTTGGACAAAATAGGGACTACTTTGTCTCAGTATATTTCCTACACCTGACATTAGGCAGAGCTACTGCCATCTGGAAATATCAATCTCCCAGCTGTCACCAGTGACGGCTGAAGGCATATTAGCTGTATCTAGAGAAGACCCTGCAGGATCCTCCATAGACCTCAATGCTGTACTCTCACGCATGCACAAGAGTACAGCAGTGGCCACCTTAGTCTAGGCCACATCAGTAAGGCACTAATGAAATAATCCAAAAATGTTAAAAACCTGTAATCCTTTATTTCACTAGATCTGCTAATTCTAAAGGAAACTAAATAATGGTGGCTCCTACAAAAATCAGACGCAGAATCACTCCTATTACCATCGGCGTGGGCAGGGGGTGTGCACGGTAAGCCCAGGTACGTGCCCATGCATACCCTAATGCAAGGCCAATATGTCCTCCATGCAGGGCCAGATTAAGAGCCCAGTGGGCCTGGTGCCGACAATTATGATGGGCCTAATTACAAAATCTTATTGACCAAAAACATTAAAACAGTCTTACCACCCAAGCGTCATGTATCTGATGGAGATGGTGCTGGAGGGAAACTCATAGGATGCAGTTATGAGAAAACACATACCCTATGCTAATCTCACGCTTTAATCTTTCAAGTAAATCCATACCTCCTGACAGCAGTGTACAGTAAAGCAGGAAGTCTATGGACGGGGTGAAAGGGTGGTCCACTGATGCAAATCACCCAGAACTGCCAAAAAGGGGGCATGTCTGTGTTCCATGCCTCCCAGTCCCTTAGTGCCTGTGTCCACGTGTCTCCCAGGGTCCCCATGTCACTAGAACACTAGAGGACATTGAAAGACATTGGGACACTGGAAGACATGGGGACACTGAGATACTAGGGAACACTGGGAGACCTGGGGACACTGAGGCACTTGAGGACACTGGGAGACATGGGGACACTGGGTGACTTTGAGACACGAAGGGACACTGGGAGACATAGGGGGCACTGGAGACTTGATAAAGACCTGGGTACAGGTCAAAACGTTGTGGTGTCCAATAAGCCTGCTTAAATCAATCAACGTGAGTGCATGAGATTTTTTTCTATTATACTAGAGGACACTAAGACACTGGGAGACATGGGGACACTGGGAGCCATTGGGACACTGAGACACTGGGAGACTAGGGGACTTTGGGAGACTAGGAAACACCGAGACACTAGGGACACTGGCACACTACGGACACTGAGAGACACCAGGGACACTGGGAGACATGGAGACACTAAGATACTAGGGACACTGGCTGGGAGACATGGGGACACCAGGTCTCAAAGTCACCCAGTGTCCTCATGTCTCCCTGTATCCCCCAGTGTCCCCATGTATCTCAGTGTCCCCTAGTGTCTCAGTGTCTCCATGTTGCCCAGTGCCCCCCGGTGTTTGTATCCCCAGGTCTCCCAGTGTCCCTTAGAGTCTGGGGACACTGAGACACTAGGGGACACTGAGAGACATCAGGTACACTAGGAGACATAGGGACACTGAGAGACACCAGGGACACTGGGAAACGTGGGGACACTAAGACACAAGGGACACTGGCTGGGAGATATGGGGACACTGAGAGACTAGGGGCCACTAGGAGACATAGGGCCACCGTGTCCCTAGTGTCTCAGGGTCCCCAGTATCTTAGTGTCCTCATGTCTCCCAGTGTCCCAATGTCTCAGTGTTCCCAAGTCGCTCACCGTCCCCATGTCTCCAAGTTTTCCCTAGTGTCTCAGTGTCCCCAGATCTCCAAGTGCCTCCGAGCGTCTCAGTGTCACTGAGTGTCCCTATGTCTCCCAGTGTCCCCAAGTCTCTCACTGTCCCCATCTCTCACAGTTTTCCCTAGTGTCTGTGTCCCAAGGTCTCCCTGTATCACCAGGTCTCCCAGTATTCCCAAGTGTCCTTATGTCTCCCAGTGTCCACTAGTGTCTCAGTGCCCCCTAGTGTCTCAGTGTCCCCATGTCTTCCATTGTCCCTAGTGTCTCCCAGTGTCCGTATCCCCATGTCTCCCTGCAGCCTTTCCCCCATCCCTCACTTCCCTGAGCTGTTGGCTGTCTCTGCAGGCTCGGAGCTGCTGTCTGAACTCTCTGTGCAGAGCTGCTCCCCCACGTATCAGTGAGTAGAGAGAGGCAGGAAGGTAGATGCTGTAACTTCTTATCCCTGCCTCTCTCCACACACACAGCGACCCCCACTGGCCAGCACTGGTATTGCGGAATAATCTATGTTTATACTGAGACAGACATTTGTATTGCCGGTAATAGTGCAATACCAGGACCGGCTAGGCAACCTCAAATACCTGAGAAATACTTCTGAGAAATACCTGGCAACCCTAAGAAATAAATTAGAAATACCTGGCAACCCTAAGAGTAGTGTGTAAAAAAACTAAACAAAAAAAAAACAACTTTTTTTTTTTAAATCAATGGGCCTATTCCATGGGTTTAGGCCTGGAGCTACAGCTCCACAAGCCCCTATGTTAATCCGGCCCTGCCTCCATGTCCCCAGTTTTGCTCTCTGTGGGTACTTTTGTATGAATTTGAGTTAGCTTGCTAAGTTTTTGGTGAGAATGCTTATATCCACCTTTTTTTCCCTAAAACAAAAAGGTATATAAAAAAAAAGTATAAAAATATATATTTTTTAATTAGTATACTCTAAATAAAGTTGATATGGTCATTTGCTCTGGGCACAAACCCTAATCAATGTAAAGTGGGGCACAGTGTAAATACTGCTATAACATTGGTTATTAAATCTCCCGCCATCAGGAAATCATGTAGTAAGATGTAGGTACATAGCCATCAAATTCATGTAAAGGCAGCAAGTTTGATATAATTCTACATTAATTGTGTGTAATTTGTGGTCATTTCAGTAATTTTAGTAAACTCCAGTTCAGGACAATATATACTGCAATTATAGCTAATCTGTCTCTACTATCTCTTTCTCTCTCTCCCCCTAAATATTCTCTCATTTTCGTTATCTGTTACTGTTTTCATATCCTGCTACAAAACAATTCAGAAAGAAATTCCTCCTTTTGATGTTGTTTGCCATTATCGATTCCATCAGTTCATTGATTTCCTGAATTCCTTGCAGTAAAGTCCACCTTGGACTGCAGTTATGTGCACAATTCCATTTCTGTGCTTTTAGATTCCTGGACATTACTTCTGCAACAGCAGCCTGATTGACATTGGTTTATATCATTTAAAGGGGGAGCATGCACCTCTGTCTGAGCTGTCACCTGTAGAACTGATACAGGTGCAAAGGGACCACAGAGGAACAGTCTGCTTACAGGATACATCATGTGATACTAAGAACTGGTCTTAATTGATCTCTCAGCTTTCATATGTCCTACACACACTGCCATGATCACTCCCCAGCAGGCAGCACAGGTGAAGGTTTTTTTCTACTGAAAGGGTAGTGAAGAATCCTATTATTGGAATGTGACATCCCTCTAGGTTGTGAAATCACTTGTCCACCCTCAAGACTCACATTAGAAAACAGCAACTCAAATCCCAGCTGCAGCCAGGCATCAGAACAGACAGGAATTGGACTCTGCTGCTAATCCAGAAGTAAGTAACCAATTAATTGACTTAATCAATTATTAACTGGACCATTCCTATTGGCATTAAATCCCATCTCTCCCCCCAGGGGAATAGAATTTACATTATGCAAATACAGAATAAAATTTAAACTACAATTCATTAAATTCTATGATTTTTTTATGTGAAGATATTTAATTCAACACTTTGGTGTTGGGCTGTAAGTATTATAATTTACTCGTATCTGGCAGTTAGTGTTAATGTCAGATTAATGTAAAGTACATTTAAAAGATTTATTTGTAGATCTAATTTGTAAATTAGGGTTCTCTAGAAATTAGGAATAGAAGAAAGAATTATGAACACATTGTTAAAAAATGCACATATACAAATATATTTCTTTAAATAGCACAATATTGCATGTTGTCATGATAGACCATTTCATTAACCCCTTAAGGACCAAACTTCTGGAATAAAAGGGAATCATGACATGTCACACATGTCATGTGTCCTTAAGGGGTTAATCTTGCCTTTAGATACATTTTGTAATTTCTGTCATTTATATCATCTAGAATTTACAATTCAGGTGATCATTTCTAAAACTTAAAACCACTCAGTAACTCTGTGAAATGAGCATATGATTATGTGTAGGGCATTCTATGTAATTCTCCCTTCTTGCATAGAAATGTTAGCATACAATATATGAAATGATGATATAATGTTATATACATGTTGGAGATCTGTCCTGAGTACTACCAAGTTCAATGCTATTCAGTTTATCAGTCTATGAAGGAAGGAAAGCTGAACTGATTCTGCTGGGAATAAGACCTGTGAACTTAAGGTTTGAATGTGTTTTAAATAGATTAATTTTAGTGAAGATGAGAGTATGTGTGTTTGTTTTTAAGGATGATCTGCAATATTCTGTTAAGGCATTTGTTTTCAAACAATGTATTAATTACATGACCGGTTATGTTTTTACCTGCTAATCAAATATGGTGAATTCAAATGAATGTGTCATATTGGAATATACATATATCAAAAAATATATGAAATATCAGAAAATGAAATCTGTACATCAAATACGGAAATTAGAAACTGATAAAAAAAAATTTTTGTGTAAGAAATTTAAAATGTTGTAATCAAAACTGTTAAATTACATGGAGATATTTACTAAGATTGTATCTATAGCTTCAAATTTGGATAAAAACAAGGTCAATTCAGTTTGTTCCGATCCTTTGAAATTCACTATACTTGTAATCCGCTTACATCAGGAGGAAAACAGATCAATTTATATCAAGCAGAATGATCCTCAAGTAGATCTAAAAATTGACCAAATTAGTATAAAAGCTGAGTAATTAACCCCTGAGAAGCACAGTGTTTATTTTTTGTTTGGCGAGTGAAAGGTTAATGCAAATCAACAGAAGTCCCCGGGTCACTTAAAAACCAGATGAAAACTGCATTTAAAAAACAAAAAATAATAATTCTGCAGAATGCTGCACTTAAAGCCTGCCTCTTTAGCCACACCCCCTCACTCCAGAAAAAACACTTCCTTATCAGTGTATGCACACAGTATCGGCCAATGACACTACTGAATGATCCGAATTACAAAACAACCTTTAGAAGTAGAGGATATCCAGGGAGGCGTATAGTAAGGATATCACTGTCTGTTTGTAGTTTATCTGACTGTCTGCAGCCAGATTGTGGTTTAAAAGCTGCTTACTCAGTCAAGTTGGGGCTTTCTGATATGTAGAGGCATGACTAAGGAGACAGGCTTATGGTGCAGAATTCCTCAAAACATAATTTTTATTTTGTTGTGTGCAAAAACTATAAAGATTTGAGCATGTAAAAAATAGAGCATATTAATGAGGCCAACATCTATCACATGCATTAAAGTAGTATTGGTACACGGAGTGTCCCTTTCAGCATTAATGATAAATTAAGGATAAAGCTTTGTTTTGTTGTCCTAGGACCACCTATAAGTTATGAGGGAGTTGGGGTTGACCCAGTAATCTTCCTTCACCCCACGTGCAATAGAGCAGAGCAGAATCTTCCTAGTACCTGGGACCCACGTAACAGACTGCATGAAGAGGGACTCTTGATATTCTTGTAGTGAACTTTTAAAAAAAATTTTGTACTAATCTGTTTTCACAACAATTTCTTGTGGCATCGCTCAAATACTGGACATACGGCAAGAAAAAACTTACACTGAATTGGCGAGCTACAGTTCATGTTTCACAGGTGTATTCACTTAGTGCTAGTCTGACACCGTAATCTGAAACTGAAAATGTTAATTTTTGTTGAAAGTAACCAGTTTAGTAAGAAAAGCAGCTCTGTAGCCTCAAACGTAACTTTGCTCATTTAATTCCTCTTGTCTTCCTGTCTATTAATCCATTTTTCTTTCTTCACATGATCATATCTGTTTTTTTTGAGAATCACTTTGACGTTGTGCATTCCTAACTTTATAGTGTCTTGTTAGCATTTTAGCTTGCCTCCCTCCCCCTTTCTGAAGGAAAAAAGCTCTTTTACTTACCCTTTCTCCCTCACAGCTCCATTCTCCATCCTGCCTTCATGGCTGAGATCATCAAGTCATATGAAAGCACTTCGAGGGTAGTGTGCATGCGCAGCAAACACTACACTGCACTAATCAGATGGTCTCTATTTTGGAGGAAGCACTTTTAGTGGCTCTCGAGTGAGTGCAAGTAGAAGCATTGCCTTAAACATTGCCATTTCTGCAGTACATCGATGTTTTACTTTACAGGGTAAACAGAAAGAAACATGGCAACAAGACCACTTTATTGAGATGATGTGGTCTGGGCACCCATAGTGTCCCTTCAAAATACATAAGGAAAAAATAGTGAATACTTTTTTTTTTAATATAATTTCTTCCGCTTGACAAATCTTGACAAATGGAGAATCTCAAGTCAACCTTCCCCTCCTTTGTCAAAACACATTTTCCCATAATAGATACCCGTCTGTCAAGTCTCTCGGTCGCATATTGCAAGTCACTTGTGTCTGCGCACACCCGGTATAATTTCCTATCTTCGCACAGTAGCATGCGCAATGTCTGACTTGTATAAGGACGAAGCGCAGAGAAAGGTGCTGCCAGGCAGAAAAAATAGCACTGGTAGGAAAAAAATAGATATAACGCTGAAATAATTTAATAATTTATTTAAAAAAAAAAAAAGGGGGGGGGGGGCGAGGGGGAGACAAAAATACATTGGTAGGACAGATAGGCACATTTTGTCGGGCGAGGATGAAAATAAATAAATAATATAGCCCATGACAGAACCGCTGTACACTGTTTTTGTTTGTTTGTTTCTTCGTTTGTTTTGAACACTTGGTTTTCATTTCACTGCTGTCTACTGTGTAGTGTATGAAGTGTCATATAATTAGTGAAATGGCCTCAGTCTGTGTGCTATTAAAGTGAGCTAGGGAATTATATCATCCAGAGACATATGTCAAATAGTGAGAGACCCAGTGGTGCAGACCAGGAGAAATGTAGCAGAAAATCTCTAACCTTCTGATTAGATCTTTTAACGATACGACAGGCATCAAGGAGATCAAAAAGGTCATCTTACTGGAAAACAAAACCAAACTGTGCTGCTGGAACAGCAGAAGTTAAGAAGACAAACGTGCGCAATGAAATTCTTATCTCAAACATTTCACAATGGGTGAGATTATAGAATAAATGTATGTAGCGGAAAACTGTTCCATACCTCTCAAATCCCCTTTTCGCTGTTACTGCAATGTTCCTCTTTTCTAGGCACTCAGAATTTTATGGGAGTATTGCTATGTAACGAGTCTTTGCAGTCATAAAAAGTACAATATTGGTAAGTCCGAAAAAAACTGTTTTATCTGATAGTGGGGACCCTGTTTTTTTGTTTTGTAGGGTATAGAAACATAGAATGTGATGGCAGATAAGAACCATTCAGCCCATCTAGTCTGCCCAGGTATAGACTTGGTATATCTGTGTACCTACTTTATCCCTTTTATTCCCTGTCAGTTTTTTGTTTATCTTACCATTTATTACAGTACATAATACTGATTTCATTATTAGAGGGTGAACCCCTCTCATAAACCCAATGCTGATATTTATACTGCTTCCTGTCAGATTTGTTTTGTTTTGTTTGTTTATCTTACAATGTATGTCAGTACAAGATACTGATTTAATTATTGGAGGGTGAGCCCCTCTTTCAAACACAGCCCACTGCTGATATTGATACTATTTTCATTATTAGAGGGTGGGCCCCTCTCATAAAATGTTCTCCTTGTGGCTACGCTCGCCACTCCACCAGCACTCTCCCACCGCCACATGCTCTCCTCAGGGAGAGCGTGGGGCGCTGTGGAGATTTCCGCCTGTCAGGCTTCTGCGTTCACATGCTTTTAACATGAGCTTGGGTTCGTCTCTTCTCTCCTTTTCAATCTACCAAACGCGTATATCTATGTGCGTTCATCGGTTTGTATTTTCTATCAGGTGTTTGCACGGGTTAGTGCGTTCGCGTATGCCTGTTTTTTGTCCTTCAATCTACCAAACACACATTCAAACCAATGCGCATTTGGTGGTTTGTATTCCTTTCTTGTCGACCCTTTGGACCGTTCTACTCCTGAATGCACATCCTCAGCGTTTGGTAGTTTCCCTTGGGGTTGTTCGTTTCGCGAACGTACCCGTTCACAAATTTTCTGTGTTAATTTTTTTCCCCTCCGTTCAGTTTTTTCCTGTATTACTGTTCTGTCTCTCTTCATTTATTTCAAGCGACCATTCGACTGATTTCCCACGAAATGCCGCTAAGGGTAAGGCTCCCCTAAAGAAGGGAAAACGTTCACGGCCTGTAAACCCTCCAACTTATGACGCTTTCTCGGACGAGGAGGTCCCACCATCACTATCGTTTCTCAACGAGTGGCAAGCATAAGATTCCCATTCTGATGATGGAACTTGGGGTCCCAACTCCTTTGTGAAGGAGACCTTTCTGGATGAGCCCCAGCATGTAAGTCATGTGGAGGAAGAGCTGGTTTTGGCGCAGCCGGATGGTGAGCTCTTTTTTTTTTTTTTTTTTTTAATTCTTTATTTTTGTGTGCAAGTAATAACAATGCATCTTACACTGCCACGACAGCATATGCAAGCATAGTTTTGACATAGTTGTACATTTGTATGACAGTTTGGTCTCTGCACATTTTTAAAATCTAAAGATAAACAAGCTGTTATAACACGTTTGCTGCAGGTCTCAACAATTTCTAGCATTCAACGTTTCACAAAGAAAAGAGGTAATAGATGCGACCTGCATAAAGTAATGATTAGCCCTCTATTTAAACATTGCTAAAGCATTGACATTACGGGTTAATAGGTCTGCTCATAGGTCTGGATAAAGTTACTCAGTTTCAGGTTAAAGTATTAGAGACACGGGAGCATTAGTCTGGCGTTTAAGCTTAAAATGCAATGACATGTTTCTATTATATGAGAAAGGAAGCCAAGTTATACCAAAGAGTTAACATTATTCAGGGTCTGTTCCCCAAGATTATATAAGCAAAAGTAAAAGTATGCCAGGGCTGATTAGCTAAACAGTGAAATGTCTTACGTGTCTGCCCAAGCGGTGAGTGTAAAGGTACTTGTGTGTCGATTGGGTTGTTCGGTTGGGTTGCAGGTTTTGGTTGCCACGGGCATCGGGCGAGGGCTCAAGCTTATTGCTCCCCATGGCGGGTCTGTTAGCCAGTGTAACAGGTGTGGGGGCCTAGTGATATTTGTGCCAGGTGAGTGTTGCGGCTTGCTTTATGTTTGGTGTTTATAGCGTTATGGGGGTGGTCGTGTAGGATTTTGTGTGTGTGTAGCCATATGTGCTAGCCGCTATCCCTGTGGGTGCGGGTGTCAGCCAGCACCACAGGTGTAGGTGTAGAGTCTCCAGCTAGCCGATTCCCTGGTTAGGTGATAGGCTTGGGGGTAGCAAAAGATTTAGAGGCAGTCCCAGCAAGTCCTCCCCATAGCCCCAAGCCGTCCTGTAGACCTGCATCCGTGTTCCGCGAACTAGGAATGTCCCGTAGGAGGCTGCAGTCTTCCCTGGTCGGGCTCTGCCGTGGGATCCATTGGAGTGTTGCCGGTTGTGGCGCTGAATCCTCGGCTCTGGTGTGCGATGCTTGGGGTTTAATCCCCAGGAGGTCTTCAGCCCGAGTGGGCCTATCTGGTGAGGCTGTGTGCATGTTACGTCTTGAGTGCCCAGGGGGGGACTTACGCTTTTCCCGCCTGTCTTCTCCTTGCTTGTTTCTTGCTGCTGATAGTTTTTCTGCCCTGGGGTATCAGTTAGCCCTTCTTGGGGGCCATCACGGTTTGCGAGACGGTACTGTGTGGTAGACTGGCTCGTTTTGCGTGTCGGCTCTGTCCTTGCCCTCACACGTGGCCATGGGTGCTCCGCCATCTTGTGGTGAACCTTTTTGTCCGCACTTTGCAGCTTGGTTGATGCCCGCTGTTTGGGCCTGGCGGACTTTGATCGTGTTTGCCCGTGTGGACCGGGATAACCCCCACCGGTCTGGGGGGGCGGCAACCAAACACCGTTCGGAGACCTGGTAGAGCCGTCTCTTCCCAGCTCAAGCCCGGTAGGCCTCAAACCTCGATCGGGTTACTCCGGTACCGTGCTGGGTCGATGCTGGTACCTTCGTGTTCGCCTGTAGCTTGTGGGTGGTTTGGGCACCTTTGTGGAATAGTGGGTGCAGTTGGTACAGAGTTGGCTCCAAAAAATTAGTTTAGGCGCTGGAGCTCAGACTAGATGCGTCTGATCCGTTTGGTGGTTGGCTCCGCTCCCCCGGTGAGCTCTTTTTTGACACCATGGGCCAACGCTGTTTGACCTGAGAAACATTCGCCACCCACCCATAGGAGATTGGACACCACCTTAAACTATGCACTTCTTGCTACGGAAGGCACAGAGGTCCGCAAGCGGCTGAGATCAGAGTGCCCCAGAACTTCACTCCGGATAAGTTAGCCTATACCCCAGAATTTGACCAGATGATGCTGGCTTTCATGGCTCGAGGGGGTAGAGACCCAAGGAAAGTGGTTGAGAAAGGGTTTTTGAGGGAGCCCAGGATAAGCTGTTTGGCCGCTCGCCCGGGTTCTGACCCTAATGGATGAGGCATACACCCAGGCTGACTCCTATCAGCAAACAATGCGCGACGGGGCGCACGATGTTCAGGAGTGGACCCAGAAGTGATGGATTGAATTGATAGCAAATTGATAAACCTCGGGGCTAAGAAATTGGACCCACAGGCACGAGGAAAATTATTCGGTGAGCCTTTCATGAAAGGCTAATACTTAGTCAGAAGAATCTGTTTAACCCTCAGGGGTCACAGGTTCAATTCCCCAGCAGGGTTGACTCAGCCCTTCAATGGTTAAACATTTTTACATACCACCATTTCAAAAAGAAAGGTATCCATCAATTGCAGCACCCCCGGCAAGGAGGGGACTGATTTACCCACCTAGACTTAAAGGTGCCTACTTGTGTGTACTAGTGACAACGGCAGACATCCCTCCTTTTGGTTCCTCTGGAACGGGACACCATGGCAATTCACCTGCCTCCCCTTCGGGCGCAGTTTGGCACCATGGTGCTTTACGAAGGTTTCTGAAGCCAGAGATGACTCACTTACGGGGTCAAGGCATACGACGCCTGGCTTTCCCAGACGACATTCTACTCTCCGACCAGAATTGCAACCACCTTCTTTCAACCACAGATTACAGGGTGACCGTGTCAGAATCCCTTGGCTTCCTGGTCAATCGAGAAAAGTCAACACTGACTCCAACTCAATATGTGCAAGTCCTGGGGTTCGACATCGACTCCCTGTCATGTACACTCAGACTTCCAACTACCACAGTCGTGGCAATACGGAAGATACTATGTTGGGATTCGATCCCACTCAGACTGCTGGCATGGATCGTAAGACTACTATCCTCCTCCATCCAGGCGATCTTCCCAGGTCCCCGACACTCTCTGGCCATGTAACGCCTAACAGCCTGTTTCCTCAGGAAAAACCACACTTACGACTAACTGGTACCCATGACGAAAGAAATCCGACAAGAACTTTGATGGTGGCTTGATGGTATGCAGGTGTGAAATGGCAGAGCCACCTTCCACACAATCGACTTTTCCATCTTGCACCAACCGCAAACTCCCAATTTTCTACTGCTGATTACCAGACCCAGAGAGTGCATCGATAGACGCATTCCTGCAGGCATGGCCGACCAAAGGGACTTACACATTTCCACCCTTTGCAATGATCGCGAGAGTGGTTCATCACATCAGAATGCTGGATGTGGCAATCCAACTGGTGACGCCATGGTGGCAGAGTCAACCTTGGGTCCCAGATCTCCTTGCACTGTCATACCAGGACCCTCCGCTATTAACAGATGATCTGATGATACTCACGAATTTCATGGGGAATCCTCATCTCTCTTCAGTGGCCTGGAGTCTTTCAGGGGTGTTTGATGCACCGATGACTTTTCGCCAACGGCTAGAGATATACTCTGGGACTCATGGGCCCCTGGAACGAGGAAGTGTTATCGCTCAGTTTGGAATTTATGGGTAATTGGTGTATGGCACAGAACCTGGATCCTTTTACGGCCTCTGTATCCTCCATATTGAACTTTCTCACTTCCCTGTTCTCGGAATGTAAGTCCTACCGGTCCATCAATACCGTGCGTTCTGCAATTTCAGCGGCTCACGTTCCATTACAAGGAAAGCCAATAGGTCGGAATCCCTTGGTTTGTAGACCACTTAGGGACATTCGTTACATAGACCCCTGCACCGAATACTCCTCCATTTCGGATGTGGCCCAAGTTCTTTGTTTCATAAAGGAGTGATCTATTGACAGTGAAGTTTACCCTCTTTTTTATGAATGGTATCTTTCCATCAGATTTTGGACATTCTAGCATTCCACGTGGATGCCTCATTTTCCCTGGAAGGGTGTCTCGACGTACTAGACGGACTCTACGTTGTTTTTTTTTTTACCCATTTTTTTTTCATCGGAACCCAACTTTGCGTGGTCTAGACACTGCACGCCTATGTACGCTACGATTACCTCATCCCGACAATTATTAGTGTCCTACGTTAAGCCACATGGGCCAGTCTCAGTTACCACCTTGACCGGCTGGGTACGATAGCTTTTATCTCTCGCCGGGATTGGCCCTTCCTTCAGCGAGCACTCGGTTGTCATGCTGTCATCCCTATTGAATATCTAATTTATGCATCACAGAAAACACTCAATTATAAATGTAGAAAGTAATCCAGGCACTCCAACGAATTCCAAATAAATAGGCAATTTTATTAGAACCAGGAACTACACAGCAATGTTTCAACCCCTTAGGGTCTTTGTCAACCCTAAGGGGTTGAAACGTTGCTGTGTAGTTCCTGGTTCTAATAAAATTGCCTATTTATTTGGAATTTGTTGGAGTGCCTGGATTACTTTCTACATTTATATTTCATATTTGGTCCATCTGGTACTGGGACTTTTCCATTGGAGCACCCTGGATTCCAAGACAGATGGGTTGAGTGCACTTCCATCTTCTATTGTATAACACTCAATTATAGACATAATAGCTCCAGAACCACTGCAATGAGCTTTAGTGTGTTACCGCACAATATCACAGCAAAGCTACACTGCTTACATCCAGAGGAGGTACAGAACAGATGCACTGGACCACCAGGGAAAGGTATAACAGTGTGTAACATTGTGAGTGTTTGAGTGTGTATATATGTAATGTTGTGTGCTTATATAAGACTCTTTAGGTAAATCTCAGACAGATTGTTTTGTTCATATATGGATTAAAAGGCATTTCAATCATCCGAGCCACCAGGAACAAAGAGTCGCACCTGCCTAATATACAATTAAAAGTTAACTCAATTATGTATTAAAAATCTGCCATATCCGCCTATCAGGAAATGGTCCCAGGATCTTTTCCAAATTAATAAAATCAACAGAATATTAGCAGAACATTAACCCTTCAAACCAAATTGTAAAGATTATATGCAGTGATCATCTACATATACCCCATTTACTATAAAACAAAGTCAAGAAAATCACAATTAATTTGGTTTCGTTGTGTGGAGAGTTTAAATTGCTTCTGAATTGGACGGATTGTCCTCACATTGGTTATGGTGCATCATGTGCCCATTTTAAGTACAGCAAATTTGTTCTCCCACACACTAATCGTATCGACCAAACTAAATACACTGAAATTGTTGTATTCATGTAGGGAAGTTACTGTAGGATTTTGTAAGCAGAAATGCAAAATTCAATATTAGCAAGGCGCTCAGCCTTCTGATTCTCATCAGAAGCAGGTAGTGTTTATGGTTACTTAATATGAATGTGAATGACTCATGGCGCAGTGAACAAATGAACATTTCTCTGGATAAAAAAATATACTTCGAATTTCTTTCAGTCTTAAATGTTTGCAACAAATTTCTTTGTTTATTCACCTTGAAGAAATATCATATGTATCTAGCAGATTTCAAAGTGTTTTTTCAAACAAATAATTGGGCATTATGACGATACAGCCAATTTACATATATTATGCAAAAAAAACAAGCTTTATTTAAGATGGAAAAAATCTAAATAGGTATCAGAGTGTCATGTAAATATTATACTAGTACTAAAGAACTATCAGCAGCTAAAACAATGTTTCTTACTTTATGCCTCAAGATATTTATTTTCTAAAACAGATAATAGCTAAGAGGTCAGTCTAAGCACCATCACAACTTGATTACAAAGGTTATTGTATAGAGAGTACCCTTTGTCGGAGCTAAATTTCAAGTCCTAAGTTTCAAGCAAGTCTTAAAAGTTATTTGCCACTGCAAGCCTGGAGAGTTTATGGCATGGATAGGCAATCTTTGGCACTCCAGATGCTGTGGACCTCATCTCCCATAAGACATTTTGAGCCCTGTCCTAAACCCTCATTGCTGAAATTGACTTATAACTTTGTAAAATTACTATAAACATCTATAAACTTGCCCCCTGGCTGAGATACGGCAAGGGTGGAGTTTTGACTTCTCTTTTAGCTGTGTTGTCTTGGTCCAGCTTGTCCATACAATACATGAATGAGATATGCACTAATCTGATGTAATTAATGGAACCAATTGTGCGAATAAACTACTTATTGATTAAACTCAAATCAGATCCCACAGACCAAAAGTAGATGCTAGTGATCTATTACAATAATTTTTAGTAAAAACACAGTTTATAGCTGCCCAGTTACTAGTATGTTTACATTTGTTTAGGCGACATGCCCCAGTGGCTGCTCGCTATTTAGGCGGCATGCGGGAGGATTTATTATTATTATTATTATTATTATTATTATTATTATTATTATGTTATTATTTATATAGGGCCAACAAATTCTGCAGCACTTTACAGTGGGTGGACGAACAGACATGTAATTGTAACCAGACAAGTTGGACACACAGGAACAGAGGGGTTGAGGGCACTACTCAATGAGCTTACATGCTAGAGGGAGTGGGGTAAAGTGACACAAAAAGTAAGGATAGTATTAGACTAATGACAGTTGCAAGAGAGAAATTCAGGATTGACAAATGAAATTTTTATTTAGTACAAAATTATTTGTATGAAATTAAAATTTCACTTGTGCACATGTCTACTACTTAGTACCTCTGTTTGTGGGATTTGCCATTTTCTGTAATTTGGGATACGACCCTGGAAATGTAGCCAGTGGTGTATTTAGGGTTTGTGCTGCCTTAGGCAGGACGGTGCTCGGGCACCCTCTCTAATTTAAATTTTCCCAACCCCTTCCTGTCAAGGTCGCACTTTGACTGACAGGCGCTCACTCACTGATAGACGCACACTCACTGATAGATGCATACACTCATTGACAGACACACACTCTCATATACACTGACAAACAATGACATACACACACTCACTGATTTGACACACTGATAGACAGACATACACTTACTCGGACACACTGACACACTCACTGACAGACTTACTGACAGACGCACACTCTTGCTGACGGATGCACGCACTCACTGACCGACACATATACACTGACTGACAGACACACACTGACTGACAGACACACACACTCACTCAAATTCACTGACACACACACTCACATTCACTGACACACACACTCACATTCACTGTCAGACACACACACTCACTTACATTCACTGACACACAGACTCACATTCACTAACACACACTGACTCACATTCACTGACACACACTCACATTCACTGACACACACTCACTCACATTCACTGACAAACACTCACATGAACTGACACTCACATTCACTGACAGACACACTCACTCACTCACATTCACTGACACACTCACTCACATTCACTGACACACACTCACATTCACTAACACACACTCACATACACTGACACTCACTCACATTCACTGACAAACACTCACTTACTCACATTCACTGACACTCACTCACATTCACTGACACACACATACACACATTTCCCCCACTCATAATTATCATTATTATTATTATTTTTAAATTGAGATCCACCCAACCTCCCTACTTCTGGGATAGCTGTGTGAATATTTCACCTGGGGTCAAATGGGGCTGCAGGGCAGGGAGGTGGCCAGACGTGCAGGCGGGCGGTGAGGGAGCACTTTCCCCTGAGCTCTCTCTGCTCAGCTCCCTCGTGCGCTGCAGAGTGACTTCATATTCCGGCTCCCGGCATTACTGCTAAGGAGCTGAGCAGAGAGAGCTCAGGGGAAAGTGCTCCCTCCTAGCCCGGGGGAGCCCAAAGTTGGCCAGCCGGCCAGCTCTTGGGCTCCCATAAAATGAGGCAAACAAGGTATTTGCCTGGGCATTTGGGGGCACTGGAAATTGCCGCCCAAGGCAAATGCCTTGTTAGCCTCGCGGTAGAAACATCCCTGACTGTAGCACCATGTTTCATCTCTGTGAATACACATATTATACATTGTATTTCTACTCAATAATTTGTTTATGTTGACTGAGGTAACATTTGAAATAGCAGTTAAATGTCAGTAGATATTGTTCTCTGAATCTATTTCAGTGACATTACTAGTGTGGAAACTGATTGTTGAAAAATTCAATATAACATTCAACTTTTGTTTTCAATCTTTAGATATAGAAATGTTCAAAATCTATGTTCACATCCTAGCTAATCACCCAAAATGTATTCTATTACCACAAACCTCATGCCTGATCCTTAGAAAAAGACATAATTTTCTAAAATAACAATTTCCAGGTGTATTAAATAATAACTAACTTCAAGCATTCAGAGGTAGGATTTCAGATGCATTCTTAGGAGCAGCTATCTAGAGAACATGAAGACAATGTTGAGTGTATTTTATAGAATCAAGAAAACCCTTAATGTGGCACAAAAAAAAGATAAAAAAAGTAAACATAAACTAAAAAGTTATAAAAAAAAAATGTGGAACCTGTGAATACAAGATTAGGGATGCTAAAGATGTACAGCATAAATTTAAAAACCTATGTATCCTTTTGCGGCTTATAATAAGGGTTCCTGGAAGTGTAATACATTTAGTCTATCTTCAGGCAATGTGAATGTAATTCAAAGCATATATCTAACTGGTGAGTGGCTGGTGGGCAGGAGGATTATCTAGTATATAGTGTAGGTCCTTAACTAAGGATCCTTCCCTAAGTATCACTGAATGACAAATGTACATGTCATGCGGAGATCTCTGGGATAATCTTGAAAAAAGCCCAACTTGAGATATGCAGGGGGTAATAACAGTACATTTTCTGTTTGCACTGTTGCTAATTTTACTGTGTTTGGTCTCACCACAAACTTTTTGGTACACAGCTATATGCTCTCAGAGAGACTTCAACTTCCAGGCCACAACCGATGCCATGCTGATGAGCCCCACAAGGTCAAAACTAACCCTCTTTAACTTAGTCAAAATGTTGTTCCAGGACATGAAATAAGCACTTCACTCCAAATAACCCAAAAATATGATGAGCTTTAAGCTGTTCTTTAAAGAAAAATATAATGGTATAAAATATTAGTGGGTAAGTAATTGACAATTGTAGGAACTTTTAAGTCATTGTAGCTATGAATATAAAGATCAGACCACATCAAAACAGTGTTGTATTGCTGGTAATTTTGAAAGGATTTACGAATGTTCCCTCACTGCAGGATAATACTTATTTAAATACCTTGTAGAACATTGCTAGATTTACTATAGTACACAATATTACCAACATTTCATGAATTGTTAGTTATATTTTCCATTATAAAGTCATCAGGAAAATTGTTCATTTTAGACATTTTATCTTCTGTGATTGTGGCTGTCAATTAATAGCACACTGGTGATTTACAGGCCCGCTGGGAATCTTTCTTACAGATCATATCAGCGAGAGACGTGTACTGACTGAAATATATGGAACTCACTCATTTTAATCAGCACAGATTGTTGAAAAATATTTTATAAGAACATGCTAAAAAGGAAATTAATTGCAGCCAACCTCTCTATCTGGCTTAGCTTTCCCATATGTTTCTTTATCTTAATGCTTTACAGCTTTTCTATAGCCTTTCTTGATATTATTGTTTGTAGCATATGTTTTTTTTTGTTTTATTCCTTCCATTTTCATTTAGATTTTAACATAGAAAAAGTGGAGATCTTCCCTAAGTAAAATTGTGAAGAGGGTTAAGGGTTCTCTGAGCCACCTGGCCCATATAATATAGGATCATGGAATGTGCCTTTTTGTGCAATAGAAATTTGGACTATATCAAATGTTCTAAACATCTTGGCATATGGCAAGAAACTGTCCTCGTATTGGAACTTCGAATTATCATTTAAATTCTAGACTAGAATTCGCTTCTGTTCTGCGTAACACTCTAAGCCACGAAGCACGGTCCTACATGGTCTTGTTTAGTTCTCTATAGCTGACCAGATTGTCCTAAATTAGAGAAACGTTATTAGGAATTGTGGCCATGGCTTCCTAGTGGGATCTAGTTAAATTGTGCTAACATTGTTCATGTTCCAGGAGGGATAATCCAAATGGCAAATGATTTAGGTAAACTAGAAAAATGGTCCGAGTTGTGGCAGCTGACTATTAATGTGGATAAGTGCAAGATAATGCATCTTGGACGTAAAAACCCAAGGGCAGGGTATAGAATATTTGATAGAGTTCTAACCTCAACATCTGAGGAATGGGATTTAGGGGTAATTATTTCTGATGACTTAAAGGTAGGCAGACAATGTAATAGAGCAGCAGGAAATGCTGGCAGAATGCTTGGTTGTATAAGGAGCGGTATTAGCAGGGCCGCCACCAGAAATTTTGGGGCCCCTAACTCAGCTCAGGGTCTGGGCCCCCTGGGGCCCGCCTCCAATCCCGCCCACAGGGTCCGCCTCCAAATCCCGCCCACAGGAATACACACAGACACAAAAACACACACTGATACAAAAGGACACAGACACACACACACACACACAAATACATACTAACAGACACACATACTGAAACAGAAATACACGCATATAGACATACATACTGACACACACATACTGAGACATACACACATATACAGACACACAGGCATACATAGTGACAGATAGACACATACTAACATACATACAGACACACATGCATGAGGACTTACACATACATACACCGACATTACATACATACACACAGACATACATTAATTCATACTGGCATACATACATATATACATACATACAGACATACTGACATACACACACAGACAGTCACAGACATTCTGACATACACACAGACATTCTGACATACACACGGATATTCTAACATACACACAGACATACTGACATACATACAGACATACTGACATACACACAGACATTCTAACATACATACAGACATTCTAACATACACACAGACATTCTAACATACATACAGACATTCTAACATACACACAGACATTCTAACATACACACAGACATTCTAACATACACACAGACATACTGACATACACACAGACATTCTAACATACATACAGACATTCTAACATACACTCAGACATTCTAACATACACTCAGACATTCTAACATACACACAGACATTCTGACATACACACAGACATTCTGACATACACAAAGACATTCTAACATACACACAGACATTCTAACATACACACAGACATTCTAACATACACATAGACATTCTGACATACACACAGACATTCTAACATACACACAGACATTCTAACATACACACAGACATACTGACATACACAGACATTCTAGCATACACAAACATTCTAACATACACACAGACATTCTAACATACACACAGACATTCTAACATACACACAGACATACTGACATACACACAGACATACTGACATACACACAGACATTCTAACATACACACAGCCATTCTAACATACACACATACATTCTGACATATATACGGACATACTGACATACACACAGACATTCTGACATACATACAGACATACTGACATACATACAGACATACATGATACAGACATACTGACATACACACAGACATACTAACATACACACAGACATACTGACATACACAGACATTCTAGCATACACAAACATTCTAACATACACACAGACATTCTAACATACACACAGACATTCTAACATACACACAGACATTCTGACATACATACGGACATACTGACATACACACAGACATTCTGACATACATACAGACATACTGACATACATACAGACATACATGATACAGACATACTGACATACACACAGACATACTAACATACACACAGACATACTGACATACACACAGACATTCTGACATACACACAGACATACTGACATACACACAGACATACTGACATACACACAGACATACTAACATACACACTAGGGATCGACCGATATTGATTTTTTAAAGCCGATACCGATACCGATATTCTGTGAACTTTTAGGCTGATAGCCGATATAATTTGCCGATATTCTGTACATTTACCATTTTGGAAAATAAAAACTATTTCTAAAGGTAAATGCACAAAATATACATGCCACGTGTAGTGGATGCAGTGTGTGTGTAGTGGATGCAGTGTTTGTGTAGTGTGTGTGTAGTGGATGCAGTGTGAGTGTAGTGGATGCAGTGTGTATTTGTCTAGTGTGTATATAATGAAAGCAGAGTGTTTGTGTAGTGTGTGTAAAGTGAATGCTGTATATTCTAAATGCAAAGTGTGCGTGTTTGTGTAGTGTGTGTGTATATAAGGAATGCAGAGTGTGTGTGTTTATATAATGCAGAGTGTGTGTTTGTATAGTGTATGTATATAATGCAGAGTGTGTGTGTAGTGTGCATTATATAAACACACTACACAAACACACACTGAATTATATAAACACACTACACAAACACACACTGAATTATATAAACACACTACACAAACACAGTGTATATAATGCAGTGTGTGTTTGTGCAGTGTGTGTTTGTATAGTGTGTGTGTGTATAATAATGCAGTGTGTTTGTATAGTGTGTGTGTGTGTATATAATGCAGTGTGTTTGTATAGTGTGTGTGTATATTGCAGTGTGTTTGTATAGTGTGTATATAATGCACACACTATACAAACACACTGCATTATATACACACACTATACAAACACACACTGCATTATTATTCACACACTATACAAACACACACTGCATTATATATACACACACACACACTGCATTATATACACACACACTATACAAACACACACTGCATTATATACACACACACTATACAAACACACACTGCATTATTATACACACACACTATATAAACACACACTGCATTATTATACACACACACACACTATACAAACACACATTGCATTATTATACACACACACTATACAAACACACACTGCATTACATACACACACACACTATACAAACACACTGCATTATATACACACACACTATACAAACACACACTGCATTATTATACACACACACACACTATACAAACACACACTGCATTATTATACACACACACACACACTATACAAACACACACTGCATTATTATACACACACACTATACAAACACACACTGCATTATATACACACACACTATACAAACACACACTGCATTATTATACACACACACACACACTATACAAACACACACTGCATTATTATACACACACACACACACTATACAAACACACTGCATTATTATACACACACACACACTATACAAACACACACTGCATTATTATACACACACACACACTATACAAACACACTGCATTATTATACACACACACTATACAAACACACACTGCATTATTATACACACACACACTATACAAACACACTGCATTATTATACACACACACACACACACACACACACTATACAAACACACACTGCATTATTATACACACACACACACACACACACACACTATACAAACACACTGCATTATTATACACACACACTATACAAACACACACTGCATTATTATACACACACACACTATACAAACACACACTGCATTATTATACACACACACACACACACTATACAAACACACACTGCATTATTATACACACACACACTATACAAACACACTTAATTATATACACAGTGTGTTTGTGTAGTGTATCTGTGAGGGGGCATTTTTTTTATTAAATATTTTTTTTTTATTTTATATTAAAAAATGTTTTTATATATATATATATATATATATATATATATATATATATATTTATATTTAATTATTATTATTTGTTTTTTGTTGTCCCCCCTCCCTGCTTGTTGCCTTGTATGTTAATCCCTGGTGGTCCAGTGGCATTGGCTGAGCTGTGGGAGGGGGGGCAGGAAGCGTTTACTCACCTCCCAGCAGCTTCTCCAGCTCCCCAGTGTAAATCTCGCGAGACCCGCGGCCGTCAGAGCTGGCCGCGGGTCTCGCGAGATTTACACTGGGAAGCTGGAGGAGCTGCTGGGAGGTGAGTAAACGCTTGCTGCCTGCTCTCCCCAGGACCGCCGGGCTTGTAATGAGCTTGGCGGTCCTGGGAGGTATTATCGGCAATATCGGTATCCCTATTGGCCGATACCGATATTGCCGAAAATACCGAATATCGGCCGATTATATCGGTAAAACCGATAATCGGTCGATCCCTAATACACACAGACATACTAACATACACACAGACATACTGGCATACACACAGACATTCTGATATACACACAGACATTCTAACATACACACAGACATTCTAACATACACACAGACATTTTAACATACACACAGACATACTGACATTCACACAGACATTCTAACATACACACAGACACACTGACATACACACAGACATACTGACATACACACAGCCATTCTAACATACACACAGACATACTGACATACACACAGCCATTCTAACATACACACAGGCATTTTAACATACACACAGACATACTGACATACACACAGACATACTGACATACATACTGACATACACACAGACATTCTAACATACACACAGACATACTGACATACACACAGACATTCTAACATACACACAGACATTTTAACATACACACAGACATACTGACATACACACAGACATTCTAACATACACAGACATTCTAACATACATTCTGACATACACACAGACATACATACACAAATACAGCAAATTTTTCTTACCTTTTTTTGCAGGTGGAAGGCTTTGGCTGATGGGAGTCGGCATGGCTCTTGCGGGCTGCGGCCTGTCTTTCTTGCCTCCCGCGCGGCACTGAGGGGAGGGGAGGGAGCTGGGAGGAAGTGACGGCCACTTCCTCCCAGCAGTACTTTGCGGTTGGGATTTTTTTTAAAGGGGCCCGGGGGGACCGGGCCCCTGAAGATACAGGGCCCATCGGGTGGCCCTAAGTGAGTGGGACACCCGATGGACCCCATCAGCATGCGCTACCGTTATGGTTGTCACCCCCTGATGGCGGCCCTGGGTATTAGCAGTAGAAAGAGGGAAGTGTTCATGCCATTGTACAGAACCCTGGTGAGACCTCACTTGGAGTATTGTACGCAGTACTGGAGACTGTATCTCCAGAAGGATATTGATACTTTAGAGAGAGTTCAGAGAAGGGCTACTAAACTGGTTCATGGATTGCAGGATAAAACTTACCAGGAAAGGTTAAAGGATCTTAACATGTATAGCTTGGAGGAAAGACGAGATAGGGGGATATGATAGAAACATTTAAATACATAAAGGCAATCAACACAGTAAAGGAGGAGACTATATTCAAAAGAAGAAAAACTACCACAACAAGAAGACATAGTCTTAAATTAGAGGGGCAAGGTTTTACAAATAATATTAGGAAGTATGCATGGAATAGCCAATAAGCTGAGGTGGTAGAGATTAACACAGTGAAGTCTAAGAATGTATTTAAAAAATTGGGCAGACTATATGGGCCAAATGGTTCTTATCTGTCGTCACATTCTATGTTTCTATATTTCTATGCTAAGATGGTCTGACTAATTATCGTGGGAATGAGTTCAATGGTTATGGTGCTTGGACTGTTCCTTTAAACTATTTGAACTGACCCACCAATTCAGTATCTAGAAACAAATCAAAACCATAACCAGGGGGTAGGGCTGGACAGACATGCTGTTCAGAAGCTTTCTCTCCAAACTCTTGCTCTGATGCCCTGAATCTGAGCCATCCTGTTTAATAGAGTTACTTTTGGCTGGAGTTTGGGGCACATCGGATATCAGTACACATCTCTCTACCAGATGGACTGGTTATTTTCTAATGTACAGCCCCACAGAGGTCTAACACCCATGTGCAGCATACACCTGCTACGCTTCTGTTTGAAGGATATATTTAAATTGTCATCTACAATATGTTTGGCACTGGAGGTGTTCGATGAAATTTTCAGAATATGCATCGTTCCTATGCCATGTTGCAGAGCTGATCCTGGGTACTGGGTGGGTACAAAGAGGCGGATTGGCAGGGTGTACAGTGCTAGGCTTCACCCCTCACATTAAGATCTGCCCCCTCTCATTAGGCCTGGCCCACTCGCAATAGGCAAGACATGTCCTCAGTTTGTAGCAAGAGCGATGCAAGCTCTTGTGGAACCTAACATGAGGGGGCAGAGCCTAGCACACCACATCCCGCTGATCCGCCTCTTTGTACCCAACCAAAATCGTCTCTGCCCTGCGGTTAAAGGACATGCTTCTGTGGTGATTGGCGGTCCACTCACCTTAGGCTCGGTTCTGTTCTTCTTCATGCTGGCCCCCTTCCCACCTCATTTGTGTGGCAACTTTGAGCTCTCTGGAAAGTTAGCCTTTTGCCTGAGTCTTTTGAATGCCTGTGGCATGACACCTCTAAGAAGTCTGGGTGCTGATTTAGGGTTCTGCTACCTATCCACAGTACAAAAAATCTGGAGTGTGGCAAGGATGGCTTTCAAGTGAAGCCTTTTGGATGTGGCTCCGAGGATATGCTGCCAAATATATCTGCCCAGACATTTTTGTTTTATATATATATATATATATATATTTCTTTTAATTTTTATTCACATCATGTTACTTATTTATTTTATTATTTTTAATTATTAATATTTTTATTTGTACCTTGAGTTTCTAATTACCATTGCTTGGTGGAGGGCCAGACAATCTCTTGCAAATGAGCTGGGCACGATTCCATCAGCTCTATGCTGGATTATTTTGATGCTAGCTTTCTTTCTAAGTTTTATTCACACTAATATTACTTAAATGTCGCTATCTACGTTAAAAATGTGGATGGAGAAATTAATAAAAATAATAATGTAAAAAATAAATAAAATAAAAATAAATATATATATAATTTTCAGGTTTAACAAATGTAATAGTTTAAAAAAAAAAGATAAGTAATGGGTTGATGACAGTTGTAATTTAATGCCCTTTAATAATAAAAAAAAAACATTCAATATAGAAAACGTTATCAACCACTGGTGATGAATTACTACATTCAACAAACCTGACAGTTATCCAATTTGGTGGTCTGATCTGTATATAAAATACTCCTTTACATTCATATATACACATATCCTGATATTTTAATATAATGCATAAATCACAAAAGAGAATATGTTGTGTTGATTCATCCATTCATTTTGAGACATATGTTTGTAGAAAATGTATACAGTGATTACGATTCATGAATAATTGATAACGGTTTCAATGACAGAGTTAGACTGCTCTGACTGATAAGTCTTGTATCATTTGTGTGGGGGGAACAGAGTGTGTAATGTACGTGTGGATTTAGAATTTAGCAAGAACAGCTTGATCATTTCAGAAAAGGTTGCAGTTTAATCGAAACATCCATACGTCCTTGTTCTGCATTTTAAACTGTAACTTTTCTGATTTGAGTATTTTCTATTTAACCACAGTGTTTATTAAAAAAAAAAAAAAATCGTCTGTTGCAATGTCTATATATAATCATACATTCCTTATTTTTATTTTTTATTTTTTATGTTTTGCTGTTTAGATTCAAATTTGATAAAAGTAGACATGAATGAATCTAAACCTCAAATTTTTAACGAATGCATGAAGCACATCAGTTTTGGCAATGAATCGATATGGCATGAAAGTGAACAATCCAACTTGACTCATGGAACCCTCCATCGACTCTTCATTGGTGCCCAACGCCAGGAACCCAGTCATGTCGCCATACCAGCCACCATCTTTTACAGCCTCCTCTTTATATTTGGCATCCTGGCTAATGGTCTCAGCATCCTAACGCTCTTAAAAAATGGAAAAATTAAAGTGAGCTCTGTTCGTTTTTACCTCCTCAGTTTGGCTCTGGCAGATGTTTTGTTGCTTCTAACAATCCCGGTCACACTTTACCGGTACTTCTGGCAGTATTACCCTTGGGCTCTTTCTGACGCTGTATGTAAGCTTTACTTTATGATAAGGCAGGTTTACTGTGCTACAACCAGCTGGACCATTATTTCATTTACTTTAGAGAGATATATTGCAATTTGCCACCCGATGTGGTCCGTTACTGGCCTTCGTAAATCTCGCATGGTCTATCTGTTGGCTTTCATCTGGCTTTTGGCTTTACTTACCACCATCCCAGTAGCTATAGTGTATGGTGAATCATCAGCCTGTATCTTAGACTACACAGCCACGTCCCAGGAGGAAGCTGTACTCGATTCTACTGTATGTGAAATGCTGGAACAAAAGCCTTTTATTGTCTACAAGAGCATTCTGCAGACACGCAGTATTTTGTTTTTTGTCATGCCATTGTTGGTCATTATTATTTTCCACGTACTGATTTTCCATCACTTGAAGCTGAACCATCGTCAGAGGAAGAATATCAGCCTTACCGGGACACATTTGCATTTTGCATCCACTCATGTGAAACATCCTCGAAGTCAACCGTTTTCTGAAAAAAAGGCACGACAACTTATGGGTGAGTAGTTTATTAAAATTACTATAGCAAAGCTAGTCATTAACTATCTAAACCTAAACAGTAAAGAAGCAGGAATCAAAATGTCAAATTAAATAGAAAATTGTGGTTTTCTTATTAATTGGACATTGCTGCCTGCCTCATTATTATTTTCATTGTTATTCTCAATTGTTTTTGTTTAATAAATTGCTCTGGACTTTCAGCAGTTTGCCACGAACAGATCAAATAAAAGCAATTGGAATAGCTCAACACAACCAATGCTTTAAGTGGTTTCCCCAAATTCAGAATTAGTGTGTCCGTATAGATGGACATTGCAATGGAAGGTCAATCTCATCCCACTCCCCGGGGGTAAACAGGGAAAGTAGCATTTAATGGGCGTGGATGGGCTGGTTTGGGTTGAAGAGGCTAGTATGTGAGGATGCCATATGCAGGTACTGCTGTTTGGATATCAGCTTCAAATTTAGCATCACACAATAAAAATCCAAAAAGAGAAATAAGCACGACACTTCAGCAGGTCACAGTGAAATATTTCTTACTGAAAATATTTTGGTGTGTTACCTAATTATTGTAAATATTAATGGTCTATAAATTACATTTAAAGTGTATAATATAATTGATCACACATGTATATATTTTTTGAAAAGTCAGTTTAAAAAATATCCCCCTCTTTCACCTGTCAATCAACACTTAGCATAAACCACTAGGCTGACAGTTGAGTGACCGAGAAGAGCAGAAGAAACGTCTTAAGATGTTTATTTAGCTTGACATCACAGCAACTACAAACACTGTAGCTGCACTTATATTTTTATTGCAAGTATGTCTCCTAATTGCTGGGGGGGGGGGGGGGAGGTACAGGATTGAAGTGACCGATATAATTGCATTCTGATGCCATTGCAATGGCCATCATGCTCTAGTCATTAGGGAGAATTGTCCGATTTCAGGAAAGGTCTCCAGTCTGAACCAATCATGAAAGAGAGGGGTGAGCAGGATGGAGGTTTAACATCCACATTCTTCCATCCATGGTGGAGCTGGCAAACTGATACAAGATATCTTCATTGGTTTAAGAGCTGCTATTTGGCCATTTAACATATTCCTGCTTACCCGTAAAAGATATAGTCCTCCTTGCATCTTCCATAAGAATTTTAAATCCCATCTCTGCATCTCTCAGCATTAATGCATCACCTCTCACATTCCTGTCTTAACTGGCCATAGAAAGTGGCATTGTCTATTGAAATCTAGCCAACATGTCTATAATTTACCCCCTGAGGAAGATAATCCAGGTGGCGAAACTCATAATTAAACCTGTTCCCATTCTACACTCCACAAGGCTACGTTGGTAGGAGCGTGTTTCGGTCAGATTTATTTATCTGTTTTAAAAGCACAACAGGTGGTACTTAGTCACCATTCCTAATTTAATATTTACAGCAAACTCCAAAACACACATTCTCACTGTTCTTTGACAAACCTTGTTTCAGTTGTTTAAAATAGACGTTTAGGGATCACATTTATTTTTTTTGCTCTTCGTTGTATCAAACCACCAATTATTAGGCTTTTTATGTGATAGATGCCACATATCTCTTCTATGCAGTGTAAAGTGAGAAGTTAATTTGAATTCACATCACAGTTTGTGTGCGTTTTTTTAATTCACCGATGAGGAAGTAAGTAGTGTTTCGTTTTCACTCATATCCTATAATAGGTTACGCTCTTTTCTTTCTGTGGAACATCAGCGTTTGATTAAGCCAATCTCGCACCAGTCAGAGCCTGAATGCCAAAATGTTTGCTGTTGTTACTTTAACATGATTCAAAAGCTTTCGCCATAGAGAGAGGAAATAATAGGGAGACTGTGTCAAACTGCTGGAATTGACTGGGGGATAACCCCTACTGAATAATAACTGGAGAAAAACAAGAGGATTACTAGTATACCTAGAGGGTACAGACAAAGTAGAACAGTACACCTACTAGATACTATTATATAGAACAGCAGTCCATAAAGTAAAATTTAACTTTTAATAATCAATTTAAAAGTGATAAATATAAAACAAAAAAAATTCCTAGGGACAGAGTTCATAAAGAAGACAGGGCTAGTAGAAAAGAGGAGAAACATAGAACTAATCGTAATGTAATTTGTCTAACGAAAAAATGCCACATACGTAGATTAGTAGCTGGCTGCACTGTTAACGGGGTGGGGGAGAGGGGTGAGGAAGAAATCCGTACGCTAGAATTCCCCAGCGTCCCCAAAACAACCCTAGACCTAAATACTGTCTAAGTAAACGAAAATACTGTGTCCTCTAATTCTATCTTTAGTATTCAGTCCTATCTTCTATATCACTGTCCCTGCTAAAATCCAATAGAGTAATGGTTCGAGAGGAGGGTACAGAGGTATAAAGTCCTGCAACTAACTGCATCAATGTTGCACGTATCTTCCCTGTCTGTCTCCTCCCCCCTCCTTTCTAAAAAGTCCCGACGCGCGTTTCGCCGACTCGCGGCTCTACCAGGGGAACCGAGTGTACGTTTGGTCATCGTTTAAATATCCCGCCCTCTACTCGGATTGGCTTCAGATTTTGCCAACGTAAGAGAGGGGGTGGAGACAGGCCATCACCGCAATTAACCCTGCCGGGTCCAAAATATTGTACGAGCGGATAGGCACTGAATATATGTAAATCAAAGTATATTTATGAAGTAATATTCATTTACATAAGAAAATTCAGCTAGAAAAAGGATAACACTTAAAGAACTCATGGAGGATGTGCGAAAAACTCAAAGTGTAAATCGTCCTTCAACTGGTTAGCAAAATTAGCACCTCCATGGTTATAAGTGTCTCACATGTAGTGTGTCAAAATTTAGCAACAATGTTGCTTCCAATCATTCCAACTCCTTGTTAGAGAATATTACAGTAAGAATAAACACGGTTTTGGTTCTCTCTATTTCTTTTCCCCCTTATTTCTTGTATATAATATGTGCTGTCAGAAAAGGAAAACACAAAATGATTTATCCTTTGAGTCACTATTGTACAATGTCACATGCTCAAAGAAGTGACAGAGACAAAGACAAGAAGGGGGGGAGGGGGGGGGGGGAAGGAGAGGGAAGGGGACAGTAAAAAAAGGAGAAAGAAAACAAAAGGAAATTAAGTAAAATTAAGATTAAAATACCACTCAAATATAGAGAGTATAAAATTAATGTCCTAGATATAGATCAAAACTTTCATGTAATATATAGAGCGTTAAGTTTAACCTTATTTTTTAAAGGATAAGCAAATGATTGATATAGGCATATGTTTTCTATAGTTCCTCAATGGGGTATGGAGATACAATAGTCACAAACAGTGATTCCATTACAGGGAAGTTACATAACACTTCTTCCTTTTTATGAATGAATAAACAGAGTGAAGTTGAATTCCTCATTTAATCCCTTAGGATACAATGTTTGGAATCCAGCTTTTAATAAGGAGACATTAATGTCCCCTTTTCTGTGATTCTGAAATATTTTCTGAATCACCTGGAATTTTAACACACTAGGTTTTGAAGCATGATTCAGTCTTACATGTTTGGCTATATGTGTTTCAATGTGTACATTCATAACTGAATTGACATGTTGTAAAATCCGTTGACGCAGTTGTTGATATGTCTTGCCGATGTACTGTAAACCACAGACACATGTTACAAGGTATATTACGTTTGTAGAACTGCAATTAATAAAAGTATTGACCACTACGTCTTTGGATGTTCTTTTATTGTGCACCGTTTTAGAGGGTAAAATGAAATCACAGGCCTTACAGTGGCCGCATTTAAAAAGACCCTTTGTTTGAAGCCATGTTGGTGTAATTTGTACTGGTTTTAAATGGCTATGAGTTAAGTGATCCGCCAGATTTTTGGCTCTCCGAAATGTCATAGAGGGCTGATTAGAAATTGCATCCTTAAGGCATGTGTCATATTGTAATACCGGCCAATTTTTGGATAGCACCTGTAATGCCTGGTTCCAATTCCTATCGTATGTCCCTATAAACCTAGTTGTGCCTGGGGTGGTGGAGGTATTTTTGGGAGGTCTGTGTAGACTTTCTGATCTGTCCACAGTCTTAGTCCTTTGAGAGGCTTTCTTTAAAATCCTGTTGGGATAGCCTAAATTTTTAAATCTTGATCGGAATTCTTTGGCTTCCTTTTCAAAGTCTTCCAGGTTGGAGCAGTTCCTTTTTGCTCTTAAATATTGGCCATAAGGTATATTGGCCTTGACGTGATGGGGGTGGAAACTTTGCCAGTGCAACAAACTATTTGTTGCCGTGGGTTTCCTGAAGAGTACTGTAGTGATTTGCCCATCATCCTGGATGTTAATCGTTAAATCAAGGAAGACTAGTTGGTTCTCATGAATGACATGAGTCAACTGGAGATTGATTTGATTGTCATTCAAGATATCCACCATCTCTTTGAACAGTTGAAAAGAACCCAACCAGAAGATTAACACATCATCTATGTAGCGATACCATTTAAAAATAAATGAGGTGTAAATTTAATTTGAGTTTGTAAACACCATGGTTTCCTCCCACCACCCCAAATACAGGTTTGCATAGCTGGGTGCACACGACGAACCCATGGCAGTGCCCCTCAGTTGTAAAAAATATTTGCCATTGAAGGTAAAATAGTTATGTGTTAATAAAAATTTTAACAGTGCCAAATTGAACCGTTGTTCTGGTTCGCTGAAAGTTTCAGACTTCTCAAGGAAATAAGCCACCCCCATCAGCCCCTTATCATGTGGGATGTTGTTATACAATGCTACCACGTCTAGGCTTGCCACGGACGTATAGGGTGGCACAGTAAGATTTTCCAAGACCAAAAGTGTTTGTTTAGTGTCTCGTATGTGGGATTTGAGGCCCTGGACTAAAGGCTGTAGCAGCTTGTCTAAAAATTGGCTTGCTCTCTCTGTTAAGCTATGGTTACCTGAAACGATAGGTCTCCCTGGGGGGTTACTCAAATCCTTGTGCACCTTAGGGAGACAATAGAAGGTGGCTATGGTGATGTTAGACTGAGATACTAAGTATCTATATTCATTTTGAGTGATTATCTTATCTGTTAGTGCTCCTTGTACCAATATCCTTCCCGTTAACAGTGCAGCCAGCTACTAATCTACGTATGTGGCATTTTTTCGTTAGACAAATTACATTACGATTAGTTCTATGTTTCTCCTCTTTTCTACTAGCCCTGTCTTCTTTATGAGCTCTGTCCCTAGGAATTGTTTTTTGTTTTATATTTATCACTTTTAAATTGATTATTAAAAGTTAAATTTTACTTTATGGACTGCTGTTCTATATACTAGTATCTAGTAGGTATACTGTTCTACTTTGTCTGTACCCTCTAGGTATACTAGTAATCCTCTTGTTTTTCTCCAGTTTGCATTCAAAAGCTGCTGCATATATCATTGTCACAATAGGGTCTGGGTTCAGTATAATATGCGGTACAATAAGCAATAGAGGTATTCTAACAGAACACGTAGCTTTTTTTGCTACTAGCCATTTTGACCTGTGACTCACTGATTGCTGTGATGATAAAGCCATATTGATGATTCACAAGATATACATAAAATATTAATCTTTGGCTTTGTAAGGTGCATGAACTATATTTCAACACTACACACAACAAGCCTTCATGTGTACCATTTATTTGTGTTAATAAGGGCATACAGCAGTCCAAATGACCCGAGACATACTTAGGTTGCTTGGCACCTGGGAGAAAATGCATTTTGCCCCCTTCCCAAATTGTCTCTTATGACTCTCTGTATCGCTTATGCTCCTCTTATGTCTCTTACACCCCCTTGTGTCTCTTACACCCATCTGTGTGTCTCTTATGCCTTCCTCATGTCTCAAACTTCCCCACTATCAGCCACTTCTGGTCCTTACCATCTTGTGTCTCTCCCCCCTTTGTTTCTTTCACCCTTCTCTTGTGTCTGATTTCTTCCCGACCTCTATATGGCTAGCCCATTCATATGGAATCTTCCCTATTCTCCAGTTCTTTATACATATTCTTAAAGGAATACTCTAAGCACCAACACCACTACATCATTGGTGCATAAATGCTATCCCTTTTTCTGGACAATGTTAAACTTTGCTGTTTCAACCAGACATAACGACTGCATCTTCCTTCACATTCTTTGATTTTCAAAGGTTTTCATGATTGGCATTATCAAACCCAGCATGGTGATGCCAATCGCGTATTTAGGATATTGCAGACCTAGCGTCTGCTTGTTGTAAATAATAGCATACTGAGCTGTCAGTCGGTTTACCCATTGAAATGTTTACACTGCGTAAATGCACAGTGCAGTCCTCTGTAAATGCTTCCCTGTGAGATACATTGGATAAGCCGAACATCATAAAGCTTGATGAATTCAAAGTAGATGGATTAGCTGTGGTGGAGTGTCGGTGCTAGAAGAAAATTCTGTTTAACTTTCTTTTTCTATAAAAGAGGTGGGGGAGGGCTAAATCAAAATATACACAGACACAGTGGGTTTCTTTTAAAAAAAATAAAATACTATTTTATTAAAGAACCGCTGGGACGGTTATTTAGAGACATGTTCTTTAACAGAATAACAAATCTCCAAAAACAATCCAATGCTATCGGACGTTACATGCCTTGCTTTCCAGTGTCTGCTCTAACCTTCATTTCACCATTTTCTTATACACCTACCTACCATATGTAGCAGAGATCTAGCTGTTTTTTAGACCATTTAAATGATGCATACTATTTTCGGAGATGGTTAAGCCTTAATATACCGTGTTTCTCCGAAAATAAGACCGGGTCTTAAATTAATTTTAATCACAAAAAACACACTAGGGCTTATTTTCAGGGTAGGGCTTAGAGCCAGTCTGTCAGCCGGTGTCCGCGCTGTGTAACCCCCCCAGAGACCCTCACCTCCCCCTCCCTGTAATATTCCCCCCCCTCCCTCCCTGTAATATTATCCCCCCTCCCTCCCTGTAATACTCCCCTCTCCCTCCCTGTAATACTCCCCCCTCCCTCCCTGTAATACTCTCCCCCTCCCTCCCTGTAATACTCCCCCTTCCCTCCCTGTAATACTCTCCCCCTCCCTCCCTGTAATACTCTCCCCCCTCCCTCCTTGTAATATTCTCCCCCCTCCCTCCCTCCCTGTAATATTCTCCCCCCTTCCTGTAATATTATCCCCCCTCCCTCCCTCCCTGTAATATTCCCCCCTCCCTCCCTCCCTGTAATATTCTCCCCCCTCCCTCCCTGTAATATTATCCCCCCTCCCTCCCTCCCTGTAATACTCTCCCCCCTCCCTCCCTCCCTGTAATACTCCCCCCCTCCCTCCTTGTAATACTCCCCCTCCCTCCCTGTAATACTCTCCCTCCCTCCTTGTAATACTCCCCCCTCCCTCCCTGTAATACTCCCCCTCCCTCCCTGTAATACTCCCCCCCTCCCTCCCTCCTCCCTCCCTGTAATACTCCCCCCTCCCCCCCCTCCATCTTCTCCTCACCTCCCCTGTAGCGTGGCCGAGCTCCTCTCCGGTCTGCGACCTGGCCGGACTGACCTGGAAGTGCACACTCAGTGTGCACTTCCTGTCAGTCCGGGCGGGTCGCGGACCGGAGAGGAGCTCGGCCACGCTACAGGGAAGGGGAGGTGAGGCAGTGCGGAGCTCGGCCACGCTACAGGGAAGCGGGCGCCGGCCCTGCCTAGGTCTTATTTTCGGGGTAGGGCTTATATTGCAGCCCACCCCGAAAATTCAGCTAGGGCTTATTTTCGGGGTAGGGCGTATTTTCGGGGAAACACGGTATATATATATTGTATAGTAACCAGATCCACCATGTTTTCAGGGACACACACATAGGCAGCCAAGAAAAGGGTTTCCCTTTATATATATATATTGATGGGCAGCCAAGAAAAGGGTTACCCTTTTTATATATATATTGATGGGCAGCCAAGAAAAGGGTTACCCTTTTTATATATATTGATGGGCAGCCAAGAAAAGGGTTGCCCTCTAGTATGTAGAATTCAGAATGAGTATAAGATTAAGTACCGGTAAGTAGGCAATGAAAAAGTCTGCAGGGCAACCCTTTACATGCCTTTTTCATAAATATTATTATATGCAACCCTGAAATGAAAACATGGTGGATCTGGTAACTATGTGTGTATATAAATATATATTCTTTACACAAGATATCAGTGCCTTTGTCAGCACAGACCTAGAGCAGTGAGTGGTTCAAACAGTGTGGTATGGTCTCATTGACTTCATGTAATAGGTTGAATGCAGTCCTTAAAAGTGTTATTTTTAATTTGTAAAAAATTGTCTTTTTTTATGTGTCAACAAAATAAGGATTCGCATCAGACAATTAATTAAAACTAAGTCAGTTTCAATGGAAATATGCACATTTCTCCAGTAAATTTTACATTTAAAAAAAGCTGATGTTGAGGGTGAGAATTGACACATTTTGACTTTTTTTTTTTAACCTTTCGAAGTGCGTTTTGGTCCAAAAAAACTGTAATCCCCATCCATTGTCCCTTTATACACCGCCTAGAACCTAAGTTTTCAGGTAGGATGATTTCTGAGCGAGAGACACAGCTCTCTTGCTGTTTTTCTGTCAACATTTAGTTTGTTTAACTAATCCCTGGGAATTAAAGGATTATTGAGTTAAAGAGGCTTAGTGATTTGAAGTGGTCATGGTGCCCAGAGTCAGTATGTGCAGAGTATTGCTGCACACATAGAATTTAACCCCTGTGCTGCTAGAAGTGTAACTCATCTTCATTAGGGTGTCAGTAGCTAGCCCAGAACAAGAGTCCCAGTGACTAATTAAAATTGACGTCTGACGCCAGACAGTGAATGTCAGCACGGCCTCTCCCTCCATGCCATTTCTGTCCTCCCCTGAATCAGCAGAAGAAGATCGACTGCTGGGAATAGGAGTATGTTTAGTACATAATTATTATGGGCGCACACCCTAATGCAGTATGCTGTGCATGCCTATGGCTGTATATATCATTAAACCTCTTCTTCCTCATTTTCCTTATAAGAAAAAAAAATCAGTTAAAGGGTTACTGACCACTTGACTGATTTGAAGTGGTTATGGTGCTTGGAGTGGCCATGGTGCTTGGAGCATTTCAGTATAAAGACATTTAACGTTGCTGCCAGAGGTGTGTCTCCACCTCTCATTAGCCATCCTGGAACAAGTGTTAAATTATGTGCCTATTTCTATAGAAGGCAATCATTGGCTGAGAGTGATCAGTTGATGATGTTAACTATTACACGACCAGCAAGAATGGCAATCGGCTATGTCCCATTACCAAGGAAAATTGCTTGGATACTCATGGCATCATAAATGCAGCAGGCTATGGTGGCTATAGTGCTTGGGATAACCCTTTAATGAGTTCAGACAGTGAAGTGGTTTTAGGTTTAATTGCAGTGTTGGCATTTTAAGATAAGTTGGTTTCATGTTCAAAAGGGCTCAAAAAGGTTTGCCATCACTGTTCTAGTGCATGTCCTTTAATGCTATCTACCTTTGACATTCTTCATGTTGGCTGTCACTGTGTTATTTGCTACGATTTCTTTTCCGCAGCTCAAAATATATTTCTATAATTAACTAACCAGCTACCGTTTTACTACATTCCACCGAATACAGGATTCTAGAAATTGTATCTTAGCAACATGAAGAGCTTAAAGCGGCACTGTCATGCTAAACTTACCTTTCCCTAATCGCTTCATCTTCTCTTCCTCTCTCAAGATCTCTTCTATTTGATCTAGTTTTCTTTAAAACATACAACAAAATAGAGACTACTTTGTCTTATGTATTTTTCCTATGCTTGACCAGCTTTGACCCACTTCCTGCGGTCAAAGATCCCACAATACTCTCCTCTCCTCCATGATCTCGATGCCTCCTGTCATTATTTCCGAACATCCTTTCATCTAGATAGGATGCCGGCGAAACTACCGAATTGCGTCCTAACAGAATGAGTATAGTTTGTTCATTTATGTTAGCACGACATTCGGTACTATCTGTTCGGATCGGAATTATATTCAAATTAATTAAATGCAGATCATGGGTGGGGGCCTGGGGGAGACAATAGGTCCTCCCCCTTCCATTACTTTTGGCCCCCACCTGACGCTCATTGGTGGGTTCCGTGGGGGTGTTCACAATAGGTTCCCCCTTTTTGTTACTTTTGGCCCCCAACCGCCCCTTGGGGGTCTTTTTTTTTAACAGTGATCAGCCACTGGATGCTCACTTGTTAGTAGACATGCCCCTACCCGTATAATAGTGAGTAGGGGCATTCAGGAGATTTTAATCTCCCTTATGCTAATATGGGAGTCATATTGACCCTCATAGAATAACAGGGGCACGGAGGGAGTTAGGAACTGTCATGGAGCACTGCTCCCCACCACTTCTAATTTCACATATTACAAGGAGGGAGCTATGAGCCGGTAGCTCCCTGCTTGTTATAAACTAAACGAATGAATGATGAGGTCTTCGTTAATTTGTTTACAATTTCTATTCTATTCTATTCTTACGAATGAATAAATAGACAACATTTCCGTCCAAATTTCGGACAATAGTGAATGCGCAAATGTTTAACTTGGCATGTTCGGGAATTTCATAGTGCTATCTAGTGGCGGCGCCCAGATGGTGGCACCCAGGACCTAGGTCCGGGCATAAAAATAAAGTTACTAAAAATGATAAAATGGCGTCTTAGGGGCATTTGGGGTTGACTAGGGGGACAATAAAATGCATTGCACTCAGGAGGGGGGTTAAAAGAACAAAAACCAGATGAGGCTATGACAGTCCCATTTTGAAGACTGTGCACCCCATTTAATAGTTTGGGAAAACATAAAGTGTTCCAAAATATCTTGACATCTGGAATATCTGGAAGTTCCATTTTCCCTGCTCCTGTTGTAGGTACTAGACAATAGCTATTTTAATGCCGCTGACAGTTGTTCTAAATAGCATATTTAATATGTTTTTCTGAAAATTCTTCTAACCTCTTAAGGATACAACTTCTGGAATAAAAGGCAATCACGATGGAATATTTCCGTCATGTGTCCTTAAGGGGTTAATCCATGGAAATGTCTATTGGTTAGACTTGAATACTCTCCAGGTGACTTCACTAAATTGACATTTTTTACAGCTCATTTAATTTGTCCTACATTTTGAAGTCTGCTGTGAATTCACCATAACAACGTTTTTAATGACTACATTCTAATAGAATTTAGAGTGCTGTTTTGTCAGGAATGATGATTTCCTACAGACATTTTAGACTTCTAAATAGTGAATAATTTACTTATTTCCAGGAAATGTGTTATTAAGTGTCAGCTCCCCTGTCATCTTATCAATGCTTGTACCTTTTAGTTAAGGATGTTTTGTTTCCATTTATTTATCATTTCTGTTTATAAAGGTTGTAGATGTGGCTCTCTCTTCTAGATCCCAAAATGTACTGATAATATTAAGCTTGTGTGCCACTCAAATTATTGTTTTTCTTTGTGTGACTTTTCGTCCAGGTTCAGAAATGTCATAAAATGTGTTCTATAAATAGTGCTACTAAACTCACAAGAAATTGCAAATTTTTTGTTATGAGTAAGTTGAATGGTCTATACTTTTGGTGTGAACATGTATGTCATTGCCGTATCCCATTTATGGTATTATTGGAGGGGACTGGTGTTCATGCATCTATGGAAGGTCACAACAAGGATGTAATAATGTGTGATCTACTGTTTTTGCAAACAGTTTCAAATTAGTTGTAATACTCCTGAATTGGACCTTTGTCCCGCTATCCCATATATCTTCCCATATGGTGTTCCATAGAAGTGGAAAAGTGCAAAGTACAAATATGTTTAAAAGACAACTGTCCTCAAATTTTCACTTTTCCTTTTTTTCCAAAGTTTATTACAATTAATGAAGCTTTGTAATAATTTTTTATTTGATATATTGATTTTTGTTTTTGAAAAAAATGTTCCTGGCTGAGCTACCATGTTGGGTCAGACTCAATTATTATCCAACTAGCCTGCTGCAGTTTCATATAGAACAATCACAGCCACAGGCAAGTTGGGTTGAGCAGCAGTTGGTCAGATAACAGTAGTGTCTGACCCAACATGTCTGCAAAGCAAGATAAAAAGTGAAATTTTATCAAAAGATTCAAGAGACCACTGGAGTCACTGGAGTAGACGACTACAGAAATATGTTAATTTTATAATCCATACAGGATTCTGGAAACATGTTGGAAGAATTGTCCAACTCCACTCTAGTCACAGTTGGATGATTTCAGAAGTAAATTTGAAATTTGGCTTTCACTTCACTTTTATTCTGTATTAATTGTATAAACCCTTAAGATATATTTGCCCACATATTGATTGTAATTTCTTGCCAAAACATCGAACTTGATGTTACATTTTTGGATGAGCTTTTCAAGTTACTTAATATTTTTGGACAAACTTTACATTAGATTACAACTTTTTAAAAAGTTTATCTAAATATATTAAAATAATTTGCAAAGCCTATCATAAAATGCAAATTCTAGGCCTTAGTTGGTTAATTGTGGCAGAGGTCAAGCATATTAACAAGTGATATAACTTTTCTTGTAGGGGCTGTGGTGGCTGCTTTCTTTCTCTGCAACTTCCCTGATACAGCGTCATCCCTCATGCAAATTTATATCGAAAATTGGAATGCGCATGTCTACACTGTATACACCTGGTTGAAGACCTACCTGTCTCTCCCACTTTGGTATCTCAACAGTGCACTCGACCCAATACTCTTCTGCATCTCCTCTACATCCTTTCGTAGAGCTTGTTGGAAGAGCCTCACTACATTGCTTCCGTGGCAAGGAAAAGCCACAGATCATGGACCGAGCCACAAATACCAAGCGTCCTGCATAAGATCTGGTGGAGGTTCATCTCTTGTGTCAGCACCAAGTACGCATTCAACATGCACCCTGAATTCAAATGAAGGGGAACAAAGGGAAAATTTGGCTATGTACCGAACCACCAAACCAAAACTTGTGTATTTCCGGCACATTGCAGTGACGGAGAGAGGAGACTACTCAATTCCTTAGGAAAACCACGATTCCCATAATGCACACTAGGAAGGTGCTTGGAGGTTTGTTTTTCAGTGGTTTTACCATGGGAAAAGGATAGAGGCTGAATGTTGGACTCTTTCAATGTATGTGATGAAGTTCTATTTTGAGTCTATTCCACCCATTGACACAGCACTAGAGATTGTGGAGAGCAGCTGCAATTAAGCCCCTATTCCAAGAGGACCAGATGTCCTATGACTGTATCTATGGAAGTCTATCATGGCTAGGTTTTCTGTTCATTGGGCAGCACCACCCTTACTACTCTGCTCGCTACCTGGTTAATCGCCTCTCTCCGATTATAGGTAGAAGGCTCGAACACATAAGGGTTGCTAGGAGTCTCTCCATCAAGTTTTTTTTTTCCTTTTAGTTTTCTTTTCCATAGTTATTGATTATACTCCCTTCTTTGCCATTTGCCTTTATTTATATTTATTATGTTCTCTTTCTTGATTCCGATATTGGTATATTGCTTTCTGCGGGAATCTTTTAAAAGACAGATTGTGGGTAAATTAGCTCAGAATCTGAAATGGAACTTTGCTTAAGTTCTGTTCATTGCCAAAATTTGCCAAATATCACGATCCCCATGAGAAAAAGTTGTCCTTGCTTGTTCTTATGTAGAACTACAAAACTAAGGTTCATTTAAAAATAAACAAATACAATTGAGAAATAGACAGACAAAAAGGGATTAATTTAAAAGCAAAACCTGAAAAGTGACATAGTTGCTTTGAAGGACACATGCCATTCCCCAAATAACTTATGCTCTATAGATTGAGATGTATAGATTAGGAGAAAAACCTACTTATACTTAAAAATATGTCTTTCTTAAAGCTGTCAATCAATGCCTCCAACAGGAGCTCCCTCTACTCTCCTCTAATAGCAAACGTAGCGCATATGCTTTGGTTGCTACGGAAACTCCCTAGCCAGCATGATGGCACTCCATTCCGACATCAGAACGCAGGCAACAAAGCTAGCATCCTATGCAGGGCAAATAAAAGAAAAGCAGAGGTGGAGCACAGGCGAGAGGAGGACAGCCAGAAGGTAGTACAAAATGTTTCACGAAGAGATGCTGGAACAGAGGAAAAGTGAGTCAGTCTTTATATCTCACATTGAATACACCATATGTCTATATGATTATATGGTATATCCAATGTATATGGAAGTGATTTAAGGTAAGTTATTATTTCCATTACATGTACACTTTAAGTGCTAAAAGCTCAGATGTGGGCAATTTCATCCACAAATCGTTTCATGAAGTCATTAAAGGGTAGAAGGATGTACACTTATCTGGATAAATTATTCCACTCTCAAATGTATTCAGTCCTGCTTTACTAAAATGCTACTTATGGGTTAGCAGTGGCAATCTGCAGCCGGCGGCAATGTGGCGAGGGTGGCAGCAGCCGTCAGAACATAAATCTCAAGCCTGGAGGCTTACTCACTAAACTGTAATAAATGTGGAACAAAACGGAAAAATGTAGGCCATGTTTCCAAAGGGCTAAAAAAACTGAATGTGAGAATTTTTCCAGCTATTTTGTCCTGAAATTTGCAATTCTGTTTTCAATGCACACCAATTCACTACTTAGTAAATAATCTATATATATATATCTATACACACACACACACACACACACACACACTATTATTGTTAGCATTTATATAGCGCCAACATATTATGTAATATTTTACAATTATAGAATGGGGATATATGACAACAAGTAATTTACATACAGAATAAGATGAGAGGTAAAGAAGGAAGAAGGCCATGCTCAAACGAGCATACAATTTAATAGATGTATATACATAGGAAAGAGCACGTCTAATGAAGTACCGTATTTTTCGCTCCATAAGACGCACTTTTTTTCCCCTCAAAAGTGAGGGGAAATGTCTGTGCGTCTTATGGAGCGAATATGAAGCTTCACTTACCTGTCTTGCAGCGTTGGCCGGCAGCACAGGGCGCACCGCGGTAGTGGAACTTGAATTTCATGTTCCGGTTTCCGGCGGGACTGAAAGGAAGTGTGCACAAGCTGAGTGCGCACTTCCTTTCAGTCCCGCCGGAAACCGGAACATGAAATTCAAGTTCCACTACCGCGGTGCGCCCTGTGCTGCCGGCCAACGCTGCAAGACAGGTAAGTAATTATGGGACAAGGGGAGGGGGACAGTATGGGAGAGAAGAATATAGGGGGGGATGAAGTCTATGGGGGGAGGGGGAGGGGCATGAAGTCTATGGGGGAGGGAGGGCATGAAGTCTATGGGGGGAGGGGGGGTGATGAAGTCTATGGGGGGGAGGGGGGGGATGAAGTCTATGGGGGAGGGGGGGGATGAAGTCTATGGGGGGAGGGGGGAGGATGAAGTCTAGGGGGGGAGGGGGGAGGATGAAGTCTATGGGAGGGGGGAGGGGGGGAGGATGGAGTCTATGGGGGGGAGGGGGGAAGATGAAGTCTATGGGGGAGGGGGGGGATGAAGTCTATGGGGAGGGGGGGATGAAGTCTATGGGGAGGGGGGGATGAAGTCTATGGGGAGGGGGGAGATGAAGTCTATGGGGAGGGGGGGAGATGAAGTCTATGGGGAGGGGGGAGATGAAGTCTATGGGGAGGGGGTGGATGAAGTCTATGGGGAGGGGGTGGATGAAGACTATGGGGAGGGGGTGGATGAAGTCTATGGGGAGGGGGTGGATGAAGTCTATGGGGAGGGGGTGGATGAAGTCTATGGGGAGGGGGTGGGTGAAGACTATGGGGAGGGGGTGAGTGAAGACTGGGAGAGAGGAGAAGACTATGGGAGGGGGGGACACTACGGGACAGGGGAGAAAAAAATATTCTGTATAAACTGTCCCATAGTAAGAAACACTATGGGACAGTTTGTTCAGAATATTTTTTTTCTGGGTTTCTTCCTCTAAAAACTAGGTGCGTCTTATGGTGAGGTGCGTCTTATGGAGCGAAAAATACGGTATATATGTGTGAGATGTATGAGTGGGTTAATTATAATTATCTCACGACAGATGTCACAGAGGGAGGCACAGTTGGTGACATACAGTTGTAGTCAAAATTATTCAACCCCCATTGACAATCAGGTTTATTGCCAAACTTTACAGACTTCCAGCTGTTTGCAATGAACAAATCAAACTAAAGCAATTGAAATAGCTCAACACAACGAATCCTTCAAGTGGTTTCCCCAAATGTAACTGTAAATGCAACTTATAATGACTTCTCCAGTCTCAAAACTATTCAACCCCATCACGGTAAGCATCTTTAGTACTTAGTAGAGCACCCGTTTGCTGTTATGACCTGCTGGAAATGAAATGCAAAGTCAGACACCAGCTTATAGCAGCGTTTCATAGGAAACTGACCAACGGACTCAGGTTTAGTAATTTTCTTGGGTTTGTGAGCTGCAACCGCCTTTTTCAAATCCCACCAAAGATTTTCTATGGAGTCCAAGCCAGGTGCATGGGGGGCTGATATTACAGGAAAAGCAGATAGTGAATCTGGGTTGGGGTCATGGACATAGTCACAACAAGAGGACATAGTCTTTAATTTGAGGGGCAAAGGTTTAAAAACAACATCAGGAAGTATTACTTTACTGATAGGGTAGTGGATGCATGGAAATGCCTTCTAGCTGAAGTGGTAGAGGTTAACACCGTAAAGGAATTTAAGCATGCGTGGGATAGGCATAAGGCTATCCTAACTAAAAGATAAGGCCAGGGACTAATGAAAGTATTTAGAAAATTGGGCAGACTAGATGGGCCGAATGGTTCCTATCTGCCATCACATTGGGACACTGGCATGGGTAGATGGTGACCATAGGATAGGTTGATGGATCTCATATGATGACCGAGGCACGGCGAGGTGAAGCTCAACCTTTCTTCTCTGTGAGAGTGGGGATTTTCTTACAGTGAGTGTCCTGAGCAGTGAACGTTTCTTTAAGCCCTTTGAATTCAGTCTTGTGGTTGACTTGTACTGACATGGGGCACTTTCTGTTCTTTATAGAAAAAACATACAGAGTTATTAACTAACAATGTTATTTATAAAAATGCCAATTACTATTGAAATTCAAAATTTTTGTAAAATGGAAAAAAAAAAAAGAGGACACATTCTTGACATATAAATTACCTCAGCAAGGTAAACGCTTTAGGGCGTCTAGAGCAGTGTTCCCCAACCCCCGGGCCGCGGACCGGTACCGGTCCGTGGATCAAACGGTACCGGGCCGCCCAGGGGTGTGCGAGTCTGCCGGCTAATGCAGGGCTGGCATTGCCCAAGTGCCAGCCCTGCAATGTGCCTGCGGACCGGAGGGGAGATCAGAGATCTCCCTCCCCGGTCTGCAGGCACTGTGCTGACAGCCGGCAGGGGAGGGAGTGAGAGAGGACCCGGGAGCTCTTACCTGCAGCTCCTCCGGGTCCACCTCTCGCGAGATTTGGAGCGTTGCCGCGGTAACCACGGCAACACTCCAAATCTCGCGAGAGTGAACTCTAGCCCTGTAACTGGGCTAGAGTTCATCTCACCACCGCTGGGACCACCAGGGATTCCCCACCGGACCACCAGGGACTAAGAAATGTCCCCCCTCCTCCCAGTAAAGGTAAGAAGGGAGGGGGGACATTAATATATTAATTTTAATTAAATAAAAAATATATAAAAAAGCCTCCCTACCCTCCTTACCCCCCATACACACACTGCCCCCATGCACACACTACACACATTGCCCCACAAACACTGCCCCCATGCACACACTACACACATTGCCCTACACACATTGCCCCACAAACACTGCCCCCATGCACACACTACAAACACTGCCCCATACACACACTACACACACTGCCCCACAAACACTGCCCCCATGCACACACTACACACACTGCCCCACAATCACTGCCCCCATGCACACACTACACACATTGCCCCACAATCACTGCCCCCATACACACACTACACACACTGCCCCACAAACACTGCCCCTATACACACACTACACACACTGCCCCACAAACACTGCCCCCATGCACACACTACTGGCGCCATAACAGAGGGCAGAGGAGACTTGTGATCGGGCACCAGAGAGAAGGGGCACTGCATGGAAGCAGAGGCAGCTTGGGACAAGGTAGGTAGGAGACTGAAATACAGCCTTGAGTTCCCAGCCACAGAAACTCCCCCAGTCTGTGACTGGGAAAGAAGCTGCTGAGTATAGGTGGTGTTACATCAGCATTAGTCTGCTGGTGTAACACTACCTACCTATCCTGTCTGTCACATACCCTCATATGTACCCCATTTTTATTAACTCTCACATGAACATGCTATATACATTCAGTCTGAGTATGTGTGGGACCCTGAACCAACAATTTTGAGTCTATGTCTTTATGTGACTGTGTTTGTGATTTTCTATGTATGTGTCTGTGTGTTTTTTTTAATATATGTGCTCTTTTTTTTTTTGTCTTATTAAATCAAAACAAGTGGGCCACCGAAAAATTATCAAACGTTTACCGGTCCGCGGCGATAAAAAGGTTGGGGAGCACTGGTCTAGAGTATCCCTTTAAATTTTAAATTCACTTTGAAATCTCACTTTACTAAATTACCCAACTATATTTATCATTGCATTGTATAATTATAAATACAATTGTGGGAAATAAATATTAAATGAATTTGTGCTTCTTTTTATGTGTTGTTTCGTATTTTTACCTTATAAGTATCTCTGGTAATGTTTTTTTTATTTAATTGGAAGTTAACTCATGAGGTGAAAAACAATTTCTTTTTCTGTTTTTTCTTTTTTTTTTTACAATTTGTTAAAGAAAAAAGCAAAAATAAAGTTTTGTTTCTGTACAGAACTGTTTTGTATCCTTGATTAGTTTTGTGCAATAAAAATATTTTTTTTGTTTATACATCACACTCTTTGCCCAGTAATTAATCATGTGAGCTCTATGTATGGTCACAGTCCATTTCTCCTTCCTTTTTAAATCTGCTCCCCATTTTAACCTCTTAATGACCAGACCACTTTTCAATTTTCTTACCGCTTGGGACCAGGGCTGTTTTTACATTTCTGCGGTGTTTGTGTTTAGCTGTAATTTTCCTCTTACTCATTTACTGCACCCACACATATTACATACCGTTGTTCTAACCATGAAATGGTCTTTCGAAATATAGCATTGTTTTCATCATATCATATACTTTACAATACATTTTTTTTAAATATAATGAAAAAGTGTAACTTTGACCCCCAAAATTTGTTACACATCTACAACTGCCAAAAAACACCCACACTAAATAGTTTCTAAATTTTGTCCTGAGTTTAGAAATACCCAATGTTAACATGTTCTTAGCTTTTTTTTGGAAAGTTATAGGGAAATAAGTACAAGTAGCACTTTGCTGTTTTCAAACCATTTTTTTTCAAAATTAATGAAAGTTACATTGTAACACTGATATCCGTCAGGAATCCCTGAATAACCCTTCACATGTATATATTTTTTAAAAGAAGACAACTTAAGGTATTAAACTTGGGGTATTTTGACTCTTTTAATGCAACTGCTTTATCACCAATCTATGACAAATTATTATTATTTTTTTTTTAATTGGTGATTTCTTTGACACACATAGCAATTTAAAAATCCATGTACTGAAAACTTTAAGGATTACTGCCAAAGAACACCCCAATATGTGTTCAGCAACATCTCCTGAGTACATCTCCTGAGCCCATGTATAGGTGTGTTGAGTTCTCTGGGGACTGAAAGACCTTATTTGGCCAACTTGAATTTTCACAACTGGTCATCATGCACCAATGTCCTATTTGGGACATTTTTGAAGCCGGTCAATGTAATTTACACCCTAGGGTATTTCAAATGATGGTATTTTAACACTTTCTATGCACCAATTCTACCACCAGTCTTTGTCAAACTTTTGGGTAGTCATTATTTTGTTAATTTTCTCTCACATTGTACTTTAGGCATGGATTCTTAGTTCTTGTTATGTGTTACTGACAGAGAACACCTCAGCAACATCGCCTGAGTACAACAGTGCCCCCAATGTACAGGTTTTATGTTTTTTTGCAAACTTACAGGGGTCAAATGTAGGGCTTTCCCCTTTTCCATGTTTGCACATTGAAATTTGCCAGATTGATTTGCTGGGCCTATGTTCCGTTTGAGACCGTATAGCATCCCAGGAATGAAAATTATCCCACCATGAGATACCATTTGAAAAAGTAGACAACCCAGGGTATTCAAAATGGGGTATGTCCAGTATTTTGTAGTAGCCACTTAGCCACAAACGCTTGCCAAATTTAGCGTTCATATATTTTTTTGCATTTTTTTTTACACAAAAACTGCACTTTTACTGGTGATTTCATCGTCATGATAAATGTTACTGTTTTAAACACTCATATTCGCGTTCAGTGAAGTCTCCCGAGTATAACAATACTCCCCATGTAAAGGTTTTATGGTGTTTTAGAAAGTTATGGGGTTAAATATAGGACTTGCAAATTAAATTATCTGGACTGTCTGCCTGGGTTGTCAGACAGGCCCCTTAACCCCTTAAGGACACATGACATGTGTGACATGTCATGATTCCATTTTATTCTAGAAGTTTGGTCCTTAAGGGGTTAAATTATAATGAATAAAATCAAATAAATATGTAGTTAATAGTTAAATATATATGTACAGTGTGTGTGTATGTATGTGTGCTTGTATATATGTATAATATTTTATAATCAAAGCAAATTTATAATATATTATTATTATTATTATTATTATTATTATGTTATTATTTATATAGCGCCAACAAATCCCACAGCGCTTTGTGCTGGACAGTGCGTGGACAAACAAACATGTAGTTGTAACCAGACAAGTTGGACACACAGGAACAGAGGGGTTGAAGGCCCTGCTCAATGAGCTTACATGCTAGAGGGAGTGGGGTAAAGTGGTAAGGATAGTATTAGACTAATGACCGTTGCAAGAGAGGAATCAGTCAGGAGCTATTAACAGTTTGATTGATACGTTTTTATGATACCTTTTATATATAATGCATATATATGATTTCATGTGTATATATCTCAAAGTACACTTATAATGAAATCATATATGCATTATATATGTATAATATATTATAAATATATTATAAAATGCTTTAATTATTTTATAATATTTTACTGGTCCAGGTAAGTCCAGGGCTCCTATTTGCCGCGGACATATGACTGTTTTTTTTTTAAAATTCTTTATTTTTGTTGTGCACATATATAACACAGGCAGATAAGAGGTGCCCCAAAAGCAATCCTCCAACGTATCCCACGCTCAACATGCGGGGCACAAGATAAACAGGCACATTTTATAATATAATATTAACAAGTAAAGACAGTCGTTTGTGTAGGTAGCTAGGTAGTTAATTCAAGTTAAGTCATTGCGGTGGCTATGCTTTGATATCTAAACGTTATTTTATGTGAGTAGAGTAACACGTTAGGAGTAGGCACTAAGCATTCATCGATTAGCAGTAGGATACAGTTAAGTACTATGCTTTAAATTACTAAGCCACGTTGGCACGTAAGATGTAACATGAAAGAAAAGAGAGAAAAATAAAAAAGTAAAACAAAGCCTTGTAAGTAAGCAGTAAGCATGGATTTGTTAGCAACAGGCTAAATTCTGTTAATATGGCTGGAGCGTGCGGTAAAGCCATCGCTGACTTTTTGGAAGCATGCCTACTGAATGCTGTATAAATTTTAAAGCGCATAAGATTAAAACATAGAATAATGGTTTGTGCGTAGGAGACATGCTAGGCAAAAAGTAATTAACATTCTTCATGTGTGAAACAACTGGTATGTTAAAGTCCTCTGGGGTCCCCCAGGCAAAAGTCTCTCACCGAGCAGGCTGGCAGGTAGGTCAACAGTAAGTGTCATAGCTGTGAGGTGAAATGTGTTTGATGTTGCTTGGACCAGCTGCAGGAGAGTCGCCTGTTCTGTGTCCGTGGAGCTGCCAGTCTTTTGAAATAAGGCGTTCAGCCGATGCCTTGGCTGGGCGTCTTGTGAGCAGTGTCTCTGAGTCCTGGGGGGTAAGCAGGGTACGTAGCGTAGGAAGGGCAGGTCGGGACGGTGGTCTTGCCCCTTGCTTGTTGTGGGCCCAGTGCCTTGCAGGTGTGCGCTCGCTGAGCGGAGTAGGTCCCCTGCCCTCTGTACATTCTGGGGGTTACATGGCGTTTCGGTGAGTGGCGGTCCCCTCTGCCCCGGGATTGTGCTGGAGCGTGCGCCCTCTGACCACTGACCTGGGATCCAGTGAGGGCCACGGTCGTCCCTATCGGGATATTGCGGTGAGTCGTGCATCTTCGCTTGGGTCGGCGTTTGGTAGCTCTCCGCCCGTGTGGTCGGCGCTTGCAGGGCTTTCCCCTGGTTTCCCGGGAGGGTCAAAATCGCGTGGGTTCGCAGTTTGAGGCTTCTTTGTGCCCTGGGGTGAAGGCCCTGGTCTCCTCCCGCCATAGGTTCTGGTCTGTGAGGGCGGCTGGGGACATTTCGTCGCTAAGTGCAATCGCTTCATCAATTTGGCCCAGAAGCGGTCAAAGATCGCATTGATGGGGTCAACAGCAGGGTCACAGGCACCTGGTGTGGCATCTGGTCGTTGTGGGTCTCGCTTGGCTGAGTCTGTCAGCGCCGCCATCTTGGAGGCCCTCGCCACCACGTTGATAGTGGGGTTCGTGGGGTCTGTCGCTTGGTGTGGCGTGTGGCATCTCCCGTCTGGCGGGGACCGGGATATCCCCCACCGGTCCATAGGGGGGGGGGGGGAGGGCTCTCTGTTTGCTTGAGGACCGTGGAGTCGGGCGGGAAGGCGGCCGTCCTTCCCCCTTTCCTCCTCCGGTAGGCCCAATCCGGCCATAGCGGTTCCCGGGCATGCAGAGTGTTGGTCTTGGTACCGCCGGGTGCATAAGCGTTGTGGCAGTCCGATTAGCTTGGTTTCTCACTAGTCGTGTCGCTGTGTCCCGATTTATCGGCTTATTTGAGCCCATGTAGCTGGAGCTCATGTGAAGTGCGACCAGTCGGCTCGCTGGCTCGGCTCCGCCCCCATATGACTGTTTTTTGTCTGACTTACCTCGTACGTCCGCGGTCGTTAAGGGCATATATGTATTTCAAACGGAATTCTAAATGTATTATGATTTCAATATATATGTATATTAATATCAAAATACAGTTAGAACAAATTTGAACCGCTTTATAATTTTTTCAAAATCTAGTTTTATAAAAAAAAATTATTTAATTTTTTTAATATTTTTTAATATTTTTATTTTTTATTATATATATATATATATATAAAATATAAAAAGCAACGGATTGTGACTGCCAAGTTTTCAAAGAACATCATGCTTGAGAAAGCCCCGAAAGCGGGGCAAAACGCGTAGTACATGCCGGAACCCGGAAGTAGCTGTACTGACAAGGAGAGTCCGTGACAAGTGAGGATACGAAGTGAGAGAGAACTTTTCAGGTTTATCCACAACCTATCTGGACTAAGTGGACTCTATCTTATACAGCAGCAGTGACTTATTTTATACTTATTTTATACTTCTTTTCTTCAAATAAAGCTACAAATTTTTACTTCCACATTCTCAGCTAAGAGTGAGTGCATACAGCAGACCACAGTCTGGATCCAACGCTCTCAAGGGGCTGATCCTCCTGGAGTCCGATAGTTTGGAGTGGTACTTCAACCTCTACACAATTGTGAGTTTAAACTTTTCCTGGTTATATTTATAATTTTTGCCAACATTATTGCACTAGGTCTGTGTCTTTATATATTTTAGATTGGACTGCCTTGGAAAAGATCTTTGCAAGTATATGCTTACTGACTTTAATTTCTATCTGCCTACCTGGTAATGTAGTACACCTGCTGATAATCCACTGGTTACATTTGTATCATTGCACACTACTGCATCTATTTGGGTGGTATTTTGCATGGTCTATACACTCTATACCTTTAAATGTTATTCCACATATTGATCTGCGCACCTACACTGTTTGCTTTTTGTTTTGATTCTGTGGAGATTGTGTATATCAGAACTCCCTGTAAGTTGCTGTATCATTCCAATATTTATTTAATCTCTACTCTAGTTACGCCAACTTATTCTGTTTAACATTACAATATATATATATATATATATATATATATATATATATATATATATATATGTATATATATATATGTATATATATATATATATATATAAAATTAATATTAAAATACACTTTTAATAATGGTGTATGTGTGTTTATGTGCATGTAAAAGTACTTAGATCATATATATTTATATATATATATATATATGATCTAAGTACTTTTTATGTACTTTATAAACTTTTATTTAACTTTTTTATTAACTTTTACAAACTTGTTTTTCAGGCACTAGGGGGAGAACTCAGGCAGGCCCCCTGCAGGCACTGCACAAACCAGCTATTCCAGTTATGTGATCGCGAGGACCCTGCGATCACATGGCCCGGGTGAGCCAGATCGGGCAGTGGGGGTCTGCCTGAGCTTCCAGGCAGCCTGAGCTTCCAGGCAGACCCCAGGATTGCGATCGTTGGTGGGGGAACCCCAGGGTTCAGGTAAGTGGCAATTTACTAAGTGAAGTACCAGGTACGTCCGCAGTCATTAACAACCTTTTTTTGGTGGACCTACCTGGTACGTCACTGGTCAGGGAGGGGTTAAAAATGCTCCCATCAGGGGTGTAACTAGGAACCACAGGACACGGGTTCCAGAATAAAATAAGGGCCCAACGCCCAACTCGTTTCTTACCCCCAAGCAATGCATCTAAGTATGATTGTGATGTTTGTCTGAGTTTGATATGCATGTGTGGCATTGGCAGAGTAAGATTGTGTACAGGGTTTGGCTAAGTGTCATTTTGTGTGGAGGACTGACTGAGTATGCTTCTGAGTGAAATTGTCTAAATATGTATGAGTGTGGATTTAGCTGAGTATGACTCAGGCTGAGTGTGATTGCGTGTAAGGTTGGCTGAGTGTAATTGTTCGAGTGTGAGGATTGTGAATATGTTTTACAGGGAGGGAGTGTGATCACTGGGGATCCCGTGGTGCTGCTGGCTAGACAAATGTTTTGACTAGTTATAATTGCTGACTAGCAAAAATGTATTAGGAGTGGTTCGTCCAAATCAAATTTTGATCAAATCATCCATCCAAGAATTTCCTGTTGAGTCTTATTCAATGGATAACACTCGACAGGTAAATAGAAGATAAATCAATTTGTTTGAATGTGGATTAAAAGGAATTTAATTTGATGAACTGCTTTAACCTCCTGGGAACCAAGGAAAATATTGTCTTCCAATATTCCATCCATTTTTGATAAAAAGGAAGAGAGAGTTCCCAGCATCCTAGCCTATCACATGACAGATCACTGGTAAGCCCAGGATGTCCACTTTACAATATAGCAGAGATTGATAGAGTAGCTTCAAAGAATAAAAGGAGATGCATGTGAACGAAATGTCAAGTACAGAGGACACAAATTAATGGGCCGGGTCTAAGGAGGCTAAACAAGTTTTTGAACAAGTTTACTGCTGACTGCATCTCTAGGGATATTTGTGGGGAGTTTGTCGTCTGCACCTCCAGTGCATGGTAACAATATGCCACCCCTACACATACTGATGCAGTCAAAGATGTGAGTTCCAAGACAAGATGACTTTAGTATAGGTTTATCACCCTTTACCCTGGATACTGCTAGACAAAGAAGTTATGGTGGTACTTTTGGTCCAGGGGAGCTGCAGCAAAGGGAGCGATGTTGCTATAATCTTTTTGTATCTCATTCTATGTAATCTCTCTCTGACTGTTCATTGCAGTCTCTGTCTATCTCTGTGTTTTGTCCATCACAATCCATTTCTGTATCTCATATCTGGCCAGTGCAGTCTTTGTCTGTATGTTTATTGCATTCTCTGTCTCTCAGTATCTGTCCATCTTCAGACTATCTCCGTCTCTGTATCTGTCCATCACTGACTCTCTTTGTCTCTCAGTGTACACACACACGCACGCACACAGACAGACTGCTACACACACAGACTCCTAAATACACATACACATACACAGACTAATAAATACATACACACATACTGCTGAATACACACACAGATGGCTAAATAAACAAACTGCTAAATACACTAGACAGACTGCTGAATACACACAGACTGACTCCTGATTACACACAAACTGATAAATATATACACACAAATACAGACTGTTGAATACACACTGTGATAGAAGCTCCCATGCCATGGCCTTTTGGACAGGTTTGAAGGCCAGCTTCATACCCACAGAGTATGGAGTCCCTGAAAGAGGTGTGTGACAGCAGCAATCAATGTAAAAACTATACATTGATAATTTGATAACTCTGTATTCAGCAGTCTGTGTGTGTGTGTATGTAGCAGTCTGTTTGTATTCAGCAGTATGTATGTGTGTGTGTGTGTATTCAGCAGCCTGTGTGTATGTATTTAGCAGTATGTGTGTGTTTGCAGCAATCTGTGTGTGTGCGTACTCAGCAGTATTCACCAGTCTGTGTGTATTCAACATTCTCTGTGTGTATGTATTTAGCAGTGTCTGTGTGTTTATTCAGCAATTTGTGTATGTATTCAGCAGTCTGCGTGTGTGTGTGTATTTAGCATTCTATGTGTGTATTCAGCGGTCTGTGTGTGTGTGTGACAGAGCTCCCGTATTAGGACATAGTACCTCCACCAAGTCTGCTTCCTCACTGTCGCAGGGGATCCTGACTGGGGTCTCTCCGGAACTCTTCCACCCGACTAGCTGCAGCAGTCAGGTATAATCCCCTCTGCCTATTCTTCTTCCAAAGCAGATATCAACACCTCTGCTTATAGTTTTTAGCTCTTGTCTTTCCAAAGATATTTGCAACTCTAAGACCTAGCTACTTTTTTTTTTTTCTGGGATACAAGGATCGTGGAGCCAGCCAACAGGTCTGAAGACTCTGTTACTGGCATCCATAGAAATCCACACATTTTCCAAAGGATCTAACATAATATTCTTTATTTTGGACAAGGACTAGTCTCTGGGGGCTTCGGAACTTTGGAATTTCGGAACTTCTCTTGCAGCCGCTTAATAGATAACTCCCTAATTCCCACGGTATTAGGGAGTTATCTACCAAAAGGCTGAAAGACCTAAATTTGTCTTTCAGCCAAATTGACTAATACTAAGTAAAAATTACTTAGTATTAGTAAATTTTGCCCCTACTCGCTATACCGCGAGTAGGGGCATGTCTATTATACAGTGAGCAGCCTAAAGGGGGGACCTAATGTCCTCCCCCTGGCCCCCACCCCTGAGCGGCGGGTGGGGGCCCTAAATAAAAAAATAACCCCCCCTCCTCCAGGTGACTAGGTGTCCCCAAACCCCTAGTCACCCCCCTCCCCAAAAAAACTAACAACTAAACCACTACCTACCCCCCTCACCCTAAAAATAATGAGGGGGGGGACCTTTAACTAAGTACCTGTAAAAAATAAAAATGAATAAAACTTACCATTTGATGTTTTCTTTCTTCTAAAATCTTCTTTTTTCAGCCCCAATAAAGGCTAAATAAAAAGCCATAATAACCGACGCACATTGAAACCCCCCCCCAAAAAAACTAGCTAAAAAAATAATAATCCTTCTTCACTCATGAAGGGCTCCGCGCAGACTGAGCTCTGCAGGGCGGGGGAAGGCTTATAAAGCCTTGCCCCGCCCTGCAATTAGGCTCAGAGCACTCTGATTGGTGAGTTTAAGCCAACCAATCAGAGTGCTCTGACAGGTAAATGAAGAGACTGACAGGTAAGTCTCTACATTTACCTGTCACAACACTCTGATTGGTTGGCTTGAAATCCACCAATCAGAGTGCTCTGTGTCATTTTACACAGCGTGGGAACGTTCTTTGGAATTTTCCCACGCTGTGTAATTTGACTCATAACACTCTGATAGGTGGGTCATTTTACTTAAGGGTCCCCACCCGCCGCTCAGGGGAGGGGCCAGAGGGGAGGACATTAGGTCCCCCCCTTATTCTAATTTAGGGCCCCCATCCACCACTCAGGGATGGGGGCCAGGGGAGAGGACATTAGGTCCCCCCCTTATTATAAATTAGGGCCTCCACCCACCGCTCAGGGGTGGGGGCCAGGGGGGAGGACATTAGGTCCACCCCCTTATTCTGGTTTAGGGCCCCCACCCGCCGCTCAGGAGTGGGGACTGGGGGGAGGACAATAGGTCCCCGCCCATTATTTTACCTTAGGACCCCCACCCGCCGCTCAGGGGTGGGGACCGGGGGGGGGGGAGCAATAGGTCTTTTTTTTTTTTAACAATGAGCAGCCACAGGCTGCTCACTGTTTAATAGACATGCCCCTACTCGCGGTATAGCGAGTAGGGGCATAATTTACTATTACTAAGTAATGTTTACTTAGTATTAGTAAATTTGTCTGAAAGACCAAGTTAGGTCTTTCAGCCTTTTAGTAGATAGCTCCCTAATACTGTGGGAATTAGGGAGTTATCTACTTATTCATTCCTGTCATTCCATTGACTGGCCAAGTAACTTACATTTTATATGAATGTATGTTACTTGATTGTTGTAAGTGTTGCAAATGCTTACAGCTGAATCCTGGCTATGTTTGTATACTTTTTATTTAAAATTGTATACAGTGTAACATTCTTCATTCTTCCACTGGGTGAGTATATAGGTTCTTCTTGACTTCGGCACTTCAGCACTTCGGAACTTTTTCTGAAACTGCTATGTTTATAAAAAAAGGGTTAATCCTAGAGGGACCTGGCACCCAAACCAATTCATTAAGCTGAAGTGCTCTGGGTGCCTAGAGTGGTCCTTTAAGGCGATTAGAAAAAGAATCTTCGGAAGAACCGAAGAAAAGAAAAAAAGCAATGTTAACACTAAAGCAAGGATGGTACTATGGAAATAATAAAACAGGTAGGGATCTTGCAAACAAACAAAAAAAAAAGAACAAACTCCAATTTATTAAGAAAATCGTAACCCATAATAAATAGCCAGGAATAGAAAATGACTATAAGTATTATTTACATTTTCCTTAGTTTAACATGTTGGTGTGTTGTTGCCATCCTTTGTAATATAGACATGCTACAGCAATGTCATAAAAGGAATTGTAACAAATGGATTTTAAAGTGAAACCATTTCCAATGGTTGGACACTAACCAGTGTCCAATGGATACCTACAGTCTGGCCTCTCTTTACATATCACTGAAGAGTAAGTTCTGATAGCAAAAAAAAGGGAGGGATCTGCACTCTTATCACCTGTAGACCTCTGTGCACTGTACCTAGGGCTGGCAAACCCCTAATCCATATAGTAACAGCAAAGTAGTCCAGGCACTCAAGGTCTTCATACATCAGCAGATTTATTGGAAAAACAGGACAGATACAGGAATGTTTTGATCCCTGCAGGGATCTTAATCAAGCTTGATAAAGATCCCTGAAGGGATCGAAACGTTGCTGTATCTGTCCTGTTTTTCCAATAAATCTGCTGATGTATGAAGACCTTAAGTGCCAGGACTACTTTGCTGTTACACTATGAAGAGTAAGTTCTATCTTCCATTTGGATAGAATTAATTGGCAAAGAGTGCTGTCCATACAAAAACCGTGGGAATGGATATTGTTAATGCAGAAGTAGGAACTTTCACTTTACCAGTGTCTATGAAGAAGGGCCAAACTGATGGACCCAGGTAAGCAGCAAAATGTTTAAAAACTATTTAAATGTGAGTATGGCAAAAGGTGACTCCTGGCGCCAAAAGCATTACAACAAGTGGTAATGGGTATGGTGCTTAGAGTGCTCCTGCATACATTTACGATATACTTACCCGACGATTTATTCCCTTTTTCAAAATGGCAGATGTAACATCAGGGGACTGCTGCATGTACCAGGCAGCTGGGGTCTTTGTTATTTAAAAGCAGTGAGAATTTAATGAAATCAGGCTTGCACTGTGTATAAATGGAATTCCATTCTCTATACTCGACCACCATGACACATATTAATGACTGATGTATTTGTGTCTTCAAACCATAAAAAGTGCATTCAGCATCAAAATAGACTGCTTTGTGTTTGTTTTAATTCTTAGAACAGGTGAATATTTAACTTCTTTACAAAGCCACTTAGAAACAAGCCTCTACAGGGAGTGCAGAATTATTAGGCAAGTTGTATTTTTGAGGATTAATTTTATTATTGAACAACAACCATGTTCTCAATGAACCCAAAAAACTCATTAATATCAAAGCTGAATATTTTTGGAAGTAGTTTTTAGTTTGTTTTTAGTTATAGCTATTTTAGGGGGATATCTGTGTGTGCAGGTGACTATTACTGTGCATAATTATTAGGCAACTTAACAAAAAACAAATATATACCCATTTCAATTATTTATTTTTACCAGTGAAACCAATATAACATCTCAACATTCACAAATATACATTTCTGACATTCAAAAACATAACAAAAACAAATCAGTGACCAATATAGCCACCTTTCTTTGCAAGGACACTCAAAAGCCTGCCATCCATGGATTCTGTCAGTGTTTTGATCTGTTCACCATCAACATTGCGTGCAGCAGCAACCACAGCCTCCCAGACACTGTTCAGAGAGGTGTACTGTTTTCCCTCCTTGTAAATCTCACATTTGATGATGGACCACAGGTTCTCAATGGGGTTCAGATCAGGTGAACAAGGAGGCCATGTCATTAGATGTTCTTCTTTTATACCCTTTCTTGCCAGCCACGCTGTGGAGTACTTGGACGCGTGTGATGGAGCATTGTCCTGCATGAAAATCATGTTTTTCTTGAAGGATGCAGACTTCTTCCTGTACCACTGCTTGAAGAAGGTGTCTTCCAGAAACTGGGAGTTGAGCTTGACTCCATCCTCAACCCGAAAAGGCCCCACAAGCTCATCTTTGATGATACCAGCCCAAACGAGTACTCCACCTCCACCTTGCTGGCGTCTGAGTCGGACTGGAGCTCTCTGCCCTTTACCAATCCATCCATCTGGCCCATCAAGACTCACTCTCATTTCATCAGTCCATAAAACCTTAGAAAAATCAGTCTTGAGATATTTCTTGGCCAGTCTTGACGTTTCAGCTTGTGTGTCTTGTTCAGTGGTGGTCGTCTTTCAGCCTTTCTTACCTTGGCCATGTCTCTGAGTATTGCACACCTTGTGCTTTCGGGCACTCCAGTGATGTTGCAGCTCTGAAATATGGCCAAACTGGTGGCAAGTGGCATCTTGGCAGCTGCACGCTTGACTTTTCTCAGTTCATGGGCAGTTATTTTGCGCCTTGGTTTCTCCACACGCTTCTTGCGACCCTGTTGACTATTTTGAATGAAACGCTTGAATGTTCGATGATCACGCTTCAGAAGCTTTGCAATTTTAAGAGTGCTGCATCTCTCTGCAAGATATCTCACTATTTTTGACTTTTCTGAGCCTGTCAAGTCCTTCTTTTCACCCATTTTGCCAAAGGAAAGGAAGTTGCCTAATAATTATGCACACCTGATATAGGGTGTTGATGTCATTAGACCACACCCCTTCTCATTACAGAGATGCACATCACCTAATATTCTTAATTGGTAGTAGGCTTTCGAGCCTATACAGCTTGGAGTAAGACAACATGCATAAAGAGGATGATGTGGTCAAAATACTCATTTGCCTAATAATTCTGCACACAGTGTATATAACAATATTTATATGTAAACTACAGATATTCACTAGAATCATAGATGTTGTTGTCAAACTAATTAAATACCTCTTTGAAGTTCCATCTCATTAATGAATAGCATTGTTTTCCTCTTTTGATTCATTATTGTTTGTTGTCCTGGTTATTTGCCATGTGGTATGTGTTTAAGACCTCTGATCTGTGTTCATTCCATCTCTATAACCTCTACCAGCATATAGAACCAGGAGTCTTTTCTGTAGTTGTCATGACAACATATACACTTCTCCCCTTATCAGATGGGAAGATAATTCATATGACATTTACGAATGTAATGAATTTTCTTTATGGTGTCTTTTGTATATTTCTCTTTTGATGTGTCATAGACCGTGAAAGCATGTGTTCGGATACCTTTATTCTACCCACTCAGGGCCACCTTTCAGCTCCAACAAGCTTTGAGAAAGGCTAGTCTGATCCAAAAACCACCACCTTGAGTAGAAGTACCCCAACACACTCATTGAGTTCTTTGTGTTCTATATGCACTTGGTTGATGGTAGTGCTCTGGACTGTGCAGCACTGGGTTAACACTGAAGCAGTGTTTGACATTTCGTTTTTGAATTCTAGACTCTAAGTGGTTGACATACTTCCATAGTTTAATACGATTTGTGCCTTTTCTTTTAAACAGGGTATTATTTTACTAATTTCTGTGTTACTTTGATACAATGATGGAATGTGGTGCAAGACTTGTGTTTATTTGGAAGACCGTATGTGGGAGTGTTGGATTGGTAAAGGCACATGGTTTCAATAGGTATGTCTCAGTGGTACCTCGAGCAGTAGCCAATTTAATACGGAATACAACGATTTTATGAATATGTAATGTGCCTTGTATATGATGACTTTATTTCAGGAATATCATCAAGTTAAGTGTGTTTCTGTTGAGAAAATATTGTATCAATATCTATAACTGCTGCATGCTTCAGTAAAGGGGTACTCTAAGCAATCTCATCACTGCACTTATCGTTAGTCGCTATGTTTCCTATAATTAACATTTCTACATTATCCATGTCAAATTCATCCAGCCTGGATGACAATGATTGTCTGTGAGTGATGTGGCAGGTTAGCGTAGGATAAGTTCCATGTTCTAGCATGGCATTCTGGGTTCAAGATGAAGGCCACTTTATGGGTGACCTGACAGCAGCTATCTCTAGTACCATTCCCTGACTATTCATTAGACAAGAGCGAGACAGTTTAAGTAATTCTAGCTTTCGCTGCAAGGAAGAGATGTGACCTACATGATGCATGGTCTCCTTTGCGTCTTGTTTCGAGAGTTACAGCCAAACACAAGTATGACCTCTACTGTGTCGATTCTTAGTGCGTTTTTGTTCTCTCCTTGAAAACTATAGGATACAGCTTCAAAATTATATAGCAGTCACTTGGCAGCAACTAAAATAACATAAAATGTATTTTATTTTTGTCAATTAAAGTGCTTGTGGCATTACATGTCAGGGTTGGCAGAGAAGTCTGTAAAACAGTAGTAGGAATGGGCTTTGGTGAGAAGATTGTTGGGATTTGCAGCAAGCGCTGGATTTAAAAGTGCAAATTTGTATTACTTTTTAATGCATTTGCTCTCTAATACATTTAAAATAAGAGTGGAGCTTAAGCTTTCATACAGGGTGTTTTTATCTGTTTTGTTTTAGAACGTCCTGAGGATACATGGTGGATTTGAACCTTTTTTTTTTTTAGCACGCCATCTGCTGCATGGCTTGTTTGAATTTGCAAGTTATTCTAGATTGTTCCGCTCCAATGAATGTAATGGCACTTTAATAACGGCTACTAACAAGCTTCTATTTTTTTCTGCTTAAATAATTAAAAACAAGAAAACTGGAGAAAGGATGCGTTGTAGTTATCTTATCCGTAGAAAATAGGATTATCAGCCAATAGTTTTTCAGCCATGAAACAGAAATAATAATTAAAAAAAAAATAGACTATAATTACAGTGATTACATTTATACAAACTACTGAAAAGCTGATAGTCTTCTATTACACACAGATTTATTTGACTTTGATGTGTTTTGTTACAGGCTCCTCCATATATCAGAGAATGCAACCTACTGTACTTTACTGGGGACAAAGCACCAATGTTAAAGGTAGCATGTGTGTATGTATGTATGTATGTATGAATGTGTGTTTGTGTGTATATACAGTGCCTAGCAAAATTATTCACCACCTTGACTTTCTAACTATTTTGTTACATTACAGCCTTAAGTTCTATGTTTTATTAATCTGAATTTTATGTGATGGATCAGAACACAATAGTCTAAGTTGGTGAAGTGAAATGAGAAAAATATATACATAAAACCATTTTTTTAGAAATAGGAAACAGAAATTGGCATGTGCGTATGTATCCACCCCCTTTGGGGTGGGTGGTGGTGAATACTTTTGCAAGGCACTGTATTTGTGTATTAGTGTTTATATGTGTTCATGTATTAGTGTGTGTGTGTGTCTGTCTGCAATGTGATTGTCGGATGATATGGGCAATGCAAAGATAAAGTTGCAAGCAACAATACAATACATGGGGAAACACATATATGATAATATACATGTAAGGGAATTTAGAATATGTGTGGAAAGGTCTATGACATTGTTTTTTTATCTGTTACTTATTTATTTGGTACATTATTTTTTAAAAGCCCAAGCAAAATGTTCATTTTTGTTTCAAATAACCCCTTCACACTGGTACTTATGTATACATGACTGCAAGGCGTTGCAACCATACCCAGCAATCTTTTATAAATAATTAGCATAATTGCAAATTATGCCATAACTACATTCAAAGTGCTCACAATGCAGCGGCATAGGGAGCTGTGACAATGCAAGCCTCTGAAGATGAATACAGAGACTACCTCTCTGCATCCAACGCTGCAAGCTCGTCATTCAATATAGGTACAGCTCCTTATGCACACACAAGGCAACCCCTATTTTTTTCACTAATGGTGTTAGTGTGGGGGCGGGGCTTCATGTCTGAGTTTTGCCTAAGGCCTCACAAAGTCTAGAGCCGGCCCTGCATGAAGGCAACAGGATCTCCTCCACCCTCCCTGACCTAGCTCAAAACTGCCCCCAGTCCAAAAATTGAGGTGTCTGTGTAAAATAAATAAAACATTTGTTCGGCTCTTGGGCTGCCAAGACAGGGACATTAATCAGGGCTTGTTTTATAGACTGGAAAGCTGTTTCACATTTGGGAGACCACATGGCCTAGGGAGGTTCTTCTTAATCAGGTCTTTTAGGGGCTTAGCAGTAGCACTGTAGTCTGGGACAAATCATCATTAGTAGCCCGCTCTCTCCCATGACTTTAAAATTTTGTTGTAAAAATAGTGGTATATAACTCCTTTTGCAAGCAATCTGAATGTTATTCTTCCAGAGAACCGCTAGAGGTCACTATGGCTCCTCACTCAGTCACCCTTATAGAAATATAGTGACAAGCTATTACTGTGGTGAATCAATAGAGATCACTGCAGAGCAATCTTTCAGCAGCCTAAATATAACTCTCTCTAAATGTGTTGAAACCCTGTAAAGCAAAAGAAAAAAACTAAAAAAACTGCAGATGTGAAAGGCTCAGTCAAATGGGTGCAACTTCCCCTACTGCTATAATTCGATGGGAGACTGTATTAATGGTGCAGCAAACCGAAAATGGTATATTTATTATTATTGTATATATACAGTACAATAATTATATACATAAATACAACTATAAATAGTGAAACTGTGTATCGAGATTCCCAGAGTATCAAGCAGAAAAAGAACAAAATCAACATTTACTGGAAGTCCCCTAACCAATCATCATCTTTTTTTTTACCTCCTTTTTTCTGGTGCCATGAACAACATTCTGAAGCAAACTATTTTTTAAATGCGCTTGCTCAAGTTGGTTCCTCCAAGGTTCTGGCATGCGATAACTTGGAAATCAGATTTTTGGTTCATCACCTATTCAGCCCAAATTCTTCTGAATTGCAGTTCAGTCCGAAATGAATCTCCAAGTCTAGTATATACGGAGTATGAGAATTTGACAGCAGCTGGATTTTGCATGGTATCCTTTGTCAGTGCGTATATCCAAATAACATGAAACATATCAGTTTTCCTATACAGCAGAAACAAAGAGCAGAGGTGCATCGAAAGGATTCTGTTAAAGAGAGACAGTAGATAGAATTGCAGATTGTGAGGAAAACTCTTCAAGTACTCGGACAACTGGCAATTTAATAGACAGAATGGAGAAGTACTACAATCAAGATATTTTAACTCGTCAGTCTGTTTGTATTGTCATTGGAACATTAGACAATATTTACATCATAGCATCAAGTTTAAAAGAATGGGCCAAAGTAAGAAGCCTGTCACCAGGAGACAAGTTGATTATTAGCATCAGTTCTACTAATCTCCTTATCCAGATCTATATGATCGCCAACATGTTGTGCAGTTATTTATGGACAAATTATATGTCATTCATCTTTTATCAAAAACTATTCAGTTTCCTTGGTTTGGTTTTAGTGTCCTCCAGCGTGTTGTGCAATACATTGTACTCTGTCTACTGCAGCATGAAGATCACAAACCTCCAACACAGAGCCACTAAGTGGCTGCGTCAGAAAATGGATAAACAGGTGACTAAGATTCTTATTGGTTCAATGTTTCTCTCAGTGCTACAAAGTATCCTGTTTACAACCGATATAAACTTTCTTGAGAAAACAGAGATCAGAGATAATGTGACCTCCTTCAAATTAATTCCTGTCAGTTACTGTTCATATTGTGGCATGGGGATATATCTTGCATTTTCCTCTATAGCGTTTGCCATTTTTTTTATTGCAACGATCTCCATCCTCTACTCCCTCTTGAGACACGTAGGAAATATGAAAAGAAATGACAACATTAACAGGAAGTCGCAACTTCAAAAGTTATTCACTGCAGCTAGAACGGTTACTTTACTCCTAATACTATGCACTATTTTCTATCTGTCTCAATCTATACTATTCACAACTGTGATTAGGTTTGAAACCTTTTCTTTTACCATATCAATAGTGTTTGTCTCCATTTTTCCATCACTGAATGCAGCAGTCCTAATAATGGGAAATCAAAAACTAAAGCAGCCTGTGGTAGATGTGTTCAAACATATTTTTAGGAAATATAACACTCAATAATTCCCAGTTACATATGTCTTTTGGATATTATTGTTTTAGGTATCCGGTTACTAAATCAATTTAGCTATTAGTTCATAGTTTATGTCTTAATGCTCATTTATGCATATCGAAGCTCACTAATGCTTTTGTCCTAACATCAAAGTCACAGCCAATATATGCAAAATTAACAATGATTATTCCTGCACAAAAAACCCCACATATTTTGAAACCTTTCATATTGACACCTATCACAATCACCTGTTCATAATATGTCTTTTGATAACTAAAAGTAAAATTTTGGCAATATTATTTCTAACAAATTCAAAACAAAGTCCAGTGGTTTAGTAGGTATGTTCTAATTTCCCAAAGCCTTCTGTACCACTTTTAGACCTTTGCTATGTGTAATTGTAGTTTAAAGATTAGATACATCAAGTATCCAACCTAATCTTGAGGTTCAATTTTAACCCCTTAAGGACACATGACGTGTGTGACACGTCATGATTCCCTTTTATTCCAGAAGTTTGGTCCTTAAGGGGTTAAAGTCTAAGGTTTTAACCAGGAAGCCCTTTGTATACTCAATATATGAAAAACTAGCAGGGGCCAGAGGTTTAAAAAAACCTGTCAAATAAAATTATCAGAGCTAGAGCCTGTGGCGGACCTACCCCCAATTTTGTACGTTTTGGTCCCTTTTGTGTGTTTTTTCCCTTTTCCATTCGGGAGTTGTTATATACAAACTCACTTCATTCCTCTACCAAACAAGGAGAACCCCTGTAGTCCTATTAGAATTTTTACACCAGCAACTTAAGTGTGAAACCACAAGGGAAGTAATAAATGCTTCCCTTGGGTGGCCACCATTTCGTATAACCGAACACATGTGGTCAACAAAAGAATGGCGGCCATCTTGTCTCCTGAACGTGGGCATAGAGTGCCTGGAACTCTTTTCGGCTCAGCACTCACATGAATCCCGGTAAAGATTGGACCACTACCCATTCTATTTCCTAACCAGCTATGCGAACGATGTTCAAGAGATATGAACTACCGAACAGGGAGAGCATTCATACCCTAAAACTCAGAGAATCCCTTGAATGGTGTTCGCACAGGAACCCCCGAACAGAGACCGGCCAGGACACCTATTTCCTTGGAACTGTTTTGGGTTAGTGCCTCGTGTCCGGTCGGTCAAAACTTTACCCCGGTGGCATTCCCGTTTCACCAAACCGATCTGAGTGATGTTTGGATATGTTATATACTCATATCAGGGCTATCCAGGGATATAACGTTTGTGGGGTTCCTAGTTATGGTGGGGGCACTTTTGGAGTACTGTATATTTTGTATGCAATTTCTGTACTTGAGAGATAATTGAATTATATGTTTTTCCTCATGCAATTATCTCTCAGGAACAGAGGATCTTGGGATTGATACCCCTGTGTTATTGTATTGGAGATGTAGGGGTCTGTGCATAACAGTTGTGTGTGGTCAAAAATAAATCAGAATTGAAAAATTTACAATAGGTGTGGAATATGTGGCGCTGAATAATAAATGTGAACAATAAATTGTAGCTGCTGTATACACTCTATGGGTACTCCTCACAACCCACCATAAAAAGATAATCACCAAGATACAGAAAAAGACTTCAGGCCCAATGGGTGTCTTCTATCTTTAAGAGTGCAGCGCTGTATTGAATGTGAGAACACAGTGAATTACCTGTGATTCAAAGACAATTATCCTTTATATTCTCCAATGTAGTGTACATACAAAAGAAAACAGAAATATATACAGATAATTGTGCAGTATATTAGATACTGTAGTGAAGACTTAAGTGAGTAACAGATATATCTACACTCACATTTTTTAGAGCCTTTTCAAGTAAATAAGGCTCTAAACTTCCGCATGTCTGTCTCTTTAAAGGTAGATCACACGACCCCTCTCTCCAAGGTAAAGTGTGTATTTTCCTCTCCACAGCGTATATAAAAGACACAGAATTATCGAACTAAGTGTAGCATCCTTTGTAATATCTCCGTATATTCAGATAATAGGTTAAAGTGCTCACCTTGTTTAGAGCCTTTTGGTAACTGGCTCTAAGTATGTAGGCCTAGTGTCAATTTGTGGGGTGGCACTGCCCCTTCCCTGGAATCACTGGTGCTGGATACAGTGGATTGTATAAAATAAAGGAATTTATTACAGAATATATAAAATCAGTATAAAAGTATGTTTCTAGAAAATAAAAAATAAATAAGAACAAAGTATTTGCAAGTATTAGTGGTTTAAGAAAAAATAGTGAGTCCACTTTAAAAGCCAAAACGCGTTTCGCCGGTAAAAATGGCTTCCTCAGTCAGCTTGTGAATGTCCTCTTGGTATTCTGTGTTTTAAGCGTCCAAAATCCCGCCTAAAATGTCTTCCTCCAATCGGAAGGGTCCTTTGTGTCACGTGACGCGGCTAGAAAGCCGTTGCGTCACTTCCGGGTTTTCGGCACTACAAGGTCCATAGTGCTTTGCGCTCAGCGCGTCACTTCCGGTTTTCGTCCGGTTGTTTGTGGGAAATATAGTCCTCAATAGGGGATTATCAAGTTCATATTGGAGCCTACTTAGGCTCATATACAGTTACAATGGAAATAAAAGAAAGAAATGTATAGTTAAATGTTATTTTATGTGGCTTATATTTTAAAATATGCATCTTTATATAATCCTGCTTATACATTCATATTTCTCCACACATATTCTAATTTTCTGGTAAAAAACAACTTCAATTTTGTTCAAACCAATAAATATTATTAATTATGCAATTGATCTCTATTTAAAGCAATAGTGTCTCTTATATAGAAAACATGCAGATCTTGGATACAGTGGGAAAAAAGGGTGGCTTGTATTTAGCTCGTGCAGAATACAGTAAAGAAAGTGTCAATTTTTTAGATTTAACTATTTTTATAGAAGACAACAATATCAAAATCAAAACCCGGAAGTGACCCGACGGCTTTCTAGCCGCGTCACGTGACACAAAGGACCCTTCCGATTGGAGGAAGACATTTTAGGCGGGATTTTGGACGCTTAAAACACAGAATACCAAGAGGACATTCACAAGCTGACTGAGGAAGACGTTTTTTACCGGCGAAACGCGTTTTGGCTTTTAAAGTGGACTCACTATTTTTTCTTAAACCACTAATACTTGCAAATACTTTGTTCTTATTTATTTTTTATTTTCTAGAAACATACTTTTATACTGATTTTATATATTCTGTAATAAATTCCTTTATTTTATACAATCCACTGTATCCAGCACCAGTGATTCCAGGGAAGGGGCAGTGCCACCCCACAAATTGACACTAGGCCTACATACTTAGAGCCAGTTACCAAAAGGCTCTAAACAAGGTGAGCACTTTAACCTATTATCTGAATATACGGAGATATTACAAAGGATGCTACACTTAGTTCGATAATTCTGTGTCTTTTATATACGCTGTGGAGAGGAAAATACACACTTTACCTTGGAGAGAGGGGTCGTGTGATCTACCTTTAAAGAGACAGACATGCGGAAGTTTAGAGCCTTATTTACTTGAAAAGGCTCTAAAAAATGTGAGTGTAGATATATCTGTTACTCACTTAAGTCTTCACTACAGTATCTAATATACTGCACAATTATCTGTATATATTTCTGTTTTCTTTTGTATGTACACTACATTGGAGAATATAAAGGATAATTGTCTTTGAATCACAGGTAATTCACTGTGTTCTCACATTCAATACAGCGCTGCACTCTTAAAGATAGAAGACCCAAGGGGTGGCAACACCCATTGGGCCTGAAGTATTTTTCTGTATCTTGGTGATTATCAAAAATAAATCAGTTTACTCCCAGAACTATGTTTCATCTGGTTACTGGGGGGAATGTATGTCTGCATGTTTTATTGGTTCCAGATTGGCTGAGTGAAGGAATTAGCTGAGGTAACCAGTAGGGTTGCCCGTGGTCTGCTACAGAGCCCATGCCAACAACAATGGGACATCCATGTGGATGACAGGAACCATTCTGCATCTTTAGGAAGATTTAGGAAACAGCAATTACAAAGAATGAGAATTTATTAATAAGAAAATCCTTCTGTGAATGAGTAATAACATTATTAATCAATTGTCTATTTACTAAAATCACAATAATCTTAACCACATATGAGATTTATCTTCAGAATTTTATAATTGGATCTATAATTAGATCTATCATGAAGCTGTCCCATTGTCTCTTTATAGTAATCTGATATTTTCTGTATCACTATCAGCCCCCCTTATACACAGACTTGGTAACAATATTCCTGTTACTTCCTAATTCCTGCAAGACTTTCTTCTCATTCAACTTTAGATTGAATTTCTTGAAGAGCCTATCCCAAGGTGAATATTATCTTAACCACTGAACTATTGGAAGTAAGAGGGGGGAAAAAAGAACCTCTTTGACTTACACAGATCCAGATTAACCCTCTGAATATAAGGTAATGTGGCATCTGCTAAGGGATCACTGTCTGTCTCTTGGAGCTTTCATTGATCTCGGAGTGAGATCTGCAAAAAATATTTTAAGATTACTATGTAAAACATTTGGAAATCTATTTAAGTATGAAATGTATCACTCCTATTATTAGGTACACAGTTTAGTCCTTCAGATAAAGCCCTTAAATTAATATTAGTAAGTGCAACATATGATGAGTTCAATAATCCTGTCTGTCTTGCTCCTGATGGTAAGTTTCTCTAATGAGGCCGCTGCTGCTACTGCTGGTCTTGGATATTTATAAAGTCATAGTCAAGGCTAACTATACCATCATTACACATACTGTATTCAGAACTTCTGGATAGCTGTATAAAGAAATTGCAGGTATAAAAAGAATTTCTAGATAATAAAAAATAATATGCTCATCAGGTTATTAGCTCCTGCATAAACACTAAAACTTGCCTGCTTAATATTCTCCAGACAAATTATTGAGCTACTGTTGACATGGAGAAACTCAGTAGATCTTTTGACTTTTGAGACATATGCTCACCTGTCCATTGAAGACTCTTTCTATGGAGAGATGGGACAAAGGCGTACTGACTTGTGTCATCATCCATAGCTGTGTACACCTGCAGAACAATCAATCTAATTGGATATCTCTCATCTGAGCCATACATCAAACTAAGGCAGAAGACATCTGCTGGAATAGTGTAAATAGGAGATCTTTTTGGTGGAAGACTTGCAAATCTATCTTTCATTACATTCTATGACTTTAGTGCATATGAAGATTCTTACAAAAATAAATACTAGACTTGTGCATTTTCCAAAGCACTTCAACAGAAAAAAAAACAAAAAAATTCAGGTTGACAAAATGTATTTCATGATACTTTATTCATGATTTTGTTTTGTTAACTTTTTTTGAGAAAGAAAATCAAAAAACTAAAATTTGGGGTAGCATTGTTCAATAACAAAATATTAAAAAAAATGTCCTAGCTTGGGTCATTGATTCTAGTGTGAAACTATGTATGAAAGAAAGAATGAGCAATCCAAAGCTCAAGAGGCTCTTTAGGGGAGCACCTCACTTAGGCAACATTGCGGTCTCTATCTGTGACTTTTAACAAGTCATGATATACATAGACAAAAACAGAGTTTAAACACCATTGTATTTATTAGCAACAATTCAAATTATCTGAAAATAATACCTGACAGGAGAACATGCTAATACAAATGTCCACATGCCTCTCAGGAGAATGGCTGCTGCCACACCGCAACAAAGAGGCCACCAAAAACCAGAGTGCTTTGTCATGGAATCTATTATGAGACTAGGTTACCAATATACAGTTAAGAAAAAAAATTGTTACATTTCTAAGAATGAAAAATTCTCCTTTTGAGGGAGTGTGGTTCAATAAAAACAAAAAATGTAAGTTCCTCTTGCCTAGCATAGGTCATTTATTCTAGCGTGAAACTAGACTTGGTTTGCTGCTGTATTAAGTTATTAGTTTCTGCCAGATGCGCTTGAAACAACCTTGAGTGAGAGGTAAGATATTGCCATTTTACAATTGTTTCTAATATAAGACCAATTTTTTTTTTTTTAACGGTTTGAAGAACGAAAATCCTTTTGGGAAATATCTGCTATGGCAAAATGCTTTATACAACTGCAGGATTCCGATCGCGATGAAAGCGATCTCTGAGTATAGCGAATTTTCAAATCTTAAACTAAACATTACTAAGGCCCAGATCTTGACATTCGGGTTATCTGCTCTAGATAAGGTCCATCTTAAGTTTATGTATAAGTTTACTGGGAGCTTAAGTTTATAGAATATCTAGGAATAAAGATTCCATATTTCATCTAAGAATTGATTGAATGTAATTATTTAAATCTACAGGAACATTTTAGGACCTCCCTTATAAAATGGAAAACAAATGAACTATCTTGGATAGGGAAAATAGAATCTACTAGCTAGATCTTACCTACTCCCAGAGCACACTTATCTGTTCAGAACAATCCCAGTTAGAGTAAGTAACAAAATCTTGAGCTCTTTTCAATCCAGTATTTCCAAGTATATTTGGGCATTTAATAAACCTAGAATTTCACAGAGAATTCTGAAGAGATGAAGAAGGAATAGAGGTCTACAGTTTTCAGACATCTTCGCATTAAACAAAGCCTGTATGCTAATCCATTTTTTAGCTTGGGATTCAAGTAATATCAGTATAAATCTATGGAAGAAAACGGAAGCTCAGGAGTTTAAAACAGATATACTTTATGATTGTTTTTGGATAGATAGTAAATGTCCCTTAGAGAAAATCACTGTAAATCCAATCACCAGAGCAATTCTAAATACTGCAAAATTCATAAGGAAAAATTGATCAAACGAATAGAATAGAGATATGGATCTGAGGAATTGGAGGAACTGTGGAATCCACCAGGTATCAAACATATACTTTAATGGCAAATTACTGCCATTCCAACAACTTAAATGTAATTACTCTCTTGCTTCAAGCGACCTATTTATGTACTTGAGAGTCAAATATTATTTAGCTATAAAACAAATAGAATATAATGAGACTACTGAATACTTGGGAAACCACAATCCTTCAAAAATAATTTCTCGATCACTTAAATTTGTCTGCTTCTGAGACCTTTGTTAAAGAGCCCCCAATGATAAAATGGGAACTCAACTTTAAGAAATCGTTTGAAATAACATTTTGGAAACAGAGTATAAAGAGGCTCTAACAGAATACCCATTGTGTCAGTTTGGTAGAGTTTTTTTTTTTACAAAATTCTATATAGATGGTATTTGGTTCCAACAAAGCTAAACAAAATTTATAGTGATTAATCCGATCAATGCTGGAGATGTAAGAACGGATCTCACTACCATATTTGGTGGGAATGCTCAAAGTTAGACGTTATAAAACTGAATCTTGGAGACCTCTTAAAAGAGCTTACAGGGAAGGATGCCCCTTTGACCCCACAGTTCCTCCTCCTCCATTTAGACCTTCACAATGTGATAAACCCTGCTCCTTTTTAACGATCCATATTATGCTAGCAGTTAACATTTGCATGGTGAGAAACTTGAAAATGCAAGATCATTAAAATTGGTACTAAATATTAAACCAAATAAACTACCAGTGCACAGTGGAGAATAGATTTTATCTTAAGAACAATCAGATGAACATATATGCTAAAATATGGGCAAAATGGCAAACATCTACCTATGCAAGAGCTGGGCTCTCACAACAGGTTAACCATTGAGGAGCGCCAAAATAAAAAGATTATTAGTTGTGTATAAATACCAAATAAAACTGTGAAAAGTGCACTTTAATAATTATACAAACAGTATATAAGTGACAGCCACTTCACACTCTAGCGGGAATCTCTCTTACCCACTAGTATGAATGTATGTAGAAGAAGATTATATAGATCAAGGTTTGAAAAATAGTCGCACCTTTGCCCTATATTTAAGTGGAGCGCTATAGATAGCGTAAGAAAAAAATAGGAGAGTGGTATTCACTTACTTCAAATGCCACGTTGTATATTAGATGAACATTATTGTGGGGAAAAAAAGGAAACACAACATAGCATAAATCTGTGTTATATACGTACAATATAACATAAACTATGAGGTGTAAACTCACATTGATTAGAGCCTCTAAAAGGACAGACTCAAATCACAACAGCTTCTGTGTCGCCTGATGGTACTTAACCCTTTTGTTGTGTCAACTAATGTCCTCAGGGGATAAAAGATAAAAATAGAGACCTCTATGGTAAAGTACGGGATTTGCATGGACCAATAGGAAAACCCGGCGGGGATATTTAAAGACAAGAGGAAGCAGCTGTGACCACACACTGATTGAGAAAGCCCAGTGATCTGGGAGAAACGTGTCTCGGCATGAGATGCCTTTTTGGGACACTTTTTAATGTTTGATTATTATTTATTTTGTTTAATTTATGTGTTTTAATATACAATACACTCTTATTTTAGACCTATTCCGGCTTCCTCCACTTCTGCTTCCTAAAAGAAGGGTGGTGCCATCTTTACAGGCACTTAAGCGATTGTACCCAGAGCCAGGTTCCATTGACTCTGAGAAAAGGGAGAAGCAACTTGCACTTTATAGTTTAACCCCTTCAGGACGGAGTCAATAGTGCACGTTCTGATCAAAACAAAATGTAAACAAAAACTGGAATTTGCGCTATATGTCTGTTCACCCGTAGTTCCCCTCTTTCATATTATATGCACCCACACTTATTATATATCATTTTGTTCAGGAGAAACAGGGCTTTAATTTATCATTAACTATTCATATATGGAACATAATTTATTATGAATAAAATGTTAAAAAAAATTGAGAAAATAAGATTTTTTTTAAAATTTGCATTTCCGTCTGACATTTTAGCTGTGAATGTCATAATACTGTTAGGTTTTACTGCACAAAAATGCACATATTTGTAATCAGCGATGTCTCACGAGTACAACAGTACCCCCCATTAACAGGTTTTATGGTGTTTTGGAAAGTTACAGGGTCAAATATAGAACGTTCCATTTTCAAATAGAAATTTGCCAGATTGGCAATGTTACCTTTAAGACGGTGTGGTAGCCCAGCAATGAGAATTACCCCCATAATGGCATACCATTTGAAAAAGTAGACAACCAAAGGTATTGAAAGGTGGGTATGTTTAGTCTTTTTAGTAGCCACTTATTCACAAACACTGGCCAAAGTTAGCGTTCATATTTGTTTTTGTGTTAAAAAAGCAAAAAACGAATATTTGCCCAGTGTTTGTGACTAAGTGGCTACTAAGAAAGACTGGACATACCCCACTTGCAATACCTTGGGTTGCCTACTTTTGCAAATGGTATGCCATCATGGGGGTAATTCTCATTCCTGGGCTACCATATGCTCTCAAAGGCAACATAACCAATCTGGCAAATTTCAATGTCAAAAAAATGAAATGCAAGCCTTATATGTGACTCTCTAACTTTCCAAAACACCATGAAACCTGTACATGGGGGGTACTGTTATTCTCGGGAGACTTCACTAAACACAAATATTAGTGTTTTAAAACAGTAAAACATATTACAACAATAATATAGTCCATAAAAGTGCCGTTCGTTTGTAAAAAATGCAAAAAAAACGTCACTTTTACTTAAAATATCATTGTTGTAATACAATTTACCAATTTGAAACACTAATATTTGAGTTCAGCGAAGTCTCCCGAGTAAAACAGGACCCCCCATGTACAGGTTTTATGTTGTCTTGGAGAGTTACAGGGTCAAATATAGTGCTTGCGAATTAAATTCTCAGCACTTTCTCCCTGTGTTGTCAGGTATGTCAATCAAATTTTAATTAATCAAATCACCTAATTATGTTAAAAGATTACTTAAATATACACGTAGAATTTTAATATATATGCATTTATAGGTATTTAAATTCTACGTATATACTAATGTAATTATATGTATTTATCTATATATATATATTTGCGGTTATTTGCATTTTATATATAGATAGATATATATAGAATGTCATTCTAAGTGTATTTTGTTACCAATATATATATATATATATATATATTAATAACAAAATACAGTTAGAATGAAATTACATATGTATATATAATTTATATTAAATTTTGTTTCAATATTTTATTTATTAATTTTATTATTGTATTTATTTATTATTGTAATTATACGTATTTATATATAATATATGTGTATATATCTATTATATATAATATATGTATATTATATATATGTAACGTCATTCTAAGTGTATTTTAATACTAATATATGTACTTATATTAGTATTAAAATACACTATGTATGACGTTAAATATATATAATATACATATATATTATATATATATACACATATATTATATATATAAAAATGCATTTAATTTATTTTATAACCGGTCTATTTTTTTTTTACACCTCCTACCAGCAATATTTTAGACAGTCCCCCTGCTGGCAGATCCACAGCCAGCTATAGGGGGCCATGTGATCGCTCTTTGAGAGCGATCACATGGCCCCTGGGGGCCTGATTTGCCGTGGGAGGGCTGCCTGGGCTGTGAGGCAGTCCTCCCGAAGCGGAGCGCCGGGAAGGTGAGTATACCGGGCGCTCCAAGGGCTTCAGCCGTTACGGCGTGCTATGCCGTCACAACGGCTTTAAAGCCCACTTAATCCGTGACGGCATAGCACGTCGTAACGGAGTTAAGGGGTTAAGCACCTTTTGTCATAACAAACATCACCATAGAGGTCTCTATTCTTATCTTTTATCCCTTGAGGACATTCATTGACACAAATAGAAGGGTTAAGTGCCACCAGACGGCACAGAAGCTGTTGTGATTTGGCCTGTCCTTTTAGAGGCTCTAATCAATGTGAGTTTGCACCTCATAGTTTATGTTATATTGCAAGTATATAACAAAGATTTATTTATTTTCTCTCCCAGAATAATGTTCATCTAAAATACAACGTGGAGTAAGGGAATGCCTCTCTCCTATTTTTTCTTACTCTATCTATAACACTCCACTTAAATATATGGCAAAGGTGCGAATATTTTTCAAACCTTGACGTATATAATCTTCTTCTAGATAAAGATTATCAGGCTGACTATTAGGAAACTGGTACAGCCTCCCCTTCCTGCCGTGTCAGAATGAATGAAGTATGGAGTATGAATGTTGTATTTAAAGTATGTATGTAGTTATACATTTTAATGCACATTGGTGATAAAATATATTTAATATAAAGTATTAAAATTTGCAATATTGAAACTTAGAATAAAGTAAGAGTTAGAGAAAGTGAAAAGAGAAATACATTATGGAAAAGGTATACCCTCGAACAAGTCTTTTTATACCAATCTGATTATTTAAAAAAAAATATATATATATATATTTTGCTTAGCCTGGGTAATTGATTTTACTCTGAAATTAGGTTTGTTTGTTCGTTCATTTGTCTTGTTGCTGTATCTAATTATTGGACATTATCCCTTATTTATTATATTAAGAAAAACAAACCAACCATCATCAAATGTCATTTTTCCTAATAGGAAAAATAAATTAAGGAAGGGTAGGGGGAAAGGAAGGATTGTGTTAGTCAACCGACCATCAGTAGTAGTGCTATGGCCTCTGAGAGTCACAACACCTCTTCCTTGGCCATGAGCACTGCTGATAAGTCTATCACCACTGCCTCCACCACCACCATTACCACAATCAGTAGTATTCACCCTCGGTATAATGGAATTAAAAGCATGTTTGATACATCCAATTCACAACATGGAAGGCCTCATAATAAGCATCAAAGGGAGCAGAGACTTTGTCAGTGACATCAGTATCACTCATTACTGAAGAGATAGAGCAGAGTAGACATCTGCAGGGTAAAAATATTTGGTTCTTCTGAACCACTTTGGTAAAAAATTAATAATTTTCAAATTGGCAGAATTGAATTCATGGTGCTGTTCATGGTGCTGAATTTGTTACTGGAAAAAATTGAGGAAGGTGATTCGGACAGCCAAAACAGCAGCAAAAATGTTGACTATGATTAAAGGGATTTATCCCAAAATTGAAAGAAAGAGTTAGTGGGCAATTTACCACCCTCTCTCCGTTCCACCCGTACAAGAACAAAGCTTATTCGCATATCCAGTGGTGTCCGTAACCAATGTGGGAAAAAACACGGTGAAGCTTCTCCCAACTGCTACTAAGTGCGTCTGCGTAAGTAGCAGGCATTGCAATACGCAGTCAAGCAGGGAAAACTGCGACATTGAAAAAGTATTTAAAAAATCCACAGCATCAGCAGCAGGAAATGTATTTTTTTTTTTTTTTATTAATCTCCAGATTTTAGAATACTTTTATAAATTTAGAAACAACTTTAAAGGGAAATATGAGAGACTAATTCGATTTCAGCTAGCCTTAATTATCAAAGTGAAGAGCAGGTTAAACCAGGGTTAACATATGTTGAGGAGATTGAACTTGAGGAAGGTTATTTTCACATCAGTTACTGGGAAAAGATTACCATCAATCAAGTTCTCACATGGTTTTTCCCCCCAGATGTTTAATAACCTAATTAGACTGAAAATGTGTAGCCATTAGGCCTGGCAATATTTATGCCATTTTGCATTTCAGCACAGTCTGGTCACCTTTTTTCCTGCTGTTCATGCTGACTAAATGGTTTTCCCAAATGTTCTGGTACAGAATTACCAAGTTTGTTCGGTTACAAACAGCAGCATGACCTATATTCTGCTGACCAGAAGAAAAATAATTCTCCTGCAGTGGTTTAGATAAACATTTTTTTTTTGTCCTGCACAAGCTTTACTGTTTATCAATTCTTGTGTCTTTGTATATGTCCGTGTGTGTATATGTATATTTGTGGTCGGCTAATATCGTATAGTGAAATACCTTGTGATTGGAATTACCGTATATACTCGAGTATAAGCTGAGTTTTTTAGCACATTTTTTGTGCTAAAAAACCCCAACTCGGCTTATACTCGAGTCAATAGTCTGTATTATGGCAATTTGCATTGCCATAATACAGACCGGGGGAGAGGGGTGCTGGCAGAGCTGTAACTTACCTGTCCTGCAGCTCTCTCCTCCTCCGCGCCGTCCGTTCAGCACCTCGGTCAGCTCCCAGTGTAAATCTCGCGAGAGCCGCGGCTCTCGCGAGACTTACACTGTGAGCTGACAGAGGGAGCTGCACGGACGGCGCGGAGGAGGAGAGAGCTGACAGGAGCTGCAGGACAGGTAAGTTACAGCTCTGCCAGCCCCCCCTTCCCCCCACTGAACTGCCAATGCTGGACCACCAGGGAAGGAGAGCCCCCCTCCCTGCCATATATCAAGCAGGGAGGGGGGACGAAAAAAAAAAAAATGAATAATAATAATAAAAAATAATAATTAAATAATAAAAAATACAATAATAATAATAATTAAATAAATACAAATAATAATTAATAATAAATTTTTTTAAATAATAAAAAAAAACCCACCCCCCACCAAGGCTCTGCAACACTCACACACTCACACACTCACACACACACGCTGCACTCATACACACACGCTGCACTCATACACACGCTGCACTCATACACACACGCTGCACTCATACACACACGCTGCACTCATACACTCACGCTGCATTCATACACTCACGCTGCATTCATACACTCACACTGCATTCATACACTCACACTGCATTCATACACACACTGCATTCATACACACACACTGCATTCATACACACACACTGCATTCATACACACACACTGCATTCATACACACACACTGCATTCATTATACACACACTGTAAATAAATATTCAATTAATATATTTTTTTTAGGATCTAATTTTATTTAGAAATTTACCAGTAGCTGCTGCATTTCTCACCCTAGTCTTATACTCGAGTCAATAAGCTTTCCCAGTTTTTTGGGGTAAAATTAGGGGCCTCGGCTTATATTCGGGTCGGCTTATACTCGAGTATATACGGTAAGTCGGCGTGGTGTGCAAGAACCGACGTAGGGGGTAGGCCTGTAAAAGAGGGCCTCCCCAAATGAATTGTATAAGAGGGAGAGGTGGGTGGGGTGAACAGCGTGCGTACGGCAAGGTAGGAAGGGGGGAGTAGCGTTTATATAGGAACGCTTAACTCCTCCCACAAATACAGGCCTACGGCCTTAAACTTGTGGTTGGCTAATATCGTATAGTGAAATACCTTGTGATTGGAATTAAGTCGGCGTGGTGTGCCGGAACCGACGTAGGGGGTAGGCCTGTAAAGGAGGGCAAAAGGAAAAGCAAGAAAAACCACACTTATAGCACTATAATTATCACATAAAATCCGTTCGCCTTACTTCTTAACTGTTAGGAATGTCCTGTATAATGTAGCTGACTTTTAGTGACTAATATGTGTACTGGCATACTGCTACTGGATGCCGTGCTTATTGAAAGGACATGCTAAATAGGAGCCGGTGGCCCCAATCTACTCTAAAGCCGGGACTATAAATGTAGAACCGTATTTAGAAGTGGTTAGGGAATGATTAGTATGTCAAGTGTCTTGATTGCCTGCTTTGAATGTTGGCGTGACATGATGTAGTGTTGGTACCTTCTTAAATCTTCCTTGAGGAGACATGATTTGCCAGTCTGATTAGTTGTGATCGTGGAATTGTAGGGTTCCGGAACCCTTGTACGGATGCAGGCACGTAGATTTAAGACCTGGTTGTGTGGTGACCGGAACCTTTGGAAGGTTGAGGCCCAGAGGTTTGAAACTAGGTTTGTATGTTACGGATGCTGTTAGGGAGTCTGATACTGCCCGGAATTCTCATCTGCGGATGTATGTTATTGAAGTTTGATGCACCAACTATTTATTCCTTGATATTTATGGAGTATTTAAGAAGACGGGTGTGGTTTGAAAGGCTTGACATAAGGTGTTATTGTAGGTCAGATTGGTATAGTGCGATAGTGTTGTATGAAGGGCTGAATGAAAGGTGGCAAAAATGGTAGAATAGACTACAATTGAACGGTGTGCCTGCGAATGTTGTGTCACCACTGAGTCAAGGACGAACGTCATGTTCCTGTTGTGTGTATTTTTTTAAGTGCGCTCGAACAACGCTATCGGTGAAAATTGTTGTCGAGTCCCAACAGCTGGGCGACTGAATGAGGATGTTGAAATGCGGACTATGAAGCGTGTATTGTAACCGGTGAATCGGGTGTTGTACAAGGCCAAACGACTCTTGGTCGGTAATCCCTAATAGTTATGTGGATGCGCCACCCAGGATAGTGGTTCTACTGTACAATTTTGGGAGTAGGTCGGAACCAGGCGGGAAGAACTCGTAACCAAATACGGAGCACAAATTATTTCCCCTACCTGAACAGGAATGACTTGCCGAAGGACCTTCTCACACTGTCTCCGTCAAACGGTCTGTGAACCATCTACCCAAAAGGACAAAGAGGATGAACGATTGTATAGAATATGTTGCAGACCGCTATGCAGTCGGCCTAACCTTCAACTGGCCTGCTTGACCAGGGTTCTGTCCGTAAATGTTGCTGCCCCTATCGGTAAGTTTGACTAGGCCGGTGTTGCAATAGGTGGGAAGACTGAGCGTCACTTAATCGGCAACCTCAACCAATAGTTGTAGGGATGAGTGGTAACGTGGAAGAGTTAGAGATGTCCGTTCCGCTAGGCCAAGTGGTTACACCTGCCCGCAATATAACTACAATCCTTAGTGATATGGTATCGAGAGAAATTGGGTAAAGATATTTAAGGCAGAGGATGCGACTGAAAGTGGAGCAGACAGAACAATGCTGAGACAGTGTTTAATAGTATGCCGGTGGTCCACATTAGATAACACGAGTGACCCCCCCTAGTGAAGCACCCGTGTAACGACTACCACCAAGTGCAGGACAGACTTGACAGCCAAAGAGCTTTAAAGCTCAGACCTCATGATCTTTGATACAACATATACGGGCAGACGGTCTTACCATGAGCCCCGAGACATAAGGCACATACGTGAAGTAACCCACAGTTGGCAGAACTACATATGCCCGAGTTAAAATTGTTGCAAATAAGCGGGTGAGTACCCAGACCGTGAGTGCAGCGTGTGTGTATGAGTGCAGTGTGTGTGTATGAGTGCAGTGTGTGTGTGTATGAGTGAAGTGTGTGTGTGTATGAGTGAAGTGTGTGTGTATGAGTGAAGTGTGTGTGTATGAGTGCAGTGTGTGTGTATGAGTGCAGTGTGTGTGTATGAGAATGCAGTGTGTATGAGAATGCAGTGTGTATGAGAATGCAGTGTGTATATGAATGAAACATTTTTTTTACAAAAATCTTTGTAACAAATACTTGGTTTTAATTAGATATAATATATGTGCAAGTGCAAATAAGCTCAATAATAAGTAACTGGATAGACTGGTAACAGTAATGTACATTAAATATTGGGGGGGGGAGCTAACAGTGCAATCTGTGTAATAAATTTATATATTTTTAATTAGTTTAAAATTATGTTTAAGTGCAAACAATTACAATAATAAATAATTGGATAGACTGGTAACAATAATGTACATTATATATAGAAAAAAAACAGCTAACAGAGATTAGAGATTATTTATGTGCAAACACATTAAAAACACTGGTAAAAATAAAATACACCTTCTAACAAGTAATATTAATCTGAAGCTCAAAATACAACTTCATGTGCTTTTGCCTTTCTCCAGTAGTGGTCTGCAGTTTCTTTTGATATTACCCTGCATACGTCTTCATCCATAACATTGTCATGTTTTCCTAAAAGTTCCATATGACCTAAAACATTTCCATTATTGGATGTAAAAAGTCGATCTGAAGATCCTCTGAAGGCCATATTACGCTCTTTTAAAAACTGGTCAACGTTTAACAACCTCTCCATCACTGATCTCCAGTGTTGCTTTTCACGGCTCATGAGGTTATGGTAGGTTTGATCAATTGCATGTTTTGATTTTAGTCTCAGTTGTGTTTCAATCCACATCTGCTGGGCTGAAGAATGACTGCTGGTGGTTTCATGCAATTTCTAAATATTTCACATTTGTGTCCAGTCATCTGATCCTCCTAGGGCAAGTGATGTTCTTGGGTTCTTATCAAATAATATACAGGAGAAACACAACACTTTATTAGCAGATGACGAATATACCAACCATCGCTGTCTTTGTTCTTCACCACTGTCTAATTTTCTTTTGTAGAATGCTGAATAAAAATGTTGACTATAGGCATCATTTTTTTTTAAATCAACATATAAAATACGATCAATATCCTTAGAAATCAACTGTAGCCACAAAGCAGAATTTGTTAAGCTTACTTTTTCCCATATGTTTATTGTTTCATCAAAAGGCAAAGGGTCAGAAGGTGTATTAGAATCCTCATCTTCCAAATATGATCTAGATGAAGGTTCACTGAGCTGAAGATGTACATCACTTTGACTACTGCAGCTTTCTTCATCTTTTTCTTCTTTGGTTTGCTCCAGGGAAGGCATCGTTCAACTAGATCTGCAGAAATGTCACGGTCGGGGGTCTTTATGAATTCGGCAAAGTTCCCAGAAGGTGACAGTGCCGCTTTAATAGTATAACTCAAAAAATGTAGTAAAATCAGAGCACCATACCCTAATTACTCAGATAATGTCATTGTCAGGCATACATAAACTGGCTTTTGGTAGTAAAATTCACATTTAAAAATATGAATCTGACCACCCAAAACAAGTTTAGATATTGTAGAAACAAGAGCAATGTTGTCAGCACACTACATTCAACCATTTCACAATACTGAGCATGCATAACCTCTCCCTCATTTCTTCACCCCACATGTCACCCCTCCCCCTGTCTCTGTTTTGCCCCTTCTAGAAACTTTCAGGCACGTTCACAATATGCTGCCTCCATCTACTTCTACACCCCCCCCCCCCTTCACCAAAGCTCCTGCCCCCTACAGCAAAACCCCTGCCGACCCTCACCGAAACCTCTGACCCCCCCCCCCCACCGTCACCAAAACATTATTAAACAATATATTTATTTATTTTTTTAAAAAAAGCAAAAGATGATAAGAACAAGCAGACTCACTTTAAAGCCTGCTGCTAACGTGCAAGATCAGCCTTGACAGCAATGTATCTTATTTTAAACTCCTGAGCATTTGTCATGTACGGAATTATATTAGGACCTTGACCCATATTGCAGCATCTATATTGCTGGCATATAGAAAGAATGGGAATTTCAACCGGGGAGAATCACAGTTTCCTAGGGAACTGCAAACAATATATACAGGAGGATAATAAAAGGATTATATTAAAATGAGAGGGTAGTATATAAAGCTGTGCTATCCAGGCAAAAGAAAAATAAACTGATTTGGAAAAATTCTCCAACTGAGCTATAATCATGGATCTATATTTTAGCCTCAATATACTGGTTCAGATGGGGATTTATAGAATTATTGTAAAAACACACATCCATCATATTTATATAATGTAGAAATAATGATAGAATAACACAGCAGCTACCGCGTTTCAACTAAAAATGAAAAAGAAAAAATCAAATTTGTCTCATTTAGTACTTTTACATCTATGCCCACACTTGGATAATCATTACAATATATATATATTGCAAACTGGATATAATAATTCATCTCTACAATGACTTATTATACAATGTAAAATTAATTTAAAGGGTAGATCATGCATCTAAAAAAAGATGAAGTTTATTTTACAACCACTGATTGAATCTCACTTCATCTGCCTCTGCGTTTTATGATATGCAACCTTTACAGTAGAAATATCCTCCAAAACATTTTGTTTTGCTAAATGGAATGCATCTCTATATGCTTCTCTGCTTCTCACCAACAATTTAGATGCATTCATATCAAAGAGTAGAGTAGATTTATTGCCACTATCAATTACATTTCAAAACATGATTGTTCTTATACCTAAAGTTCCCTTTTGTCAGACTCACTATTCCAGGCATGAGTGATTCCACTCCCAATGTGCCACATTTTTATGTATAAATATTTTACCTTAACCTTTATGCATCTTGGCTTCCTTTCAGAATGCACAAAGATTGTCTGATAGGAAAAGAGGCAGAGTGATGATTCTTTTTTAAAACATAGCAAGTTTCATGATTTTGATCTGAAAATTAGATTAAAAAAAAGTTACATGAGCAGGTGGGCCTGACCACTATGCTGGACCGATGACTTGCAGTACATCTCTTGAGACTTCTTCAAGTTTTAGCTATTCAAATCAGCTCAAAAGGTATCGCCAGCCTCGGGTTCTCAACTATAAGAAGTGCTGGTGTCATTTCTGAACATTTCTCCCCTTGGTTTTGGCCCATCTCTGTGGCGACGGCAGCTGTCACGATCATGCCCTAGCTCGAGTAGCAGGTGGGGGAGAAAGCCATTCCCTGACATAGTAGCACACAAGTCTGCTGAAGTATTGTCCTAAAAGTTCCATCCCTCCAATTTGGACCAGAGAAGGTTGTCTAGGTCTTCTCTGGAGCAGCTCTTATCTTAGTTTACTGAGGCGCTTATCTATTCTGACCTCACCTGCACAGCCGCAAGCAAACAAGGAAGCCACTGACTCTCTGCCAGAGCGCCCACAGACAAGGGACATATTACATCCACAAGTAAACCACACCTTTGGTTCCAGGCTCAACTAGAACAGAGGGTTTTGAGCAAGTTATGTTCTCGGCCTCGTGTGGTGTATCTCAGACAGGAGATTTGGGCTTTGGCACCTAAAGTCCCCAATATTCTCCTCTACTTACCCAAGTCACAAGCCTATCAGAATCTCTCTGCTCTGTCTTTCCTGAAATGTCAGAGGTTCTCTTGCAGACTTTGCCGTTATATTTCTGGATGCATTACAAGCCTTCGCCAGAAATAAAAATAATCGCCCGAGATGTAAGCGAACACATGTTCAATGAGATGGGGCTCCTGTCCAGGAAAAAAAATGTCTGGAATCTCTTCCTACTCATACTGGATTGCAGAGCCCCAGTGTCTAAATTAGCATGTTTTTCTAGTACATGGGAATCTGCTGATTGTCATATAAGTGACAAAATATATAATAAATACACGTACACTCCTCAAAGCAACATAGACAGAATACCCGAAGGTAGTCTACAATACAAAAATAACAGAGAGAGACATAGGGCAATATTGTAGGGAAAAACAGTGTGAGTGAAAAGATATAATTGATCACACTCACAAACCCATATTGATTGTAGGCATATCATCGATGGTATTATGCTGGCTTCAGGACTTTTGGAACATATTTTTGTGTATATATATATATATATATATAGAAGGCTTGGCCTGTAATTGTGGGAGGCACAACTTGCCCTATATAACGTACTACAGTCCAGCTACCTGTCAGCGACGATCCCGGAAGTGCATCGTTCTACTTCCGGTTCACGTAAGCCAGACGCGGCGGCAACGAGACAGGGTCAGCATCTCGAGTTCGGGCCGGTAAACGAAAGCCTAACCACTGTTCAAGGCTGTCCCACCGGTAAAACAGTGAGTTACTGCACGGGCGCATCCAACGCCACGAGTAGCTTTAGTTAGGGAACCCCTTAGTCCCTCAGGCTGTTATATCAGTCTGTCTTCTCACTGGCTTACAGGTCGATGGATCATGTCAGCCCCTGGTGTCACTCACAGCATATCGTTATCAGAGCAGCTGCCGTCAGATTCATTACTGTCGCGCTGCTGGCTCCTCTTACATGACATAGGACACAGGGGGTGACACTCCTACGCTCGTTTAGCAAAACAGCGACCGAAAATATAACCTTGGGTAAATGGAAACACACAAATGGTTATTCACTAAACTCCGAGTTGGAGTGGAATGGAAACCAGATTGCAAAGTCCAACTGGCTAAGTAGCAGAACTGTGCCGAACCCCGGCAACATGTTAGGCTCAAAGGGACCCCCCACGTACTCACAGGGGGCACAGCACTTAAAGGGTGCATACTTGCTTTCATGCCGCGTACCGGCTTTGTTTTCCCTTCAGACGCTGCAATACATTACCTCCCTATACCTACGTGCGCTCCTTGTTCGAGGTAACATCTTCCTAGTCGGGGCTGCTTTCGGTAAAACCAAAAGTTAACTCTGAGAACAATGTTTTATTTATACAGGAATGTGAATGTAAAAAATCAACCATTTTATTGAGAAATGTGTTTTAAATGCTGTGTGAATCGTTTGCCTTTTGGTAAGTTCAAACACTGTAAACTGTGTTATAGCTAAGTGTAACCAGATAAAGGTCAAATTGTAAGGCATGACTACTTAATACAATCAGGGTTTAAGGTATACAGTAGTGCAGTGATATGTCTTATGGTGAATAGAGTGGTGTAGTCAACCGTCTACACAATGATGTTTAGTTTTAAACTATTTTCTTTCATAGCTTTTCCTTGCGTATAGGCTAGTTTTAACTGTCAGAATGTCATGTACTCAGTATGTGGGGCTAAATATCGCCACCTTGTGGCTATGGTCAATATATAGTGGTGTTATTCATGTAAATGTTGTAGTACTTTCATTGTACCTTTTCAAATGGTACACTATATCATAAATGAATTTAATTATCAGTTGGGCTATAAACTGACTTTCGTTTTAACCTGCTCCTCTTTTTCACTCGCACGCCAGTATTAGACAAGTCACTATTAAAAATTCTGTAGTTTAGTTTATTGGTTGTTATATAGCTTATTTTTAGGTTCATCTCTGTCTTATCTTTTGTTTCCCGCCAGCTAGGTCTCGCAAGTAATGCGGTCTACTTCCGGTCACGTGTTCCTGACCTCATTTTCCCATCCGCCGGCAGTGCATTGTGTTTTCATTTCAGGGTTAATACAGAGTAAGAAGTTCACTACACAAGGTACTGCTGGTGTCAGGTGCCTAGTGGCTCCACTAGGCTATCTCCCCAGTAAACCGTGAGTTGACAGTCGGGTGCTTCAAACACGCCATGGGTTCCATTAACTGGGGAACCTTACGACTTTCCGGGGTCCCCAGCAACGTGTTACAAGCATATTAGCCCCCCACGTACTCACAGGGTACGCGGCGTGTAAAGGTTCCTCTTTCATAATTGCCACCTACCGGCCTCGTTTAGCCGATTATACGTTTTAGATTAACCCCTCTACTTACGTGCGGGCCTTTTCATGGACATCTCCGTATTTTCGTGCTGCAATCAGCAAGTTCATTCATAGCAATGCTATTCCCCTCATTTAGGCTTGGTTCCGCTTTTCGTATACCAGGTAGATTGTTTTGGCTAAATATTCTTCATTTGGGCGGCAATAAGGTTTTGTACTATTGTCATCTACTGTGTTTTCTTAGTAGAGTTATATGTATACACCCTTTTATGTACACTAATCCGTCTGGGGAGTATGACTAAAACAGCCAGCAAGCGTACGGCTACACCATTAGTTATACTGTCATTCGCACGTTTCCCTGTACTTATCGTCATTTCACATCTTCGTCTAAGCTGTCATTTCATGCTATGACACTCACGTTAATCGGTCATTATGTACCACGGCAAATTCGTGTAGTCTGGCTTTCGGTTAGCTGTCGTCAGCAGAGTACCATTTGTGAATGTTTAGTTGTCCGTTTGCCTAAATTTCTATGCATACTATTCCTACACATAGGAGTCTTTCTTTAAAATCAGCCTTTCCATTGTATTTATGTCTTTATTATAAAACGAACAGCAATATCCTAATCAGGATGTTTTAAGGCAGTTAAGGTCATACATTCACGGGGTATTATTTTCTTGAACAGTAGCTAAGGTGTTTTTGGTATATGTAAGCATCTTAAATAAGATTATTTTACGCCCACTTCTGTCTCCTGCATCTCATGTACCTAGTTACACTAGGCTGTATTTAAATTAGATGTCAATTTAGTTAACTTGTCTTCCCTCTGGTCATAGTTCATACAATTACTGTCAATTTACATGTATAATGGATGGGTCATTAATTTAATATAGTTTTTCCTTAAAGCAATCGTGTGTTTTGAGTATTTAAGCATGTTAAACTATGGTTAATTTCGTGCTCAGCTTCTGTCTGGTCTGGGGCATTACTTTATTGCAAACTAAGCTACGCCGTGTAGAGATTACAGTTATTTATGTTTTATTTTCTCCTGTTATAAGATATTCCTTCCTTCTTGGTTAAACACAAAGGCGACAGTTAGAGTTTCTAGTTATCGCCCTACCAGGACAAGTCAATCGTTCTTGACATTAGTCTACATATACGAGTCATGTAGGTTCATTTTCAACTACAGTATACGTCGCTCAGGACAATCAGCAGGTGCGGTAACCAATAAAACCAGGTGGGATCAGGAGTAAGTTTAAACCCTCGCCATATTAGGTATGGTCCCGTAGGCCTCTCTGCCTATTAGTCAGTGGTCCCGCAAGGCATACTGTCAGCCCTTCCGTTCAGAGGTTCGTGCCCAATCGGCCCAACGCATAGTTATAGCCTTGCATCAACTCATAGTTAGGGCCTCACCCGTCACGGCCAATCGATATTACATTCTGTTACGGTCACTGAGAGGCCAACACCCCGCCACCCACCTCAGTGGCACAAAGGCCCCACGAGCCAAATCATAGGTAGAGCCTCTCAAAGCCGCTTGGCAAGTAGTCAGGGCGTCACCTGTCACCAACATAAGCTACTTAATACAATTTCGCCTGTAGGCACTACTCTAGTAAGCTGGGTCACTGCAGGTCTATATGGTACTGTACTAACCAAGCATCTGCTTCACTTCCTTAGCATGTCTAATGCTTCTATACTAGGAGATGTTCTGTCAGTTACTAGCGCCCATCTCAGGTCAGGCTCGGAGAGAATACAATACATACGTCGTCTGAGGTCAGTTATACACAGAACTGTTTCTAACTAAAGAAACGAGGAAAGCCTACTCTAGAGCTTACAAATTGTTTAAAGATTTTGTTCGTGATTAGCACATAATAAATGTTTTCTGTTGAAACTGTTGTTGCATTCACATCTTTTGCCATATTTTCCCTTAAATTAGCATACAACACTATCAAACTCTACTTATTAGGCATACAACACTACATGTTAACCAGCCATCCCAACAAAACTCCGTCTCTAACGTCTTACCCAGGTAAAAGCATATTAAGAGGTGTTCACAGATTATCAGCACACAATCCCATCAAAAGACTTCCCATAGACAGTAAACTATTTTTAAAAGTATCTCCGATATTTTTCGACACAACCCTTTGAACACACCACAAACCTTATCATAAAATCGTCAGCTTACCTGTCTTTCTACGGCTTTTGAGACTTAGAGAGTTCTGGAAAGCTGCCGATTCTAAGCTTTGCCTCCAAAAGAAACACCTACACAAGAACAAACTACTATATCGTATCCATTTCCCGTACCAAATCAAGCCAAACAGGTCCTCCGGTAGGAATTAAATACTATCCTGCTTTTACCAAATGGTGTCCTGTACCACTTTTAGTTAGACTAGTGATGTCCCAAATCACTTCCAACCAGCGAGTCCACTGTTGACCGTTCAAGGGAAGCCTAACAACCAAACAATTTTATGTTTTACTTTCATACTCTTTTACTCAGGCTTGGACATAACCCACATGCATTCACGTGTCATTCCTTTCGCGTTGGTGCAGTTTCAGCTACCTCAGGTAACTAAGTACCCACACACTTCATTAAAACATGGGAAGATGGGAATCATCAGCATGCAATTCCTAAACCTGAAATGAAATAAGAATGGCTTTCCATATTATGTCTAAATAATGTTTGTATTTATATAAACTTGTATGAATTATCAGAAATCGCTTCTAATCAATTTTTGCCCTCTTTTACAGGCCTAACCTCACGTCAGTTTCGGCACACCTCAACTGACTTGCTATTACTAATACTGCTTCTTTTTATTATCATTGCCTAACGTCCTCGTATGTGCCGTACACAAATAGAAGGCTTGGCCTGTAATTGTGGGAGGCACAACTTGCCCTATATAACGTACTACAGTCCAGCTACCTGTCAGCGACGATCCCGGAAGTGCCCCTCCCACCGCACCCTCAATTTATTATTTCTCCTAGGTGGGCCCTCTTTTACAGGCCTAACCTCACGTCAGTTTCGGCACACCTCAACTGACTTGCTATTACTAATACTGCTTCTTTTTATTATCATTGCCTAACGTCCTCGTATGTGCCGTACACAAATATATATATATATATATATATATATATATATATATATATATATATATATATATTTTTTTTTTTACATTTATTTTAACATCAGATTCAGGGAAGGTGCGTTTTCATCAATCATCAGAAACTAATATCATCATTTGTTTTCTAATTTCCTTTCAGTTTTTAATCTTAACATCTTTATCCATTCTCTTAGTTTTATAATACTAAGAACCTTAACTTTATTTGTGCTAATAGTAATGCTTTATCCTTATCAGCAAACCTTTGTTTTTAAAACATATTGTGAGACAAACATTTACAGAGTGCTAAACTGACTATCGACAATTAAAATTGGGACTTTAATTATTATCTCAATTATTATTAGGCATAATATAATCAGTTTACCTCAACTTTTATACCATTCATTCAAATTAGACATACAGAACATAAAGATAAGACATAATTTAGGGTATGGGCATATTGTTGATATGCCAGAAAATCTTATGGAATATGATAGACAAAGAGTTTCGGGAGAGTTATTGATCTTTAATTGTGTAATATATTCAATGCTCAGGGGAAAAAGAAGCCTATCTCCGATTTAAAATTGGTTTCGGTTTTACCAAATATCAATAATATCAAAAGTATCAATTATCAAATTACTCTGTGCAAGGATATATATCCTACAACGTTATTCATTAAAAAATCAATACTATTTGCTGGATACATTTTATTCTAGTTCAACCATATAGCTCTAAAGAGAGAGAACTTATCTGCCATTGTATAGAACCCTTTTACCAAAAAAATATATATATTTTTCATTGTATTTAAAAACAAAGATAAACTATCGATAATGAGGGACTACCACTTTGAGCACTAGGTAATAGAAAAAAAAAAATAATATTCATGTACAAGCTATGTGAACGATTTATTGGCATGAATAGGAGACTGGTAGTCTGCTAGTTGTCAGTATATTTATACTGGCAGACATTTTTGTGTTAGGAGAGAAATTAAAAGTGTATACTGTAAGTCACCATCAGAACAGAGGTGACTCCATTTTGTAACAGAATGTAAAGACATTTTTTACTTATAAGGCATGATGTCTACAGCGGGGGGGGGGGGGGGGGGGGGTTGAGTAACAACCCAAAGACAAATAAATATATATATATAGAAGGCTTGGCCTGTAATTGTGGGAGGCACTTAATTTCCCTATTTAAACCCAGTAAGCCCCTGCTTACCTGTCTTCGACGATCTCGGAAGTGCTTCAGTGTACTTCCGGTTTACAGATCCGTGACGTCAGTTTCCCGCCCGCCGGCAGCCCGGTTCAAACGCCCTGCGGCTGTATTCGTGAGTATAACGCTTTTGCCTTACACGGACAGCATCGAAATCGTAAGTTTAGCCCTGTCGCTCACGGGCTCGGCTTCACTCCGCTCCTGCATTTTCTCGGTCAGTGTAACACGTTCAGTTACACTTACACCTCGTAGTCTCGTTTAGCCGCACCGGGTTGCCATACGTTTTTCGTTCAGTTGGTGCAATACCTTCATTCTGTTCCGTTTTCTGGATATTGTGCACATTTTAAGCAATAATTTAGTAGTTACGTTTTATAAAAGGGGTTTAGGCGGTTTGTAGTATTGCCCAGTATTCTAAACTTCTGTATTTAAAGTAGTTTATATGGTCCCCTTAAAGTCATAAATAGCTAAGTAGATTAAATAGGGGGTATGTTGTTCCATTGTTTTAAATGGCTGTTCATGTCCTATTTTTTGTTGTAGTCCTTACTAGTACTGACACTTCTCGCAAGTGGCCCTTCGCGGGTATACGTGTTCGCAGTAGGTAGGCCTCTGTGTCACCCAGTTCATTTGTGTGTATATTGTAGTTAAATAGTACGTTTCATAAATAGGTCACGTTTCTTTTCCTTTAGTTCCGTTGGTTCCCTTCAGGATAATACTCCTTTATTAGCTCAAGTAAAGTTTTCCTTCCTCTGCAGGTATGTTATTGGTGTGTCCTGGGGGGGGGGGGGGGGGGTTCGAGGACTAGTTGTAATTCTTCCGCCAACTTAGGTATGTTCCCATAGGCCTCTTTGCCTATAAGTTTAGAGGTCCCGCAAGGCATAGGTCAGCCCTTACGTTCGGAGGTTCAGGCCAATCGTCCCAACGCATAGCTATAGCCTTGCTTCAAAACTTAGTTAGGGCCTCACCAGTCACGGCCAAACGTTTTGCTTCTTTTTCATGTCACCGAGAGGCCAACACCCCGCCACCCACCTCAGTGGCACCAAGGCCCCACGAGCCAAATCATAGTTAGTGCCTCTCATAGCCACTTGGCAAGTAGTTAGGGCCTCATCTGCCACCAACGAAAGCTAAGCTAATACAATTTCGCCTATGGGCACTAGCCTAGTAAGTGGGGTCCCTCCAGCTATTTATTTTTCAGTACTAAACTCACCCTCTCTGCCCCCCTTAGAATGTCCAACGCTTCGGTGTTAGAAGACAATCTGTCGGTTACCAGCACCCCTCTCAGGTCGGGCACGCAGAGAAGGCAACCAACCCCTCCAAGTCCAGCTTCCAGCTATCGCTCCTGGACTATCCCTAAGATTACCGCTGAACTTAAAAAGAGGAATATCCCTTATCCGGCTTCAGCTAGGAAGAATGAACTTTTTCGTTTATTAAACTCTACTGAGGATAACGAAAGGCCTGGCCCTAGTTCACAGGTTAATGTACTTAATAGCCTGGCTGAATTACACGCCATGATGGCCTCCCTAGTGTCCTCAGTTGCCACCATCAATAACAGATTGGATAACCTGGAAGCTAATAATGTTCCTACAGTCCCCGAGATTCCCGGGCCGGTTGTCCAACCCACACCCGCCCTAGGAGGTAACAGTAACCCTCCACCGGCTAGGAAAGTTACTAACGTTATTAATCCTATTCACCTAATACCGCAGTCTCTCAGACGTGACATCATAGAGGGAAAGGATGTTAACTTGGCCTCGCTACTGATAGCGGCTCAAGACGTGGTAGAAAACAGGGCGTACACGTTTGAGGATCTATCAGTAGTAATGAGGGCCAGAGATCCTAGGTTGAATAGGAAACTTAACATTCCTGAGTTTGTCTTGGCATTTGGCCTATACAGAGACGTTATCTGTACTGCTTTTCCCCTCCGCAGAGAGGAGCTAGATTTGTACCTACACAAGGTGATAGAGCTAGCTTATAAGTACGGGGGCTTTGCCTTTTACGACTATCACAAGTCATTCTCCTCTAGGTCAGCCGCTTCATTGTCTCAATATAATGCAGTCACGGACTGGGGTCAGCTAGACACAGAGTTGTTTCTTATGCATTTTGCAGGTCTCAAAACCCCTTCCTGTGCCATATGCTCGTCTGCAGCTCACTCTATTAATTTCTGTCCTGAAAATGTAGCTATCCCCTCTACCAGTAACGCCAACTCCGATTTTCAGTCAACTTCCAACCAGAAGGAGATTAGAGACAAATTAGGCAGGCCAATAGTGTTCTTGGGCAAAGCTCAGGTCTGCAATAATTTTAATGCTGGGGGTTGTAGTTACAGTGCTTGTAGACTGCTGCATGTGTGCTCGCTTTGTTTCAGGGCACATGCCAAGACAATGTGCCCTAACAAATTGTACCCTAAAAAGGCATCCACTCCAATAAACATACCGAGTTTGCAACGTTACCTGGCTGATCATCCTTCTTTACATCTGGTGGAATTTCTCACGTCAGGGTTCACTCACGGGTTTCACACAGGCTTTGTCTCTCTCCCCTCAGGCATCTTGGAGTGCCCCAACCTTCAGTCAGCTCTCACAGACCCCGACACCCTACAAGTACTCTTACAGAAAGAAGTAGATAACGGCTTCATGATAGGCCCTTTCACTACTCCTCCTTTCTCCTCATGGAGAACTAACCCTCTAGGTATCGCCACTGGGAAGTTTAACAACAAAAAGAGACTTATTATTGACTTTTCTGCACCACACGCCTCTCCCACACCTAGCCTGAATGCACTAATCCCGTCAGAAGATTTTTCTCTTCAGTACGCTAGAATCGTTGATGCCATTCAAGCGATTATTAACTCCGGGAAGGCAGCCTGGTTAAGTAAGTCAGATATTACTAACGCCTTTAAGTTACTTCCCATTCATCAATCACTCTGGCATCTGCACGGAGTTAAGTGGCAAGACAACTACTATTTCGCTACCAGGCTTACTTTCGGCTCCAAAAGTAGCCCCAAGTTGTTCGACCTGTTCGCCGAAACCTTAACATGGCTTCTCCTGAACTTCTGCAGATGCCCAGTTGTCATTCATTATTTAGATGACTTCCTCACCATTGAACCTCACCACTGCACTCCACGCAGCCTTAATCACTTGCTCACGCTCTTCAAAGATTTAGGTGTCCCCGTAGCCCAGGACAAAACTGAAGGTCCCAAAACCGAAATTACTTTTCTGGGGATTACACTCAATTCTGTCACCATGCACGCCAGCCTGCCCCAGGAGAAAGTAGACCGAATTCTGTCTTACATTAGCACCTGCATGTCACTAGGCACTTGCACCAGGAAACAGCTACAGTCACTTTTAGGCTCACTTAATTTCGCCATGAGAATAATTCCACAGGGTAGGTCTTTCATTTCCAGAATCCTTTCACTTTTGCACGGTCTCCCTGGCGATGACTCCACTACACCCTTAGACGAGTCAGCTACAGCTGACCTGAGAATGTGGCAGCTGTTCCTTTCCTCGTGGAATGGCAGGTCACTGTTTGTTCCCCCCGTTTCCGACGATTCCCCAGTACTCTGGACTGACGCTTCAGGTACCTTAGGCTATGCGGCCATATTTGGAGACGAGTGGCTGTACGACTCCTGGCCGGTCGAAACCACGTCACTCGAGAGTTTCAGTACCACCTCCTCTCTTTTTGAGATCTACCCTATCGTAGCAGCAGCTTACACATGGGGGGTAGAGTGGAGGGGGCAGTCAGTCAGGTGTTTTTGTGACAACTTACCTACCTGTAACATCATCAACAAGGGCCGCTCTCAGTCCCTCACGATCATGAACCTAGTCAGGAGACTCACTTGGCTAGCAGCTAATCTCCAGTTCTGCATATCCTGTGTTCACGTCCCAGGTATACAAAATACTGCCGCTGATGCTCTGTCACGCTTCAATTTGCAGGAGTTCTTCAGACTACATCCTACAGCTTCCCAGCAACCCAGGGTACCTCCAAAATTCAAAGACCTGGTAATGCGTTAAGCTCTCTCTTACAACTAAGCGGCACGCTTGCTCAGGCGGGTCTATCCCTTAACACGAGGAAAGCCTATTACAGAGCATATGAACTGTTTATGTGTTTCGTTCGTAATTACTGTGTAATAAATGTTTTTTCTGTTGAAACCATGGTTGCTTTCACAACTTTTTGCCACTTTTCTCTTAATCTAGCTTACAACACAATCAAACTCTACTTAACGGGAATCCAACACTACATGTTAACCTCCTTTCCCAACAAGTCTCCTTTCCTATCTTCCTACCCTCTTAAAAGTATCCTCAAAGGCATTCATAACTTGTCAGTACACATACCCACTAAACGCCTTCCCATAGATAGTAAGCTGTTTAAGAATTTGTCCGATGTACTCGACACGTCCCCTTTCGAACATATCACAAACCTCGTTATCAAATCAGCGGCTTATCTAGCCTTTTATGGTTTCTTGAGACCCAAAGAGTTCACTGTAGAGAGAGCTTCTGATTTCAGCTCGTGCCTCCAAAAGAAACACTTAATTAAAAATCTAGATCACTACACTTTGTCCGTTACCCGTACCAAAACAAGCCAAACAGGCCCACCAGTGGAAATTAACTTTTATCCCACTTCAACCAAATGGTGTCCCGTCCGTGTGTTGGATAAGCTAGTAGCAGCCCAAGCTAATTCCGCTCCTGATAGCCCACTTCTAGCTATACTAGGGAAACCCCTGACCACAAAAATGTTCATGCTTTACATACGCACCCTTTTACTCCGCTTGGGACAAAACCCACGTTCATTCTCGGGCCATTCTTTTCGCATTGGAGCAGCCACAGCTGCCTCAGGTAATCATGTACCGACACACATAATTAAAAACATGGGGAGGTGGAAATCATCCGCATACAACAGATACATTCCCAATCCAGAGAAAGAGATAAGGCTGGCTTTCTGTGATATGACTAAATGATGTACCGCTTAATAAACGCATTTTGTTTTTAATGGTTATTATTTTTGCCCTCTTTTACAGGCCTAACCTTACGTCAGTTTCGGCACACCTCAACTGACTTGCTATTAAGGAACTACTTATTTTAAACCCTGTTTTCCTTACGTCCTCGGAATGTGCCGTACACAAATAGAAGGCTTGGCCTGTAATTGTGGGAGGCACTTAATTTCCCTATTTAAACCCAGTAAGCCCCTGCTTACCTGTCTTCGACGATCTCGGAAGTGCCCCTCCCACCGCACCCTCAATTTTATCATTTTCCTAGGTGGGCCCTCTTTTACAGGCCTAACCTTACGTCAGTTTCGGCACACCTCAACTGACTTGCTATTAAGGAACTACTTATTTTAAACCCTGTTTTCCTTACGTCCTCGGAATGTGCCGTACACAAATATATATATATATATATATATATATATATATATATATAAAAACTATCCATATATAACTTACTATTAAACATATATAATTAGTACTATGTTAATAGTATAGAATATTCATGGATATAATATCAATGAAGAAATGTCATGTTATTTACTAACGTTAGTGGAATATGTGTAATAGACAGGTATAAATAATCTTAACAACAGTTTCACACAAGAAAACTAGACAGGATCACCAATGACAGATAACACTAAGTAATTAATTTCACTTTCTAAAAACGGAATCTTACAAAGTTCCATTGTAAGGAAGGGTGAAATTAAGTCTACATGTGTCAGAAATCTAAAATGTGAAGGTATACGACAGACACCAAGTCTGGGTAAAAAACAACCAAAGCTTTTGAAGATGACTCTATGATGTAGAGTAGCCATAAAAGATAACCAAGATGACGTCAAACGCATCACGAAAATCAGTTAACCCATTATACAAAAAGGTAAATGGACTCCCTGACAAGAATTTTCGGTGATGTAATTGCGCCGTCTACTGACCAAAATCTAGATGATAGTCTGTAGGGAAGACCCGCCCACAGTTCGCTATTGGTTACTATTAACTAGTGACGAAAAGGGAACTGGTCCTTTAAAAATTAAGGACAAAGGAGAAAGGGATTACTCTTGGACTCTCACTCTTAGACACTTACAAAACAACTCACATCTAACATCTAAAATCTGACATCTGGAGCCAAAGCTGGACACACCGAATTCTTTATATATTTTTTCCATACAATTCTCTCATCATACTTGTATTCAAAATTCCTGGGACTTATCTACACATCTGATATAAAATCTACAACCAAACTGGTAATTATGCTGGTTTTATTTAATTAAATAAATTAAACTAGAAGTCATCACGAAAACAAACACAGCCGTTATCTGGAGTGTGTATGAACATTACCACCCGTCCAAAGCCAGTACTGTTTGCTACAAGGGACCCGGTGATATCTGCTTCATAGCATTTTAATTTGTTTCAATAAACGCTGTTCACCTATTTATACTGGCTACAGTGGAAGTCTATGTATTTGGGCTATCATAGAGCAGACTCATCTGCTCTATGCTTGTGAGTTTATTTCCTATCTCACCCAGATTTTTAATTACAATATCGCACTATATATGCATTTTGTTCCTTTTATGTTCTTATATTTGGAGCTGTGGCTCTTCTGAACATTGCTGATAGTGTAAGTTGCCATTTTCTATGCACAATATCACTTTAAGTGGTTCTTGCGGCTTGCAGTACTGGATATTTTTATACATAATAGTTGATTATTTATACAAATTGTATCACATGTGAGTGAGAGTTTATTGCACTTTATATTGCACTTTATGCTGCTTAATGACATTGCACTGTACATTTGCACTTTATGCTGTTTAATGATTTTGCACTTTCAATTTTAGCGCACCTTTTTTTGCTTTTAGTAACTATTGGAGTGTTTTTGGGCTAATACACTATATAGGTGCTGCTCCATTTTAAAGAATTTCATTTCTATAACTGATATTTTTAATTGGAATCGCCAATTTTCACTTGTTTTATTGTATTTCTACTAAGAAATATATTGTTATAAAAATTCCATTCCTGCAGGTGGAATAAAGATAATGATATATTAATGGATAATTTGCCAAATGTTAGCATACCAAATTTTTATCCAGAGGTATTCACTTGTTCTGAAATTAAGGATAGTGAATCTTAATTAGGAAAGTTAAAATTCTGCAAACGTAAAATCTCATTAGAATTATTCTTATTGGATGGACATAGGAATGGTAAATGATTTGATATGAGAAATATTGTATTTGTAAAATGGTAATCTAATAGGATATCTTGCCTATGGGGATTGTATCCAGCAGTGAAAGAGTTAATTCAGTGTGATTTGACTGTCAGACAAAGTTTTTATTGCTTTACGCTGTGCTGCTGTGAGATGCTGTGTTCAGTTGATTTCAAAGTGAAGTGTCCTATCGTAAATCTTGTTAGAAAACTGCATACAACTGTTGCATATAACTGTTGCTATTTAGCTGTTTATATTATGTTAAAACCACTGCCATATTGTATACGTATGTTATACCTAAATATTCCCTGATTGTCCCACGTTACATATTATTATTATTTTTTTATTATTATTATTATTATTATTATTATTATTATTATTATTATTATTGTCACAATAAATTATATTTTTATAATTAATTTGTGATTAATGTGTGAAATAAAATCATCTAATGAAACTTATTCCAGGATCTAGGAGAATTAAAATAGTGGGTAATTCTCAGCTTTAAATCAGTAATCAGGGAAACAGTGCCAAGATATCAATTTTAATATAATAAAAATGATTAATTTGATAGATTTTATGAAAATATTATTTTAATATTTATCACCCCATAAATATCCTCAAACAGTATCTCTTGATGTGTGACAGGCATCCATGATGAATTAACTATAAAGATAGTGAATTGTTATGTAATTATCATCATGGATTTCAATTAACCCCTTAGGCAAAGTGGTAACTGGAATCAGTAAAAAAATAATAATTATAATATATATATATATATATATATATATATATATTGTAATGCAGTGACTCCATCTTCTGGCTATAATCTGTATAATCTGTAAATTGGTCATTAGAATAAAGAATACTATTTTACAACACTGCTCTTGCTAATTTCCTACAAAATTCTCTCTTTTTTTTGCAGGTAAAACGGCACATTTTATATATTTATGAGAGGTAACCGACGATACAGGAGTAAACTACAGTAGTGTAGCCGGTCTACATAAGTATGCTTAAGTAGTAGTTGTGTGTTCATAGAGTATACCAGCTATGCAGACTAACAAACTTAAATTTGTGTAACCATGAGAAATCCTACTGTACGCAAGATTATCCAGTTGGAAGGAGATTAAAGCTAGTGAGAAATAAAAGTATAACAGACAGGGTCATATCAGGCGCGTAGGGTGAGTGACAGAAAGCAAAGGCTAAGAGGATAAGGGAAATCAAGAGTTAAAGCACTTAACAGTTTGCACAATCAGGTAAGGTGGCTGCTATTGGTGTATAGCGGTCTGGTAACTTAGGCATGGAAGGGCATGTTAAGTCCACGTTCAACCGATTCCTGCTATTGGGAAGCGCAGAAAATCTGCCAGGCAGTCCCTCAGAGCCTTGAGCACATGTGGAGGCCAGTGAAGCCGAGTGGTCAAAGGGAGTCCAGGTTTGGTCCATTTCGGTACCTTTCTCTGGGTCAGTTTGCATGTCGCTGCACCTTGCCACCTGCATGAGCGCCCCTGCGGGAGTCTCCCCTCCATTAGCGCTGTACGCTCTATATGGCGGCTTCTAGATGTGGGTAGTGTGCTCCGCTTGCGTGGTCGCTGCCGGCGGGCCGCTCTCTTGGCGACTCTCGGGCCGGGGGGTGGTTTCCGCTTGAGGTGGGTGCCGGACGCCTCCGGATGCCGTTGTTCGATCTGCGACCATTTTGTGCATTCCGCCTCTGGTCTTGTGCCTGGGGGTCCCCTTCGGGGCTTGCCGCCAGCTTCGCCCAGAAGGCCTCCAGATTAGCGTCCAGTTTTGCCGTTAGGCTCTCCTGGGACTCTGGTCGGCTTTGGGTGGTTTGTCGCTTTGCTTGGCTGTGGCAGGTGAGTGGGTCCGCCATATTGTGCGTTGGGTTACATTCTGTGATTCCGATGCGCTGTGTGTTAGGGGCCATCCACACCTTAGGTAGTGAAGTGTGGACCGGGATATCCCCCCTGGCCCGGGGGGGGGGGGACACTCTGTGGTCCTGCTGGGGGAAGAGACAAGGGGTGGGAGATCGTCCGTCTCTCCTGCCCGTAGCCCTCGCTAGGCCGCAACCGCTCTCCAAAGCTTTTGGCGGTCGGCATCCCGGTTTGCCAGACCGGGGCACTCCAGCCACCAACTGTGACAGTTATGTCCCATTTTGGATCGGGTCACGAGCCGCAGGAGTCTCTATGCATCGCTTGGGCCTTCAGCTTGTTGGGAAGCTCCAGCAAGTTGCGACCGTCCACCATGCTGGTCAGGCCCCGCCCCCAAAATTCTCTATCTTTAAACACTCTTACTTGCATTCACCATCCATTGGATTATATCTCCAGGATACCTAAGAATATTTTACAAATTGGTAAATATGCTGGTTTCATTTAATTTAATCAACATTTACTAAATGCAGAAATATACATGGATAATACAGATCAGATTTTAAAACTCTTGAAGTCATATTTAGCTGAGACATATATAATTATTTATTCCATACTGCAGCTTGGATAAAATAATCATATATTTACTAGTAATTTGCCAAGTTTTGCATTTCAAACTATTATCCAGAGATCAAGATATTAGCCATATATATTGACTTATATCTGAAATTTAAAGTTAAAGATACCTGCAGCAAAACAATTAAAAAGTTGGATTTTTTGGGGGGTTACTGGATGGTAGAGAATAATTAAGGTGACTATTTGTGAGATGAAACATTGTATATTTTGTTTGCAAAGCTTAAGTGTATGCTTTTTTAAAAATTGTATCCAGCAGTGTGTGAGTAATTCTCTGTGTACTGATTCTAACAGTTTTTTTACCCAGAGCTCTGTTTTGTGTCAGGATTACAAGTTGATCCAGCACACAGAACTGTGTCACACCTAGGACTAAGGATAACGTATAACCAGACCTCAGAGTTGCCGGACTTAACGTATCCAAGAATAGTCAAAATACTTGCCGAGGTCAGGCACAACGATGAGGGAAAGTTAAAAGTCAAGGATACCAGAATTCAGGGAAGTCAAAACTAAGCCAAAGTAAAATACCAGAAAATCAAGATCAGGAACGCACTCTCGGATTACAATCAGGATGAAACCACGACAGGGCAATGAGCAAAAGGAGAATTGGGTTTAAATACCCCTCCTGTGGATCCGATTGGCTGTAACCGGCCTTTGACCCCAAAAGCAATTACCAGGTTTCCATGTGTCTGATTGCAGCTCAGCACAAACACTCCTGTGGATTTGATTAGCCATGACCAGCCTTTGACCCCAAAAGTAGTTACCAGGTTTCCATGTGCATGATTGCTGCTTGGCACAACTTTTCCTGTCAGGACTATAAATGCCATTAACCACATTTTTTGTGCGGATGAATATGTGACACTTTGTACATTCTGTGTAATGGACTCTAAAGTAGAACTCTGAAAGATTTCTATTGCAGTGTTATGTATCTATGTTAAAAATAATTGTTGATTAAATTCGAGGAATTCTGTAATTTTTGCACGTAACTCCTTTGGAAATTAAGTTCACTTTATGTTGCTGAAACCTAATTGATTATTCATGAGATCTGTACTTACATTTGCTAAGGATACTGGCCCCTCTACTGGTGGATACAGTCTCACCTTAAAGCAAGTGATTTAGAAATTTTTGTCAGGGCGGGGCCTGACCGCAGAGCTGAGAGGACGCTTGCCTAAACCGCTCCGGGTGAAGGGACCATATTAAGTGAAATTAATCGAAGAAAATGGCCACAAAGCAGCAAACAAAGGTCACCCGGCGCACAGGTACATCAGGGAGCACGCACAGATACCTTTCAAGCGACACTGGGAGACACACACCTGACACCCTGGAACGGCCTCCTAGCATGGCACACGCGGGAGAGACGGCCGCTCTCCTGCCGCCAAAAAACTACTGGACACCCGACCGGGAGTCCTCGGTTCCCCCACCCCATATGGCGGGCGGGGGTTATCCCGGGCCACCCCACTTGAACACCTGGTCAAGCTATCCCCAAGTGGAACAAATACGAAGCCCCGGAGGATGCCTCTAAGGTCCACAAAATGGCGGACGCCTCATGCACCACAGTCACATGCGATGCCAATAGAGAAACAGAGCTACGACTCAATCATATCTTCGGCCCATTTTGGGAAAAACTGGAGGCACTTATGAGGCCCCCAAAAAGGTGACACAGCCCGATAGCACAATACAGGACATGGGAGGTCAAAGAGAGGGGCATGGAGGTCCCCCCAGACTCCACTCCCAAGACGGGCAGGCAACAGAAAGGGGCCGCCCCCAAAAGCCATAACACAGAAACACACCGGGGGCAAATACAGCCCGGGAACATCCATCCAAAACATGGTGACGCCTGCCAGCAACCATCAAAGGCCACATCACCTACTAGCAATGATACAACAAAGGCCCCGGAAAGGCACAGCTCAAAGAGAAAGACATAAGGCAGCAGCTCCTGAGCATTTGCAGCGGATCAACAGCAGCCCGCAACCACAACCAAAAGAAAGACCCACGACCGGGACTATAACTTACCCAATGAGTGAGCCAGATCTCCTCACCGGAGCTACATTCCCTGCACTCCTGGATCACCAAGAGCAGGACATGGATCACCACAACAGGGTGCCACCGAGATCCCACAAGGCGTCAGCTGACGGCACCGATATTCAGGCAGCCGCACGGATACTGAGACTGCACCCTCTGCCAAATGCGCTTGCCAGCCACAACCTCAGGAGAACTTGACAAACACTGTTCCTGCTTCGAGCCCACGCAGGGAGAGTGACTATATTCCCATGGAGGCTGTCATTTCCCTCTATAACAAATACGACCTAGCCCCAATAGCAGCTGATTACTTTACTCTGGTATAATGCATGGTTTCTTTCATATGTTATATGTCCATGTATTGTGCCCCAGACTAAAGCACAACAAAAGTTTCAGCTTAGTCTATTTTGCATAATAGTTTATTTCCTACTTAACCATAGCTGTCAAGGTGCAGTATTAAGCACCGTGTCCTAGCTCAAGCACTTACCTGCAAGCTTAAAATGCCTTAGCCTGTCACACAGTCTCGTAGAGACTCTGCCAGTGTTAAACTATACCCAAACCTGTACATAAAGAATCGTTATTTTTTTCATTTGCCTAGCATGTCCTATCCTCATAACACTTAACCTCACATTACTGTCACAGAAGGTTAGAAAAGCCAGAGTCAGGGCCGGATTAAGAGCCCAGTGGGCCTGGAGCTGACAATTATGATGGGCCTAATTACGGAATTGACCAAAAACACTAAAACAGTCATACCTCCCAAGCATTATGTATCTGATGGACATGGTGCTGGAGGGAAACTCAAAGGATGCAGCAATAAGAAAACACATACTCTATGCTAATCTCCCTCTAATTTATGCGTTCATCTTATAAGTAAATCCATACCCCCTAACAGCAGTGTCCAGTGAAGCAGGAAATCAATGGGCGCGGTAAAAGGGTGTGCCACTGGCGCGAATCACGTGACTAGACCTGCCAAAAGGGGTGAACATGCCCAGAAAGGGGCATGTTTGTCCAAAGAATTGGAAGGTCAGCCTGGCATGAATGCATGTCAGGCTGCCCGCCAATCCTGCAGGCTGTCCAACTAAGGGCATACTATGCAGGCAGCACACCTGAGCTTGACATAAATGTGTCTAATGATGCGCTCACTCCATGCTTTCTAAGGACTGTACCCTAGCACTCGCTGGTCCACTAGTCTCCTTACCTTCTTACTAGCAGGCAGAAGTTCCTGGTATATAGTCTGAGACAGAGAAAAGGTGAGTGTAGAATAAAGGGGACATGCCACAGTGTTAGAGAGACCAACGTCTGCATTACCTAAACTAATTTTATTGTCAGCCAGTCCACACAAGTTTTGTTCCCATACATCCCTCTCAAGCTTCCAAACATAAAGGGACACTATAGTCACCAGAACTACTACAGCTTATTGTATTTGTTCTGGTAAGTAGAATCATTCCATTCAAGCTTTTTGCAGTAAACACTGTCTTTTCAGAGAAAATAACTCCACTGGTCGCTCTTTAGATGACTGCTAGAGGTGCTTCCTGGGGCAGTACTGCCTAGTGTGCAGCACTGTCATTCAGTGTCTCCACCCTCTGCATGCAAACACTGAACTTTCCTCATAGAGATGCATTGATTCAATTTATCTTTATAAGGATATGCTGATTGGCCAGGGCTATGTTGGACTTGTGCTAGCTCTGCCCCTGATCTGCCTAGTTGACAGCCTCAGCCAATCCTATGGGGAAGTATTGTAATTTGCTCAGACCACCACTTCTGATGATGTCAGCAGACAGTCTGTTCACAGGCAGAGCCAGCAGCTGCAGACTTGAATACAAGTAATATTTTATTATATTTAGGGAGGCAAGAAGAGGCCAGGTTGGTGGTTTTAACATAATAGGGTCAGAAATACATGATTGTGTTCCTGACCCTATAGTGCTCCTTTAAGCAAGAGTATGGTAAGAGTAGTTAAGGTTGCCACCTTTCTTGGAAAAATATACCAGCCTTAATCATTTGTATAATTAATTAGTTAAGCGTGACATCACATGATGTAAATCACAAGGAGTGACATCAGAGAAAATTCTGTAAAATCACCAACAAACTACTCACAGTTTGATTCTGCTGTATAGATGGATTGCTCCCAGTGTCTCCCTGTCTCTCAGTGTCTCAGTCTCGCAAGTCACCCACTGTCTGTGTCCCTATGTATCACAGTGTCAGAGTCCCCATGTCGCCCAGTTCCCTAGTTTCCCAGTGTCTGTGTCCCCATTTCTCCCAATGTCTCAGTGTGTCCCCATGTCACTAGGATACTGGGGACACAGTGAGACCCGGGAACACTGAGAGACCCGGGGACACTAGAGACATGGGGACGGGGACACTAGAGACATGGGGACACTGAGAGAACCGGAGAAACTGGGAGACATGGGGACACTGGGAGACAGGGGGACACGGAGAAATTTAGGGAAACTGGGAGAAATGGGGACACTGACACTAGGGACACAGACACTGGTAGACATGGGGACACTGAAACATTTGGGGACACTAAGACACTAGGCACACCGAGACATGGAAACACAGACACTGGGAGACTAGGGGACACTGGGAGACTAGGGCACACTGGCTGGGAGACAGACACTTGGGGACAATGGGAGACATGGGGACAGTTGGGACATAGACATGGGGACACTGGGACATATAGGGACACTGGGAGACATGGGGACACTAGGAACACAGACACTGGGAGACATGGGGACACTGAAACATTTGGGGACACTAAGACACTAGGGACACAGAGATATGGGAACACAGACACTGGGAGACTAGGGGACACTGGGAGACTAGGGAACACTGGGGACACTGGCTGGGAGACAGACACTTGGGGACACTGGGAGACATGGGGACAGTTGGGACATAGACATGGGGACAGTGGGACATTGGGAGACATGGGGACACAAGGCACACTGAGACACTAGGAACACAGACACTGGGAGACATGGGGACACTGAAACATTCGGGGACACTAAGACACTAGGGACACAGAGACATGGGAACACAGACACTGGGAGACTAGGGGACACTGGCTGGGAGACAGACACTTGGGGACAGTTGTGGACATAGACATGAGGACACTGGGACATATAGGGACACATGGGGTCACTAGGTACACTGAGAGACATGGGACACAGACACTGGGAGACTTGGGGACACACACTAGGGACACTGGCTGGAGGACATGGGGACACTGGGAGACATGGGGACATAGTGTCTCTGTGTCCCAATGTCTCAGTGTCTCCCAATGTCCCTATGTCTTACAGCATCCCCATGTGTCACAGCATCCCCATGTGTCTCAGCATCCCCATGTGTCTCAGCATCCCCATGTGTCTCAGCATCCCCATGTGTCTCAGTGTCACCATGTTTTCCAGTGTCCCCAAGTGTCTGTGTTCCCAGGTCTCCCAGTGTCTGTGTCCTAGTGTCTCAGTGTCCTCTTGTGTCTGTGTCACCATGTGTCCCCTAGTGTCCCCATATGTCCCCTAGTGTCTCAGTGTCCCCTAGTGTCAGTGTCCCCCTGTTTTCCAGTGTCCCCAAGTGTCTCAGTGTTCCCAGGTCTGCCAGTGTCTGTGTCCCCTATTGTGTGTCCCTGTGTCCCCTAGTGTCTCAGTGTCCCCACATGTCCCCTAGTGTCTCAGTGTCCCCATGTGTCCCTGCTGCCTTTCCCCCCATCAGTCACTTACCTGAGCTGCAGAGCTGCTGTCTGGACTCTGTGCTGTGTTGCTGCTCCCCCACGGATCAATGAGTAGTAGAGAGAGGCAGGGATATGCTGTAACTTCCTATCCCTGCCTCTCTCCACACACAGTGACCCCTACTGGCCGGTGCTGGTATTGCAGAGTCATCTATTTATTTTCTAATTTACTCTGAGAAAAATACATGCATTTGTATTGCTGGTATTACTGCAATACCGGCACAGCCAGGCAACCTCAAATACTGGCGGTGCCAGTAAAATACCAGTCAGGTGGCAAACCTAAGAGTAGTGTGTAAAAAAAAAAAAAAAAATATTTTTTTTTTTTTTTTTTTAAATGGGCCTATTCCATGGGCCTGGGCCTGGAGCTGCAGCTCCATCAGCCCCTATGTTAATCCGGCCCTGGCCAGAGTCATACAACATGATCTTTTCACATCCCATGCCTGAAGTACTAAGCCTGTGAATTCTAAACTTACTTAAAATTGCTATGTCAGAGGTATTTCAGTTGCATGCTAGCTTACACTATGAACACTAGACAGCCTTCTGAAACCTTAAGGTAAACTAAGGGTTAACCAGTTATTATCAAACACATAAGTCATTATGATACAGCATCGCAGAATGGTGCAGATGTTTACACCATGTCACTGTTTTTTTTCTTATGTTCAAAAAAGGTGCACATTTTCCACTCCACCGTTTAACCTGTCTATGTTTAAATATAAATGTACGCTGCTGTGGTGTATGACTATGCTTTGTACTCACCTGCACAACAAAAATAAAGAATTAAAAAAAAAAAAAAGAAATGATTTTTGTCGTAGTTATTGTTGCCATAATGGTCGTCATATTTTATACCTATTGTTATGCCTAAATATTCACTGATTATTGTCATGCATGTTACATATTAAATACTTATCACAATAAATTATATTTTTATAATCTGTTGTGATGAATGTGTGAAATACAAATCCTCTAATAAACATACCCCAGGATCTACAAGAGTTAAAATACTGATAAACTCTTCGCTTATAATCAATCAAGGGGAATCAGTGCATAACTATAGTTTTTTTATATTAATAAAAACTGTTTATTATTTTTGTTATTTTTTATTAAATATTCAATTGCAATAATAAAGTGCACAGTTGCGGGTATGTAATGTGAATGCTCTGAGAACACCACTCTAACAAAGTCATAAATATACATACAATAGGTGGAGCATCCATAATATACCTCTGTAGAGAAATACAAAAAATAGTGCAATACAGTTGCAAGAAAAAGTATGTTAACCCTTGATGTCATTTCAGACAGTCCCCCTGCTGGCAGATCCACAGCCAGCTATAGGGGGCCTCATTTGCCGGGAAAGGGCTGCCTAGGCTGTCAGGATGGCGGCGAAGAAGAGGATCGCAGTACACAGTACCTCCAGGGGCTGCAAGCCATTACGGCGTTCTATGCCGTAAAACATGTCTAATATATTTTTTTTTACTCTCACCAGACATGTTTTAAAATAAATTAAACGTATTCATATACATATATATAATATAATATAAGTATATATATTATATAATATATATACACACATATATATATATATATATATATATATATATACACACACACACACACACACACACACGTGGACCGCACTCCAAGGACTTTTTCAGTAAAATTTAACTTTTAATGCTCCAAGTCAAAAAGTTTCAACGTTTCAGTCTAAAGATTTTAGACTTTCATCAGGACAAGGTTAGCTCACACAAAAAATACCTATATATACCCACGCCATAAAATCACAATCAATAGACTTACCCCACCTGGGTCTGGACCTCCCATCCCGAGAGACCCGGTTCATTTTCGCGTCAAAAATGTCGGTCGCACTCCGGTGACGTCATCATGCGTCATCACGCATGCGTCAACCTCGTATCCGGCCGCTCGTTATGAGTTACTATGGAGACCAGACGCCAGTGGGGCTTGTCGCTCGAAATTCAAAATATATTGTGTTTGTGACTAAGTGGCTACTAAAAAAAGACTAGACATCCCACTTTCAATACCTTGGCTTGTCTACTTTTTCAAATGGTATGCCATTATGGGGTAATTCTCATTCCTGGGCTACCACACCGTCTCAAAGGTAACATTACTAATCTGGCAAATTTCAATTTGAAAAGGGAACGTTCTATATTTGACCCTGTAACTTTCCAAAACACCATAAAACCTGTTAATGGGGGGGTACTGTTGTACTCGTGAGAAATCGTTAATTAAAAATATGTGCATTTTTGTGCAGTAAAACCTAACAGTATTAAGACATTAACAGCTAAAATGTCAGACGGAAATATAAATTAAAGAAAAAAAAAATCTTATTTTTTCCTATTTTTTTAAATTGTATTCATAATAAATTATGTTCTATATATGAATAGTTAATGATAAATTAAAGCCCTGTTCTCCTGAACAAAATTATATATAATAAGTGTAGGTGCAGCACCTGGATGTTCCACAGCAGTACTGGCAAAATATTCTGTGGACAGATGAAACCAAAGTTGAGTTGTTTGGAAGAAACACAACACTATGTGTGGCGAAAAAGAGGCACAGCACACTAACATCAAAACCTCATCCTAACTGAAGTATGGTGGTGGGGGCATCATGATTTGGGGCTGCTTTGCTGCGTCCGGGCCTGGACGGATTGCTATCATCGAAGGAAAAATGAATTCCCAAGTTTATCAAGACATTTTGCAGGAGAACTTAAGGCCATCTGTCTACCAGCTGAAGCTCAACAGAAGATAGGTGTTGCAACAGGACAATGACCCAAAGCATAGAAGTAAATCAACAACAGAATGGCTTAAACAGAAGAAAATACGCCTTCTGGAGTGGCCCAGTCAGAGTCCTGACCTCAACCCAATTGAGATGCTGTGGCATGACCTCAAGAAAGCAATTCACACCAGACATCCCAAGAATATTGCTGAACTGAAACAGTTCTGTAAAGAGGAATGGTCAAGAATTACTCCTGACCGTTGTGCACGTCTGATCTGCAACTACAGGAAATGTTTGGTTGAAGTTATTGCTGCCAAAGGAGGTACAACCAGTTATTAAATCCAAGGGTTCACATACTTTTCCCACCTGCAGTGTGAATGTTTACATGGTTTGTTCAATAAAAACATGGCAACATTTCATTCTTTGTGTGTTATTAGTTTAAGCAGACTGTGATTGTCTATTGTTGTGACTTAGATGATGATCAGATCACATTTTATGATCAATTTGTGCAGAAATCCTTATCATTCCAAAGGGTTCAAATACTTTTTCTTGCAACTGTATAATCTGAACAGTCTTGTATATTGCTGGTGTCAATAATGGTACTCACAAACATGGAGTCAGATCCTAACATATGGCTCACATGTGAAGCCCAGCTTTTTCTGTTCCTTTTAGGTCTTGTAGGAACTTTGACAGACAATACACATGAAGGCTTCTTTCCAAAAAAGATCCTTTATTATTTAAAAAAGTGCAATTAAAACGTAATAAAATCATTATAAAATTTCCATCAGTCCAAGGCTTATGCCTTAAGTGTCCTTTGATAATCCGAAACATGTTTCGCCCTATAAGAGCTTCCTCAGTCGGTAAAGTCTCTATAGTTCCTCGGCATCTTTTTAAAAGGCCACTGGCTTTCCTCTTCTGGATCAGTTTTTTTCTCCATGGAACGCTTTGTGCCGTATCTGGTCGCACCTCCCACGTCACTGGAACACATGACATGTGCTCGTGCATTCCAATGTTGAGATGCACAATCATGGTGCTGTTCCCTATATTTTGGGCCGGACTGGCCCATCGGGATACCGGGAAATCTCCAGGTGGGCCGTCGGCTGATGTCATATTCCTGCCTCGGTCTCATTAAGCTGCGTGCTGGGGAGCAGAGACAGCACAGCTTCCCCTGCGGCCGCCATTCCAGCTCCCCCAGCTGCTGCCATCACAGCTCCACCTGCGGCCGCCAGCACACCCAGCTGTCTGCCCTGCACAAGCCCCTGGCCGGTCACCCACAGGTAATATGTGTCATTCTGTCAGTGTGTTTGTGTGTGTGTGTCATGATGTTTGTGTCTGTGTCATGGCGTGTGTGTGTGTCTGTCTGTCTTTCATGGTGTGTGTGTGTCTGTCTGTGTCATGGTATGTGTGTGTCATGGTATGTATCTGTCTGTCATGGTGTGTGTGTGTCTGTCTGTGTCATGGTATGTGTGTTTTTCTGTCTGTCATGGTGTGTGTGTGTCTGTATCATGGTGTGTGTGTCTGTGTCATGGTGTGTGTCTGTATGACTGTCATGGTGGGTGTGTCTGTGTGTCTGTCATGGTGTGTGTGTAACAGGTGTTATATCCTGTATGTTTCTGTCTGTCAGCCTTATTTCCTGTTTTTGTTCCTTTGATCATAACTGCATAGTAATGTGTCAATTAGAACTGGAGTAGTAAATATCTTTAATTCTTAGTGCACATGCATATTACTTTGGAGTGCATGGTTATAGTGAAATTTACCTTTGAGCAAGGCCGAACATGAAGATACACCTGCAAGCTTGCTATAGGTTAAGATATTAAGATATGATTTTATTAAGATCGGATAATGCTTGTAACGACCACCCCTGTTTCCTGCTGTATTTAACTTGTTACATGGCTCATTAAATGCTCATAAGTCACTTTGACCCTTACTTTGTCTTATCTTGTTCATTGGGGCTTCTCAAAGCCATGTGGTTTGGGGACAAGGAGAAATACAGAGAACCGCAAATTGATACAAAAGGCCATGGTGTAACGAATATATACCACAACACGCAGGATTTAACTTAACAAAAGACAACACAGAGGAGAGATACGTTTACCGGACCTTAGAATGGCCACACTCAACGTAAATGAGAGGAGACAGAGTCAGGAACGATCCGAGGTCAAGGGCACAGAGAGACAGCGTAAACTAGGACTAGCCGGAGTCTGGTACACAGTAAACAGCAAGCCGGAAAACAGAACAGATAAGGATAAAGAGATAACGTAGTCAGAAACAAAGCCAAGGTCAATACAAAGGAACACAACTGAACACAACAAGCGCTAAAGGGAACTGAAACCATGATAGGGCAGGGAGTAAAGGGAGAGGTAAGTTTAAATAGCTTCTAAACTACTTTGATTGGCTCCTGTCATATCCACACCCCCAAAAGGTAAGTGTATGGGGAGTGTGGCATGACAGGAGCCTTTTGTCAATTTAGGCTCCCACTGTCTCTTTAAGAGCGCGCCCGATACCCGCGGCGCGCTCTTAGATCCAGGCAGGACACGTGACTGCTTTTCACGGTCACTGCCCGCCCTCCTTGTGAAGCCGTCGGATGAGCCGTGCGCAGCTCGTGCAGCAGGACCGCGCACGGCTCGAAGAGAGGACCGCGACCGGCCCCTGGATAAGGTAAGTAACGCTACAGTACCCCCCCCCCGAGGACATGCCCTCCGGGCGGGTAGGGCCAGGCCTGGCAGGAAAACGAGAATGGTAAGAACGCACAAGGCGGGGAGCGTGAACAGCATCAGCTGAAATCCAACTGCGCTCCTCAGGCCCATAGCCCTTCCAATGCACCAAGTACTGAAGCCGACTCCTAAGAAAACGAGAGTCAAGAACAGCAGAAACCTCAAATTCCTCATGACCCTCCACCGAGACAGGAGGGGGAGGGGGAGTATGCCGGGTATAGCGGTTGCGTACGTAAGGCTTCAACAACGAGGTATGAAAGACATTAGGAATACGCAAATTCTTAGGCAGACCCAAGGCATATGAAACAGGATTAACTTTATGTAGAATATGATAAGGACCAATGAAGCGGGGAGCCAATTTCATAGAAGGCACCCAGAGGCGAATATTCCGCGTGTAAAGCAAAACCCAGTCCCTCACAACAGAAGGAGCCGCTCTGCGATGCTCGTCAGCCTGAGCCTTCTGGCGAGCAGCAGAGTCCACCAAAGAACGCAGAACCTGCTCCCAAGTATCACGCAAACCAGCCAAATGCTTATCCAGAACTGGCATGCCCTGTGAGGAGAATGCAGCCGGAAGAACAACGGGATGCTGGCCATAGACAACGTAAAAAGGGCTTTTGCCGGAAGAATCATGAGTGGCGTTATTCCGAGCAAACTCAGCCCAAGGAAGCAGGTCAGACCAATTGTCCTGATGGTGAGATACAAAACAACGAAGGTACTGCTCCAGAGACTGGTTGGCACGTTCAGCAGCTCCATTAGACTGGGAATGGTAAGCGGAAGAAAATGAGAGAGAAATACCCATTTCCGATCAAAAGGCTTTCCAGAACCTGGAAATAAATTGGCTACCCCTATCGGACACAATACTACGGGAATACCATGTAACTGAAATACTTCTCTAGCAAAGATAAGAGCCAGTTCCTTGGCTGTGGGCAACTTGTGAAGAGACACAAAGTGAGCCTTCTTGGAAAACCGATCTACTATCATCAGGATAACTGTGTTACCATTCGAAGGGGGTAATTCAACAATAAAATCCATGGATAGGTTAGACCAAGGTCTCTCGGGAACGGGTAACGGGTGCAAAAGCCCACAAGGAACTCTACGAGAAGATTTCATACATGCACAAGTAGTACAAGCACCTATATAGTCAGTGACATCCTTGCGTAAGGAACCCCACCAAAAATATCGAGAAACAGTTGACATCGTTTTGGTAATACCAGGATGTCCAGCAGTCTTAGTATCATGATATAATGACAGTATCTCCCGTCTCTCGGGAACGTCAACAAACAACTTATCAATAGGCCTCTTGCTAGGTGCCATGCTTTGTTTCGCCTGTATGGTCTGCAAGAGGGATGAAGAAAAGACAACATAGTAGTAGATATTATCCTGTCTGGGGGAATGACAGGAGAAACATCTACCTACTGTTTGTCAGCAGTTTCGAACTGTCTGGACAGAGCACCTGCTTTAATGTTACGATCACCTGGTCTATAAGTGATAATATAATTGAAACGGGACAAAAATAGTGACCACCTAGCCTGCCTAGAAGATAATCTTTTAGCTTCACCAAGGTAGGATAGATTCTTGTGATCCGTAAAAATGAGGATAGGATCCTTAGTTCCCTCTAACAAGTGTCTCCATTCTTTAAGAGCTAAGATAATAGCAAGGAGTTCACGATTACCCACATCATAATTCCTTTCAGCTTTGGACATTTGTCTAGAAAAGAAGCCACAAGGATGCAATGGCTTTTCAGGCGACTCTTTGGGACGAAACAGCACCTACCCCGATATCAGAAGCATCAACTTCAAGAATATAAGGCAGTGAGGGGATAGGATGCTGTAAAATAGGTGCAGAGGCAAATGTACTTTTAAGAAAGTCGAAAGCCTGAAGTGCCTCGGGAGACCAGACACGAGTATTACCACCCTTTTTTGTCATACGGGTGATAGGAGCAACAATAGAAGAAAAACCCTTAATAAAGCGTCTGTTAAAGTTAGAGAAACCAAGAAAACGCTGAATTGCTTTTAAACCTTGTGGTAGGGGCCACTCTAGGACAGCAGAAAGCTTCTGGGGATCCATACGAAAACCTTTGGCGGCAATCAAATACCCCAAAAACTGGACTTCGGATTGGTCGAATAAACATTTTTCTAGTTTACAATAAAGACCATTAGCAAGAAGGGTCTTCAGGACCGTAGTAACATGTTTGTGATGAGTGTGTAAATCTGTTGAATAAATTAGTATGTCGTCCAAATATATGATTACAAATGTGTGAATAAAGTTTCTTAAGACGTCATTAATGAATTCTTGAAATATAGCTGGGGCATTGCAAAGACCAAATGGCATAACAGTATATTCATAATGACCGGATCTAGTGTTGAATGCAGTCTTCCATTCGTGACCTTTCTTAATACGTATTAAATTGTATGCACCTCTAAGGTCCAATTTGGTGAATACAGTAGCATGCTTCAGCCTGTCAAACAATTCTGTAATTAAAGGTATAGGGTATGCATTTTTGATAGTAATTTTGTTTAGACCTCTGTAATCGATACGCGGTCTTAAATCACCCTCTTTCTTAGATACGAAGAAAAACCCCGCTCCAGCCGGAGAAGAGGATCTCCTAATGAACCCCTTTTCTAGTGACTCCTTAACATATTCCTCCATGATATGGTTTTCTTGAATAGATAAAGGGTACACCCTGCCCTTTGGAGTTATAGTGCCAGGCAATAATTCGATAGCACAATCATAGGGTCTGTGAGGCGGTAATTTATCAGCCTCCCTTTTATCGAATACAGTCTTGAGAAACAAGTACTGAGGAGGTATAACAGTAGACAAAGGAGGAGTAGTAGGAACATTAATAGAATTTAAAGGGGTGACCTTAATCATACAAGATTCGTGGCAGGTTTTGCTCCATGATTTTAATTGTTCCAACTCCCAGTCGAAAATGGGATTGTGAGAACATAAGCATGGTTACCCTACCACGATATGAGAAGAGGGAGAGGTGATAACCTGGAACTGAATGGTCTCAAAGTGTAAAACCCCTGTGTACATGAATAATGGTACAGTTTCATGGGTAACGACTGGAGTACTTAAAGGTCTACCATCTATGGCCAAGGGTATCTCCCTCTCTCTGATGGAATTGTTGTATTTCGTAACAAACCCAGAGTCTATAAAGTTCTCAGCAGCCCCGGAATCAACCAAGGCTAGTATGCTTTCAGCTATACAACTCTCTCCCGTATGAAGAGAAACAGGGAGAAGCAAACGGTTAGGAGGCATTTTAGGAGACTTAGATATCACACCCAAGGCCAGTCCCCTATAAGGTCTTAGGTGCGGGAGTTTTCCGGAAGCAAAGGACATTCCTTTACCATATGGTCTCTCCTACCACAGTATAGGCAGAGTCCGTCCCTTCTTCTAAGTAATTTTTCACTTTACTTTAACACTCTCAGGTCTATCAACTCTGGGGTTAATAGGCGTAACCAAACGTCTATTCCTATTTTTAGTATAGAGCCTGTCACGAATCCTATTATCTATATCAATTAGATAGTCAATAAGGTCCTCTAATGGTATAGGAAGCTCCCTTGCCGCTACCTCATCCAATATGGTGTCAGATAACCCTTCCATGAACGCAGTAGTTAACCCATTATTGGTCCAATCTACCTGTGAAGCAAGGGTACGAAACTGAATAGCATAATCGGCCACAGACCTAAAACCCTGTTTAATTCTCATCAATGCCCTTGCGGCATTCTTTGACCTTTTTGTTGTGTCAAAAGTTCTACGAAAAGCCGTAAGAAAACTATTGAAATCATGCACCATAGGTCCATTGGCCTCCCAAATAGGATTAGCCCACTCAAGTGCTTTGTCAGTTAGTTGATGCATCAAAAACCCCACTTTAGACCTATCAGTGGGAAAGGAACGTGGATACATCTCAAAGTGAAATTCTATTTGATTAATGAAACCTCTGCATGTCTTAGCTTCCCCTCCATACCTGGGAGGGGGTGTTAAATGAGGTGAAGTATTAGGTAAATTAGATACCTTGGGAATAAGAGGTGTAGGAGGGTTAGGTGCGGTTGCAGGAATAGTTCTAGACAAGAGCGTCTGGAGAGCCTGAGCTATCTCATCCATACGGTGATCCTGCTCTACAAAGCCTCATGAGAAGCCATTTGCTGAGCCAAATCTGCGGGGTCGGGCGGAGCTTAACAGCCGAGACAAACAGTCGCACTACTCTAGAGCTCCGAGGCCCAAGCGAGAAAAACGGGCAAACAACCAGCCATCCTGCTACCAAACCACGGCAAAAGCCCTCGACACACACCCCAACACCATGGGGTGCAAAACCGGCAAAATAAATCCGGGGAAAACCAACCCGGGACTCACCATAGGAGACATGTGGCGGCAGGCCCGAGGCACAAATGAAGCCAACATGGCGGCACTCCACAGAGGCTGTTCGGACTTTTCTGATGACCTCTCAGGTGAGGAATAACTACCGACCCACACTACAGGACGTCCCTCACCACCGACCAACGCCCCACAAGACTCCATGCCAGTGACAGTGGCGATCCTTCAGCAAATGCTAACTGACCACCACAAGGACTTCCACAAGGAGATCACTGCACTGAGGGGAGACCTAAAGGGGGTGACAAACCGCCTAACCACCATAGAGAACCGAACCGAAACGCACACTGAGGACATAAGGGAACTCAAACGTACTGTGCAGGAGCTGCAGCTGCGGCTACGCTCTCACGACCACCGCATGGCCGAGAATGAGGATGCCAGGCGGCGTAATAACCTGAAACTCAGGGAGCTCCCAGAGGACGCCGCAGATGCGGACCTACCACAAACCGTCAAACGCCTGCTCGCAAGGATACTGCCACCGGCACAGGCTGAGCACATCCGCCCAGAGCGCATTTTCCGGGTCCCCAAGTCACCAAAGGCGCCCACTGGATCAACCAGGGACACCATAATTGCATTCCGGAACAGCTCCAACAAGATGGCGATATTGGACGCCCAGCGGGGTAAGCCGCCTCCACAACATGAGGGCAAGGATCTGCATTTCTACGCAGACCTCTCCAGCAACACCCTAGCCTGGAGACGGTCCCTCCAGCCACTCACTGCCATCCTCCGCCAAAAAGGCCTCAGCTACCGCTGGCGGCCGTCTCACACCCTCGCGGTCCAACAGGGACCTGAATTACATCACATACGAGACTTAAGTGACGCGGCGCCACTCCTGCACTCCCTAGGCCTAACCATGGACTCCCTCAAACCACCAGGCCAGCAGAGCCAATCCTCCCCGCAACATCGATGGGACCCAACCAGGACTGTCCCGTTTGTCCCACAAGGCCTAACTCCGGACTCTTACGCTACCATCACCACTTGAACGGAGACGGGTGACCGCATGGACTGCCGGTCCCAACAACCAGCACGCATATGGAGGTTGAATTCTAACAGCTCAATCCAGCACTCACGACCACTGAAAGCCAACTTCAACACAATCACCACCCCAGAGCTTTATCCAGGGTTGGCACACAAGGAACAGACACCTGGACTGAGCGGTACTGCACCCATGGTGTGCTACCCCAATCATAGACCCAATTATTGTTATGTTTTTGTTCTTTATATTGCATGGTATCAATTATGCCTCACTTAGCAAATTGTACCCACTTATAGTTCTAATTGTTTTTGTTACTTGATAACCGCATGTACCCAACTATGACCACCCATAATCCATAATTAGGTTTTCACGGTCGACCCCATTGCCCTTACCTTCCGCATACTGGTCACTATGATGGTTACATATCATCTGACCTAACTTAGGGCGGACTGATTAGATATAACAATGTGAATTCATTCCACCATCAGCACATCACCTACATGCCTCAAGGACATGGGTCTCCATCCCGCAATAGGTATTGAGATGCTCTATTATGTCCTTCCACACCAAGATGCACATTTATGTTACAACCTTAAGTTATTTTTGACGTTTTCTCTTTTCGTTTCATATCGAGGGCCAAAAGAGCCTTAGACTTCTTCTTAGTTGCTGACAAGAGGCAAGGTGCATAGTACTCTACACAGGGGCAACCTAGAGATTAACCGAAAAAGCAACGATACTCAACCAGGCTTACATAGATAGTGCACTTTAGAACACGTTAACCTTACATACACCCCACTTACAAGCTGACTGACTAGCCTGTTACAAGTGTACTAGACCAGCTCACACTAAAGAAAAGCCATGAATGTCGCTATAAAAAGTAGCCGGTACCGAAACTAGCCTGAATACTCTGTGCTCTGTAATATCAGCGTAATTTTGTAACGAGTATATACCCCTACACGCAGGATCCAGCCAAACAGAAGACAGCACAGAGGAGAGATACGTCTACCGGACCTTAGAGTGGCCGGACTCGACATAATAGGAGAAGTACAGAGTCAGGAACGATCCGAGGTCAAGGGCACAAAGAGACAGCGTAAACGAGAACTAGCCGGGGTCTGGTACACAGGAATCAGCAAGCCGGCAAACAGTACAGACAAGGATAAAGCGAAAACGAAGTCAGAATACAAAGCCAAGGTCAAATACGGAGAAACACAACTGAACACAACAAGCACTAAAGGGAACTGTAGTAGAAACCACGATAGGGCAAGGAACTAAGGGAAAAGGGTGAGTATAAGTAGCCTTCAAACTAATGTGATTGGCTCCTGTCACTTCCACACCCCCAACAGGTAAGTGTATGGGGTGATTGGCATGACAGGAGCCAATGGGAGCCTTTTTGCAATTTAGGCTCCCACTGTCTCTTTAAGAGCGCGCCCGAGACTCGCGGCGCGCTCTTAGCTACAGGCGGGACACGTGACCGCATCTCGCGGTCACTGCCCGTCTTCCTGTTAGGAGAGTCGGATGAGCCGCGCGCGGCTCGTGCAGCCGCAGGACCGCGCGGCTTGAAGAGAGGATCACGGCCGGCCCCCGGATAAGGTAAGTACCGCTACAATTTACAAACGGCTTTCCTTTTGGCAATGTACAGTTAAGCCAGGATATAAGTCTTAAATAGATTACTCATGTACCTGTAACGTTAAGCTTGATTATATATGTTAAAATGTGCATAATCAGAAGAAGCATGCTACCAACGCTATCTCCAGCTCATGTTGAATACCTAATTAGTTTTCTCTCTAACACAGACATAATCGACTAGCCTGTAAAGTTACTACCTAACAAAAATGTGTGCAGTGATCGCATATGCCTCGAATCTGTTAATATGTGTATCTTGCAAATCTTGTTACTGCTGTTGGGGCATTACAAGAAAATGTGTTAATCTTTGCACCACAAAAATAAAGAATTAAAAAAAATCTGCGGGGTCCATGGCCCTATCGTAATGTAACGAATATATACCCCAACACGCAGGATTTAACTTAACAAAAGACAACACAGAGGAGAGATACGTCTACCGGACCTTAGAATGGCCGGACTCGACGTAAATGAGAGGAGACATAGTCAGGAACGATCCGAGGTCAAGGGCACAGAGAGACAGCGTAAACTAGGACTAGCCAGGGTCTGGTACACAGTAAACAGCAAGCCGGCAAACAGAACAGATAAGGATAAAGAGATAACGTAGTCAGAAACAAGGCCAAGGTCAGTACGAAGGAACACAACAAGCGCTAAAGGGAACTGAAACTGAAACCACGATAGGGCAGGGAGTAAAGGGAGAGGTAAGTTTAAATAGCTTCTAAACTACTTTGATTGGCTCCTGTCATATCCACACCCCCAAAAGGTAAGTGTATGGGGAGTGTGGCATGACAGGGGCCAATGGGAGCTTTTTGACAATTTAGGCTCCCACTGTCTCTTTAAGAGCGCATCCGATACCCGCGGCGCGCTCTTAGATCCAGGCGGGACACGTGACCGCTTTTCGCGGTCACTGCTTGCCTTCCTAGTGAAGCCGTCGGATGAGCCGTGCGCGGCTCGTGCAGCAGGACCGCGCACGGCTCGAAGAGAGGACCGCGACCGGCCCCTGGATAAGGTAAGTAATGCTACAGTACCCCCCCGAGGACACGCCCTCCGGGCGGGTAGGGCCAGGCCTGGCAGGAAAACGAGAATGGTAAGAACGCACAAGGCGGGGAGCGTGAACAGCATCAGCTGAAATCCAACTGCGCTCCTCAGGCCCATAGCCCTTCCAATGCACCAAGTACTGAAGCCGACTCCTAAGAAAACGAGAGTCAAGAACAGCAGAAACCTCAAATTCCTCATGACCCTCCACCGAGACAGGAGGGGGAGGGGGAGTATGCCGGGTATAGCGGTTGCGTACGTAAGGCTTCAACAACGAGGTATGAAAGACATTAGGAATACGCAAATTCTTAGGCAGACCCAAGGCATATGAAACAGGATTAACTTTATGTAGAATATGATAATGTCAGGATCGGGACAGGGATCCAACACGCAGAGTACAAAGAGTGGAAAGATACGTATACCGGGCCTTAGAATGGCCGGACTAACGTACCGAGAGTAAAGAATAGTCAGAGACAAGCCGAGGTCGAGGGAACGAGAAGACAGATAAGCGAGAGACAAGCCGGGTCAAGGGATAACAGAGAAGCAGGGTAGTACAACGAGCCGAATCAAAACCAATAGAGCAAACTAGAATACCAGAGCACTGAGTGACTAGACAAGCTAGAACCACGACAGGGCAATGAGCTGAAGTAAGGAGTAAGCTTAAATACCCTGGCTCTGGATGGAAATCACGCCTCTGACAAGTACCGATTGGATATCGGACACTTGAGTGACAGATTGCTCGTGATAGCGTCATGACGTCACGTATTGAGCGTCCTGCTAGAAAAGGACGTGGATTCCTCGCGGCCGGTGTTTAAGTGACTGGATGAACCGCGAGGAACGGAGGAAACAGTTCGCCTGGACGGATACACCACCAAGTCTCTACCTCCCTTAGAGGTAGAGGCCTCAGGTACCCTGACAGTACCCCCCCTCTCAGATACGCCCACCGGGCGGAATGAACCGGGGCGAGATGGGAAGCGGAGGTGAAATGCTCTGCGAAGGCGAGAAGCATGGACGTCCTCCTGAGGTACCCAACTCCTCTCCTCAGGACCATATCCCCTCCAGTTGACCAGATATTGCAATTTTCCCCTTGAAATTCTGGAGTCAATGATGGAGCTGACCTCGTACTCCTCCCGACCCTCCACCTGAACAGGACGAGGCGAGGGGACCTTAGAGGAGAATTTGTTGCAAATGAGGGGTTTCAACAAGGAGACATGAAAAGAGTTAGGAATGCGTAAGGCAGGTGGCAGAGCAAGGCGATACGCAACCGGATTGATACGAGAGAGAACCCTGTAAGGGCCTATGTAGCGAGGAGCAAATTTCATGGACGGAACTTTTAGGCGAATATTCTTAGTACTCAACCATACCCTATCCCCAGGAACAAAAACAGGAGCCGCTCTTCTATGTTTGTCAGCGTGTTTCTTGAACAGCGAGGAACTATGTAATAGAATTTGCCGAGTTTGATCCCATAATTTCTTCAGGTTGGCGACATGATCATCAACCGACGGTATCCCCTGAGAAGAGGAAACCGAAGGAAAAATCGAAGGATGAAAGCCATAATTCATGAAGAAAGGGCTAGAGCGAGTTGAATCGCAAACAAGGTTATTGTGTGCGAACTCCGCCCAAGGAATCAGACCGACCCAATCGTCCTGGTGTTCGGAAACAAAGCAACGCAGATACTGTTCGATCTTTTGATTAGTACGTTCAGCAGCTCCGTTAGACTGAGGGTGATAGGCAGAGGAGAAGTTCAATTTGATGCCCATTTGAGAACAAAAGGATCTCCAGAAACGTGAGACAAATTGAGAACCTCTATCAGAAACAATCTCTGAAGGAATCCCATGTAGGCGAAAAACTTCTCTCGCAAAAATCTCCGCCAATTCAGGAGAAGTCGGAAGTTTAGGTAATGGCACGAAATGGGCCATCTTAGTAAATCTATCCACCACCGTGAGAATAACAGTCTGTCTTTTGGAAGCAGGCAAATCAACGATAAAGTCTATGGACAAACAGGACCAAGGTTTCTCAGGAATGTCCAAGGGATGTAACAGGCCACATGGGGATGCATGAGGTAGTTTAGTCTTGGCACAAGTCTCACAAGCTGCGACGAACTCCTCAATATCTTTTCGAAGTGAAGGCCACCAGAAATCCTTGGATATCAGAGAGTATGTCTTGCGAATACCAGGATGACCAGCTATTTTACTTTCATGAAAACATTGTAAGAGCTCCAGTTGAAGTTCAGGGGGAACAAAGTTTCTTCCCTCAGGAGTGTTTCCGGGAGCTAGATGTTGTGACTTCAAGATCTGGTCAAGTAGCGGAGAATGAATTTTGAGACTGGTATTAGCAATAATATTGCATTTGGGTACAATGGAAGACAAAAGTGGTTCAACTGAAGCAGAGGGTTCATATTGGCGAGATAGCGCATCGGCTTTAGAATTCTTTGACCCAGGTCTGTAAGTCAGAACGTAATTGAAATGGGTAAGAAACAACGACCAACGAGCCTGCCTGGAGGACAGACGCTTGGCCTCTCCGATATAGGACAAGTTCTTGTGGTCTGTCAGAATGGTAACAGGATGTAATGTACCTTCCAATAAATGTCTCCATTCTTTCAAAGCCTTGATAACCGCTAGTAATTCTCTGTCACCAATGTCATACCTGCTTTCAGTACCGGTCAATTTTTTAGAGAAAAATCCACATGGATGTAATGGTTTATCAACACCCAACCTTTGAGATAGAACAGCACCTAAACCAGTCTCTGATGCGTCTACCTCGAGCAAAAAAGGCAGAGAAGTATCAGGGTGAACTAAAATTGGAGCGGAAGCGAAAAGCTCCTTGAGAGTCTTGAACGCAAGGAGAGCTTCAGTAGTCCAATTCTTAGTATCAGCCCCCTGTTTGGTCATGTTAGTGATAGGTGCAATAATGGAGGAATAGCCCTTAATAAAGCGCCTATAATAATTGGAAAAACCAATAAATCTCTGTATGGCTTTAAGACCTGTGGGTAAAGGCCACTCTAGAATGGATTGGAGCTTATCCGGATCCATCTTAAATCCCTCCCCAGAGATCACATAGCCGAGAAAGGTTACCTGGGTTTGATCAAAGCTACATTTCTCCAACTTGCAGTACAAGCCATGCTGGAGAAGTTTGTGCAAAACCCTCCTGACTTGCTTGTGATGAATCTCAATCTCACTAGAATGAATGAGTATATCATCTAGGTATACAATGACGCACTCTTGCTGAAATTCCCTAAGAACCTCATTTATCAGATCTTGGAATACCGCTGGCGCATTGCATAACCCAAAAGGCATAACAGTATATTCATAGTGGCCATATCGAGTATTGAATGCCGTCATCCACTCATGTCCCTGCTGGATTCTCACCAAGTTATATGCCCCTCTGAGGTCTAACTTGGTGAAAATTGTAGAGCCCTTCAAACGATCGAAGAGTTCGGTGATCAAGGGAATCGGGTAGGCATTTTTAATGGTTATTTTATTCAAGCCTCGATAATCAATACAAGGTCTCAAAGAACCATCTTTCTTTTTAACAAAAAAAAATCCAGCCCCGGCAGGGGAGGAGGACCTCCTGATGAATCCCTTGTCTAAATTCTCGTGAATATATTCCTCTAGGACTGAGTTCTCCTTTATAGATAATGGGTATACATGACCTCTGGGAGGCATGGTACCAGGGAGTAGGTTAATTTTGCAGTCAAAGGACCTGTGTGGGGGTAAGGTATCGGCTTTCTTTTTGTCAAATACTGCCTTTAAATCTAGATACTGAGGCGGAATTTGTGTCTCTGTAGGATTGTCAGAGGTATTCGATGTATTAGTTAATCCAAGAGGTAAGACCTTCCGCAAGCATTTTTCTTGACAATTCTCTCCCCACGAAACTATCTCCCCTGATTCCCAATTAATAATAGGGTTGTGTCTCCTCAGCCAGGAGTACCCCAGAACTATGGGAATAGACGGAGAAGAAATGAGCATTAAGGATATATCCTCTTTATGCAGGATGCCAACAGTCAAGTTAATCGGTATGGTCTCATGGAAAATAACAGGCTCAAGTAACGGTCTACCATCGATGGCCTCGACAGCCAGAGGTGTCTCTTTTAACTGGGATGGAATAGCATGCTTGGCAGCAAAACCCTGATCTATAAAGCTCTCAGCAGCTCCAGAATCGATTAGTGCCATAGTCTTAACTACTCCCTTCTCCCACTTTAAAGAAACGGGTAACACAAGCCTGAGCTCCTTGTAGTTGTGAATAGAGGACAAAGTAGAAACACCCAAGGCCTGTCCTCTAGAGGAACTTAGGTGCGAGCGTTTCCCGAACGATTGGGACAATTTAGGCGTAAATGACCCCTGACTCCACAATACATACATAAACCCTCCCTTCTCCTGTACTGTCTCTCCCTTTCAGTGAGATGAGTACTGCCTATCTGCATAGGTTCAGGAATACGTAAGTCTTCGAACTCAGAGATTTGAAAGGTAGGCGCTAGTTTAAAGGAGGGTCTACGGGTCCTATCTCGAGTGTTCTGCCTCTCTCTTAAGCGTTCATCAATACGAGATATAAAAGAAATTAAATCCTCCAAATTTTCAGGGAGTTCTCTAGTAGCGACCTCGTCAAGAATTACATCTGATAACCCATTCAGAAACACATCTATATAAGCCTGTTCGTTCCACTTAACTTCTGCCGCCAAGGATCTGAACTCTAGTGCATAATCCACAAGTGTTCGATTGTCCTGTTTAAGGCGCAACATTAATCTAGCTGCATTGACCTTTCTGCCAGGAGGGTCAAAAGTTCTTCTAAACGCAGCTACAAAGGCATTATAATTATAGACTAGTGGATTATCATTCTCCCATAAAGGATTGGCCCATCTCAAAGCTTTTTCAATGAGCAGAGTAATAATAAATCCAACCTTTGCTCTATCTGTAGGATAAGAGCGGGGTTGTAATTCGAAATGGATGCTAATCTGGTTTAGAAAGCCACGACACTTCTCCGGTGACCCGCCATAACGTACTGGTGGGGTAATACGGGAAGAAGCACCTACAGTGGCTACCTCTAGACCTGAGACTGCAGGAGAGATAGAAGGAGTACGTGTCTCCTCAGGTGGATTACTAGCACGAGACAAAAGTGCCTGTAGTGCCAAAGCCATCTGATCCATCCTATGTTCCATGGCGTCAAACCTGGGATCCGAAGAACCAAGCTGACTGTTTGTACCTGCAGGATCCATTGGCCCTGTCGTAATGTCAGGATCGGGACAGGGATCCAACACGCAGAGTACAAAGAGTGGAAAGATACGTATACCGGGCCTTAGAATGGCCGGACTAACGTACCGAGAGTAAAGAATAGTCAGAGACAAGCCGAGGTCGAGGGAACGAGAAGACAGATAAGCGAGAGACAAGCCGGGTCAAGGGATAACAGAGAAGCAGGGTAGTACAACGAGCCGAATCAAAACCAATAGAGCAAACTAGAATACCAGAGCACTGAGTGACTAGACAAGCTAGAACCACGACAGGGCAATGAGCTGAAGTAAGGAGTAAGCTTAAATACCCTGGCTCTGGATGGAAATCACGCCTCTGACAAGTACCGATTGGATATCGGACACTTGAGTGACAGATTGCTCGTGATAGCGTCATGACGTCACGTATTGAGCGTCCTGCTAGAAAAGGACGTGGATTCCTCGCGGCCGGTGTTTAAGTGACTGGATGAACCGCGAGGAACGGAGGAAACAGTTCGCCTGGACGGATACACCACCAAGTCTCTACCTCCCTTAGAGGTAGAGGCCTCAGGTACCCTGACAGATAAGGACCAATGAAGCGGGGAGCCGATTTCATAGAAGGCACCCAGAGGCGAATATTCCGCGTGTAAAGCAAAACCCAGTCCCTCACAACAGAAGGAGCCGCTCTGCGATGCTTGTCAGCCTGAGCCTTCTGGCGAGCAGCAGAGTCCACCAAAGAACGCAGAACGCAGAACCTGTAATGCTACACATGGCAAGGGAAAAGGCCTGACAGAGAAAATTCCTCACTATCAAGTGTTATCCACATATATGCAATTTTAACAATTGTGACAAACTTACTTTCCTGTGTGTGTTTGTCCATGATCTTTTGGAAACTGCACAGCCCTCTAGGGTAAGAAAACCAGGTCAAGACAAAGTCCAGCTTCAAAAAGGCCTCGAGCCTGTTTATTTTCTGTTGTTAAAAAGTAACAGCATACAACAAGCAGCAAATCTTCTTTCTCCACAAAACACTTTCTTTCTCCTCCAAGCACTTCCCTCACTCCACCCTGCTTTAACTGCAGTTATATAGCTGCTCACAGCCCCTACAGGTGAGGCTAATGACCTCGTTAGGCAGTGAGCCAGAACTCCTTGGAAAACCTGGGCTGGACTCAGGCACAGCCACTCTGACAGTGGGTGGAGAATCGGCCCACCCTGCTCTTCCGAATACTCCACCCCAGGGACCCAAATAACAACAGAGGGGAAAAAAACTACATTTAAACTTAACTTTCCCTGGGGCTGCATGTGCTTACCCACATGTCAGGATAGTGGCTGTGCAAAAGTCTGGGCGCCAGGTATACACCCCTGACCATCATCCCCAACACTCTGTCACATATCCTCCCCCCCAGCTCAGACCTAGTGGGGTGAGTGACCACAGAAAACAAATTTTCTCGTGAAAAACTGTCAGCATTACCATGTTTAGAACCCGGCCTATGTTCAACTGTAAAATTAAATGGTGTACCCTGATCTGTCAAAATTTCTTTTGGTATGCCCACCCGGCTAAACATGAGCATGAGTTCTCTCGCTATTGTCTTTGCAGACGTGTTACGTAGGGGTACAGCTTCTGGGTACTTGGTAGCATAATCCAAAATCACCAATATATACTGATGCCCCCTTGCAGACTTTACCAGAGGACCTACCAAGTCCATTGCAATCCTCTCAAAAGGTATTTCTATTATAGGCAATGGTACCAGAGGACTGCGGAATGCCTTAAAAGGGCCAGTTTGTTGGCATTCAGGATAAGAAGAACAATAATTTGCAACTGAAGCAAATACCACAGGCCAATAAAACCTCTGTAAGACTCTTTCTTTTGTCTTTTCTATGCCTACATGTCCCCCCAGAATATGGCTGTGTGCAAGATTTAGGACTGTATGTCTGAAGGGCTTAGGAACAAGTAGTTGCTTTACAACATCCATACCCTTTTTCTCTACTCTATAAATTAAATCATTCTGTACCTGAAAGTAAGGATAAGATGGGTCTCTATCTAGTTGTACTGGATCATCAGTAGAAACCTGGATATTTTTACGGGCCTCTGCAAGAGTGGGGTCTTCCCATTGTGCTTTCCTGAAGTTAACAGGACTGACTTCTAATTCAGGGAAGTTACTGCCTTGATCCTGATCATTATCGGACTCCTGACTATCGTGGCCCGGGTCATCTCCTACTAAAGCTGGCCTGTGACGTGAGGCTTCAGCCTTCTCTGTTCTTATGCCTAGTCCTTCCCATTCTATGTCAGAAAAAGGGAACACATTTCCAGAATCATCATCATTTGCTATACAATCAGGGGCTACTTTTCCTGTAGACCCCCATAAGTCTAAAAATTGGGGAAAATCCCTTCCCAACACCACATCATAAGCCGATTTATCCACCACCCCCACTCTATGATTAACAGTACCAAAAAGGCTTTCAAATTTTAGCAAAACTGTAGGATATTCCCGTTTGTCACCATGAACACAAATTATACAAATTTTCTGAAATGCATCAACATCGGCTTCAGGTACAAGGCATTTTGTTATCAATGTCGCCATAGTTCCAGAGTCTAATAGAGCTCTAACCTCTTTCCCATTCACCCTTATGGAACATATCTGCGGATTGTGACTAGAGTTGGCAACAGCAGATTCCATATAATTCAGCAAACAAGACAATTGTACATCCTGTTTAATCATATTGCATTGCATAGGTTCCTCAATCAAGGGACAGTCTCTAGCTTTATGTCCAAGTTCATTACACCGGGAACATTTAATATTATCAACTGTCCCCCACCTAGACCCTTTTTCAGGATTAACATTTCTAGGCAAAAGTGTATGGGGTCTCTGAGAATATGTCTCTTGTTCCTCTGTGTCTCTGAAACCTTGAAAAATCTTACCAGGTCTTACCTTACTCCAAGCCCCTTGACCATTTCAGTGTTTTGACGTGGTTATGGTACTTGGAATCTATATGTGCAGCGTTCCAGTATGAAACTCTGCCCGTACTGAAATATTTAACTTTGCGACTGGAGGTGTCACTCCACCCCAGCAGCATCATCAATCAGTCTAGAACGAGAACTTCAGAGCCAGATGAAGTGGTAGTAGTCAGCAGTGTACTGCAGGTAAGTTCTCAAACTGTTCTTTAATTGTTTAAAGCGACACTATAGGCACCCAAATCACTTTATCTCATTGAAGTTGTCTTTGTGCAATGCCCCCCTACCTTAACCCAGCAATGTAAAACATTGCAGTTTCTACCAGACAGCCACTAGAGGTACTTCCTGCATTTTCCCTAAATTTAACTCAAACGACGCTTGACGTCCTCACGCTTTGCAACATTGATTCAAAGCATTGATTCAAAATGTTCCTATGGTGGAAGGCCTAATGTGCGCTCGTTAGGTCTCCACCGTTGCCGATTCCAGAATACGCCGAGAAAGTGCCAGTGCCGAAGAAATCATGTAAGTGTTTAAAGGGTATTTCACCCTTTACTTTGTAGGCGGGACCCGGACAATAACTTTAGGGAAGAAGGACACTAAAACATAGAGAATACAGAATAACATAAAGAATACAGTTATAGCATTTTCCTAACGCTATAGTGTTCCTTTAACGACTTGCTCTATGCAGTTGCCAAGACACTCCTGACACCAAAAACTGTAGTGACAGTGCATACTGGTAATGAGAATTTGATAGTAGCTGTAATTTGCATGGTATCCTTTGTCAGTGCATGTATTCAAATAACATGAAACCGTTTTCTCATACAGCATAAGCAATGAGCAGGGATGTATTGAAATGATGCTGTTAAAATGAGAGAGATCAGATTGTTTCAGAACCGGGTTGTGGAGAAACACTTTAAATACCTTGACAACTGACAATTTAATAGAAGAATGGAGGAGTACTACAATCAAGATCTGTTAATTTGTCAATCTGTTTTTACTGTCATTGGAATATTGGACAATTTCTACATCATAGCATCACTTTTAAAAGAATTGGTCCAAGTAAGAAGTCTGTCATCAGGAGACAAGCTGATAATTAGCATCAGTTCTACTAATCTCCTTGCCCAGATCTATATGATAGCTGAAACTTTGTGCAGTATCTTATGGCCAACATTTTTCTCATCAAAGTTAGTTAAAAAAACATTCACATTTTTGAGTTCGGTTCTGCTGTTCTCCAGCGTGTTGTGCAGTACATGGTATTCTGTCTATTGCAGCACGAAGATCATAAACTTCCAACACAGAGCCGCTAAGTGGTTGCGTCAGAAAATGGCTACAAATATGACTGAGATTCTTATTGGATCAATGCTTCTACCAGTGCTACCAAGTATTCTGATTACAACCGATATAAACTTTCCAATGAAAATAGAGAGCAAAGATAATGTGACCTCCTTCAAATTAATAACTTTTGGTTACTATTTATATTGTGGCATGTGTATATATCTTGCATTTTCCTTTATAGCGTTTGTGGTTTTTTTTATTGCAACAATCTCCATCCTCTACTCCCTCTGGAGACACGTAAGAAATATGGAGAAGAATTCCAATATTAGCAGCAACCCACAACTTAATAAGATATTCACTGCTGCTAGAACAGTGACTTTACTCCTAATACTATGCACTGTCTTCTATATGTCTCAGTCTATAGTATTCACAACTATAATTTTTGAAACAAATCCCTCTATCATATTAGTGATGTTTTTAACCATATTTCCATCACTGAATGCAACAGTCTTAATAATGGGAAATCAAAAACTAAAGCAGCCTTTGGTTAAATTATTCAAACAGATTTTTAAGAAAGAGAATACTCGAGAATTTTAGTTACTTATGTCTTCTTTCTACTCTTGTAGATGAAAGATATAGGATTTGGGTATCCAAACGAGAATATTCCAGTTATTGTAATATAGAAACTACACTTCACAGTACTGATTTCTGCCTTTGCATGCATTTAGTAATCATTTGTATAATGTAAACACATGACAATTATCATAGGAGATTCATATTTAAAGCCCTGTATCCATAACTAGGGCCAGACTGGGAAATCAAATTTGGCATGTTTATTTAGAGGAAGAGTAGTCCAATAGGTGGGAATGAGGACAAAGATAAATCTTGGTGCTTCTGTGGGCTGAGTGCAATCGCCGGCTGTTGCAAATCATATTTCTCCCATGGCCTGCGATATTAATGAGAGCATTGCCATGGTAACCCTTGGTAACTCTTTCAAATATCAACTTAGTCACCCCAGATGCAAGCGAACACTTGTTCAATGAGATGGGGATCTGGCTCCTGCCCGGACTCGACAGAGAAACCTTTCTGACAACTTTTCCCACTCATATTGGTCTGCAGAGCCCCAGTGTCTAAATGAGCACTTTGTTCTAGTAGAAGGGAATCTGCTGATTATCATATAAGGCCAGTGCAGGTGGATTTCCAGCACGTGTTCTCGTATGTTAGTTTGTCTATTGTTATTTTAAGCAATCTTTTAGAATATTTTATTTTATTTGTGGCTATTCTACAATGGTAAACTCAAAACTCTTCCAGTGGTTTAGTACCAGCCTGTTTCAGCTAGTCTACATGCTGTCTTACACTTAAAAAAAACAAACAAAAAAAAATCTTGTTTTAGTTATCTCATATTACTGCTTTGTAATGTATGGTACCTACTTGACTTTTTGCCATACGGTTTTAGTTATTGATATATGCATATATGACAAAAAAAACTTTTCTGCCCAGATTTAATAATAAAATAATTAATAACGATCACGTTTTTATTAAATGTTCCAATTAGAAAAGAAAAAAATGTTGCACAACCATGGACAAAAAGACATATAAGTTCCAACAAGTATTGTGGCATTGGACAGTCACTACTAATTAAGACAGAAACACCGGAAGAAAATTCACACAAAGCAATAAATAATGGGGAGAGTAAATAGCAAGAATAAGCTAAGGAGTATATGATTTAAAAAAAAAAATAACAAAATCATATCTGAGAGCATGGAAATTAGCATATACCAATGAGGAATACATAATAATCAGCGGTGGAATTGACTCTGCAAGAATGAGCAAATAGTAGATCTCCAGCTGACATAGCATTATGGGAGAAGTACGAACGCTGGGGATCTATCTTTTGGCCATTCTTGAGATAGAGGGGGACCCAAAAAAATTCTTGCACCAGAGATCTCTCTACATTAGAGGCACAAGAGCATCTATTGATGTGCTTGCATGCCACAGGACAGTTCCCTGTTGCCCCACATGTGGTATACCAAGGTACAATAAAGAAACGGTGGGACCGAACCCTGAAATAGGGAATGTGCTGCTGAAATCCGGATTGTTGGGAACATGTCGACTTCACTGAAGAGGTCTATCCTGCTTGGTGAAGAGCTCCCTAGGGGAGCAAATGAAAGGACCAACAACTGACTGGAAGTGGTTGTTACATGAACATGAAGCTCTGAAAATGATGGCACTGGAGCAGAGGTGAGGTGATTATTTCCCCCACTGCTAATAATATAACACGGAAAAAATACTCTGAAACTGATGGCACTAGAGGGAAGGTGACGTGTGTGAGGGTATTTATGGGGTGATAAATATTAAAATAATATTTTATTAAAATTATCAAAAATTTATTTAATAATGTTTATTAATATCAAAAATGTATATATTGGCACTGTTTCCCCTTGATTTACTTAAAGCGAAGAGTTACACTCTATTTTATCTCTTATAGACCCTGGAGTATGTTTATTAGAGTATCTGTATTTCACACAATCCCAACTAATTATAAAAATATAATTTATTGTGACAAATAATTAATAATAATAATATGTAACATGTGTGACAATATCAGTGAATATTTAGGTATAAATAACATAAGTACATACAATATGGCAACAGTTATGACATAATTAAAGATAGATTAATAGCAACATATGTTAATTTAACTTCTAAAGAAGTTACATTGTGAGGATATTTATGGGGTGATAAAATATTAAAAATAATATTTTATAAAAATTATCAGAAAATGTAATAATTTTTATTATAACTAATATATATATATATATATATATATATATATATATATATATATATATATATATAAAGGAAAATGTATTCCTACTTACCGTAATTTTCTTTTCCTGGTCATAAGCCATGGCAGCACAACAATGGGTAGCTCTTCCCTATCCCTAACCAGACAGGAACCTAATTAAAACAGAAGGTATAAGTAACCCCTCCTACCCCTCCCACCCTCAGTCTTGTTTCCAGCAATATCCCAGGGAGGGATCTTTGTGCTGCCATGGCCTATGACCAGGAAAAGAAAATTACAGTAAGTAGAAATACATTTTCCTTTTTCCTGGCCATATCCATGGCAGCACAACAATGGGTAATACTTAAGCAATAACCAAGGGAGGGAAAGAAGTACACAAGACTTCCAAAATATAAATGTAAATTGACAACACACACCTCATAAGGACATTGTAAATGAAAAACTGATTGCTCAGAGATGGCACATTAACAACTTGGCAAATTGACCAACTCAAATGTATCCAAAAAAAAATGTTAGATTGAGGACCAAGCAAGTTCCATGGAAACTTGGCCACCGATGCTCAAGAGGGAGAAATGGTTGTAGAGAGCAAAATACCTTTAAGTACTGTAACCCCTAGGGCTTAGTAGCCTAAAAACAGCCAAGACTATCTATCTGCTGATGGCTTTTATAGAGGCTTGAAGATCTTTATGGTCTATTAGTAAAGATAAACAGACTATCAGAAGAAATCCAGAAAGCGGATCTATAGAAAAATATCTTAAGACATCTATCTAGGACAGGAGGAGAAAGTTTTATTACTGACTCTACATTCTAATCAATAGGCTTTATAAATATTGTGGAAGGCAGTAAAGGGTTCTATGCAAAATATTGCTTGAGGATCTAATATCCTTCAGTCCATGCTAAGGTCACCGATAGAGTTAACTTAATATTAAGCAGTTGTGAGCTATACTCTCATGGTTGAAAGGGGTAAAGATTTCAGAGCCCTAAAAAAAGAACAGGGAAGAATTCCGCAGCTGACAGAAATTTAGATACTTCCATATCAAAGCCCTTCCACGAAAAGAGAGATCAAAGAGTGCGGAGACATATATCTCTGAGGTGATGTGGCTAATGCCTAGATGAGTCCTGGATTGAAGAACTTAGAACCTCCTTGGTAGAGTGAATGATCACTAATTAGAAAAAGACCAGGAAAAAAGGCATCTCAACTCTGTAAGGTAGCCATGGATATACGTTTTCCATGGCCTTCAGAAGGGTATTAATTACTGTAGTTCAAAAACTCTTATATTTATGCCCTTCTTACAATATCAAAACCTTCAGAATGAGGAAAGTAGCACTGGACCTGATGGAAGAGGGAAGAACTCTTTTGGGAGATCCCATGGAGGTACTGAAGAAGATAAGTAGAAGTGGAAACCATGGACGGGGTACCAATATGGAACAATCAGGATGATTGATATTGGCTCTTGCAACCTATGCAGAAGAGAAGTGTTGGATGTTAAGGATGTCCCTTTCCTGAACGTATTTGATTTTGGAGAAAAGTTCCTCAACCTCAGTGGATGGTATTCATAGTTATCACTGTCCAAAGGATTTCCATAGGAAAGTTAACCTCCACCCTTGTGATATCTTATCAGATCTATGGTGGAGAACCTGGATCAAAACTCTCTCTGCTGAGGAAATATGATAGTCTGAAGAGAGCTGACCATGTCGAACTGTGTTCCCAGCCATACCCTGAACTGGGAGGGAGAGAGGAGACTACAGAAGACATTCATCTTTCACCATGAAGATGTAAAAATAAAAGTGTAATTCTACTGCAATCTGAGAAACATCTGGTGATGTAAGGCAAAGGATACATGGCAATAAGCATCCTGCAATCTATAGACATCATCCAATGTACTAGGAATACTACCTTTATAAATAAGAATATTCAAGAATACTGTAAACTAAAATCTCCAGCACCTGTTAGAAACAGATTATTTGTGTTATAGTTGCTTTAAAAAAAATTCTCACAATAGCTTCCTCTAATTGAAGGGAAGCCATGAGATTTACAAAGCATCTCTTTTTACCTTTTCTCTTCATCTGGTAGAATAATGGTTGAGATCTACCATACTCTCTTCCTGGTGTGAAATACGTTGGTCCGAGAAGGAAGGTAATGAGCGTCTTTGGATCGAAAGGGTCTCCTGAACCTTAGGTCTTGAAGTTAGAGATGTCCCGAATAGTCCACCTGGCGAATAGTTCCTGGCGAACATAGCTTGTTCGCGTTCGCCACGGCTGGCGAACATATGCGATGTTCGGTCCGCCCCCTATTCGTAATCATTGAGTAAACTTTGACCCTGTACCTCACAGTCAGCAGACACATTCCACCCAATCAGCAGCAGACCCTCCCTCCCAGACCCTCCCACCTCCTGGACAGCATCCATTTTAGATTCATTCGGAAGCTGCATTCTAAGTGAGAGGAGGGACAGTGTAGCTGCTGCTGGTTTAATAGGGAAATCAATAGCTAGGCTAGTGTATTCAGTGTCCACTACAGTCCTGAAGGACTCATCTGATCTCTGCTGTAAAAACAGCACCCCAAAAAAAATTTTCAGGGCTAGAACATCAGTCTTTTTTTTTTCCTGTGTAATCTAGTTGCAGTTGCCTGCCTGCCAGCATGTGTGTCAGGCTCACAGCGTATACTGTGCCCACTTGCCAAGTGCCACCACTCATATCTGGTGTCACAATAGCTTGCATTTTAAAAAAAACAAAAAACTTCTTTGACTGTAATATAATAGCAGTCAGTTTCCTTCACACGTGTGCGTTTCAGGGCCTGCCAGGGCACAGTGTAACACCAGTGCAACTCATATCTGGTGTAACAGTAGTGTACATTTAAAAAAAAAACCTAGAAATTTGACTGTGAAATAATAGCAGTCAGTTTCCTCCACACATGTGCGTTTCAGGGCCTGCCAGGGCACAGTGCCACACCAGTGCAACTCATATCTGGTGTAACAGTAGTGTACATTTAAAAAATAAATAAAATTTTGACTGTAATAGATTGAATAGCAGTTAGTTGTCTGCAAGCGTGTGTGTCAGGCCTACAGCGTCTACTCTGCCAACTTCTGCCAGTGCACAGTGCCACTCATATCTGTTGTCACAGTAGCTTGCACGCATAGTACAACTAATCGGAAAAAAAATGACAGGCAGAGGCAGGCCACCCCGCAGGGGCCGTCGTGGTCGTTGTGCTGTGATTCCCTTTGGTCCTAGAATAATGCCCAGTGTTCAGAGGCCACGTACCCTGAACTCGAAAAGTTATGAGGACATAGTTGACTGGCTAACACAGGACACCCAATCTTCTACAGCTTCTGCTCGGAACCTTGACGCACCATCCTCCTCCAGCTTAGCTTCGGGCACCTCTCAAGTTACCACTCGCCCGCCTGCCGCCACCACCAACACTAGCACCACAGACGCTTCCCTTGATCTGTCAGAGGAGCTATTTACACATCAGTTGGAAGAAATGAGTGATGCGCAACCATTATTGCCAGAGGATGTAGATAACAGGGATATGTCTCAGGCAGGCAGGCAGCATTACACAAATGGACGTACGGTGTGATGATGATGATGTTGTACCTGCTGCTGCTTCCTTTGCTGAGTTGTCAGATACAAGTGCAGCGGTTGATGATGACGATGCGTCCATGGATGTCACGTGGGTGCCCGCTCGGCAAGAAGAAGAACAGGGCGAAAGTTCAGATGGGGAGACAGAGAGGAGGAGGAGGAGACGTGTTGGAAGCAGGGGGAGGTCGTCGCAAGGAGCTAGTGGCACAGTCAGACAGCATGCATCGGCACCCGGGGTCAGCCCGACAGCACGCCAATCAACACATGCTGTGTCCACCACCAGAATGCCGTCATTGCAGAGTTCAGCAGTGTGGAATTTTTTTTGTGTGTCTGCCTCTGACAACAGCGATGCCATTTGCAACCTGTGCCAAAAGAAAAGTTGTGGGAAGTCCAACACCCACCTAGGTACATCTGCTTTGCGTAGGTACATGATCTCGCATCACAAAAGCCTATGGGATCAACACATGAGTACGAGCAGCACGCCTACTCTAAGCCGCCATCCTCCTCCTGGTCCAGCATCTTCAGCCAAGTCAACCACTGCTGTCCTCCTTGCCCCCTCTCAACCATCCGCCACTCCGTCTCTCGCCTTGAGCAGTTCCCGCTCATCAGCCCAGTCTTGTGTCTGTCAAGGACATGTTTGAGCGTTAGAAGCCAATGTCACAAAGTCACCCCCTTGCCCAGCATCTGACAGCTGGCTTGTCCGAACTATTAGCCCGCCAGCTTTTACCATACAAGCTGGTGGAGTCTGAGGCGTTCAAAAAATTTGTAGCTATTGGGACACCGCAGGGGAAGGTACCCGGCAGAAATTTCTTTTCACAAAAGGCAATCCCCAACCTGTACTCGATTGTGCAAAAGGAAGTAATGGCATGTCTGGCACACTGTGTTGGGGCAAGGGTCCATCTGACCACTGATACCTGGTCTGCAAAGCATGGTCAGGGCAGGTATATCACCTACACTGCGCATTGGGTAAACCTGCTGACTGCTGCCAAGCATGGAATGCATGGCTCTGCAGAGGAGTTGGTGACACTGCCACGACTTGCAGGCAGTCCTGCTGTCACCTCCTCTACCCCTCCTACTCCATCCTCTTCCATAACCTCCTCGGCTGAGTCCTCTTCTGCTACTGCGTCTTGCTCCACATCAACGGCACCCCCCCAGCTCCCCAGGTACTATTCCACATCCCGGATACGGCAGTGTCACGCCGTCTTGGGTTTGACTTGCTTGAAAGCAGAGAGTCACACCGCACAAGCACTCCTGTCCGCCCTGAACGCACAGGTGGAAAAGTGGCTGACTCCGCAGCAACTGGATATCGGCAAAGTGGTTTGTGACAACGGAAAAAATTTGTTAGCGGCATTAAAGTTTGGCAAGTTGACACATGTGCCGTGCATGGCACATGTGTGTAATCTGATCGTACAACGCTTTGTGCATAAGTACACAGGCTTACAGGACGTCCTGAAGCAGGCCAGGAAGGTGTGTGGCCATTTCAGGCGTTCCTACACGGCCATGGCTCACTTTGCCGATATCCAGCGGCGAAACAACATGCCAGTGAGGTGCTTGATTTGCGACAGCCCGACACGTTGGAATTCAACACTCCTAATGTTCGACCGCCTGCTCCAACAAGAAAAAGCTGTTAATGAATATTTGTATGACCGGGGTGCTAGGACAGCCTCTGGGGAGCTGGGAATTTTTTTGCCACGTTACTGGACGCTCATGCGCAATGCCTGCAGGCTCATGCGTCCTTTTGAGGAGGTGACAAACCTAGTCAGTCGCACCGAAGGCACCATCAGCGACATCATACCATTTGTCTTCTTCCTGGAGCGTGCCCTGCGAAGAGTGCTGGATCAGGCCGTAGATGAGCGTGAAGAGGAAGAGGAAGAGTTGTGGTCACCATCACCACCAAAAACAGCCTTATCAGCATCGCTTGCTGGACCTGCGGCAACACTGGAAGAGGATTGTGAGGAAGAGGAGTCAGAGGAGGAATGTGGCTTTGAGGAGGAGGAGGAAGACCAACCACAACAGGCATCCCAGGGTGCTCGTTGTCATCTATCTGGTACCCGTGGTGTTGTACGTGGCTAGGGGGAAGAACATACCTTCATTGACATCAGTGAGGAGGAGGAACGAGAAATGAGTAGCTCGGCATCCAACCTTGTGCAAATGGGGTCTTTCATGCTGTCGTGCCTGTTGAGGGACCCTCATATAAAAAGGCTGAAGGAGAACGACCTGTACTGGTTGTCCACGCTACTAGACCCCCAGTATAAGCAGAAAGTGGCGGAAATGTTACCGAATTACAACAAGTCGGAAAGGATGCAGCATTTGCAAAATAAATTAAAAAGTATGCTTTACACAGCGTATAAGGGTGATGTCACAGCACAACGGGAATCTAACAGGGGGAGAGGTGGAAGTCATCCTCCTCCTCCCACGACCATGCCGGCAAGGACAGGACGCTTTAAAGACGTGTTGTTGATGGAGGACATGCGGACCTTTTTAAGTCCTACGCATCGCCACAGCCCTTCGGGTGCAGCGACTCGACCGACAGGTAGCAGACTACCTCGCCTTCACTGCAGATATCGACACTCTGAGGAGCGATGAACCCCTTGACTACTGGGTGTGCAGGCTTGACCTGTGGCCTGAGCTATCCCAATTTGCGATAGAACTTCTGGCCTGCCCCGCTTCAAGTGTCCTGTCAGAAAGGACCTTCAGTGCAGCAGGAGGTATTGTCACTGAGAAGAGAAGTCGCCTAGGTCAAAAAAGTCTAGATTACCTCACCTTTATTAAGATGAATGAGGGATGGATCCCGAAGGGACTGACACTGGGCGATACATTCAATTAAAAAAGGCCTGATGAGATTAGCTGCCTTGGGCTAAAAATGGTCCACACGCTGCTGTATTTTAGCTCTGAATGCCAGTTGACTTGCGTGACTTATCCGCCACCAACTAGGGTTCAAGCCGCCATGTTTTAGGGCACTTTCTGCCTGTGAAACAAACATCAATTTTTCTGGCCGCTGCTACACCAGCGGCTGCAACAATACCAAATTTTTCAGGCATGTGTACGTGCCTAATTTTTAGGCCCTCTGGTGCTGCACTGTGGCTTCAAAAACCAAAACAACAAAAAAAAGGCACATAGTGACCCTATGTAGGGGGAACTGTCCCTATTCTGCTCTGTGTCAGTTAGTATCAGGGATTTGACTATCTTTATTCAGATTCAAAAATTACAATTCCAGGAAAAAAATTAACAAACATTTACAAGAACATGTTATGCACATCATAGAAACAACGTGAACCTCTTTAAAGCCACAAACTTAAGACAAAAAAATACGTACACACAATGTGTAAGGGTTTGAAAGAAATTTCTGAATCCTTACATGTTTACTTTATCGTTTGTTTGATTTTTGGGAACCATATCTAAACTACAAGCAGCGTGAAAACGCATCCAACCTTGTGCAAATGGGGTCTTTTATGCTGTCGTGCCTGTTGAGGGACCCTCGTATAAAAAGGCTAAAGGAGAACGACCTGTGCTGGGTGTCCACGCTACTAGACCCCCGGTCTCTATTCTGCTCTGTGTCAGTGTGTATCTGGGGCTTTGAGGACAGGTGTCAATCCATATCTGCCAAGTGACCCTATGTAGGGGTAACAGTCTCTATTCTGCTCTGTGTCAGTGTGTATCCGGGGCTTTGAGGACAGGTGTCAATCCATACCTGCCAAGTGACCCTATGTAGGGGGAACAGTCCCTATTCTGCTCTGTGTCAGTGTGTATCATGGGCTCTGAGGACGGGGAACAGTCTCTATTCTGCTCTGTGTCAGTGTTAATCAGGGGCTTTGAGGACAGGTGTCAATCCATACCTGCCAAGTGACCCTATGTAGGAGAAACAGCCTCTATTCTGCTCTGTGACAGTGTGTATCATGGGCTCTGAGGACGGGGAACAGTCTCTATTCTGCTCTGTGTCAGTGTGTATCTGGGGCTTTGAGGACAGGTGTCAATCCATATCTGCCAAGTGACCCTATGTAAGGGTAACAGTCTCTATTCTGCTCTTTGTCAGTGTGTATCAGGGGCTTTGAGGACAGGTGTCAATCCATGTTAGGTGATTTATGCCCTTTATGGATTAAAACCAGACTGTGCATCAACTGTGTAATTTTCCATGGCAGTTTTGCCATGGATCCCCCTCCGGCATGCCACAGTCAAGGTGTTAGTCCCCTTGAAACAACTTTTCCATCACTTTTGTGGCCAGAAACAGTCCCTGTGGGTTTTAAAATTCGCCTGCCCATTGAAGTCAAAGGCGGTTCACCCGGTTCGCCGGTTCGCGAACGTTTGCGGAAGTTCCCGTTCGCCAACCGAAAATTTCGTGTTTGCGACATCACTACTTCTCACCAACAATTTAGATGCTTTCAGATGTATTCATATCAAAGAGTAGAGGAGATTTATTGCCACTATTAATTACATTTCAAAACATGATTGTTCTTATACCTAAAGTTCCCTTTTGTCAGACTCACTATTCCAGGCATGAGTGATTCCACTCCCAATGTGCCACATTTTTATGTTTAAATATTTTACCTTAACCTTTATGCATCTTGGCTTCCTTTCAGAATGCACAAAGATTGTCTGACAGGAAAAGAGACAGAGTGATGATTCTTTTTTTAAAACATAGCAAGTTTCATGATTTTGATCTGAAAATTAGATTAAAAAAAAGTTACATGAGCAGGTGGGCCTGACCACTATGCTGGACCGATGACTTGCAGTACATCTCTTGAGACTTCTTCAAGTTTTAGCTATTCAAATCAGCTCAAAAGGTATCGCCAGCTTCGGGTTCTCAACTATAAGAAGGGCTGGTGCCATTTCTGAACATTTCTCCCCTTGGTTTTGGCCCATCTCTGTGGCGACGGCAGCTGTCACGATCATGCCCTAGCTCGGGTAGCAGGTGGGGGAGAAAGCCATTCCCTGACATAGTAGCACACTAGTCTGCTGAAGTATTGTCCTAAAAGTTCCATCCCTCCAATTTGGACCAGAGAAGGTTGTCTAGGTCTTCTCTGGAGAAGCTATTATCTTAGTTTACTGAGGCGCTTATATATTCTGACCTCACCTGCACAGCCGCAAGCAAACAAGGAAGCCACCGACTCTCTGCCAGAGCGCCCACAGACAAGGGACATATTACATCCACAAGTAAACCACACCTTTGGTTCCAGGCTCAACTAGAGCAGAGGGTTTTGAGCAAGTTATGTTCTCGGCCTCGTGCGGTGTATCTCAGACAGGAGATTTGGGCTTTGGCACCTAAAGTCCCCAATATTCTCCTCTACTTACCCAAGTCACAAGCCTATCAGACTCTCTCTGCTCTGTCTTTCCTAAAATGTCAGAGGTTCTCTTGCAGACTTTGCCGTTATATTTCTGGATGCATTACAAGCCTACTCCAGAAATAAAAATAATCGCCCGAGATGTAAGCGAACACATGTTCAATGAGATGGGGCTCCTGTCCAGACTCAAAGAAAAAAAAAATGTCTGGAATCTCTTCCCACTCATACTGTATTGCAGAGCCCCAGTGTCTAAATTAGCATGTTTTTCTAGTACATGGGAATCTGCTGATTGTCATATAAGTGACAAAATATATAATAAATACACGTACACTCCTCGTAGTCCTCAAAGCAACATAGACAGAATACCCGAAGGTAGTCTACAATACAAAAATAACAGAGAGAGACGTAGGGCAATATTATAGGGAAAAACAGTGTGAGTGAAAAGATATAATTGATCACACTCACAAACCCATATTGATTGTAGGCATATCATCGATGGTATTATGCTGGCTTCAGGACTTTTGGAACATCATAGCATGTATATGCCTGCATGTGAAGGATATCCTTCTATATGCCCCTAAGGAAGTTCAATAGAACGAAATGCGTAGGGCTTGTCCTTATGTACAGAGTATATTTTATTATTTTCTTTTCTTTCTTTCATTTATTTATTTATTCATTTAATGTTTCCTGGTTTCCTGCCTTCTGGACCTTTGTTCAGAACACTTGTTCAACAAACTTTGATGTGCCTGTTTACCACTTCCATCTTGTAAGTGTGTTTTTATTAAAGAAGTGTCATTTTATATAGATACTCTGCACTGTTATTTATTTATTTTCTTCCAATACGTGCTATGATGTTCCGCAAGTCCTGATGCCAGCATAATACCATCTATGATATGCCTCCAATCAATATGGGTTTGTGAGTGTGATCAATTATATATTTTCACTCACACTCTTTTTCCCTACAATGTTGCCCTATGTCTCGCTCTGTTATTTTTGTATTGTAGACTACCTTCGGTTATTCTCTCTATGATTGTCATAAAAGGCCAGTGCAGGGGGGTCTTCCCACACAAGTTCTGTAAGAACAACATTTAGATCTCTTAAAACCATTTATACTTATTTGCCATGGATTTCTATGTATTAATTTCTGATTTTGTCTGTAACTAGACATGTGCATTCGTTTTCATACGAATACGATTTCGTCCAAAAATTCAGTTTTTTTCGTGTTCGTTTACTGAAACATAAACGAAAGCCCTACAAATGAAATATAAACTAAACGAAAGAGTAAATGCCTAATGCATTACCTTTTTGTTTCGTTTCATTTGTTTAATAGACTCCTATGACCCTCATATTTAAAAAAGGGAGGTTAAATCCTCCCGCATGCCCCTACTTGCAGCATACAGCAAGTAAGGGCATGTTGCCTAATCAGCGAGCAGCCTCCTTACCTTTGGGATTCCCTGGGGTCCAGTGGTGCTGTACTGATGCCGGAGCCGGAATGACGTCATATTCTAGCCCCAGCATCACTGCGGTGCGCAAGGGAGCTGGGCAGAGAGCGCTCAGAGGAGAGTGCTCCCTCGTGCGCCAAACAGCCCGTCCGGTGACACCAGAGCCAGCCTCGGGGGGCCCTGAGTTGGCCAACTCCTGTGCCCCCCAGGAGAAGAGGCTGGCCACACTGGCGTACATACCGGGTCACAGGGCGGCCGGGCCTCCTGGTGGGCCGGGCCCGGTCGCACCCGCGACCCCTGCGACCGGGGTATGTATGCCAGTGGTGTCAGTGTATGTGCATACATTCCAGCAAACACTAAAACATGCAATGAAACACAAACATTACATTTGAACACACCTGTGTAGTCAAACTCCAAAATCACATACACACCTTCATTCAAAACACTAATACTACACACAAATGTACACCTGCATTTAAATGACAACACTACATAAAAACACACCCCTGTATTACAATGCTTAAATTATATAAAATGCAGCTTCACCCAACATGCTGTCCTGGATGCTCTCCCTGTACACTAGTCCCACGGCGAGGATCCGCATTAACGGGGCTCTGTCCGCCCCTTTCCAAATCAGGAATGGCACCCGACAGGGATGCCCGCTATCCCCCCTCCTGTTTGCCCTCTCCCTGGAACCATTCCTGGGGGCGGTCAGACGGAACGGGGGAATCTCCGGCTTGCTCCATGGTCACCATGAATACAGAGTAGCGGCATATGCAGATGATATGCTGTTTTTTCTCACTCAACCACTGGTCTCACTACCAAATCTTCTCACAGCGTTTCGGGAGTTCGGAGCGCTTTCAAACCTTAAGCTCAATACGGACAAATCAGAGGCCCTCCACCTCCCGCCCCCAACCGGCCCCCCACCCCATCTGTACTCCCAATACCGATTCAAATGGTGTGACACCAAACTGAAATACTTGGGAATTTGGCTGCCCAAAGACCCATCCCAACTATACCTTCATAACTACCACCCACTACTACACTCATTGTTAGCAGACTTTAAGAAATGGTCCCCGTACTATATATCCTGGTTTGGGCGAATCAATGCGGTCAAAATGAACGTGTTGCCCAGGCTACTTTACTTATTCCAGACAGTACCGATCACCGTGCCCAGGGCCTTTATTAGCTCCGTATCGACCGCTATACGCCAATTCGTTTGGAAATCCCGCCAAACCCGGACAAAAAAATCCACCCTGGAACTGCCAAAGCGGATGGGAGGCACAGGTTTGCCCTCCATAGAGACATACTACCGCGCCTCACATCTACACAGACTGACGGACTGGCACGTACAACACCCCTCAAAGCAATGGGTGGCGCTAGAGCTGGGACAAACGGACAGGAGAATTCCCTCCAGGCTATGGTTGCACACCTCCACATATTCAGACTTACACACCAACAACCCTCTAATCGACGCTTCGATCAGAGTGTGGACAGCTGTGCGCTACAAACTTAGGCTCACCACCTCTCCTAGCCCTTTAATCCCCATCACTCATAACCCGGACCTGGCGGGCGCCTTATCCCAACGGGACATGGCTGGTCTCCGACAGGCAGACTGGATGTACCTACACCAATGGATCGGCACGAGAGGACTTAAACCACTCGCCGAGATATGCCCCGATAGACCACCAACGATACTCGAACGATTCAGGTATCACCAAATAAAGTCATACTTTCTTTACCGGGCCGGGGGCATCTACTCAGACCCCTAACCAGCTTTGAACACCTATGCGTACACAGAATACATGTACACAGGGGTATCTCTACCATATACACCATACTCATGGCCCAGACCAGTGGAGACGTAGTGCTCAAATTTAAGGACCACTGGGAGACAGATACGGGGGAAGCTCTCACCCCACAGGACTGGGACAAAATCTACACCCTCACTCATAAATGCTCCATCAGCTCAAAGTACCTAGAGCTAAATTACAAAATTTTAACCCGCTGGTATAGAACCCCGGACATATTACATCGCATGAGCGACAACATCCCGGACACCTGTTGGAGATGCGGCACACATAGAGGCACCTTCATTCACATATGGTGGACATGTCCACAGATCACCACATATTGGGAGAGGGTCAAGGTAGAAATAAACAGAATCACAGGGGCAGGGATTCTCCTAGACCCCCTAACGATGCTGTTACACCACACTCCCACACCCATTAAGATTTATAAGAAATCCTTAACGTTGCCACTACTTAACGCAGCTAAGGCCCTTATCCCAGCATTGTGGAAACAGAGGGGAGCGCCTACTCTCCAGCAGTGGGTGACAAAGGTAGAAGAAATCCACTCAATGGAATCTCTAACTGCAGACCTCTATGGTAGACAAGAGCAGTGTGCACTGACCTGGTATCCATGGGAGGCATATCTAGCCAACGGGACCACCAATCCCCAAGGGACTCCTCAGAGGGCCATAGCGAGCCACCACGTACAAAGCTAAACTAGCTGGATACCCCCCACCCCAACACCTCCCACCCCACACCCCCCCCAGGACTGGACGACGGACGATACTCCCCAATGACTGACTCGGACAGACCCGTAATAGGGACTTATTGACCTGTACACATTTAAGACGTAAAAGACCAGACAGGGCAATGAGATCAGAAGACATCAGGTCACCTGTATAGCACAGCCCCACCTGACTACCTGGACCGGTAACCAACGGGTTCACGCCTCAGACTGACAGGATGGTATGACAGGCAAACAGGTCTCCAGTTATATGCTCACCCACAGTACTTATTGACAGTGCAGGCATTAGCACACCGGGCTCTTACCCGCGTAAACAGGCGGCCTGCCTAAAAAAGAACTATGGACTAACATTAACCCTACTTACCCGAGAAGTGTTCCCAGCAATGGCTGCTAAGATAAGTGCTCGATAATATTCAGGTTGAGGGTTACACGGATGATAAGGAAAATCCAGCAATCATCTAGGGTAAACAGGGAGTCAATGCACGACAAAATAAGACAACACGCTGTATACACACACATATGGGACTCTAAGTTGCCTGAAAACCGTTAGATATCCCCGATTGGGACCCGGCAGGTTCATGCAGGTGAAGAGACACATTCATGCACTACCTATCACAGCAATATATACTGTTTTACCTTCAAGAATCGTTGACTCTGTTTGAATACACATGTTTATTATTGCTAACCAAAATGACAAGCAGCCTGTTTATAACCAATTGTTTAATGATAACTGAGTTCTACATTTGTAAACATGCTTACCGACTTTGCTGTTCTGTACACAGCTATTGATCACATGTATCTAACTTCACATGAAAAATAAAAAATAAAGATTGTCTAAAAAAAAAAAAAAAAAATGCAGCTTCATTCAAAACACAAACACAAACACAACATACAAACACTACACACAAGCACACCACTGCATCCCAATGGCAATAGTACATACAAATAACCCCTACATGTGCATATATTATCTATATGAAAACATTCTTAAATTCAAATGCACAAACACTGCTCACAAATTCAACCCAGCAAGGATGAGCAAGTGGTAGATCTCCAGTTGGCATAGCATCGCGAGAGTAGTATGACAGCTGGGGATCTACCTTTTAGGCTATTCTTGCATTATTTCCCCCACTGCTAATAATATATAAAGGGAAAAAATATTCATATTTGAAGAAATACCTGCACAACCAAAATAAAAAATAAATCTTATTTCAATACAAGATTAATAATAAATACAAAACATCTACGCATGCCTATAATACTGGCACATAAACCCTAATTAATCTGCCCAATATGCAAATATAAATCAATATCAATGAACATAATACAAAAAATGTATCCGAAATTAATACACAGAAAAAAATTCATGAAAAAAGTATAATTGCTGTACAATATTACCTGACAAGTGGACAGAACTACACACCTGATGTTTCGGCTATAGAGCCTTTTTCAAGGGTAGATTAATTTCGGTATATGTGCCAGTATTATAGGTATGCATAGATGTATTTGTATTTATTATTACTCTTGTATTGAAATAAAATTTATTTTTTTATTTATTTTGGTTGTGTGGGTATTTATTTAATTATATGAATGTTTATGTACCACAAGAGGAGGTGATTTCAATACTTTGATTGCATGCTGTACATTTGTTGGTTACCCCTACTTATTTTATTTAAAAACACACACACACACACCATATTTTCTACATACATGACTTGTGTTACTAACACCTGGTAAAATATATAGACACCTCACCTTCATTATTTTTGTTGTGGTGATCTCCATATATCCAGTATTGAAAGCTACAAAATTAAGTAATGCCAATCACAAATGGGAATGGGTGGGCCCTGATGGTCATTAACAGTGATGCCCAGGAAATACCCAGGCTGATAGGCTTCCTCCAGGTCAGCCTACTCTAAACAGGACATGAAGAAAGCTCTATGAAGCACTTTCTGCATGGACCTAGTGCCCACCCAGCACCGCAAGCGCTTCAAATGACGTGCTTGCATCCCACAGGACAGTTAACGTTTGCCCCAGATGTGGTACAATAAGATGAAAAAAAATGAAGATTATATTAGCTTTAGTGTACTAATAATCTTAATTTTAGTAATGACAGGAGGAAAATATTTGCATATCTTTCTTTACTCAAAACTCCAGCAGCATAGAAACATAACAACCAATCAGAAAAAAGATATGGTGCCCATAAAAGGCCCTGTCTATGACATCACTTCCTTTTTCTTTGAAGCAAAATTTTTAAATAACAATAAACATAAACATATTATTTCAACATTTCTCATCGTCCCGATGAGAAGACGTTCATGCTGCAAGAAAAAGAAAAAGGTGAAAGGTTTCTGGCTTGACAACTTGTCCGCATACCATAAACAATAAGAACCTGACATACCAATGAACAGTAGAATGTGTAACATATTAATATAAAAAACAGTTCTAAAGCCATGACATAAAACGCAATTTAATTCAGGTACATGACTAATTACTCTATCTATACCAATCTTACAAGATACACGTTCAAGTAGCAAACATACAACCATAACGTACATGTCTTCCTGAACATAAACAACATATACCGTACCCATAGGAAAACAAGGGAGGGATCTTACAGGGTGGGAAATATTCGCCTCCTGTCATTACTAAAATTAAGATTATTAGTACACTAAAGCTAATATAATCTTCAATTTTACCACATGACAGGAGGCTTCATATTTGCATTTTTAAAGCTTAGAGTTGCCCAGAGTGAAGGAAGCATGAGAAGTTTGGCGGAAATAAAACGTCCTGAATGTACTCTCCCATGTCCAGTCTGCGCAACGCATAATGTCGGTAAGGGAGGCGCCCGCCATTAAGGCTTGCGATGCTGCCGCACCTCTGACCGAATGCGCTCCAAAGCTAGAGTCAACGCCCGCCAAAGTTAGTAGCCAGCGAACCCATCTAGCCAGAGTTGTCGTAGACACCGGTCCATGAGGCTTTACGTAAGAAATCAGGAGTTGACCCGTCGGAATATTCCGAAGGGAGGCTGTGATTTCTGTATACCTCATTAGCGTCCTGACAACGCATAGTTTGGGGTCTGACCCAAAGTATGGGTATGACACCGAAGACAAATCTGATTTTGTTCGTCGTGAAATGGAAAAAGTAACTCCCTCCGGAGTGAGAGAGAAACCGTCCACATCGAACACCCTAACGTCTGACACCCGTCGAAATGAGACAAGGCATAACAAAAGGGCCAACTTGGCTGACAGTTGTTTCAGTGACAGGTAGGGGTTGTCCGGCCATCCCCGAAGGAAAGCCAGCACCGCGGCCACCTGCCAAAGGCTAGAGTATTTGGGCGCTGGGGGTCTCGATAGTTTGGCACCCCGTAGTAAACGACATACCAGCGGGTCTTGGCCTTGCACTGGAACGTGTGCTGCCGAAATAGCACATCTGATCACGTTGAGGGATCGATACGATCATCCCATCGAGAACAGATGGGCTAGGTAGTTGAGGATCATGGGAACAAAGGCAGTAAAGGGATCGGAATCCCTTTCCATACACCATCACTCCAGGCTGACCAGGCGGACATATAGCATCTCCTGGTGCCTGGAGCCCATGAGTCCCAGAGGAGGTCTTTAGTAGATTGCGATAGACCGTGGACTGACCAGGAACCCCTGAAATCGTCCAGGCCACCAGTTCCAGTTGTCCTTCCAGGCTGGTGGCTCGGTTCCGCTGTCGACCAGCCCTTCCAAAAACACTTCTCGTAGTCGGGGTGTGGAACACTTGTTTGAGGGACGTTTGGGCCTTATTCAGGGTGGTGAATAGGTTCACGTGTCTTTTAAGTTCAGTGATGAAGGCATCGCCAAATGACAGACCTTGGGCTTTTGGTCCGAATTCTTTAGCCCCGAGATCCAGGAGCTTGCTATCAATGCGAATCAGAGCCGACCTGTGTCTTTCGATGCACAGTGCGGCATTCGCGTTGCCCAGCAGGCACACCGCTCGTTGAGCCCATTCCCGCATGATGTGAGGGTCCAGTTGGGAATCCTGCTTCAGTGCTAGGTCCGCGAAGTACAGCATCTTAGCGATGGGGCCGAGTAAGTCTAGCACTTTGTCCTGTGCCGCCTTCATGCCTTTCTCGACCCCTTTACGAGGGTCTCGGCCCGAGCGTGACATGAAGACCACCATTGTCTCGTCGAATTCGGGCGTCAGTGCCACCTTGTCGGGAAGTAGCGGTCTGGGGCATTCGGCCCTGAGGCGTGTCCGTATCTCTTTTTCTAGTGGTTTGCGCAGCCAGTAGTGTATGAATTTTGCCAGATGTTCCGGCAGAGACCATTCTGAGGACCGTGAGTGTCGGATGGTGCGCGGGTCGAAGAGCAGAGTCCCCTGATCATCCAGAAACACCCTGTCCTCAGTCTGACCAGTGGGTAAATCGTCACTGCTTGCCTTGTCTCGGTTGCTGAGGAAAGTCTCTTTAACGTATTTCAAAGAGGTGGGCGGTAGGTCTTGCCACTCTTCGTCATCAGAAGGTGAGCCATCCCCGTGCCACTCGTCAACTACTGCCAAGGCATGTGGTACATAGGAGTCTTCCTCGTCCGAGGATTGGAGTGGGAGGGGTGCAGGTTGTCGTCGCTCCGCGTTCTTAATTCGTTTGACGGGCAGCCTGCCCTTAGACTTAGCAAAATGGGGGCTCGAACCCTTTCGTTGTTCGTTCTGGGGGGCTCGTGTTGCCTTGGCTGAGGGGTAGAGCCCTCAAGAGGGCCTTTTCCACAGATGCCGCTATGGTGGCATTGATCATAGCCTGAAAGTCTTGGGTGTCTTCCATGACTCTCAGTGATTTTTTGTCTTGTTGGGCGAAAATAAAAATCAGTGGGGGAGAGTCATGCACATAGAGATAGACTCTTAGTACAACTGGGGTTCGTCCAGTTGGTATATTGTATATAGAAGGCGTTTGTATGCACATAAATAATAAATAGGCAGAGAGTATGGAGACCGGAGTGATAAAGGGTCAATAAGGTGATATAAAGTTAAATGTATCACAGACACACAGCCACCCTTTCTCTTAGCTAGTTTCCAGAAATGCTGGATAGGTAGAAGGGCTATAAAGACTCAGAGAGGTCTAAGAAGAATTCTCTAAACTAGCCCTAATCTCCTTAAACACCTTCAAGGGTGTTCTAAGCTAAAGCTCAATCTAAACGTTTAGATGACTGCCTGATTTCCCATCACAGATGCTGGCTAGGAATAACTGTGCAAGACAAAGAATGGGTCTAAGTGCCCATAGTGCAGTAAAGTGTCCCTAGTGAAGTGAAAAAGAGAATAACGAGCTGGCGCTCTATCAGGAGACGTGTATATGGCATCGATTTTAGGAACCGGGAGATGGAAAAAGATGCTTGGTCGGTCCTCCTACTTCAAATTTGGGGCACTGCGCGTGCAATTTAATGTGCCACCAGATAGGAGTGGTGTGTTAAGTAGAACTATTCCTATCAGTTTAATCCCTGTTATGTGCCTTTTTTTGTGTTTGGTTTTTGAAGCCACAGTGCAGCACCAGAGGGCCGAAAAATTAGGCATTGTTGCAGCCGCTGCTGTAGCAGCGGCCATAAAAATTGATGTTTATTTCCCAGGCAGAAAGTGCCCTAAAACATTGCGGCTTGAACCCTAGTTGATGGCGGATAAGTCACGCAAGTCAACCGGCATTCAGAGTTAAAATACAGCAGTGTGTGGACCATTTTTAGCCCAAGGCAGCTCATCTCATCAGGCCTTTTTTAGTCGAATGTATCACCCACTGTCAGTCCCTTCGGGATACATCCCTCATTCATCTTAATAAAGGTGAGGTAATCTAGACTTTTTTGACCTAGGCGACTTCTCTTCTCAGTGACAATACCTCCTGCTGCACTGAAGGTCCTTTCTGACAGGACACTTGAAGCGGGGCAGGCCAGAAGTTCTATCGCAAATTGGGATAGCTCAGGCCACAGGTCAAGCCTCCACACCCAGTAGTCAAGGGGTTCATCGCTCCTCAGAGTGTCGATCTCTGCAGTTAAGGCGAGGTAGTCTGCTACCTGTCGGTCAAGTCGTTCTCTGAGGGTGGATCCCGAAGGGCTGTGGCGATGCATAGGACTTAAAAAGCTCCGCATGTCCTCCATCAACAACACGTCTTTAAAGCGTCCTGTCCTTGCCGGCGTGGTCGTGGGAGGAGGAAGATTGCTTTCACCTCTTCCCCTGTTAGATTCCCGTTGTGCTGTGACATCACCCTTATACGCTGTGTAAAGCATACTTTTTAATTTATTTTGCAAATGCTGCATCCTTTCCGACTTGTAATTTGGTAACATTTCCGCCACTTTCTGCTTATACCTGGGGTCTAGTAGCATGGACACCCAGTACAGGTCGTTCTCCTTCAGCCTTTTTATACGAGCGTCCCTCAACAGGCACGACAGCATGAAAGACCCCATTTGCACAAGGTTGGATGCCGAGCTACTCATTTCCCTTTCCTCCTCCGTGATCTCAATGAAGGTATGTTCTTCCCCCCAGCCACGTACAACACCACGGGTACCAGATAGGTGACAATGAGCACCCTGGGATGCCTGTTGTGGTTGGTCTTCCTCCTCCTCCAAGACACATTCCTCCTCTGACTCCTCTTCCTCACAATCCTCTTCCAGCGTTGCCGCAGGTCCAGCAAGCGATGCTGATAAGACTGTTTCTGGTGGTGATGGTGACCACAACTCTTTCTCTTCCTCTTCATGCTGATCTACGGCCTGATCCAGCACTCTTCGCAGGGCACGCTCCAGGAAGAAAACAAATGGTATGATGTCGCTGATGGTGCCTTCGGTGTGACTGACTAGGTTTGTCACCTCCTCAAAAGGACGCATGAGTCTGCAGGCATTGCGCATGAGCGTCCAGTAACGTGGCAAAAAAATTCCCAGCTCCCCAGAGGCTGTCCTAGCACCCCGGTCATACAAATATTCATTAACTGCTTTTTCTTGTTGGAGCAGGCGGTCGAACATTAGGATTGTTGAATTCCAACGTGTCGGTCTGTCGCAAATCAAGCGCCTCACTGGCATGTTGTTTCGCCACTGGATATCTGCAAAGTGCGCCATGGCCATGTAGGAACGCCTGAAATGGCCACACACCTTCCTGGTCTGCTTCAGGACATCCTGTAAGCCTGTGTACTTATGCACAAAGCGTTGTACGATCAGATTACACACATGTGCCATGCACGGCACATTTGTTAACTTGCCCAAGTTCAATGCCGCCAACAAATTTTTTCCGTTGTCACAAACCACTTTGCCGATATCCAGTTGCTGCGGAGTCAGCCACTTTTCCACCTGTGCGTTCAGGGCGGACAGGAGTGCTTGTGCGGTGTGACTCTCTGCTTTCAAGCAAGTCAAACCCAAGACGGCGTGACACTGCCGTATCCGGGATGTGGAATAGTACCTGGGGAGCTGGGGGGGTGCCGTTGATGTGGAGCAAGATGCAGCAGCAGAAGAGGACTCAGCCGAGGAGGTTATGGAAGAGGATGGAGTAGGAGCATTCCATGCTTGGCAGCCGTCAGCAGGTTTACCCAATGCGCAGTGTAGGTGATATGCCTGCCCTGACCATGCTTTGCAGACCAGGTATCAGTGGTCAGATGGACCCTTGCCCCAACACTGTGTGCCAGACATGCCATTACTTCCTTTTGCACAATCACAGGTTGGGGATTGCCTTTTGTGAAAAGAAATTTTGTCCGGGTACCTTCCACTGCGGTGTCCCAATAGCTAAAAAATTTTTGAACGCCTCAGACTCCACCAGCTTGTATGGTAAAAGCTGGCGGGCTAATAGTTCAGACCAGCCAGCTGTCAGACGGTGGGCAAGGGGGTGACTTTGTGACATTGGCTTCTTACGCTCAAACATGTCCTTGACAGACACCTGACTGGGCAGATGAGCGGGAACTGCTCAAGGCGAGAGACGGAGTGGCGGATGGTTGAGAGGGGGCAAGGAGGACAGCAGTGGTTGATGTGGCTGAAGATGCTGGACCAGGAGGAGGATGGCGGCTTTGAGTTTGTGTGCTGCTTGTACTCATGTGTTGATCCCATAGGCGTTTGTGATGTGTGATCATGTGCCTACGCAAAGCAGTTGTACCTAGGAGGGTGTTGGACTTCCCACGACTCAGTTTCTTTTGGCACAGGTTGCAAGTGGCCTCGCTGTTGTCGCTGACTGTGCCACAAGCTCCTTGCGACGACCTCCCCCTGCTTCAAACTCGTCTCCACCTCCTCTCTGTCTCCCCATCTGAACTTTCGTCCTGTTCTTCTTCTTGCCGAGCGGGCACCCACGTGATATCCATGGACGCATCGTCATCATCAACCGCTTCACTTGTATCTGACAACTCAGCAAAGGAAGCAGCAGCGGGTACAACATCATCATCACACCGTACGTCCATGTGTGTAATGCTTCCTGCTTGATATATATCCCTGTTATCTACATCCTCTGGCAATAATGGTTGCGCATCACTCATTTCTTCAAACGGATGTGTAAATAACTCCTCTGACATACCAAGTGAAGCGGCTGTGGTGCTAGTGTTGGTTGTGGCGGCAGGCGGGTAAGTGGTATCTTGAGAGGTGCCCGAAGCCAAGCTGGAGGAGGATGGTGCGTCAAGGTTCCGAGCGGAAGCTGTAGAAGATTGGGTGTCCTGTGTTAGCCAGTCAACTATGTCCTCAGAACTTTTCAAGTTCAGGGTACGTGGCCTCTGAAAACTGGGCATGATTCTAGGGCAAAAGGGAATCACAGCACCACGACCACGATCGCCCCTGCATGGTGGCCTGCCTCTGCCTGTCATTTTTTTTGGATTAGTGGTACTATGCGTGCAAGCTACTGTGCGACCAGATATGAGTGGCACTGTGCAGTGGCAGAGGTTGGCAGAGTACACGCTGTAGGCCTGACACACCCGCTTGAAGACAACTAACTGCTATTCAATGTATAACAGTGAAAAAAAATAATTTTGTTTTTAAATCAACGCTATTGTCACACCATATATGAGTGGCAAAGTGCACTTGCAGAGTTTGGCAGAGCACACGCTGAAGGCCTGACACCCGCTTTAAGGACACTGGCTGCTATTAGCTTATATTAGCTATTAGCTTTTTTTCTTTTTAAAAGGCACGCTAAAGAGACACCAGATATGAGTGGCAAAGTACACTGGCAGAGGTTGGCAGAGTACACCCTGAAGGCCTGACTCCCAGACGCTTGCCGACAACTAACTGCTATTCAATCTATTACAGTGAAAAAAATGTTTTTTCTTTTTAAATGCAAGCTTAAGCTATTGTGACACCAGATATGAGTGGTGGCACTGGGCAAGTGGGCACAGTATCCACTGTGAGCCTGCCACAGAAGCTGGCAGGCAGGCAACTGCAATTACATTACATAGAAAAAAAAAAAGCAGACTGATGTTCTAGCCCTAAAAAATTGCTTTTTGGGGTGCTGTCCTTACAGCAGAGATCAGATGAGTCCTTCAGGACTTTAGTGGACACTGAATACCCTAGCCTAGCTATCAATTTCCCTATCAAATGAGCAGCAGCTACACTTTCCCTCCTCTATCTAAGAATGCAGCTTCAGAATGAATCTAAAATGGATGCTGTACAGGAGGTGGGAGGGTCTGGAAGGGAGGGTCTGCTGCTAATTTACTGGAATGTGTCTGCTGACCGTGAGGCACAGGGTCAAAGTTTACTCAATGATGACGAATAGGGGGCGGATCGAACCGCGCATGTGTTCGCCCGCCGTGGTGAACGCGCTATGTTCGCCGGGAACTATTCGCCAGCGAACAGTTCGGTACATCACTAAATAGTAATAGAGTGCATGCTCAATACATGTAGTCCTCCAGTATCAAGCATCCTTTGTGAGAGAAAAACGGTTGAATACAAAATTTAAAGGCAAGTATGCTAAAATGTGCCTGGAGGGGGGGAACAGCAAAGAAAGAGGAAGTGATGTCATAGACAGGGCCTTTTATGGGCACCATATCTTTTTTCTGATTGGTTGTTATGTTTCTATGCTGCTGGAGTTTTGAGTAAAGAAAGCTATGCAAATATGAAGCCTCCTGTCATGTGGTAAAATTAAAATAAATGGTGGAACAAGACCCTAAAATAAGGAATGTGCTGCTAAAAACAGGACTGTTGGAGACATGTCAACTTCCCTGAGGAGATCGATCTTTCTCGGGGAAGAACTACCAAGGTGGGCAAATGAAAGGATCATGGACTGACTAGAGGTGGATGACGCATGAAGCTCTAAAGCTGATGGCACTGGAGCCATCAGTTATACTCACCACATTATCAGTGGTGAGTATAACTTGAAAATGTTCAGTGAGTTCATAGTTCTAGCAGTTAAAGGGTCACTCCTCCCCTAAACGACCTTAGCTTTGCTGCAAAGCTTTGTGTGAGTAGAGTATGTGTGCTTGGTGTCGTTTTGCACAAAATTCAGATTTCAATAAAACATTTACACTTTTATAAATGAAACAAATAAAATAAATAAATTACCTGATTTTACCCCTTTGGCTTTCAAGCAGACAACAGGTAATGATGCTTCCTGGTTTCATTAGCTCAATGCAGCATTTGCATCAGGCAAGATTTTGAGTCACATATCTTGCAATAACCACAGTCTTTCAGGATAATCAAGTCCAAGACACATACAGCTCAGTTCCCGTATGTATTCAGTACAAAATAGGTGATATAAATAAAAACAAACAAACAAAAGTCCTAGCTCCTTCTTGAGCACTTCCTAGACATAGCAACACTGTCTATGATTGGGTGGCTTTTCCACTTACCAAAATTTCAAAGACAAATTCCAAAATAAACATTCCTCGGCTTGTCAGCTCTCCTAGCTGGCTTCTCCTGCTATGCAGCAGGCTGATACCTTTCTTTTACCATAGTCGCTGCAAATTGATAACTCTCAGGTGAACATGACTTAGTTAACACCTATAGAACCCCAGGGTAGACTACAGGTTCTGGCCTGGATTTTAACCAGCTAGGGTTATTGGAGCATTGGCCCACCCTCCTCTCCAAATGCTCTGTCGCAGCCACCCTTACCATGTTTTGCAAGTTACCGTCAGTCAATGCATTTGCAAACACAACACATTTCCCAACACAACACATTTCCCTGGGACATTTATAGAAACAAAATAAGCTGCCATTTACTAATGCAGGCCTGATATTCATCACATCAACCACTGCACCACTCTTCATCTCACAACTGGCAATGAGAATTTGATAGCAGCTGTAATTTGCATGGTATCCTCTGGAAGTGAGAATATCCAAATAACATGAAGCAAATCAGTTTTCCCACATGGCATAAACAATGAGCAGGAGTGTATTAAAAGGATACTGTTAAAATGAGAGAGATTAGATAGTTTCAGAACCGGGCTGTGGAGAAACACTTCAAATACCTTGACAAACTACTATCTAATAGACAGAATGGAGGAGTACTACAATCAAGATATGTTAATTTGTCAGTCTGTTTTTGTTGTCATTGGAACATTAGACAATATTTACATCATAGCATCACGTTTAAAAGAATTGGCCAAAGTAAGAAGTCTGTCATCAAGAGACAAGCTGATAATTAGCATCAGTTCTACTAATCTCCTTGTCCAGATCTATATGATAGCTGAAACATTGTGCAGTTATTTATGGCCAACTTTTTTCCGATTAAACTGTGTTCAAAAAACATGCATATTTTTTAGTTCGGTTCTGCCGTCCTCCAGCTTGTGGTGCAATACATGGTACTCTGTCTATTGCAGCATGAAGATCATAAACCTCCAACACAGAGCCGCTAAGTGGTTGCGTCAGAAAATGGCTAAAAATATGACTGAGATTCTTATTGGGTCAATGCTTCTATCAGTGCTACCAAGTATTCTGCTTGCAATCGAAGTAAACTTTCTCGTGAAAACAGAGATCAAAGATAATGTGACCTCCTTCAAATTAATATCTCTCAGTTACTGTTCAGATTGTGGCACGTGGATATATCTTGCATCTTCCTCTGTAGAGTTTGCCATTTTTTTTATTGCAACAATCTCCATCCTCTACTCCCTCTGGAGACACGTAAGGAATATGGAGAAGAATTCCAATATTGCCAGCAACCCACAACTTAATAAGATATTCACTGCTGCTAGAACAGTGACTTTACTCCTAACACTGTCCTTTACACTGTCTTCTTTGTGTCTCAGTTTTAATATTCACACCTTTGTTTGAAAAATATCTATTTATCATATGTGTGATTTTTATAACCATATTTCCATCACTGAATGCAACAGTCTTAATAATGGGAAATCAAAAACTAAAGCAGCCTTTGGTTAAATTATTCAAACAGATTTTTAAGAAAGATAATACTCAGGATTATTACCGTAGTTACTTATATCTTCTAATAAATTTAATAATTGTATCTATTAGTTGAGTATAGGTGGATGAATATTAGCAATTATTCTATTTTCTTACCATTGTAGATTAAATATATATAATTTTGCTATACAAACAACATACTAGTTATACTAATATAGAAACTATGTTTCACAGTACTGATTTCTGCCTTTGCATGCATTTATTAATCATTTGTATAATGTAAACACATGAAAATGATCATCTCTACTTTTTCTATTTACAACATGAAGGTTTACTAATATTAAAAGAAAGTGAGCATTTTACTATGATTTTGCATTGATGGGGGAGATTTGTGCAACCTTGTTTTTAAACTTTGACTAAAGTTTTGGGAGATGAGAACATTCTATATGAAAGTGTCTGTTTAATTCTACCGAGGCCGTGGATAATTCTACACCTTCTTCTCCATACCTCAATTTCATTCTGGAGTGCAAAGTATTATTTAATTGCGATAAACTAATTTTTGAGAAAGTTGGAGCAGAACATTGCGGGAATTATTTGTGTTGTGTATTCCACACTCTGTGCCCCGTAATTTTGGAAGCAATAAAATCAAGAATAAAAATGTCTCCCTCCTATGAGAAGGCATTACAGAGGCACTGGGGGTTTCAGGAGGGTTCCTTAAATTCCTTGGGCAATATGAAGCGTAATAGATGTCAGGAAGAATAGGTGGTAACTTAAGGCAAACTTAACTTGCCAATGGCTTGATAAAGACACGCATCATGTTGAAGTGTTGCCTGTCATTTCGGATGGCTAAATAAAACACTCATTGCATCTAAAATTACCAGTGCTGGAGCTTTTTTTTCTTTAAATTAGGTCAGTTTACATTAAATTAATCATAAATCATTTTCTTTGAATTACATATGGATCCTTGGAGCAGGAATCTTTACTCATGGCACAGGTACTAAAAATCTTGGAGCTTTAGCACCCCTCCTATGTACCTAGTTTTTATAAAGTGACCTAGTTCAAAATATGTACCTAATTGCCAGTCAAAAGAGATATATATATAATTTTATTTTTTTTACATTTATTTTAACATTAGATTCAGGGAAGGTGCGTTTTCATCAATCGTCAGAAACTAATATCATCATTTGTTTCCTAATTTCCTTTTAGTTTTTAATCTTAACATCTTTATCCATTCTCTTAGTTTTATAATACTAAGAACCTTAACTTTATTTGTGCTAATAGTAATGCTTTATCCTTATCAGCAAACCTTTGTTTTTAAAACATATTGTGAGACAAACATTTACAGAGTGCTAAACTGACTATCGACAATTACAATTGGGACTTTAATTATTATCTCAATTATTATTAGGCATAATATAATCAGTTTACCTCAACTTTTATACCATTCATTCAAATTAGACATACAGAACACAAAGATAAGACATAATTTAGGGTATGGGCATATTGTTGATATGCCAGAAAATCTTATAGAATATGATAGACAAAGAGCTTCGGGAGAGATATTGATCTTTAATTGTGTAATATATTCAATGCTCCGGGAAAAAAGAAGCCTATCTCCGATTTAAAATCACAAAATATCAATAATATCAAAAGTATCAATTATCAAATTACTCTGTGCAAGGATATATATCCTACAATGTTATTCATTAAATATCAATACTATTTGCTGGATACATTTTATTCTAATTCAACCATATAGCTCTAAAGAGAGAGAACTTATCTGCCATTCTATAGAACCCTTTTACCAAAAAAAAAGTAACAACCCAAAGACAAAATGAAAAATGAAAGTAAAATTTAAGTATGTTTAGGTGAGTGCAGCCAAACCCTTGTTTTCTCCTATATGTATTTAATTAGGAGTCTAGCCAGCTCCTTGGTTTTGCACCCCTCCCTGTTACAGGTGTACTTTGCCACTCATATCTGGTGTCTCTATAGCGTGCCTTTAAAAAGAAAAAAAGATTTTCCCTGTAAGCTAATAGCAGTCAGTGTCCTTAAAGCGGGTGTCAGGCCTTCAGCGTGTGCTCTGCCAACCTCAGCAAGTGTACTTTGCCACTCATATCTGATGTCTCTATAGCGTGCCTTTACAAAGAAAAAACTTTTTTCACTGTTATAGATTGAATAGCAGTTAGTTGTCTTCAAGCGGGTGTGTCAGGCCTACAGCGTGTACTCTGCCAACCTCTGCCACTGCACAGTGCCACTCATATCTGGTCGCACAGTAGCTTGCACGCATAGTACCACTAATCCAAAAAAAATGACAGGCAGAGGCAGGCCACCATGCAGGGGCGATCGTGGTCGTGGTGCTGTGATTCCCTTTTGCCCTAGAATCATGCCCAGTTTTCAGAGGCCACGTACCCTGAACTTGAAAAGTTCTGAGGACATAGTTGACTGGCTAACACAGGACACCCAATCTTCTACAGCTTCCGCTCGGAACCTTGACGCACCAACCTCCTCCAGCTTGCCTTCGGGCACCTCTCAAGATACCACTTACCCGCCTGCCGCCACAACCAACACTAGCACCACAGCCGCTTCACTTGGTATGTCAGAGGAGTTATTTACACATCCGTTTGAAGAAATGAGTGATGCGCAACCATTATTGCCAGAGGATGTAGATAACAGGGATATTTCTCAAGCAGGCAGCATTACACACATGGACGTACGATGTGATGATGATGTTGTACCCGCTGCTGCTTCCTTTGCTGAGTTGTCAGATACAAGTGAAGCGGTTGATGATGACGATGCGTCCATGGATATCACGTGGGTGCCCGCTCGGCAAGAAGAAGAACAGGACGAAAGTTCAGATGGGGAGACAGAGAGGAGGTGGAGACGAGTTTGAAGCAGGGGGAGGTCGTCGCAAGGAGCTAGTGGCACAGTCAGACAGCATGCATCGGCACCCGGGGTCAGCCCGACAGCACGCCAATCAACGCATGCTGTGTCCACCACCAGAATGCCTTCATTGCAGAGCTCAGCAGCGTGGAATTTTTTTTGTGTGTCTGCCTCTGACAACAGCGATGCCATTTGCAACCTGTGCCAAAAGAAACTGAGTTGTGGGAAGTCCAACACCCACCTAGGTACAACTGCTTTGCGTAGGCACATGATCGCAAATCACAAATGCCTATGGGATCTACACATGAGTACAAGCAGCACGCAAACTCTAAGCCGCCATCCTCCTCCTGGTCGAGCATCTTCAGCCACGTCAACCACTGCTGTCCTCCTTGCCCCCTCTCAACCATCCGCCAATCCGTCTCCCGCCTTGAGCAGTTCCCGCTCATCTGCCCAGTCAGGTGTCTGTCAAGGACATGTTTGAGCGTAAGAAGCCAATGTCACAAAGTCACCCCCTTGCCCAGCGTCTGACAGCTGGCTTGTCCGAACTTTTAGCCCACCAGCTTTTACCATACAAGCTGGTGGAGTCTGAGGCGTTCAAAAAATTTGTAGCTATTGGGACACCGCAGTGGAAGGTACCCAGCCGAAATTTCTTTTCACAAAAGGCAATCCCCAACCTGTACTCGATTGTGCAAAAGGAAGTAATGGCATGTCTGGCACACAGTGTTGGGGCAAGGGTCCATCTGACCACTGATACCTGGTCTGCAAAGCATGGTGAGGGCAGGTATATCACCTACACTGCGCATTGGGTAAACCTGCTGACGGCTGCCAAGCATTGAATGCATGGCTCTGCAGAGGAGTTGGTGACACTGCCACGACTTGCAGGCAGGCCTGCTGCCACCTCCTCTTCTCCTCCTACTCCATCCTCTTCCATAACCTCCTCGGCTGAGTCCTCTTCTGCTGCTGCGTCTTGCTCCACATCAACGGCACCCCCCCAGCTCCCCAGGTACTATTCCACATCCCGGATACGGCAGTGTCACGCCGTCTTGGATTTGACTTACTTAAAAGCAGAGAGTCACACCGGACAAGCACTCCTGTCCACCCTGAACGCAGAGGTGGAAAAGTGGCTGACTCCGCAGCAACTGGATATCGGCAAAGTGGTTTGTGACAACGGAAAAAATTTGTTGGCGGCATTGAAGTTGGGCAAGTTGACACATGTGCCGTGCATGGCACATGTGTGTAATCTGATCGTACAACGCTTTGTGCATAAGTACACAGGTTTACAGGACGTCCTGAAGCATGCCAGGAAGGTGTGTGGCCATTTCAGGCGTTCCTACACAGCCATGGTGCACTTTGCCGATATCCACCGGCGAAACAACATGCCAGTGAGGCGCTTGATTTGCGACAGCCCGACACGTTGGAATTCAACACTCCTAATGTTCGACCGCCTGCTCCTACAAGAAAAAGCCGTTAATGAATATTTGTATGACCGGGGTGCTAGGACAGCCTCTGGGGAGCTGGGAATTTTTTTGCCACGTTACTGGACGCTCATGCGCAATGCCTGTAGGCTCATGCGTCCTTTTGAGGAGGTGACAAACCTAGTCAGTCGCACTAAAGGCACCATCAGTGACATCATACCATTTGTTTTCTTCCTGGAGCGTGCCCTGCAAAGTGTGCTAGATCAAGCCGTAGATGAGCGTGAAGAGGAAGAGGAAGAGTTGTGGTCACCATCACCACCAGAAACAGCCTTATCAGCATCGCTTGCTGGACCTGCGGCAACGCTGGAAGAGGATTGTGAGGAAGAGGAGTCAGAGGAGGAATGTGGCTTTGTGGAGGAGGAGGAAGACCAACCACAACAGGCATCCCAGGGTGCTCGTTGTCACCTATCTGGTACCCGTGGTGTTGTACGTGGCTGGGGGGAAGAACATACCTTCAGTGAGATCACTGAGGACGAGGAACGGGACATGAGTAGCTCGGCATCCAACCTTGTGCAAATGGCGTCTTTCATGCTGTCGTGCCTGTTGAGGGACCCTCGTATAAAAAGGCTGAAGGAGAATGACCTGTACTGGGTGTCCACGCTACTAGACCCCCGGTATAAGCAGAAAATGCCTGAAATGTTACCGAATCACCGCAAGTCGGAAAGGATGCAGCAGTTCCAAAATAAAGTAAAAAGTATACTTTACACAGCGTATAAGGGTGATGTCACAGCACAACGGGAATCTAACAGGGGAAGAGGTGAAAGTAATCCTCCTCCTCCCACGACCACGCCGGCAAGGACAGGACGCTTTACAGACGTGTTTTTGATGGAGGACATGCGGAGCTTTTTAAGTCCTACGCATCGCCACAGCCCTTCGGGGTCCACCCTCAGAGAACGACTCGACCGACAGGTAGCAGACTACCTCGACTACCTAGCAGATATCGACACTCTGAGGAGCGATAAACCCCTTGACTACTGGTTGTGCAGGCTTGACCTGTGGCCTGAGCTATCCCAATTTGCGTTAGCACTTCTGGCCTGCCCCGCTTCAAGTGTCCTGTCAGAAAGGACCCTCAGTGCAGCAGGAGGTATTGTCACTGAGAAGAGAAGTTGCCTAGGTCAAAAAAGTCTAGATTACCTCACCTTTATTTATTTTTTTTTATTTTTTTTTTCAGCTCTAGGTGGTCTAGTTTATTTATTTTTTTCATTCTTTATTTTTGAAGTGCAATTGGTTACAAGTAGTGATGTCGCGAACTGTCCGCAGAACCGTTCGCGAACATTTCGCCGGCGAACAATAGCGTGTTCGCGGCGAAACGAACATACGCAATTTCCGGTCCGCCCCCTATACGTCATCATTGAGTGAACTTTGGCCCGGAACCTCACAGTCAGCAGACACATTCCAGCCAATCAGCAGCAGACCCTCCCTCCCAGGAAGTGTCTGCTGACTGTGAGGTTCCGGGCCAAAGTTCACTCAATGATGACGTATAGGGGGCGGACCGGAAATTGCGTATGTTCGTTTCGCCACGAACACGCTATTGTTCGCTGGCGAAATGTTCGCGAACGGTTCGGCGGACAGTTCGCGACATCACTAGTTACAAGATGTTATCATACGCCACAACAGAGTATTAGAGGATGCATTAAGGTTTGACAGTGGCATGAAAGCTGGCACAATTTTTGGTTATATTGGTTTTAACTAAACATTGACATCGGTCGCATATATTAAGATTAGTCTCGTATATCATTGCTAGGGTAGTTTGTCTGAGGTACCGCGTATCTAGGGTAGTCAGCCTTATAAGTCGGTATCACCACCCTGGCTTGGCAGTGATGTGTGTAGGTGTGTTTTAAATAGAGTGTGGTACCTGCGTGAGTTAGGTCGGTCCGTGCCCGTATGTGCTTTTCGTGTGGGAGTTCCTCTGTCGGGACTTCATCAGGGTTCCCCTTATTTTTACATTGTTGCGGCGCCTAAGATCTTCCAGGGCCGTGAATCGTAGGTTGGTGGCCTCTTGTTGCTGTTTAAGGGCCTGTACCTCCGTCCGGAGTTCCAGTAAGGCCTGGGCCTGTTTGTCGGATGAGGCCTCAAGTGTTCGATACGGTTCACCATGCCAGTTAAGTCAGTTCTTAGTTGGGCCGTGTTGGCTTGCAGTACTTTCTGCAGCTCCCCCAGCATAGTGTGCAGCGTCTCCGTGGTTACCGGGTCGGGTGGCCCTTTTTTTGAGGCAGGCGGTGTTAACGGGGCGAACATGCCACCCGGGTATTCCTCCAGGCCCATGTCGTCTGAGGAGTCTGTGTAGTCAGCGAAGTCCGCGGCCATTTTGGGCCCATGCTCCCTCTGCGCCTGTCGGAATAAATCTCCGATATCTGGTCCAGTTTTCGGTTTGTCTGACTTTTGCTTCTTGGTCTTTCTCCCCATATCTTCTGTGAAGCAGTGGGGTGTCTTTGCTGCGCTTTTTATAGGCGTTATAACGGGTGTTTGGATCGATTTGTACCGGGAGCTCATCTGTGTGCATCTATCACGGTCGCTTGCTTGGCCCCGCCTCTACCTCACCTTTATTAAGATGAATGAAGGGATGGATCCCGAAGGGACTGACAGTGGGCGATACATTCGACTAAAAAAGGCCTGATGAGGGGGACGTAACAGGGATTAAACTAATAAGAATAGTACTACTTAACACACCACTCCTATCTGGTGGCACATTAGATTGCACGCGCAGTGCCCCAAATTTGAAGTAGGACCACCGACTAAGCATCTTTTTCCATCTCCCGGTTCCTAAAATCGATGCCATATACACGTCCCCTGATAGGGGACGTAACAGGGATTAAACTGATAGGAATAGTACTACTTAGCACACCTTATAATAACGCAGAGAGAGGCAATGCAGAGAGAGGAGTCTGAAGAAGAGGAGTCAGAGGAGGAAGGTGGCTTTGAGGAGGTGGAAGACCAAACACAGCAGGCGTCCCAGGGGGCTTGTTGTCACCTTTCGGGGACTCTTGGCGTGGCTGGGTGGAGGAAGAGACCTTCAATGACATCAGTGAGGACAAGGAACGGGACATGGCTAGCTTGGTATCCAACCTTGTGCAAATGGGGAGTTTGCGGTTGTGCAAATGGACTGTTTGCGGTTGTTTGCTGTGCGTTAAACGGGGAGTTTGGTCTGTCACTGTGAAGCGGGCGGAACCCTTACACTACCTGATCGATACAACATCATACCTGATGTTTTAAAGCACGTTATTCCAAACAATTTAGGAATGTTCGGTGATTTATGCCCTTTATGGATTAAAACCAGACTCTGCATCAACTATGTAATTTTCCATGGGAGTTTTGCCATGGATTTCCATCACTATTGTGGCCAGAAAGAGTCCCTGTGGGTTTTAAAATTCGCCTACCTATTGAAGTCTATGGCGGTTCGCCCGGTTCGCCCGTTCGTGAACATTGGCGGAAATTTGCATTCGCCGTTCGCGAACAGAAAATGTTATGTTCGCGACATCTCTACTTGAAGTAGATAAGCTTTCCTGCCCTCTGCAATTCTCTTGATCCATTAATATAGGAGGATGTATCTGTGGGCCAGGAACTAAGCCAAAGAGCCCAGCTAATAGACACAACGAAAGTCATATTTCTGATTAGAATATAATGCAAACTACGTAGGCTTCTTAGCTAAAGACTGTTTCTGGATTAATTACTTATAAATTATCAACAGACAAAGGCAATTATCTCTGATATGCTCCTCCAAATTATCCATACCAATCTTAGATCCTTAGAGATTGAGGTAAGACCTTACAGTAGCAGGACCATGTAAACTACAGGTAGAGAGGAACATTTTGCCAGTCTAAGGACTGCATCGTCTACTTAGGAGCAGAGTCCCAGGTACTAGTGTCTGAAATTCCAATGGATGAAGATGGAGATACTCCCTTGTGTTGAAAACTTCTCTCAGTGTAGAACCATTCCTCCATTAAGGATCTTAAGGGGGACCGGGAACTGGAAAAGATACTCTACACCCTCTGACATCCGAAAAGAAAGGCTTGAGGTAAAAGGACTCTGGAAATCAAATGGTCCACGTGAGCAGATTCTGGAACTACTAAAATAGGCTGAATATCCTCATCTGATGATTCCATATCTCTGAATGTATCCATCTCCAAAGATTCTTCAGAGTATTCATTCTGGGAATTGTCCAGAGGATCCAAGCTGTAACACCTACTATGACGTCTTGAGATACCTCCTGTTTAATATTACATAATACACGGGACATGGGTAGATGGGCCTGTAGTAACTTTCAGACAGTCTGTGCAGAGACTTTACTTTTACAAGGCTCTCTTATCATATGCCTCACAAACAGTTCTTTAGTGTGACTTCCCTTTTATTATCCGGATTATTTTCTTCCCGTAGAGCTATCATCATAGGGAATTCCAATTATTAATAGGCACTCTTTTGTTTAGTAATGACAGAACAAATAGAATGGCTTACCTATGTCTCTTAGAGTGTGGCCTTTTTTTCCAGCAGCAGAGGGATCTCTGGCCTCTGCTAAACAGGTAGAGAATGATAGATACATAAAAATATGTAATATACCTTCAATAAAGAAAAACTTACCAAGAAGGAGAATTCAAATTAAGATAAAAACTGCACACAAATCTACTTACTTAATATAGTAAAAAAAACAAAAAACTATAAGAAAACATTGTGTATAAAAGGGGAAGCCAATATGACCCTGCAATAACTGCAACTGGACTTATATTTTAGAATATGCACAAGCAAATCAGATATCTGTGCATGCACGGAAACTGCATGGCGTGACAATTAGACTAGCCCCTGCGTATTCGCAGAGGAAAAATCCTGAATGGGCCCAAAAGAATGGAAACTTAGGGACTTATAATAAAACAGGTTGATGAAGGGTAGAAGGGGTTATATCCATATATTTGCTCTGTATGTGCCTGCCCAGCCTGCTACCCCTTGGTCACTGCAGAAAATAGGATGATGGCAAAATCTTGCTACCCCTAGGGTCACAGCAAGTAAATCCATGGGAAAGTACAAGATAGTGAGTTGTACTTTAACCCTTTCAGTGAAGGAATGCTAGTCCATCTTACATTAACTCCTTCATGGATGAAATGTTAGTTAATCTCATAGAATTCTTGCAATCCACGTGGTCTGTATGTGCATGTCCGGCCTGCTACCCCTTGTTCACTGCAGGAAATATGATGATGGCATAATCTTGCTACCTCTAGGTTCACAGCACCTAAATCCATGGGAAATTACAGGATAACAGAGTTGTACTTTAACCCTTTCAGCGATGGAATGCTAGTCTGTCTCACATTAACTCTTTCAGTGATGGAATGTTAGTCAATGTCATATTAATCCTTGCAATCCATGTGCTCTGTATGTGCATGTCCGGCCTGCTACCCCTTGGTCACTGCAGGAGACAGGATGATGGCATAATCTTGCTACCCCTAGGGTCAACACAAGTAACTCCATATGCTCTGTATGTGCATGCCCAACCTGCTACCCCTTGGTCACTGCAGGAATTATGGTGATGGCATGATCTTGCTACCCCTAGGGTCACAGCAAGTTAGAACCCCCGGTCACTAAAGGGGTTTCTCCAGGGGGTTATCTTTGCACAGGGCCACGTACTGAAGACTTCCCAAGGGAGAGAGGCTGAACTCCTTTGACGCAGAAGATAACAACCCTCAGGTAAGCCAAAAAGGAAAATCTCTAGTCTTAGAATGACTAAGTCTGTCCTAGGGATAGGACAGGAACAAAAAGACTGAGGGTGGGAGGGGTAGGAGGGGTTACTTATACCTTCTGTTTTAATTAGGTTCCTGTCTGGTTAGGGATAGGGAGGGGCTACCCATTGTTGTGCTGCCATGGATATGGCCAGGAAATATATATTGGCACTGTTCCCCTTGATTGATTTAAAGCGAAGAGTTACCCACTATTTTAACTCTTATTGACTCTGGAGTATGTTATCAGATGATTTGTATTCCACACATTAATCACAACCAATTATAAAAATATAATTTATTGTGACACATAATTAATAATATTAATACGCAGCATATGTGACAATATCAATTAATATTTATTATTTAGGTATAACATAAGTATACAATATGATTGCAGCAGTTATGACACAATTACAGATAGCTCAATAGCAACATATTGTAAGAAATTGATATGCCAAACTGCAATATTGTATCTAACTTTCTGTGTATGTGACTGGTTTCACAAGTTGGGGTCATTTACATGATAAAAGTGTGATAAGGATCAAAGCTTTCAATTGTATCTACAACATCCAGCTACAACAAAAGCTTACATCCCTCCAGTATTCCATGTATGTTATTAGAAGACCAAAGTAATTAACATCTAGGTGTAACCATGGAATTGTGTGTGTTTTCCCAAGCTGTCTAACCTACCCAGAAACCAACCCTAACTTCTTTCAGAACGTTACAGTATAGCTGGAGGGAAGAGATCAAAAGACTTGTGTAAAGACAGAACTCTCTGGAGAAAGAGGGCGGGATAAACCACTTTTGGGAGGGAAAAGGAATTCTGGGACTTGTAGTTTATTACTCCAAGAATCAGGCTTTAAAAGGACAACATCCAAGGAAGGCTCTCTCTTCTCTCTTTGTCTCTTTGGAGAGGACAGCACAGCAAGCAGGGCCATGGTGAACTGATAGTCTGTCCCAGATTATCCAAGATGAAGGCGCAAGGGGAAGACCTCCATTGAAATGTTTAAGTATTGCCCTTTTATTATGTATCTTTTGGTTTTGGACTGACTATGGTTATAATGTGTAATGTGTATATCTTTTTAAAATCTAACAGTATCCTTAAATTAATATTAACAATACATTTTATTATACACTTGTGTTTGTGTCTTATTTGTCACACATTCCCTAAAAGAATATCCTTGTAAGAGGGTCATAATTTCTTACATAATTGGCGAGCCTAGGTAGGAGGGATTTAGTGTGATTTATAAGCATATTCATAAGTGTATAGATTGTAAATTGACTTTTGGATACTGTTCAGATATTGTGTATAGACATTTCAGTGAATTGTGCGTTGTCAATGATGGAGAATTTATTGAAAAAGATTGCTAAGGTGTCTAATCCAGAAGCAATAATTAAATGTATGGATGGTGCATTAGATCCGTGGCTTAATGCTCAGGATTATGTGGCCAGGGCAATTATTGAAAAGAAATTGTCCAAATCTAATGGTAAAATTGCTTTGATTTATGCTGCCCGTTGGATTGCGGAGAAGTATAAATCTTTAAATAGGCAGAAAGAGAAATTAGAGGCAGATGTTTTAAATTTAAAGAATGATGTGGAAGCATTTAAACTGACTGCGCAAAATGCTGCTGCTTTGTGTGTAGGTAATCAGCAAATGCGTCTGGAAAATGAGGAATTGCGCAGTAGTAATGTGCAGCTTGTAGAAAGGCTGAAGGATGCAGAGGGTGCTATTAGAATCCTTGCTTCCAGTAGCCAGAAAGAGGCTGATCATTCTGCCTGCCTTGAATATATTGATGATTTAAAACATAAACTTAATAATAATGAAAGAGATTTTGAGTGCAGTATTCCTGCAAAAATGGCACCTGTCTCTACAGAGCACATGGTGGATGCACAGGGACTTGTACTACAGGAAACTAATGTGACCCATTCCTTAAAACGTACAGAGGTTATTGCACTGAGCAAAGAACTGGGATGTATAAGCTTGGATGATGATCCAGTAGATGTAATGATAAAAATTGATCAATTTGAAAAAATCCACAGAAACTTAAATGAATTGGATATTTTTGATGTGATAATTGCTAGTACAGACCAGTCACTAAGAGCAAGTCTGCCACATGAGATATTTATAGAACCTAGAACCAAGCAACTACTTATTAAAGAGTTATTAAACGTTCTTGGTCTAGAGGAAATAAATCATCATTTTGCTTTTGGTAATTGTGCTCAGAAGAGAGGGGAGTCTGTTCAAGGGTTTGTAAATAGATTATTTGTGTTTTTCAAACTGACTGTTCCACCTGGAGCACATGCTGATCAGAATGAATATGCATATAAGAAAGCATTACTTAACAGGACACTGCCAGATATTCGAGAGTTAATTGGTTTAACTGTGTCCCCACAGGACACCTTTGTAAATATACTGAATTGTTTAAAAAGGGCTGAAGCAATTCTACTAAATCAAGAAAAAGTAAATAAAAGACAAGTGTCATTGTTACACCGTCCCCAACCTCACAGATATATCAATCAGAGAAAGTCCCCACATATAAAAACCATTAAATGCTTTAGGTGTGGTAGGATGGGACATATTGAAAAATTCTGTAAATCCGATGTGCATATTCATCATGAAAGGCCCATGTGTGATAGATGGACTCAGGGAAATACAAATAATCAAATTAATACTAGATGGAGATCACAGAGAAGAGATAACAACAGTAAACCCCCCACAGACCCTTGGGTTCCCTACAATGTGCTTAAAGCACACAATAGACAATTAAAGGCAGAAAATCTTGCTCTAACATGTGAACGAAATGAGTTCCTTGTAAAACTGGATTGTCTCAAGGCACAATTAAGTACATTGGAGGAGATGGTTAACATAAAGAATCTGATAAGAGATACAGTCTCTCTTGAATGACCTATTCTAGTTGTGTGTTATTAACTTTCTCTTAAAGTTTGTTTTTTAGAAAAATATGAAGATGAGGCCAATTGTGAAGGAAGAAAAATATAGACCTGTGAGAAGACCAATCATATAACATGTTTATTTCTTTCAGGAAAAATACAGTTCCAGTTTATAGAGGACCTTAATATGTATTTTTATATATTTTTTCATATTAAGGATAAGCCTCTAAACTCATTCATTACAGTCAGGTGGTCCAAATTCCAAATTATTTTTGTTTTTATTAGTTTAGCACGCCTGCACTGCCAGCTATGTTTTATTTTTGTATTTTCATGCTGGATTACTAATTTTATATATCTCTAGATCAGGTGAATTGTTGCCAAGGTGAGGCTTATACGTTGATCACACTGGAGAGATGTGATAGTGTAACTGTCTGTTGGTTCACAACAGTAAATATTTTTGTTTTTGTCTTTTTTCATTTGGTTACCAACAAAAATAGCCTCAAGCTGATTTTTGATTTTTTATCTTTGAAAGGCAACAGACTATTGTCAGTTTTCTTTAGATTGCACGCTGCCAAACTTTGTATACAGTTCAATGACTTACGGTGATGGTAGCATTCAATCTACTTTTTTCTCTCTCTCCATTTCCTTTGATTTTGTTGTTTTATTATGCTTTTTAATTGTATTTTCAACTCTAAAGGGTATATGGTAGATTGCCTTGAGTCAAGGTGGGGTGAACAATGGAATGATAGTGGTTATGCTTTGTTTGTTTGTTTTTTTGTTTGTTTTTGTTTAATTTATACTCTCAAGGTGGGGTATAGAATATGGGCAAGTTAGACAATTTTGTGTATTTTGTATTGTCTTGGGTCAAAGTGGGGTGAGTGACAATATATGATTTTGCATTGTCTATTTGCTCTATTTGGTTATCCACAAAGGGTTAAATATTTGTTTTAGTAAGGTTATAGTAAATAATGTTATACTGTTATGAGGATGTATTACTTAGTACACATTAATACTCGTGGCATTTTACTCACATTTATGTTTACAATGTTTTAGATAACCACTTGTGAATCCAGACCGTAATACTGAGACAAGGATGATAATCAAACCACTAGTGATTTGCATAACGTAACACTGCGCACTTTCTGTGCTAATTATCTTTTAATTTCCGGAAGCCAAGGGCCTAATGACAAAATATTAAACGTCCTCAAAGGCTCAAACACAAACCCACTCCAGCAATACAACTTTCAATAAACGTGCACAAACACCTTCACTCAGATCCCCACTCCAAACAATAAACTGTTTCTCCCTTGTGTGGTCTCTTTAATATACTGTGTAAGTAAACAGCAAATTAACTGCTGTTGGTGTGAAAATACACCTGGAGTCATGGTGGACAGAGGTCAGAGGCCTAATAGCCCAAAGTAAGCAGGGCCAGGATTAAAGGAACAGTGTGGTGGAAGCAGTGCTGGTGGCACAGGTAACTGAGCGTGATGGGAGTGAAATCTAATGGTTGCAGTGATGCTGAGCCTATGAGGGTAATGGAAGGTTAAGAATATGGCTGAAGGAGTACAAATTATTGGTAAAATATGATAACTGTGAGTGCCTCAATGATTCGGCTAAATTATGCCTCGCAGTACCCTAAATTATAAATATATGTGGTTGTCAAGTCATTTGTGTCTCAGTAAAACACAATCATTTAAAAAAAACACATAATACAAATACTGTATTTCTTTGAGAGGGCTCGTTTTCTTTTTGAGTCATTCGCCCTCTAGGTGGGGACTGTAAGAAATTGATATGCCAAACTGCAATATTGTATCTAACTTTCTGTGTATGTGACTGGTTTCACAAGTTGGGGTCATTTACATGATAAAAGTGTGATAAGGATCAAAGCTTTCAATTGTATCTACAACATCCAGCTACAACAAAAGCTTACATCCCTCCAGTATTCCATGTATGTTATTAGAAGACCAAAGTAATTAACATCTAGGTGTAACCATGGAATTGTGTGTGTTTTCCCAAGCTGTCTAACCTACCCAGAAACCAACCCTAACTTCTTTCAGAACGTTACAGTATAGCTGGAGGGAAGAGATCAAAAGACTTGTGTAAAGACAGAACTCTCTGGAGAAAGAGGGCGGGATAAACCACTTTTGGGAGGGAAAAGGAATTCTGGGACTTGTAGTTTATTACTCCAAGAATCAGGCTTTAAAAGGACAACATCCAAGGAAGGCTCTCTCTTCTCTCTTTGTCTCTTTGGAGAGGACAGCACAGCAAGCAGGGCCATGGTGAACTGATAGTCTGTCCCAGATTATCCAAGATGAAGGCGCAAGGGGAAGACCTCCATTGAAATGTTTAAGTATTGCCCTTTTATTATGTATCTTTTGGTTTTGGACTGACTATGGTTATAATGTGTAATGTGTATATCTTTTTAAAATCTAACAGTATCCTTAAATTAATATTAACAATACATTTTATTATACACTTGTGTTTGTGTCTTATTTGTCACACATTCCCTAAAAGAATATCCTTGTAAGAGGGTCATAATTTCTTACAATATGTTAATTTAACTTCTAAAGGAGTTACATGCAGAATTACAAATAATTCCTCCAGAATGTAATCAACTGTTATATCCACATCAATGCAATTTTAGCAAGATTATAGGAATCCTTAACACAGAACACAGAAAACAGAACACAGAACATGCAGCACAGCTTAAAGTCGTAAAAACCTTTGCTGTCAGTTTGAATCACACTGAGTTAACTCACTCACTGCTGGCTACAATTCTCACAGGATAAACACCTTTAATATTGCAACTAATAAGATACAATATTTCTCCAGCAAATAAGTTAATTTAACTATTTTTATCCACTCAGTAAGTCAAAAGAATAATGTTACCAGATTTTTACACTGCAGATGATTAACTTTTCTGATTAAAGATTAACTATCCCTAAATTCAGATAGGTCAATATCTCTGGATAAGAGCTTGATATGCTAAACTTGGCAAATTACCAGTAAATATATTGTTAATTTATTCCACCTGCAGGAATGGAATGTGAAACCAAATATTTCATTAGCTAATTGTGATTTCAAAGGTTTGAAATCTGACCAGCTTTATCCAGGTATATTTCTGCATTTAGTGAAAATGTATTAATTTAAATTAAATGAAACCAGCATATTTACCAGCTTTCTTGGTAGGAATTCTTTAGGCTTGGACATATATTCCATGAATGGTGGTGTTAGTATGAGTATGTTTAAATGTAGATTGTACATTTTAGAAAGTTCTAATAAATAAATGATTTTAATTAAGACTTAGTTGGAAAAGACAGAGTGTTAGAATAAGTTTTCTAAGTCTCAGAGTCTAGTTGGAAACGACAGAGTTAGATGAGTGCAGCTTTTGGTTAATGGTCATTGATCTCTTGTCTCTGGTTATCCTCAATTGTTAATGAAAAGCGTATCTTAACCTTCTTTACATCACTAATTTAAAGCGACCAGGAACCAGGTGGGTGTATCTTCTTCTATTGATTGTCATGTAGATTTTGATCAATAGGTGGCATTATAATACCACAAGAAATTCTCATTACAAATTCCAACTACCACTTTGTATAAGGGATTAATCGAATTTCATAATGCTTTGACATCACAAGTCTTATCTTTTACGGGTAGCCTTTATCAAATAGTCGTAAGTCTTCAAATGGATTTCTCAGACATAGAGACTACGTTTTAGGCCATAAAGTATGAGTTTGACGCATCTGGCATTCGTTTCAACTTTGTCTTACAATGTATCCTTGTAGCATCCATTAAACTAAAAAAAAAAAAAAATAATTACTTAGGTAAATCTCTCTCTGCTAATCATGTGTCTGTTTTTTTTTAGTTACACTGTCTCATTATGTGAAACTGTGTTTATCAGTAATGTGACAGCGTGAGATACATACATGTCTTTTACACACATTGAGCTAATATTAGTTCAATAATAATGACATTTATTCATTGGGATTCTATCTATGAATATTCAATATTATTAACATAGGTGCTATTTGTATATGATTAAACATAATTCTGGTTAGTATATATGAATATGTATGTTTATGTTGTGTGTGAGTGTGTGAGTGACTGTCTGTGTGTCTGTGAGTGACTGTGTGTGAGTGTATGTGTGTCTGTGTGTCTGTGAGTGACTGTGTGTCTGTGTGTCTGTGAGTGACTGTCTGTGAGTGACTGTGTGTCTGTGAGTCTGTGAGTGACTGTCTGTGTGTCTGAGTGACTGTCTGTGTGTCTGAGTGACTGTCTGTGTGTCTGTGAGTGACTGTCTGTGTGTGCGTGAGTGAGTGTATGTGTGTCTTTGAGTGACTGTCTGTGAGTGAGTGTATGTGTGTATGTCTGTGAGTGATTGTATGAGTGTTGCATGTGGGTGTATGAGTGTGTGTTTGTGAGTGTCTGTCAAATCAGTGAGAGTATCTTTGTCAATGAGTCTGTGTGTGACTATCAGTGTGTCTGTCAATGAGTGTCAGTATGTGTGTGTCAATGAATGAGTGTGTGTCAGATCAGTGAGTCTGTGTGTTTGTCAATGAGGGTGTGTGACTGTCAGTGTGTATACACCACTGAGTGTAGCATGGCGGAGCGCATTACAGGAGCTTCTGTTTCCTGTACCCGGCCAGACTGACCGGAGGTGCTCACTTAGAGAGCACTCCCTGTCAGTCCGGCCAGGTACAGAAAATTGAAGCTCCTGTAGGGGATATCCTCCACTTGGCAACGCTACAAGAGAGGTAGGAGGCACACCAGGAAGGGTAGTGAGACCACGAAGGGGGTGCGGGGTGCACCAAGGGACAGGGAGGGGAGAGAAACACCAAGGGACAGGGAAAAGAGGGCAGAGGTTTGAAGAACACTAAGGGACAGGGAAGGGAGGGGACCAATAATGGACGGGGAGAGGAGCTGGTTAAGAGGCACATAGGTGAAGATGTTATTTTGTGGGAGGGGGGCGGAAAAATACATCTTCGCCTATGTACCCAAAAATCCTTGCACCGGACCTGACTACAATCAAGATATGTTCATTTGTCAATCTGTTTTTACTGTCATTGGAATATTGGACAATATCTTCATCATAGCATCACTTTTAAAAGAATTGGCCAAAGTAAGAAGCCTGTCATCAGGAGACAAACTGATTATTAGCCTCAGTTCTACTAATCTCCTTATCCAGATCTTTATGATAGCTGTAATATTGTGCAGTATTTTTTGGCCAACTTTATTTTTATTAAACTATGTTCAAAAAACATGTATATTTTTTAATTTAGTTCTGCTGTCCTCCATCTTGTTGTGCAATACATGGTACTCTGTCTATTGCAGCATGAAGATCACAAACCTCCAACACAGAGCCGCCAAGTGGTTGTGTCAGAAAATGGCTAAAAATATGACTGAGATTCTTATTGGGTCAATGCTTCTATCAGTGCTACCAAGAATTCTGTTTGCAGCCGATATAAACATTCTTGTGAAAACAGAGATCAAAGATAATGTGACCTCCTTCAAAATCACAACTCTCAGTTACTGGTCATATTGTAGCGCGTGGATATATCTTGCATTTACCTCAGTAGCATTTGCAATTTTTTTTATTGCAACAATCTCCATCCTCTACTCCCTCTGGAGACACGTGAGAAATATGGAGAAGAACATACAGTTTAATAAGATATTCACTGCAGTGTCCCCCTACCTTAACCCAGCAATGTAAAACATTGCAGTTTCTACTAGACAGCCACTAGAGGCATTTCATGCATTTTCACAGATTTTAACTCAGCCAAACGACGCTAGACATCCTCATACTTTGCAGCATTGATTCAAAGCATTGATTCAAAACGTTCCTTTGGGGAAGGTCTAATGCGTGCTCGTTAGGTCTCCACCATTGCCGATTCAGGAAGACGCAGAAACAGTGCCAGTATTGAAGAAAACATGTAAGTGTTTAAAGGGTTTTTCACCCTTTACTTTGTAAGGGGGACCCAGACAATAACATTAGTGAATAGGGACACAAAAACATAGAGAATACAGAATAACGTAAAGAATACAGTTATTGCGTTTCCCTCATGCTATAGTGTTCCTTTAGCTACAGCGGACTGTATTAACACTTGTACATACTGGTAATGATAGTAGCTGCAATTTGAATGGTATCATTTGTCAGTGCGTATATCCAAATAACATGAAACATATCAGTTTTCCCATATGACATAAACAATGAGCAGGGGTGTATTAAAAGGATGTGTTTAAAGTGAGAGAGATCAGATTGTTTCAGAACCAGGTTGTGGAGAAACACTTCAAATACCTTAACAACTGACAATTTAATAGGCAGAATGGAGGAGTTATACAATCAAGTTCTGTTAATTTGTCAATCTGTTTTTACTGTCATTGGAATATTGGACAATATCTACATCATAGCATCACTTTTAAAAGAATTGGCCAAAGTAAGAAGCCTGTCATCAGGAGACAAGTTGATAATTAGCATCAGTTCTACTAATCTTCTTGCCCAGATCTATATGATAGCTGAAAAATTGTTCATTGTTTTATGGCCAACTTTATTTTTATTAAACTATGTTCAAAAATCAAGCATATTTTTTAGTTCGGTTCTGCCGTCCTCCATCTTGTTGTGCAATACATGGTACTCTGTCTATTGCAGCATGAAGATCACAAACCTCCAACACAGAGCTGCTAAGAGGTTGCGTCAGAAAATGGCTAAAAATATGACTGAGATTCTTATTGGGTCAATGCTTCTATCAGTGCTACCAAGTATTCTGTTTGCAGCCAATTTTGACATTCTTGTGAAAACACAGATCAAAGATAATGTGACCTCCTTCAAATTCATAACTTTCAGTTACTGGACATATTGTAGCGCGTGGATATATCTTGCATTTACCTCAGTAGCATTTGCAATTTTTTTTATTGCAACAATCTCCATCCTCTACTCCCTCTGGAGACACGTAAGAAATATGGAGAAGAACATACAGTTTAATAAGATATTCACTGCAGCTAGAACAGTAACTTCACTCCTAATACTATGCACTGCCTTCTTTGTGTCTCAGTCTATATTATTCTCACCTTTAATGAGTGCAGAAAATCCCTCTATCATATATGTGATGTTTATCTATATCTTTCCATTACTGAATGCAGCAGTTTTAATAATGGGAAATCCAAAACTGAAGCAGCCTGTGGTTGAGTTATTCAAAAAGATTTTTAAGAAAGATGATAATATTTAAGAATTTTAGTTACTTATGTCTTCTAATTATGATTATTTTAGTTATTCCGTTAGTTAATAATTGTATCTATTAGTTGAGTATAGGTGGATGAATATTAGCAATTATTCTATTTTCTTACCATTGTAGATTAAATATATATAATTTTGCTATACAAACAAGAACATACTAGTTATACTAATATAGAAACTATGTTTCACAGTACTGATTTCTGCCTTTGCATGCATTTAGTAATCATTTGTATAATGTAAACACATGAAAATGATCATCTCTACTTTTTCTATTTACAAAATGAAGGTTTACTAATATTAAAAGAAAGTGAGCATTTTTTACTATGATTTTGCATTGATGGGGGAGATTTTTGTAACCTGGTTTTGAAACTGACATTCAATCTTAGACTAAAGATTTGGGAGATGAGAACATTCTATATGAAAGTGTCTGTTTGATTCTACCGAGGCCGTGGATGATTCTACACCTCCTTTTCCACACCTCAATTCCATTCAGGAGTGCGAAGTATTATTTCATTGATATAAACTAATTTTTGAGAAAGTTGGAGAAGAGTATTTGTGTTTTATTCCACACCCATATTATTGGAAGCAATACAATCTAGAATAAAATATTCTCCCTCCATACATTAATGTGTTCTGGCCTATTTTATGACTTTGTAAGTTCTATTACAAACTCATACTTGTACTATTACTCATACTCTCACTATTACTCATACTCTCACATTCTATGTGTGCTGAAAAACCTGGCCCTTTTGAACAGAGTTCTTGCCTATAAGTAGGCATTACAGAGGTACTGGGGGTCTCAGGAGGGTTCCTTTAATGCCTTGGCATAATATGGAGTGTAGAAAAAATACAGCCTATGTGATAAAATGTACGTTTCACGACTAGTTGTAGTTGTGGAGCGCTAAGCAAAATAAACACTTACCCCTAAGGGGTAAAGCCTGAAATGTTTGAGTTTTAGGGGCAGGGCTAAATTTTTTTTAATACTGCTTGCAAACGTTATCCCATATATGTGTCCAAATCTTAATCTGACAGCAATTACAGTGATTACATTTATACAAACTACTGAAAACGGCATGGTGTGACCATTAGACTAGCCCCTGCGTATTCACGGGGATTAAACGCAGAGGAAAAATCCTGAATGGGCCCAAAAGAATGGAAACTTAGGGACTTATAATAAAACAGGTCGATGAAGGGTAGAAGGGGTTATATCCATATATTTGCTCTGTATGTGCCTGCCCAGCCTGCTACCCCTTGGTCACTGCAGAAAATAGGATGATGGAAAAATCTTGCTACCCCTAGGGTCACAGCAAGTAAATCCATGGGAAGGTACAAGATAGTGAGTTGTACTTTAACCCTTTCAGTGAAGGAATGCTAGTCTGTCTCACATTAACTCTTTCAGTGATGGAATGTTAGTCAATGTCATATTAATCCTTGCAATCCACGTGCTCTGTATGTGCATGCCCAACCTGCTACCCCTTGGTCACTGCAGGAATTATGGTGATGGCATGATCTTGCTACCCCTAGGGTCACAGCAAGTTAGAACCCCCGGTCACTAAAGGGGTTTCTCCATGGGGTTACCTTTTTTTTTTTGTATTTAATATTTTTGCAGTGCATAGTTAAACAAACACGCTTGTATTGCCACAACAGCAGATGCAAGCAAAAATAAGTACATATTTTAAACATTTTGTGGCATGCAGTATCAGCACATTTTTTGGTTTGAAAGTCTCGGGTATATACTGTCGATACATTAGCTTGCTAGTTGGCTATTAGTTATTGCATTTAAGAGATAGGTAGCATAGGTGGCAACAAGCCTAAAAGAAAATAAAACAAAACAAATTAACCCCTTAACACCGCAGCCAAATGTACAAGTTGTGAACAGAACAAAACGTAAACAAAACCTGGCATTTACGCTATATGTCTGTCCAACCGTAATTCACCTCTTTCATATTAAATGCACCCCCCCTTATTATATATCATTTTATTCAGGGGAAACAGGGCTTTCATTTAACATCAAATATTTAGGTATTGAACATAATTTAATATAAAAAATTTATAAAAAAATGGGAGAAAAAAAGATTTTTTTTATTTTTTTTTGTTCTATGTGACATTTTAACTGTGAATGTCATAATACTGTTTGCTTTTACTGCAATACAATACACATATTTGTATTCAGCGATGTCTCACGTGTAAAACAGTACCCCCTATGTACAGGTTTTATGGTGTTTTGGGAAGTTACAGGGTCAAATATAGCACGTTATATTTGAAATTGAAATTCGCCAGATTGGTTACGTTGCCTTTGAGACTGTATAGTAGCCCAGGAATTAAATTTACACCCATAATGGCATACCATTTGCAATAGTAGACAACCCAAGGTATTGCAAATGGGGTATGTCCAGTCTTTTTTAGTAGCCATTTGGTCACAAACACTGGCCAAAGTTAGCGTTAGTATTTGTTTGTGTGTGAAAAATGCAAAAAACGCCAATTTTGGCCAGTGTTTGTGACTAAGTGGCTACTAAAAAAGTCTGGACAAACCCCATTTGCAATACCTTGGGTTGTCTACTATTGCAAATGGTATGCCATCATAGGGGTAATTTTCATTCTTGGGCTACCATAGGGTCACAAAGGCAACGTAAGCAATCTGGCGAATTTTAATGTGAAAAAAATGAAACACAAGCCTTATATTTGACGCTGTAACTTTTGAAAACACCATAAAACCTGTACATGTGGGGTACTGTTGTACTCGGGAGACTTCGCTCAACACAAATATTTGTATTTCAAAACAGTAAAAAGTATTGCAGCAATAATATCGTCCGTGTAAGTGCTGTTTGTGCGTGAAAAATGCAGAAAACGTCACTTTTACTGGCGATATCATCGTTGTAATACATTTTACTGTTTTGAAACACTAATATCTGTGTTCAGCAAAGTCTCCCGAGTAAAACAGTACCCCCCATGTACAGGTTTTATGGTGTCTTGGAAAGTTATAGGGTTAAATATAGTGCTAGCAAATTAAATTCCCTATACTTTCGGCATGGGTTGTCAGGCAGGTCCCGCTAATTGTAATTAATTAGGATACCTAATTATGTAAAATTATTACATAAATATATGTGTAGAATTAATATATGTATATATATACATATGTGTATATATACGTATATATATATATAATTTTTTTTTAATATTTTTATTTATATATAGGTATATATATAGTGATATATACGTATATATTTATGTATATAGATATATATATATTATGATATATATATTATTTTGTTCTAGGTGTATTTTGATATAAATATATATTAATATCACAATACAGTTAGAACGAAATAACACATCTATATATTTTGTAATTATTTATTTTTAAATATTTTTTTAATTTTATTTTTTTACGTATTTACATATATTTTTTTATATTATATATAAATATATATATAACAATAATTATATATATATTTAATCAGTATCAGTCTACGTGTAATTTGATATTAATATATATATATATATATATTTATTAATATTTAAATACACGTCGTGTATGTGTAAATGTGTGTGTGTGTGTGTGTGTGTGTGTGTGTGTGTATGTGTATATATATATACTTAGATCATATATATATAATATATATGATCTAAGTATATTTTATTTGTAACTGTAATTTTTTTAATTTATTTTTTGAACTAATATTTTATTTTTTTTACAGGACAGGGGTCAGAGACAGTGTCAGCCAGTGATTTCACATCACTGGCTGACACACAGGATCAGTGATCACAGTGACTGCCTGTCACTGTGATCACCTCCTGCAGATTGGGTAATTGACCACAGGGGGGAGTGCCTGGGTGGTACAAGCACTCCCCCCTTCCAATCTGCAGGGGGATCACTGTGCCAGTTACATGTGTCAGCCAATAGGCTGACACATGTAACACTGATCGCAGTGACAGGCTGTCACTGCGATCAGAGTGCTTTGAGATCGCAGTGACAGCCTGTCACTGCGATCAGACTTCGCAGATCGCGGTCACTGACCCCAGGGGGACTGCCTGGGGGGCCAGGTAAGTCCCCCGACCGCGATCTGCAGAAGGGGAAAGCCGCCGGCCGCATGTGTCAGCCGATTTGAAATCGGCTGACACATGCTTAATACTGGTCGCAGTGACAGCCTGTCACTGCGATCAGAGACTGCAGATCGCGGTCACCGGCCACAGGGGGGGTTGCCTGGGGGGCCAGGCATCCCCCCCGACCGCGATCTGCAGCGGGCGATTAGCGCCGGCCACGTGGGCGGCCATTATGGCGAGGACGTAATATTACGCCCGCCGGCGTTTAGAGCCGGTTCCTGCAGGACGTAATAATACGTCCTCCGGACTTAAGGGGTTAAAACATATACGCTGTTATACGCTTTGATACGCTTTGATACCGCTGGGTTAGCAGTCTTGAGTCAGAGTCCCTGTCCGGTGACTGATCTCGGCCTGCAGCCATCTCCCAGAGTCATGAGGCTAGCCGATTCCCTGGTTGGGCACCTGTTTTACATACGTGCAATGTCCCCTGCAGCAAGCCACGCTGTTGGTTGAGAGCGAGGTACTCCCCAGGCCCCAGGCCTGTTCCAGAGCCTGCACCTTGTTGCCACTAACTTGGGTCTTCTTTGAGTCCAAGTTGTTCCCAGCCGGGAAGTTACAGGGAGCTGTACCACGTTGTCTTCGGCTCGTTGTTCTCTCCTGCATGTGTGGTGTGAAAACTTTTTTGCTTTGTAAAAGCACGCTACAGAGACACCAGATATGAGTGGCAACTGTCAAAGTACACTGGCAGGGGTCTGCAGGGCACACGCTGAAGGAAGGCCTTACACACCTGCTTTAAGGACACTGACTGCTATGAGCTTACACTGGAAAACTTTTTTGCGTTCTAAAAGCATGCTATAGAGACACCAGATATGAGTGGCAACTGTCAAAGTACACTGGCAGGGGTCTGCAGGGCACACGCTGAAGGCCTGAAACACCCACTTTAAGGACACTGACTGCTATTAGCTTACACTGGAAAACTTTTTTGCTTTGTAAAAGCACGCTACAGAGACACCAGATATGAGTGGCAACTGTCAAAGTACACTGGCAGGGGTCTGCAGGGCACACACTGAAGGCCTCAAACACCCGCTTTAAGGACACTGACTGCTATTAGCTTACACTGGAAAACTTTTTTGCTTTGTAAAAGCATGCTACAGAGACACCAGATATGAGTGGCAACTGTCAAAGTGCACTGGCAGGGGTCTGCAGGGCACACGCTGAAGGAAGGCCTGAAACACCCGCTTTAAGGACACTGACTGCTATTAGCTTACACTGTAAAACTTTTTTTGTTTGTAAAAGCACGCTACAGAGACACAGATATGAGTGGCAACTGTCAAAGTACACTGGCAGGGGTCTGCAGGGCACACGCTGAAGGCCTGAAACACCCACTTTAAGGACACTGACTGCTATTAGCTTACACTGGAAAACTTTTTTGCTTTGTAAAAGCATGCTACAGAGACACCAGATATGAGTGGCATCTGTCAAAGTACACTGGCAGGGGTCTGCAGGGCACACGCTGAAGAAAGGCCTGAAACACCCGCTTTAAGGACACTGACTGCTATAAGCTTACACTGGAAAACTTTTTTTCTTTGTAAAAGCACGCTACAGAGACACAGATATGAGTGGCAACTGTCAAAGTACACTGGCAGGGGACTGCAGGGCACACGCTGAAGGCCTGAAACACCCACTTTAAGGACACTGACTGCTATTAGCTTACACTGGAAAACTTTTTTGCTTTGTAAAAGCATGCTACAGAGACACCAGATATGAGTGGCATCTGTCAAAGTACACTGGCAGGGGTCTGCAGGGCACACGCTGAAGAAAGGCCTGAAACACCCGCTTTAAGGACACTGACTGCTATAAGCTTACACTGGAAAACTTTTTTTCTTTGTAAAAGCACGCTACAGAGACACAGATATGAGTGGCAACTGTCAAAGTACACTGGCAGGGGTCTGCAGGGCACACGCTGAAGGCCTGAAACACCCACTTTAAGGACACTGACTGCTATTAGCTTACACTGGAAAACTTTTTTGCTTTGTAAAAGCATGCTACAGAGACACCAGATATGAGTGGCATCTGTCAAAGTACACTGGCAGGGGTCTGCAGGGCACACGCTGAAGAAAGGCCTGAAACACCCGCTTTAAGGACACTGACTGCTATAAGCTTACACTGGAAAACTTTTTTTCTTTGTAAAAGCACGCTATAGAGACACAGATATGAGTGGCAACTGTCAAAGTACACTAACATGGGTCTGCAGGGCACACGCTGAAGGAAGGCCTGACACACCCGCTTTAAGGACACTGACTGCTATTAGCTTACACTGGAAAACTTTTATTCTTTGTAAAAGCACGCTACAGAGACACCAGATATGAGTGGCAACTGTCAAAGTCCACTGGCAGGGGTCTGCAGGGCACACGCTGAAGGCCTGAAACACCCGCTTTAAGGACACTGACTGCTATTAGCTTACACTGGAAAACTTTTTTGCTTTGTAAAAGCACGCTACAGAGACACCAGATATGAGTGGCAACTGTCAAAGTACACTGGCAGGGGTCTGCAGGGCACACGCTGAAGGCCTGAAACACCCGCTTTAAGGACACTGACTGCTATTAGCTTACACTGGAAAACTTTTTTGCTTTGTAAAAGCATGCTACAGAGACACCAGATATGAGTGGCAACTGTCAAAGTACACTGGCAGGGGTCTGCAGGGCACACGCTGAAGGAAGGCCTGAAACACCCGCTTTAAGGACACTGACTGCTATTAGCTTACACTGTAAAACTTTTTTTCTTTGTAAAAGCATGCTATAGAGACACAGATATGAGTGGCAACTGTCAAAGTACACTAACAGGGGTCTGCAGGGCACACGCTGAAGGCCTGAAACACCCGCTTTAAGGACACTGACTGCTATTAGCTTACACTGGAAAATGTTTTTGCTTTGTAAAAGCACGCTACAGAGACACCAGATATGAGTGGCAACTGTCAAAGTACACTGGCAGGGGTCTGCAGGGCACACGCTGAAGGCCTGACACACCCGCTTTAAGGACACTGACTGCTATTAGCTAACACTGGAAAACGTTTTTGCTTTGTAAAAGCACGCTACAGAGACACCAGATATGAGTGGCAACTGTCAAAGTACACTGGCAGGGGTCTGCAGGGCACACGCTGAAGGAAGGCCTGAAACACCCGCTTTAAGGACACTGACTGCTATTAGCTTACACTGGAAAACTTTTTTTATTTGTAAAAGCACGCTATAGAGACACCAGATATGAGTGGTGGCACTGACTGGGCAAATGGGCACAGTATCCACTGTGAGCCTGACACAGAAGCTGGCAGGCAACTAACTGCTATTCAATCTATTACAGTGAAAAAAAATGTTTTCTTTTTAAATGTCAAGCATAATCTATTGTGAAAACAGATATGAGTGGTGGCACTGGGCATATGGGCACAGTATCCACTGAGCCTGACACAGAAGCTGGCAGACAACTAACTGCTCTTCTTCAGTCTATTACAGTGAAAAACTTTTTTTGGTTTTAAATGCAAGCTTAAGCTATTGTGACACCAGCAGTGAGTGAGTGGTGGCACTGGGTAAATGGGCACAGTATGCACTGTGAGCCTGACACAGAAGCTGGCAGGCAGGCAACTGCAATTACATTACACAAAAAAAAAAAAAAAGCAGACTGATGTTCTAGCCCTAAAAATGGCTTTTTGGGGTGCTGTTCTTACAGCAGAGATCAGATGAGTCCTTCAGGATTGTAGTGGACACTGAATACCCTAGCCTAGCTATCAATTTCCCTATCTAATCAGCAGCAGCTACACTTTCCCTCCTCTCACTAAGCATGCAGCTTCAGGATTATTCTAAAATGGATGCTGGGAGGGAGGTGGGAGGGTGTGAAAGGGAGGGTCTGCTGCTGATTTGCTGGAATGTGTCTGCGGACCGTGAGGCACAGGGTCAAAGTTTGCTCAATGATGACGAATAGGGGGCGGATCGAACCACCCATGTGTTCGCCCGCGGTGGCAAATGCGAACACGCTATGTTCGCCGGGAACTATTCGCCAGCGAACCGTTCGGTACATCACTACTGCAGATGATTAACTTTTCTGATTAAAGATTAACTATCCCTAAATTCAGATAGGTCAATATCTCTGGATAAGAGCTTGATATGCTAAACTTGGCAAATTACCAGTAAATATATTGTTCATTTATTCCACCTGCAGGAATGGAATGTGGAACCAAATATTTCATCAGCTAATTGTGATTTCAAAGGTTTGAAATCTGACCAGCCTTATCCAGGTATATTTCTGCATTTAGTGAAAATGTATTAATTTAAATTAAATGAAACCAGCATATTTACCAGCTTTCTTGGTATGAATTCTTTAGGCTTGGACATATATTTCATGAATGGTGGTATAAGTATGAGTATGTTTAAATGTAGATTGTACATTTTAGAAAGTTCTAATAAGTAAATGATTTTAATTAAGACTCAGTTGGAAAAGACAGAGTGTTAGAATAAGTTTTCTAAGTCTCAGAATCTAGTTGGAAACGACAGAGTTAGATGAGTGCAGCTTTTGGTTAATGGTCATTGATCTCTTGTCTCTGGCTATCCTCAATTGTTAATGAAAAGCGTATCTTAACCTTCTTTACATCACTAATTTAAAGCGACCAGGAACCAGGTGGGTGTATCTTCTTCTATTGATTGTCATGTAGATTTTGATCAATAGGTGGCATTATAACACCACAAGAAATTCTCATTACAAATTCCAACTACCACTTTGTATAAGGGGTTAATCGAATTTCATAATGCTTTGACGTCACAAGTCTTATCTTTTACGGGTAGCCTTTATCAAATAGTCGTCAGTCTTCAAATGGATTTCTCAGACATAGAGACTGTGTTTTAGGCCATAAAGTATGCTTTTGACGCATCTGGCATTCGTTTCAACTTTGTCTTACAATGTATCCTTGTAGCATCCATTAAACTAAAAAAAATAAAATTAATTACTTAGGTAAATCTCTTTCTGCTAATCATGTGTCTGTTTTTTTTAGTTACACTGTCTCATTATGTGAAACTGTGTTTATTAGTAATGTGACAGCGAGAGATACATACATGTCTTTTACACACATTCAGCTAATATTAGTTCAATAATAATGACATTTATTCATTGGGATTCTATCTATGAATATTCAATATTATTAACATAGGTGCTATTTGTATATGATTAAACATAATTATGGTTAGTATATATGAATATATATTTCTGATATATATATATATATATATATATATATATATATATATATATATATGTATTTGTGTATCTGGGCTGGGCCTTTTCAACCCTCCTTTGTTGCAAACACATTTAGGTTTCTTGTAAGAAGAAACCTTATCTCTAATTATTGTTTATGTTAGTCACATTACTTTGGGCATTGAATAAAAAGTGTGAGAGAAGCAAAATGTGCCTGTCTTTGAATTTTGTTACAAAATTGAGTCACATCTGCTAAGTGGTTACTTACAATATACATTTTTAATTTTTATCTTTACACAAAATGTCTGCCAATAAAAATATCTTACAGGTGAGTATAACTTAAAAATTATCATTGAGTATGTCATTCTGGCTGTTAACACATACCTGATGCATGAATACTTATTAACATATTCATGTAATTGCTTTATAGAAATTCACAAAAGTCACAGATACTTAAAGTGTTACTCCAAGCCCCTTGACCATTTCAGTGTTTTGACGTGGTTATGGTGCTTGGAATCTATATGTGCAGCATTCCAGTATGAAATTCTGCCCATACTGAAATATTTAACTTTGCTTCCGGAGGTGTCACTCCACTCCAGCTGCATCATCAATCAGTCTAGAACGAGAATTTCAGAGCCAGCAGAAGTGGTGGTAGTCAGCAGTGTACTGCAGGAAAGTTCTCAAACCATTCTTAAATTGTTTACAGTGACACTATAGGCACCCAGATCACTTCATCTCATTGAAGTTGTCTTTGTGCAGTGTCCCCCTACCTTAACCCAGCAGTGCAAAACATTGCAGTTTCTACCAGACAGCCACTAGAGGCACTTCATGCATTTTCACAGATTTCAAAGCATTGATTCAAAACGTTCCTTTGGGGAAGGTCTAATGCGTGCTCTTTAGGTCTCCACCATTGCCGATTCAGGAAGACGCGGAAACAGTGCCAGTATCGAATAAATCATGTAAGTGTTTAAAGGGTTTTTCACCCTTTACTTTGTAAGGGGGACCCAGACAATAACTTTAGTGAAGAGGGACACTCAAACATAGAGAATACAGAATAACGTAAAGAATACAGTTATAGCGTTTCCCTCATGCTATAGTGTTCCTTTAGCTACAGCGGACTGTATTAACACTTGAACATACTGGTAATGATAGTAGCTGCAATTTGCATGGTATCCTTTGTCAGTGCGTATATCCAAATAACATGAAACATATCAGTTTTCCCATATGACATAAACAATGAGCAGGGGTGTATTATTAAAAGGATGCTGTTAAAGTGAGAGAGATCAGATTGTTTCAGAACCAGGTTGTGGAGAAACACTTCAAATACCTTGACAACTGACAATTTAATAGACAGAATGGAGGAGTACTACAATCAAGACATGTTGTTAATTTGTCAATCTGTTTTTACTGTCATTGGAATGTTGGACAATATCTACATCATAGCATCACTTTTAAAAGAATTGGCCAAAGTAAGAAGTCTGTCATCAGGAGACAAGCTGATAATTAGCATCAGTTCTACTAATCTCCTTTTCCAGATCTATAGGATAGCTGAAACATTGTGCAGTGTTTTATGGCCAACTTCATTTTTATTAAACTATGTTCAAAAAACATGTATATTTTTTAATTCGGTTCTGCTGTCCTCCATCTTGTTGTGCAATACATGGTACTCTGTCTATTGCAGCATGAAGATCACAAACCTCCAACACAGAGCCGCTAAGTGGTTGCGTCAGAAAATGGCTACAAATATGACTGAGATTCTTATTGGGTCAATGCTTCTATCAGTGCTACCAAGTATTCTGTTTGCAGCCGATATAAACATTCTTGTGAAAACACAGATCAAAGATAATGTGACCTCCTTCAAATTAATTCCTGTCAGTTACTGTTCATATTGTGGCATCTGGATATATCTTGCATTTTCCTCTATAGCGTTTGCAATTTTTCTTATTGCAACAATCTCCATCCTCTACTCCCTCTGGAGACACGTAAGAAATATGGAGAAGAAAATACAGTTTAATAAGATATTGACTGCAGCTAGAACAGTAACTTCACTCCTAATACTATGCACTGTCTTCTTTGTGTCTCAGTCTATATTATTACCTTTAATGCGTGGAGAAAATCCCTCTATCATATATGTGATGTTTATCTTTATCTTTCCATTACTGAATGCAGCAGTTTTAATAATGGGAAATCAAAAACTAAAGCAGCCTGTGGATGAGTTATTCAAAAAGATTTTTAAGAAAGATGATAATATTTAAGAATTTTAGTTACTTATGTCTTCTAATCATGATTATTTTAGTTATTTCGTTATTTAATAATTGTATCTATTAGTTGAGTATAGGTGGATGAATATTAGCAATTATTCTATTTTCTTACCATTGTAGATTAAATATATATAATTTTGCTATACAAACAAGAACATACTAGTTATACTAATATAGAAACTATGTTTCACAGTACTGATTTCTGCCTTTTTATGCATTTATTAATCATTTGTATAATGTAAACACATGAAAATGATCATCTCTACTTTTTCTATTTACAAAATGAAGGTTTACTAATATTAAAAGAAAGTGAGCATTTTTTACTATGATTTTGCATTGATGGGGGAGATTTTTGTAACCTGGTTTTGAAACTGACATTCAATCTTAGACTAAAGATTTGGGAGATGAGAACATTCTATATGAAAGTGTCTGTTTGATTCTACCGAGGCCGTGGATGATTCTACACCTCCTTTTCCACACCTCAATTTCATTCTGAAGTGCAAAGTATTATTTCATTGATATAAACGCATTTTTGAGAAAGTTGGAGAAGAGTATTTGTGTTTTATTCCACACCCATATTATTGGAAGCAATACAATCTAGAATAAAATATTCTCCCTCCATACATTAATGTTTTCTGGCCTATTTTATGACTTTGTAAGTTCCATTACAAACTCAAACTTGTACTATTACTCATACTCTCATTAGTACTCATACTCTCACATTCTGTGTGTGCTGAAAAACCTGGCCCTTTTGAACAGAGTTCTTGCCTATGAGAAGGCATTACAGAGGTACTGGGGGTCTCAGGAGGGTTCCTTTAATGCCTTGGGCATAATATGGAGTGTAGAAAATATACAGCCTATGTGATAAAATGTACGTTTCACGAGTAGTTGTAGTTGTGGAGCGCTAAGCAAAATAAACACTTACCCCTAAGGGTTAAAGTTTTCAGGGGAAAACAATAGATGTTTTCAAGAATAAGTGGCAAGTTAAGGCAAACTTAACTTGCCAATGGCTTGATAAAGACACACATCATGTTGCAATGTTGCCTGTCATTTGGGATGGCTGAAATTACCAATGCTGGAGCTTTATTTCTTTGAATTAGCTCAGTTTACATTAATCATAAATTCATTTTTAATTAATTTTTTATTATTTTTTTATTATTTTTTTAATGCATTTGCTCTCTAATGCATTTAAAATAAGAGTGGAGCTTAAGCTTTCACACGGGGTGTTTCTATCTATTTTGTTTTAGAACGTCCTGAGGATACATGGTGGATTTGAAACTTCTTCTTCTTTTTTTTTAGCACGCCATCTGCTGCATGGCTTGTTTGAATTTGCAAGTTATTCTAGATTGTTCCGCTCCAATGAATGTACTGGCACTTTAAAAACGGCTACTAACAAGCTTCTATTTTTTCTGCTTAAACAATTAAAAACAAGAAAATTGGAAAAAGGATGCGTTGTAGTTATCCGTAGAAAATAGGATTATCAGCCAATAGTTGTTCAGCCATGAAACAGAAATAATAGTTTTTAAAAATAGACTATAATTATGCTTAATTCCTTTACTAACCATGCCAATTCAATTCCCATTTCTAAAGGAGTAGGCATTTGTTTACCAAGATAAAAAGAAACCATTTTATTTAATTACAATTAAATTTCGCTTTAAAGCCTGAAATGTTTGAGTTTCAGGGCTACATTTTTTTTAATACTGCTTGCAAACGTTATCCCATATATGTGTACAAATCTTAATCTGACAGCAATTACAGTGATTACATTTATACAAACTACTGAAAACGGCATGGCGTGACCATTAGACTAGCCCCTGCGTATTCGCGGGGATTAAACGCAGAAGAAAAATCCTGAATGGGCCGAAAAGAATGGAAACTTAGGGACTTATAATAAAACAGGTCGATGAAGGGTAGAAGGGGTTATATCCATATATTTGCTCTGTATGTGCCTGCCCAGCCTGCTACCCCTTGGTCACTGCAGAAAATAGGATGATGGCAAAATCTTGCTACCCCTAGGGTCACAGCAAGTAAATCCATGGGAAGGTACAAGATAGTGAGTTGTACTTTAACCCTTTCAGTGAAGGAATGCTAGTCTGTCTCACATTAACTCTTTCAGTGATGGAATGTTAGTCAATGTCATATTAATCCTTGCAATCCATGTGCTCTGTATGTGCATGTCCGGCCTGCTACCCCTTGGTCACTGCAGGAGACAGGATGATGGCATAATCTTGCTACCCCTAGGGTCACCGCAAGTTAATCCATATGCTCTGTATGTGCATGCCCAACCTGCTACCCCTTGGTCACTGCAGGAATTATGGTGATGGCATGATCTTGCTACCCCTAGGGTCACAGCAAGTTAGAACCCCCGGTCACTAAAGGGGTTTCTCCAGGGGGTTACCTTTTTTTTAAAAATATTTTTGCAGTGCATAGTTAAACAAACACGCTTGTATTGCCACAACAGCAGATGCAAGCAAAAATAAGTACATATTTTAAACATTTTGTGGCATGCAGTATCAGCACATTTTTTGGTTTGAAAGTCTCGGGTATATACTGTCGATACATTAGCTTGCTAGTTGGCTATTAGTTATTGCATTTAAGAGATAGGTAGCATAGGTGGCAACAAGCCTAAAAGAAAATAAAACAAAACAAATTAAAACATATACGCTGTTATACACTTTGATACGCTTTGATACCGCTGGGTTAGCAGTCTTGAGTCAGAGTCCCTGTCCGGTGACTGATCTCGGCCTGCAGCCATCTCCCAGAGTCATGAGGCTAGCCGATTCCCTGGTTGGGCACCTGTTTTACATACGTGCAATGTCCCCTGCAGCAAGCCACGCTGTTGTTGAGAGCGAGGTACTCCCCAGGCCCCAGGCCTGTTCCAGAGCCTGCACTTTGTTGCCACTAACTTGGGTCTTCTTTGAGTCCAAGTTGTTCCCAGCCAGGAAGTTACAGGGAGCTGTACCACGTTGGCTTCGGCTCGTTGTTCTCTCCTGCATGCGTGGTGTGTGCTTTGGGGGTATTCCCCGGGTGATTCTAGGCCCAGGAAGGCATAATGTAGCGTGGTGTGTCTTTAGTGCGGTCAGGATGCCTTTGGGGGTCTCTCTTGCCTCTTCTCATTTAGTGTTGACCAGAAACAAATAAAATTCGGGATATGGCTATATAAATCTACAGAGAAAACATAAAACAAAACATAGTGTGATATTGTTATAAAACACAATAGTTCATGCGCAGCAATCTTTGCACTCACAGAATGTAAACGATAAAAGCGCTCTTAGGGTGCCTCTCCCGATGGGATGGGGGGCTAGCCGGTATTTCTGATCACCTCTGGATCCTTGTTTCACCAAAAGACATCCACAGGTCAGGGTTCAGTAGTAAAAAATATTTTTTTATTCAAATAAAAAGTGTAGTCACCATTTCAGCATAGGATATAAGTAACAAAAAAGTTTTCCTACGCGTTTCGTTCTATAAGAACTTCCTCAGGGACCACAATTAAAAACAATAACCATGTATCAATATACAATACATAAATGAACATATCCTATACAAATCCCCCCTCCCTGTGTCCTTAAATAGGGCTAATCCCTAAAGTCCATTGGTGGGTGTGTAAAACCTCCTTGTTCCAGATTGGAGGAATAGTTTTCCTGTGGCAGCTGTTTTCCGTTTGTCAATTCTCCATAATTTGTAGTTCGCGCCCTTTTCGACAGGAACCGGAAGTGATCGAATTTTCCCGAAACCGGAAGTGGCGTCACATGCGTTCCACCGGAAACCGGAAGTGACGTCACATGCGTTCCACCAATATCATCTCCATAGCAACCGGACGCAATGAGATCATTCAGAGATCATATGAAACCAGGATAAATAAAAAGCCCCATTCTGCTAGAGAAAAGACTGTTAGACATGCACAATATATTCAACTATTATTTATATATATATATATATATATATATTATAAGCAAAAGGCTTCATGTTATAAAGTCATTATAATTATTATAAAGTGTTTTTTTTTTTATATAACTTTATACCATCTTAGTGAGAATGGACACCAAAGTCAATCCATCAAAATCTCAAATAATCGTCAATATATCACATTATTATTTTAGGGATTAGCCCTATTTAAGGACACAGGGAGGGGGGATTTGTATAGGATATGTTCATTTATGTATTGTATATTGATATATGGTTATTGTTTTTAATTGTGGTCCCTGAGGAAGTTTTTATAGAACGAAACGCGTAGGACAACTTTTTTGTTACTTATATCCTATGCTGAAATGGTGACTACACCTTTTATTTGAATAAAACATTTCTTTTTACTACTGAACCCTGACCTGTGGATGTCTTTTGGTGAAACAAGGATCCAGAGGTGATCAGAAATACCGGCTAGCCCCCCATCACATCGGGAGAGGCACCCTAAGAGCGCTTTTATCGTTTACATTCTGTGAGTGCAAAGATTGCTGCGCATGAAATATTGTGTTTTATAACAATATCACACTATGTTTTGTTTTATGTTTTCTCTGTAGATTTATATAGCCATATCCCGAATTTTCTTTGTTTCTGGTCAACACTATATATGATATAGGTTGCTTGTTTGTGTAGCGACCTAGGGAGGCTGTCATACATCTTTATAAGCTAAGTACCATTGCTTTTTATATTATTAATTTTCTGTGTATTGTTTGAGATATACTTGTGAGCTATTCTTCTCATTTAGTGTCTGCTTTCTCACCCGTGGCGGCGCCGCAGGAGGCGCTCGGTTCATCAGCTCCATTAGGTTGGCCCAGAATTTTCCAAAGGTTGCATCCAGTCTTGCTTCAAATTGACCTAGTGCTTCAGTAAGGTCGGCTGGATTTTGCACCCACGTTTGTGTCATAGGCGCATCCGCCATCTTAGGTGTCCCTGCACAGTATTTTGTTTGTCGTGTAGGCAGCTCACAGCGACCTGGGAGGACCTTAGCATGTGGCCCAGCGGGGACCGGGATGACCCCCATCGGCCCAAAGGGGGGGAAAGCGAGACCCAAGCTGCCTGCGAGTCGAGTAGTGGACAGGAGACCGGCCGCGTCTCATGCCCGGTGTCTATTAGTAGGCCGCAAGGTGCCCTCTTCACCGCGGGTGTGTTTCGCCATTGGGTTTTCACACCAATGCTGCCTGTTTGCTTCTGAGTCAAGGTAGATCCATGCTGGGTGAGGTTGTGGGGCAGATTACCGTTTTTTTTAGCATATATATGCTTTAACGTTGAGGAGCTCCCTCACCCTGCGTCCTGTTCAGGCAGCAGCCAGGCCCGCCCCCCAGGGGGTTTCCTTTGCACAGGGCCACGTACTGAAGACTTCCCAAGGGAGAGAGGCTGAACTCCCTTAAGGCAGAAGGTAACAACCCTCAGGTAAGCCAAAAAGAAAAATATCTAGTCTTAGAATGACTAAGTCTGTCCTAGGGATAGGACAGGAACAAAAAGACTGAGGGTGGGAGGGGTAGGAGGGGTTACTTATACCTTCTGTTTTAATTAGGTTCCTATCTGGTTAGGGATAGGGAGGAGCTACCCATTGTTGTGCTGCCATGGATATGGCCAGGAAATATATATTGGCACTGTTCCCCTTGATGGATTTAAAGCGAAGAGTTACCCACTATTTTAACTCTTATTGACTCTGGAGTATGTTATCAGAGGATTTGTATTCCACACATTAATCACAACCAATTATAAAAATATAATTTATTGTGACACATAATTAATAATATTAATACGCAGCATGTGTGACAATATCAATTAATATTTATTATTTAGGTATAACATAAGTATACAATATGATGGCAGCAGTTATGACACAATTACAGATAGCTCAATAGCAACATATGTTAATTTAACTTCTAAAGGAGTTACATGCAGAATTACAAATAATTCCTCCAGAATGTAATCAACGGTTATATCCACATTAATGCAATTTTAGCAAGATTATAGGAATCCTTAACACAGAACACAGAACACAGAACATGCAGCACAGCTTAAAGTCGTAAACACCTTTGCTGTCAGTTTGAATCACACTGAGTTAACTCACTCACTGCTGGCTACAATTCTCACAGGATAAACACCTTTAATATTGCAACATATAAGATACAATATTTCTCCAGCAAATAAGTTAATTTAACTATTTTTATCCACTCAGTAAGTCAAAAGAATAATGTTACCAGATTTTTACACTGCAGATGATTAACTTTTCTGACTAAAGATTAACTATCCCTAAATTCAGATAGGTCAATATCTCTGGATAAGAGCTTGATATGCTAAACTTGGCAAATTACCAGTAAATATATTGTTCTTTTATTCTACCTGCAGGAATGGAATGTGGAACCAAATATTTCATCAGCTAATTGTGATTTCAAAGGTTTGAAATCTGACCAGCCTTATCCAGGTATATTTCTGCATTTAGTGAAAATGTATTAATTTAAATTAAATGAAACCAGCATATTTACCAGCTTTCTTGGTAGGAATTCTTTAGGCTTGGACATATATTCCACAAATGGTGGTGTAAGTATGAGTATGTTTAAATGTAGATTGTACATTTTAGAAAGTTCTAATAAGTAAATGATTTTAATTAAGACTCAGTTGGAAAAGACAGAGTGTTAGAATAAGTTTTCTAAGTCTCAGAATCTAGTTGGAAACGACAGAGTTAGATGAGTGCAGCTTTTGGTTAATGGTCATTGATCTCTTGTCTCTGGCTATCCTCAATTGTTAATGAAAAGCATATCTTAACCTTCTTTACATCACTAATTTAAAGCGACCAGGAACCAGGTGGGTGTATCTTCTTCTATTGATTGTCATGTAGATTTTGATCAATAGGTGGCATTATAACACCACAAGAAATTCTCATTACAAATTCCAACTACCACTTTGTATAAGGGGTTAATCGAATTTCATAATGCTTTGACGTCACAAGTCTTATCTTTTACGGGTAGCCTTTATCAAATAGTCGTCAGTCTTCAAATGGATTTCTCAGACATAGAGACTATGTTTTAGGCCATAAAGTATGATTTTGACGCATCTGGCATTCGTTTCAACTTTGTCTTACAATGTATCCTTGTAGCATCCATTAGACTAAAAAAAATAAAATGAATTACTTAGGTAAATCTCTTTCTGGTAATCATATGTCTGTTTTTTTTTAGTTACACTGTCTCATTGTGTGAAACTGTGTTTATTAGTAATGTGACAGCGTGAGATACATACATGTCTTTTACACACATTCAGCTAATATTAGTTCAATAATAATGACATTTATTCATTGGGATTATATCTATGAATATTCAATATTATTAACATAGGTGCTATTTGTATATGATTAAACATAATTATGGTTAGTATATATGAATATATATTTCTGATATATATATATATATATATATATATATATGGAACATGGGGGGGTGGTTGCACTCACCTGAACATGCTTAAATAGGGTGCTGCTGGGGGCCATATTATAAAATAAACAATACACAAGATCCAGCGCACTCTCCTATCTACTAAACAGCAACTTCAATGTTGACAGATTCTATTAGCTTTTAAAATATATATTTGTGTATCTGGGCTGGGCCTTTTCAACCCTCCTTTGTTGCAAACACATTTAGGTTTCTTGTAAGAAGAAACCTTATCTCTAATTATTGTTTATGTTATCCATATTCCTTTGGGCATCGAATAAAAAGTGTGAGAGAAGCAAAATGTGCCTGTCTTTGAATTTTATTGCAAAATTGAGTCACATATGCCAAGTGGTTACTTACAATATACATTTTTAATTTTTATCTTTACACAAAATGTCTGCCAATAAAAATATCTTACAGGTGAGTATAACTTAAAAATTATCATTGAGTATGTCATTCTGGCTGTTATCACATACCTCATGCATGAATACTTATTAACATATTCATGTAATTGCTTTATAGAAATTCACAAAAGTCACAGATACTTAAAGTGTTACTCCAAGCCCCTTGACCATTTCAGTGTTTTGACGTGGTTATGGTGCTTGGAATCTATATGTGCAGCATTCCAGTATGAAATTCTGCCCATACTGAAATATTTAACTTTGCTTCTGGAGGTGTCACTCCACTCCAGCAGCATCATCAATCAGTCTAGAACGAGAATTTCAGAGCCAGCAGAAGTGGTGGTAGTCAGCAGTGTACTGCAGGAAAGTTCTCAAACCATTCTTAAATTGTTTACAGTGACACTATAGGCACCCAGATCACTTCATCTCATTGAAGTTGTCTTTGTGCAGTGTCCCCCTACCTTAACCCAGCAGTGCAAAACATTGCAGTTTCTACCAGACAGCCACTAGAGGCACTTCATGCATTTTCCCAGATTTTAACTCTGCCAAACGACGCTGGACATCCTCACACTTTGCAGCATTGATTCAAAGCATTGATTCAAAACGTTCCTTTGGGGAAGGCCTAATGCGTGCTCGTTAGGTCTCCACCATTGCCGATTCAGGAAGACGCGGAAACAGTGCCAGTATCGAAGAAATCATGTAAGTGTTTAAAGGGTTTTTCACCCTTTACTTTGTAAGGGGGACCAGACAATAACTTTAGTGAAGAGGGACACTAAAACATAGAGAATACAGAATAACGTAAAGAATACAGTTATTGCGTTTCCCTCATGCTATAGTGTTCCTTTAGCTACAGCGGACTGTATTAACACTTGTACATACTGGTAGTAGCTGTAATTTGCATGGTATCCTTCGTCAGTGCGTATATCCAAATAACATGAAACATATCAGTTTTCCCATATGACATAAACAATGAGCAAAAGTGTAGTAAAATGATGTTGTTAAAGTGAGAGAGATCAGATTGTTTCAGAACCAGGTTGTGGAGAAACACTTCAAATACCTTAACAACTGACAATTTAATAGACAGAATGGAGGAGTACTACAATCAAGACATGATAATTTGTCAATCTGTTTTTACTGTCATTGGAATATTGGACAATATCTACATCATAGCATCACTTTTAAAAGAATTGGCCAAAGTAAGAAGTCTGTCATCAGGAGACAAGTTGATAATTAGCATCAGTTCTACTAATCTCCTTGCCCAGATCTATAGGATGGCTGAAACATTGTGGAGTGTTTTATGGCCAACTTTATTTTTATTAAACTATGTTCAAAAAACATGTATATTTTTTAATTCGGTTCTGCTGTCCTCCATCTTGTTGTGCAATACATGGTACTCTGTCTATTGCAGCATGAAGATCACAAACCTCCAACACAGAGCCGCTAAGTGGTTGCGTCAGAAAATGGCTACAAATATGACTGAGATTCTTATTGGGTCAATGATTCTATCAGTGCTACCAAGTATTCTGTTTGTAGCCAATATAAACATTCTTGTGAAAACACAGATCAAAGATAATGTGACCTCCTTCAAATTAATTCCTGTCAGTTACTGTTCATATTGTGGCATCTGGATATATCTTGCATTTTCCTCTATAGCATTTGCAATTTTTTTTATTGCAACAATCTCCATCCTCTACTCCCTCTGGAGACACGTAAGAAATATGGAGAAGAAAATACAGTTTAATAAGATATTGACTGCAGCTAGAACAGTAACTTCACTCCTAATACTATGCACTGTCTTCTTTGTGTCTCAGTCTATATTATCCTCACCTTTAACGAGTGGAGAAAATCCCTCTATCATATATGTGATGTTTATCTATATCTTTCCATTACTGAATGCAGCAAGTTTAATAATGGGAAATCCAAAACTAAAGCAGCCTGTGATTGAGTTATTCAAAAAGATTTTTAAGAAAGATGATAATATTTAAGAATTTTAGTTACTTATGTCTTCTAATTATGATTATTTTAGTTATTCCGTTAGTTAATAATTGTATCTATTAGTTGAGTATAGGTGGATGAATATTAGCAATTATTCTATTTTCTTACCATTGTAGATTAAATATATATAATTTTGCTATACAAACAAGAACATACTAGTTATACTAATATAAAAAATTAAGCTTCACAGTACTGATTTCTGCCTTTTTATGCATTTATTAATCATTTGTATAATGTAAAGACATGAAAATGATCATCTCTACTTTTTCTATTTACAAAATGAAGGTTTACTAATATTAAAAGAAAGTGAGCATTTTTACTATGATTTTGCATTGATGGGGGAGATTTTTGTAACCTGGTTTGGAAACTTTGACATTCAATCTTATACTAAAGATTTGGGAGATGAGAACATTCTATATGAAAGTGTCTGTTTGATTCTACCGAGGCCGTGGATGATTCTACACCTCCTTTTCCACACCTCAATTCCATTCAGGAGTGCAAAGTATTATTTCATTGATATAAACTAATTTGTTGAGAAAGTTGGAGAAGAGTATTTGTGTTTTATTCCACACCCATATTATTGGAAGCAATACAATCTAGAATAAAAGATTCTCCCTCCATACATTAATGTTTTCTGGCCTATTTTATGACTTTGTAAGTTCCATTACAAACTCAAACTTGTACTATTACTCATACTCTCACTATTACTCGCACATTCTGTGTGTGCTGAAAAACCTGGCCCTTTTGAACAGAGTTCTTGCCTATGAGAAGGCATTACAGAGGTACTGGGGGTCTCAGGAGGGTTCCTTTAATGCCTTGGGCATAATATGGAGTGTAGAAAAAATACAGCCTATGTGATAAAATGTACGTTTCACGACTAGTTGTAGTTGTGGAGCGCTAAGCAAAATAAACACTTACCCCTAAGGGTTAAAGTTTTCAGGGGGAAACGGTAGATGTTTTCAAGAATAAGTGGTAAGTTAAGGCAAGCTTAACTTGCCAATGGCTTGATAAAGACACACACCATGTTGCAATGCTGCCTGTCATTTGGGATGGCTGAAATTACCAATGCTGGAGCTTTATTTCTTTCAATTAGCTCGGTTTACATTAATCATAAATTAATTTTTAATTCATTTTTTATTATTTTTTAAATTATTTTTTAATGCATTTGCTCTCTAATGCATTTAAAATAAGAGTGGAGCTTAAGCTTTCATACGGGGTGTTTCTATCTATTTTGTTTTAGAACGTCCTGAGGATACATGGTGGATTTGAAACTTCTTCTTCTTTTTTTTTAGCACGCCATCTGCTGCATGGCTTGTTTGAATTTGCAAGTTATTCTAGATTGTTCCGCTCCAATGAATGTACTGGCACTTTAAAAACGGCTACTAACAAGCTTCTATTTTTTCTGCTTAAACAATTAAAAACAAGAAAATTGGAAAAAGGATGCGTTGTAGTTATCCGTAGAAAATAGGATTATCAGCAAATAGTTGTTCAGCCATGAAACAGAAATAATAGTTTTACAAAATAGACTATAATTATGCTTAATTCCTTTACTAACCATGTCAATTCAATTCCCATTTCTAAAGGAGTAGGCATTTGTTTACCAAGATAAAAAGAAACCATTTTATTTAATTACAATTAAATTTCACTTTAAAGCCTGAAATGTTTGAGTTTCAGAGCTACATTTTTTTAATACTCTTTGCAAAAGTTATCCCATATATGTGTCCAAATCTTAATCTGACAGCAATTACAGTGATTACATTTATACAAACTACTGAAAACGGCATGGTGTGACCATTAGACTAGCCCCTGCGTAATAAAACAGGTCGATGAAGGGTAGAAGGGGTTATATCCATATATTTGCTCTGTATGTGCCTGCCCAGCCTGCTATCCCTTGGTCACTGCAGAAAATAGGATGATGGCAAAATCTTGCTACCCCTAGGGTCACAGCAAGTAAATCCATGGGAAGGTACAAGATAGTGAGTTGTACTTTAACCCTTTCAGTGAAGGAATGCTAGTCTGTCTCACATTAACTCTTTCAGTGATGGAATGTTAGTCAATGTCATATTAATCCTTGCAATCCATGTGCTCTGTATGTGCATGTCCGGCATGCTACCCCTTGGTCACTGCAGGAGACAGGATGATGGCATAATCTTGCTACCCCTAGGGTCACCGCAAGTAAATCCATATGCTCTGTATGTGCATGCCCAACCTGCTACCCCTTGGTCACTGCAGGAATCATGGTGTTGGCATGATCTTACTACCCCTAAGGTCACAGCAAGTTAGAACCCCTGGTCACTAAAGGGGTTTCTCCAGGGGGTTACCTTTAATATTTTTGCAGTGCATAGTTAAACAAACACGCTTGTATTGCCACAACAGCAGATGCAAGCAAAAATAAGTACATATTTTAAACATTTTGTGGCATGCAGTATCTGCACATTTTTTGGTTTGAAAGTCTCGGGTATATACTGTCGATACATTAGCTTGCTAGTTGGCTATTAGTTATTGCATTTAAGAGATAGGTAGCATAGGTGGCAACAAGCCTAAAAGAAAATAAAACAAAACAAATTAAAACATATACGCTGTTATACGCTTTGATACGCTTTGATACCGCTGGGTTAGCAGTCTTGAGTCAGAGTCCCTGTCCAGTGACTGATCTCGGCCTGCAGCCATCTCCCAGAGTCATGAGGCTAGCCGATTCCCTGGTTGGGCACCTGTTTTACATACGTGCAATGACCCGTGCAGCAAGCCACTCTGTTGGTTGAGAGCGAGGTACTCCCCAGGCCCCAGGCCTGTTCCAGAGCCTGCACTTTGTTGCCACTAAGTTGGGTCTTCTTTGAGTCCAAGTTGTTCCCAGCCGGGAAGTTACAGGGAGCTGTACCACGTTGGCTTCGGCTCGTTGTTCTCTCCTGCATGCGTGGTGTGTGCTTTGGGGGTATTCCCCGGGTGACTCTAGGCTCAGGAAGGCATAATGTAGCGTGGTGTGTCTTTAGTGCGGTCGGGATGCCTTTGGGGGGTCTCTCTTGCCTCTTCTCATTTAGTGTCTGCTTTCTCACCCGTGGCAGCGCCGCAGGAGGCGCTCGGTTCATCAGCTCCATTAGGTTGGCCCAGAATTTTCCAAAGGTTGCATCCAGTCGTGCTTCAAATTGACCTAATGCTTCAGTAAGGTCGGCTGGATTTTGCACCCACGTTTGAGTCATAGGCGCATCCGCCATCTTAGGTGTCTCTGCACAGTATTTTTTTTTGTCGTGTAGGCAGCTCACAGTGACCCGGGAGGACCTTAGCATGTGGACAGGAACAAAAAGACTGAGGGTGGGAGGGGTAGGAGGGGATACTTATACCTTCTGTTTTAATTAGGTTCCTGTCTGGTTAGGGATAGGGAGGAGCTACCCATTGTTGTGCTGCCATGGATATGGCTAGGAAATATATATTGGCACTGTTCTCCTTGATTGATTTAAAGCGAAGAGTTACCCACTATTTTAACTCTTATTGACTCTGGAGTATGTTATCAGAGGATTTGTATTCCACACATTAATCACAACCAATTATAAAAATATAATTTATTGTGACACATAATTAATAATATTCATACGCAGCATGTGTGACAATATCAATTAATATTTATTATTTAGGTATAACATAAGTATACAATATGATGGCAGCAGTTATGACACAATTACAGATAGCTCAATAGCAACATATGTTAATTTAACTTCTAAAGGAGTTACATGCAGAATTACAAATAATTCCTCCAGAATTTAATCAACGGTTATATCCACATTAATGTAATTTTAGCAAGATTATAGGAATCCTTAACACAGAACACAGAAAACAGAACACAGAACATGCAGCACAGCTTAAAGTCGTAAAAACTTTTGCTGTCCGTTTGAATCACACTGAGTTAACTCACTCACTGCTGGCTACAATTCTCACAGGATAAACACCTTTAATATTGCAACTAATAAGATAAAATATTTCTCCGGCAAATACGTTAATTTAACTATTTTTCTCCATCCATTAAGTCAAAAGAATAATGTTACCAGATTTTTACACTGCAGATGATTAACTTTTCTGATTAAAGATGAACTATCCCTAAATTCAGATAGGTCAATATCTCTGGATATGAGCTTGATTTGCTAAACTTGGCAAATTACCAGTAAATATATTGTTAATTTATTCCACCTGCAGGAATGGAATGTGGAACCAAATATTTCATCAGCTAATTGTGATTTCAAAGGTTTGAAATCTGACCAGCCTTATCCAGGTATATTTCTGCATTTAGTGAAAATGTATTAATTTAAATTAAATGAAACCAGCATATTTACCAGCTTTCTTGGTAGGAATTCTTTAGGCTTGGACATATATTCCACAAATGGTGGTGTAAGTATGAGTATGTTTAAATGTAGATTGTACATTATAGAAAGTTCTAATAAGTAAATGATTTTAATTAAGACTCAGTTGGAAAAGACAGAGTGTTAGAATTAGTTTTCTAAGTCTCAGAAACTAGTTGGAAACGACAGAGTTAGATGAGTGCAGCTTTTGGTTAATGGTCATTGATCTCTTGTCTCTGGCTATCCTCAATTGTTAATGAAAAGCATATCTTAACCTTCTTTACATCACTAATTTAAAGCGACCAGGAACCAGGTGGGTGTATCTTCTTCTATTGATTGTCATGTAGATTTTGATCAATAGGTGGCATTATAACACCACAAGAAATTCTCATTACAAATTCCAACTACCACTTTGTATAAGGGGTTAATCAAATTTCATAATGCTTTGACGTCACAAGTCTTATCTTTTACGGGTAGCCTTTATCAAATAGTCGTCAGTCTTCAAATGGATTTCTCAGACATAGAGACTATGTTTTTGGCCATAAAGTATGATTTTGACGCATCTGGCATTCGTTTCAACTTTGTCTTACAATGTATCCTTGTAGCATCCATTAAACTAAAAAAATAAAATGAATTACTTAGGTAAATCTCTTTCTGGTAATCACGTGTCTGTTTTTTTTAGTTACACTGTCTCATTGTGTGAAACTGTGTTTATTAGTAATGTGACAGCGTGAGATACATACATGTCTTTTACACACATTCAGCTAATATTAGTTCAATAATAATGACATTTATTCATTGGGATTCTATCTATGAATATTCAATATTATTAACATAGGTGCTATTTGTATGTGATTAAACATAATTATGGTTAGTATATATGAATATATATTTCTGATATATATATATTTGTGTATCTGGGCTGGGCCTTTTCAACCCTCCTTTGTTGCAAACACATTTAGGTTTCTTGTAAGAAGAAACCTTATCTCTAATTATTGTTTATGTTAGCCACATTCCTTTGGGCATCGAATAAAAAGTGTGAGAGAAGCAAAATGTGCCTGTCTTTGAATTTTGTTGCAAAATTGAGTCACATCTGCCAAGTGGTTACTTACAATATACATTTTTAATTTTTATCTTTACACAAAATGTCTGCCAATAAAAATATCTTACAGGTGAGTATAACTTAAAAATTATCATTGAGTATGTCATTCTGGCTGTTAACACATACCTGATGCATGAATACTTATTAACATATTCATGTAATTGCTTTATAGAAATTCACAAAAGTCACAGATACTTAAAGTGTTACTCCAAGCCCCTTGACCATTTCAGTGTTTTGACGTGGTTATGGTGCTTGGAATCTATATGTGCAGCATTCCAGTATGAAATTCTGCCCGTACTGAAATATTTAACTTTGCTTCCGGAGGTGTCACTCCACTCCAGCAGCATCATCAATCAGTCTAGAACGAGATTTTCAGAGCCAGCAGAAGTGGTGGTAGTCAGCAGTGTACTGCAGGAACGTTCTCAAACCATTCTTAAATTGTTTACAGTGACACTATAGGCACCCAGATCACTTCACCTCATTGAAGTTGTCTTTGTGCAGTGTCCCCCTACCTTAACCCAGCAATGCAAAACATTGCAGTGTCTACCAGACAGTTTTCACAGATTTTAACTCAGCCAAACGACGCTGGACATCCTCACACATTGCAGCATTGATTCAAAGCATTGATTCAAAACGTTCCTTTGGGGAAGGCCTAATGCGTGCTCGTTAGATCTCCACCATTGCCGATTCAGGAAGACGCGGAAACAGTGCCAGTATCGAAGAAATCATGTAAGTGTTTAAAGGGTTTTTCACCCTTTACTTTGTAAGGGGGACCCAGACAATAACTTTAGTGAAGAGGGACACAAAAACATAAAGAATACAGAATAACGTAAAGAATACAGTTATAGCGTTTCCCTCATGCTATAGTGTTCCTTTAGCTACAGCGGACTGTATTAACACTTGTACATACTGGTAATGATAGTAGCTGCAATTTGCATGGTATCCTTTGTCAGTGCGTATATCCAAATAACATGAAACATATCAGTTTTCCCATATGACATAAACAATGAGCAGGGGTGTATTAAAAGGATGTTGTTAAAGTGAGAGAGATCAGATTGTTTCAGAACCAGGTTGTGGAGAAACACTTCAAATACCTTGACAACTGACAATTTAATAGAAGAATGGAGGAGTACTACAATCAAGACATGATAATTTGTCAATCTGTTTTTACTGTCATTGGAATATTGGACAATATCTACATCATAGCATCACTTTTAAAAGAATTGGCCAAAGTAAGACGCCTGTCATCAGGAGACAAGCTGATAATTAGCATCAGTTCTACTAATCTCCTTGTCCAGATCTATATGATAGCTGAAACATTGTGCAGTGTTTTAAGGCCAACTTTATTTTTATTAAACTATGTTCAAAAGACATGTATATTTTTTAATTCGGTTCTGCTGTCCTCCATCTTGTTGTGCAATACATGGTACTCTGTCTATTGCAGCATGAAGATCACAAACCTCCAACACAGAGCCGCTAAGTGGTTGCGTCAAAAAATGGCTAAAAATATTACTGAGATTCTTATTGGGTCAATGCTTCTATCAGTGCTACCAAGTATTCTGATTACAACCGATATAAACATTCTTGTGGGAATACAGAGCAAAAGTAATGAGACCTCCTTCAATTTCATAACTCTTACTTACTGTTCATTTTGTAGCACGTGGATATATCTTGCATTTTCCTCTATAGCGTTTGCAATTTTTTTTATTGCAACAATCTCCATCCTCTACTCCCTCTGGAGACACGTAAGAAATATGGAGAAGAACATACAGCTTAATAAGATATTAACTGCAGCTAGAACAGTAACTTCACTCCTAATACTATGCACTGCCTTCTTTGTGTCTCAGTCTATATTATTACCTTTAATGCGTGGAGAAATTCCCTCTATCAAATATGTGATGTTTATTTATATCTTTCCATTACTGAATGCAGCAGTTTTAATAATGGGAAATCAAAAACTAAAGCAGCCTGTGATTGAGTTATTCAAAAAGATTTTTAAGAAAGATGATAATATTTAAGAATTTTAGGTACTTATGTCTTCTAATCATGATTATTTTAGTTATTCCGTTAGTTAATAATTGTATCTATTAGTTGAGTATAGGTGGATGAATATTAGCAATTATTCTATTTTCTTACCATTGTAGATTAAATATATATAATTTTGCTATACAAACAAGAACATACTAGTTATACTAATATAGAAACTATGTTTCACAGTACTGATTTCTGCCTTTGCATGCATTTAGTAATCATTTGTAGAATGTAAACACATGAAAATGATCATCTCTACTTTTTCTATTTACAAAATGAAGGTTTACTAATATTAAAAGAAAGTGAGCATTTTTACTATGATTTTGCATTGATGGGGGAGATTTGTGTAACCTGGTTTTGAAACTTTGACATTCAATCTTAGACTAAAGATTTGGGAGATGAGAACATTCTATATGAAAGTGTCTGTTTGATTCTACCGAGGCCGTGGATGATTCTACACCTCCTTTTCCACACCTCAATTCCATTGAGGAGTGCGAAGTATTATTTCATTGATATAAACGAATTTTTGAGAAAGTTGGAGAAGAGTATTTGTGTTTTATTCCACACCCATATTATTGGAAGCAATACAATCTAGAATAAAAGATTCTCCCTCCATACATTAATGTTTTCTGGCCTATTTTATGACTTTGTAAGTTCCATTACAAACTCAAACTTGTACTATTACTCATACTCTCATTAGTACTCATACTCGCACATTCTGTGTGTGCTGAAAAACCTGGCCCTTTTGAACAGAGTTCTTGCCTATGAGAAGGCATTATAGATCCACTGGGGGTCTCAGGAGGGTTCCTTTAATGCCTTGGGTATAATATGGATTGTAGAAAAAATACAGCCTATGTGATAAAATGTACGTTTCACGACTAGTTGTAGTTGTGGAGCGCTAAGCAAAATAAACACTTACCCCTAAGGGTTAATGTTTTCAGGGGGAAACGGTAGATGTTTTCAAGAATAAGTGGCAAGTTAAGGCAAACTTAACTTTCCAATGGCTTGATAAAGACACACACCATGTTGCAATGTTGCCTGTCATTTGGGATGGCTGAAATTACCAATGCTGGAGCTTTATTTCTTTGAATTAGCTCAGTTTACATTAATCCTAAATCAATTTTCTTGGCAGTGGCATACTAACTGGGGGAGGGAGGGGTGGCCTGCCCGGGTGCAACTCACTAGGGGGTGCCATGACTGCCAGTGTCATGAGTCACACCCCATCCAATCTTATAGTGCGGGCTGCAGCCAGCCAAGCCCGCACAAAATTGCAGTATTATGGAGGAGTAGGGGAGGAGTGTTGCGGCGCGCAATGTGACGCCGATGTAACACCACTGCCGCCGCCTGTCCTCCTTCATGGATTCCAGGAGCGGAAGGATCCGACCTGACATGAGGGCAGTGGCGGATCCGGGGGGGGGGCAACGGGGCAATTGCCTCCCCCACCCCCCCAGATTCTCCCCTGCCGGCTAATGCAGGGCTGGCATTGTCCAAGTGCCAGCTCTGCAATGTGCCTGCGGACCGGGGAGGGAGATCAGTGATCTCCCTCCCCGGTCCGCAGGCACCGTGGTGACAGTCGGCAGGGAGGGAGAGAGGACCCGGGAGCTCTTCCCTGCAGCTCCTCCGGGTCCTCCTCTCGCGAGCATGGAGCGTTGCCGCAGTTACTATGGCAACGCTCCAAATCTCGTGAGAGTAAACTCTAGCCCTGGAGCTATGGGCTATAGTTCACTGTAACCACTGGAACCACCAGGGATTCCCCACCGGACCACCAGGGATCCAGAAATGTCCCCCTCCTCCCCGTAGGTAAGAACGGGAGGGGGGACATAAAGTATATATTTTTTTATTAAATAAAAAAAATTAAAAAGCCTCCCTACCCTCCCCCCCCCCATGCACACACTGACTACACACACTGCCCTGCCCCCCATACACACACACTGCACACCCATACACACACTACACACACTGCCCCGCAAACACTGCCCCCATGCACACACTGCCCCACAAACACTGCCCCCATACACACTCTGCCCCACATACACTGCCCCCATACACACACTGCACACACTGCCCCCATACACACACTGCACACACTGCCCCACAAACACTGCCCCATACACACACTTCCCCACAAACACTGTCCCACAAACACTGCCCCCCCATACACACACTGCACACCCATACACACACTGCCCCACAAACACTGTCCCACAAACACTGCCCCCAATACACACACTGCCCCACAAACACTGTCCCACGTACACACACTGCACACACTGCCCCACAAACACTGCCCCCCATACACACACTGCACACTCTGCCCCACAGACACTGCCCCATACACACACTGCACACACTGCCCCATACACACACTGCACACACTGCCCCACAAACACTGCCCCCATACACACACTAAACACACTGCCCCACAAACACTGCCCCATACACACACTGCCCCAAACACACACACACTGCAACTCACACACGCTGCCACCCTCACATACACATTGCACTGCTCACACACACACACACACACATACTGCCCCACACGTACACTTCCCCCTAACACACACACTGCAACCCTGACATACACTGCCGCCCTCATGCACTCGCGCACACACTTCACCGCTCACACACAAACACACTGCACCTTTCACACACACACTTCACCCCTAACACATACCACTGCTCCTATGCCCTATATCCCAGCAGACCCCAGGTAAGTTGTCAAACTGTTCTTAAACGGTTTGACTACTTACTCTGGGATGGGATCCTGGCACTACTGGCGCCATAACTACTACACTGAGCTGTAGTGGTTATTGTGCCTGGATTATTTCTTTAAATTATCTACAAGTGCCCCTCCCGAGATCAGGCTCTGGATCCGCCACTGCATGAGGATGGCACCACGGCGACAGTAGTGTTTGGAGCAGAGCATTCTCCACAATTTGAGTCATCATCCATTATGATTAGAGAAGGCAAAGGGTGTATGAAGGGGCTGGGGGTGCAGGTTTTTTTTTTTTTTTAAATGAAGGGGGTGTAGGACTTTGTGTGAAGGAGGATGCAGGGTTTTTATATGAAGGGGGTGTATGAACTTTATGCAAAGGAGCCGGGGATGCAGGTCTTTTTTTAATGTGAACTTTATGTGAAGGGGGGTATAACGGATCGACGGGCACCCCAACTGGGTACCTCCATTGAAGGATGCTCCTAGCACTTCCTGAGGACTCCAAGTACTGCAGCAGACACCACAACCACCGAACCAGAGAAGCATACGAATGCTTTCAAGCATTTGAATGCTGTAAACAGCTGAACAGGAAAAGCATACAATCAGCTTACACTCCTGGCAATCAGCATACAATCCAATTCCCCCAATAACGAGACGACACTTCGTTTTGAGGTCAAGCAGAACTGACTGTACTGGCACATACAGCCTCTTTTATTCACAATCCACAAACATAGTACTGCCCACAGGGTTTGAAATACAACCAATCAATCCATACAATACACACAGACACTCCCACACAAAATCCTCCCCTCTGCCTGTGATATGATTACTGAACACAATGGGTAATATAATTATCACAGTCAGAGAAATACAGTTTTTACAAAATATTAATAACTTCCAAAATATACATGCCATACACATAAAACATACATTTTCAGAATCAGCATGCTTGAAATATACACATACTCAAAAATAAGGGCAATCGGTTCAGGAATTAAAAAGTTAAGGGAAAGTCCTATTTGACCAAATGAAGCATGGCTTTTCTGCCCAAAACCAGTTCCACAGAGTCTTATATCCTGAAGATAATTGGGAAGTAATCCAATTATCTCCAAGGACAGAGGCAACACTCCATTAGCCACATGGTAGCAAAATACAATAAAATACATAAAAATATATAACTGTGCAGCTATTGCATAAAACAGGTACATTTAACATATCCCCAGATAACTTAGATGTGAGCGCACATTATGACTGAATGGCACTCAGATCAAATACATACAGTTCAATTGCCATGGAGCCAAAGTCTTTCACATAGTATTTCGTTATACGAATGGGCTCCATGGCATAGCTATCTGGGGTAACACTGCTCACACACTGAAAGTACAGAATGACCCGGCTTTCGAGTCTTTGCAGGGGAAAATCAAGCATTTTAACATGGGGCCATAGTTACAGGGCAGGAGGCTGGCAATCAGTCTTCTCCAATGCCCAGTGGCGAGGCTGGTTCCGCCACAGGGGGTGCAGGGTTTTTATGTGTAGGGGGGTGCAAGGTTTTTTAATGAAGGGGGTGTATGAACTTTATGTGAAGGGGGTGCAGGGTTTTTATATGAAGAGGTGTATGAACTTTATATGTATGGGGGTTCAGGGTTTTTATGTGTAGGGGGTTGCAGGGTTGGGCGACCCACCCCGGATGCCAATCACTAGGGGGTTCCATGACTACCAATGTCATGAGTCACACACCATCCATTCTTATAGTGCGTACCGCGACCTGCCTGGAACCCACTATACTGCAATATTATGGAGGATCAGGGGGAGGAGTGTGGAGGCACTCAAGGTGACGCCGATGTAGGGGAGTGCAGGGTTTTTATGTGTATTGGGGGTGCAGGGTTTTTATGTGTAGAGGGTGCAGGGTTTTATATGAAAAGGGTGCATGAACTTTATGTGAAGGGGTGCAGGGTATTTATGTGTAGGGGGTGCAGGGTTTTTTATGTGTAGGGGTACAGGGTTATTTTGTGTAGCCGGGCGCAGGGTTTTTATGTGTAGGGGGTGCAGGGTTTTTATATGAAGGGGTGTATGAACTTTATGTGTAGGGGGGTGCAGGGTGGGGCGGCACACCCCAGGTGCCACTCACTAGGGGGTTGCCATGACTGCCATGTCATGAGTCACACACCATCCATTCTTAAAGTGCATACCGCAGCCTGCCTGGAATCTCATAAGAGCAGCCATTAGACTGTGAGAGTAGGACCTGCCAAAGATGGGGTACATTGACGTTGTGGCAGGCTTATGCAATGTATGATCATATAATGTAACTAAATCCCCATTATTTTTTTGCCTAGATTAGGTGTTTTTAAAAAAACTTAAAAACTAATAAAATCTGTCAACATTGAAGTTGCTGTTTAGTAGATAGGAGAGTGCACTGGATCTTGTGTATTACTCACTAGGGGGTGCCATGACTGCCGTGTCATGAGTCACACACCATCCATTCTTAAAGTGCGGGCCGTTGCCGGCCTGGAACCCACTATATTGCAATATTATGAAGGAGCAGGGGGAGGAGTGTTGCGGATGCCGACGTAGGGGGCTGCAGGGTTTTTATGTGTAGGGGGTGTAGGGATTCTGCATGAAGGGGGTATATGAATTTTCTGTGTAGGGGTGCAGGGTTTTTATGTGTAGGGGTGCAGGGTTTTTATATGTAGGGGTGCAGGGTTTTTATTTTAAGGGGGTGTGGGGATTTTATGTGTAGGGGGTGCAGGGATTTTTAAAATGTATTTCTAAGTTAATAATTTAATTTCCATAGTTCCAGTTTTTTCAAATACAGTTTACAAATTTGTGCAATAAATATTTGTGAAAAACATTTTAAAACATTTTGGGTGTTTTTTACATTTTAAAGAGAGGGTGCCACACACAGGGTCTGCCCCGGGTGCCAAATGCTCTAGGTACGCCTCTGTTCCTAGGATATGTTTTCTGCAGTTTTTTTTCTTTGAATTACATGTGGATCCTTGGAGCAGGAACCTTTACTAATGACACAGCTACCAAAAATCTTGGAGCTTTAGTGCCCCTCCTATGTACCTAGTTTTTGTAAAGTGACTCAAATCGTAAATATGTATCTAATTTCCAGTTAAAAGATATTTTTCATTGTATTTAAAAACAAAGCTAAATTATCGATAATGAGGAACTAGGTAATAGAAAGAAAAAAAATATATTCCTGTCAAGCTATGTGAATAATTTAAAAATAAAAAAATCTGTCACACAGTGGTGTAAATGTATAACTCAATACATGGAATGGGACATAGAATGCAAAATATACATGGGTAAAATGCCTTTTTTTCTGCTGTGAAACTTGAGACCATCATTTTTGCATGAAATTTGCCCTTTCAGTCTAAAGAAGGTATCTGCGCATAATTATTTTCATGTTAAAGTGAGTCCACGCAAAATTCCAGTACGCTGACGGGAGAGGCACATTTTGATAAGTCCAAGCTCCAAAGAAGAACGTTTCGGCTCCCAAAGATCCTTTATCAAATTAGTCTTTAGTTACCAGCAGGGGCTTAACTGATGCATTCAAAGGGTCTTTCCTCTGCTAAAAAAAAAAAAGGTATCAATGTATATCTTGTGTCTTAGGCTCAAAAATAAAAGTGGTACTGAATAGTGCAACCACACAACACAACCTCAATGTGAAAGGTATATATGTAAATAAATCTGTTACCTGGAGTAGGTGTATTTGGAAACAAGTTTCTGGGTACAAAATACTCCGCAATATGGTAACATACAGAGGAAATTAAAGAAAAAAGGGAAGGAAAAAACTTATAGTGTAGTTTATATTACAATGTATAAGTAAACATAAAAAAACCTCACAATTTAAAATGGCACAAAGCCGCTGCTTCCTTTGCTGAGTTGTCAGATACAAGTGAAGCAGTTGATGATGACAATGCATCCGTGGATGTCACGTGGGTGCCTTCTAGAAGAGAAGAAGAACAGGGAGAAAGTTCAGATGGGGAGACAGAGAGGAGGAGGAGACGAGTTGGAAGCAGGGGGAGGTCGTCGCAAGGAGCTAGTGGCACAGTCAGACAGCATGCATCGGCACCCGGGGTCAGCCAGACAGCACGCCAATCAACGCATGCTGTGTCCACCACCAGAATGCCGTCATTTTCAGAGCTCAGCAGTGTGGCATTTTTTTTGTGTGTCTGCCTCTGACAACAGCGATGCCATTTGCAACCTGTGCCAAAAGAAACTGAGTCGTGGGAAGTCCAACACCCACCTAGGTACAACTGCTTTGCGAAGGCACATGATTGCACATCACAAATGCCTATCGGATCAACACATGAGTACAAGCAGCACACAAACTCAAAGCCGCCATCCTCCTCCTGGTCCAGCATCTTCAGCCACGTCAACCACTGCTGTCCTCCTTGCCCCCTCTCAACCATCCGCCACTCCGTCTCTCGCCTTGAGCAGTTCCTGCTCATCTGCCCACAGTCAGGTGTCTGTCAAGGACATGTTTGAGCGTAAAAAGTCAATGTCACAAAGTCACCCCCTTGCCCGGCATCTGACAGCTGACTTGTCTGAACTCTTAGCCTGCCAGCTTTTACCATACAAGCTGGTGGAGTCTGAGGCGTTCCAAAAATTTGTAGCTACTGGGACACTGCAGTGGAAGGTAGCCGGCTGAAATTTCTTTGCACAAAAGGCAATCCCCAACCTGTACTCGATTGTGCAAAAGGAAGTAATGGCATGTCTGGCACACAGTGTTGGGGCAAGGGTCCATCTGACCACTGATACCTGGTCTGCAAAGCATGGTCAGGGCAGGTATATCACCTACACTGCGCATTGGGTAAACCTGCTGACGTCTGCCAAGCATGGAATGCGTGGCTCTGCAGAGGAGTTGGTGACACCGCCACGACTTGTAGGCAGGCCTGCTGCCACCTCCTCTACTCCTCCTACTCCATCCTCTTCCATAACCTGCTTGGCTGAGTCCTCTTCTGCTGCTGCGTCTTGCTCCACATCAACGGCACCCCCCCCAGCTCCCCAGGTCCTATTCCACATCCCGGATACGGCAGTGTCACGCCGTCTTGGGGTTGACTTGCCTGAAAGCAGAGAGTCACACTGGACCAGCACTCCTGTCCGCCCTTAACGCACAGGTGGATCAGTGGCTGACTCTGCACCAACTGGAGATCGGCAAAGTGGTTTGTGACAACGGAAGAAATTTGTTGGCGGCATTGAATTTGGGCAAGTTGACACATGTGTCGTGCATGGCACATGTGTGTAATCTGATCGTACAACGCTTTGTGCATAAGTACCCAGGCTTGCAGGACGTCCTGAAGCAGGCCAGGAAGGTGTGTGGCCATTTCAGGCGTTCCTACACGGCCATGGCGCACTTTGCAGATATCCAGCGGCGAAACAACATGCCAGTGAGGCGCTTGATTTGCGACAGCCCGACACGTTGGAATTCAACACTCCTAATGTTCGACCACCTGCTCCAACAAGAAAAAGCCGTTAATGACTATTTGTATGACCGGGGTGCTAGGACAGCCTCTGCGGAGCTGGGAATTTTTTTGCCACGTTACTGGACGCTCATGCGCAATGCCTGTAGGCTCATGCGTCCTTTTGAGGAGGTGACAAACCTAGTCAGTCGCACCGAAGGCACCATCAGCGACATCATACCATTTGTTTTCTTCCTGGAGCGTGCCCTGCGAAGAGTGCTGGATCAGGCCGTAGATGAGCGTGAAGAGGAAGAGTTGTGGTCACCATCACCACCAGAAACAGCCTTATCAGCATCGCTTGCTGGACCTGTGGCAACACTGGAAGAGGATTGTGAGAAAGAGGAGACAGAGGAGGAGGAATGTGGCTTTGAGGAGGAGGAGGAATACCAACCACAACAGGCATCCCAGGGTGCTCGTTGTCATCTATCTGGTACCCGTGGTGTTGTACGTGGCTGGGGGGAAGAACAGACCTTCAGTGAGATCACTGAGGACGAGGAACGGGACATGAGTAGCTCGGCATCCAACCTTGTGCAAATGGGGTCTTTCATGCTGTCGTGCCTGTTGAGGGACCCTCGTATAAAAAGGCTGAAGGAGAACGACCTGTACTGGGTGTCCATGCTACTAGACCCCCGGTATAAACAGAAAGTGGCGGAGATGTTACCGAATTACAACAAGTCGGAAAGTATGCAGCATTTGCAAAATAAATTCAACCTCAGATCCACCCTCAGAGAACGACTCGACCGACAGGTAGCAGACTACCTCGCCTTAACTGCAGATATCGACACTCGTGGAGCGATGAACCCCTTGACTACTGGGTGTGCAGGCTTGACCTGTGGCCTGAGCTATCCCAATTTGCGATAGAACTTCTGGCCTGCCCCGCTTCAAGTGTCCTGTCAGAAAGGACCTTCAGTGCAGCAGGAGGTATTGTCACTGAGAAGAGAAGTCGCCTAGGTCAAAAAAGTCTAGATTACCTCACCTTTATTAAGATGAATGAGGGATGGATCCCGAAGGGACTGACAGTGGGCGATACATTCAACTAAAAAAGGCCTGATCAGGGGGACGTAACAGGGATTAAACTGATAAGAATAGTACTACTTAACACACCACTCCTATCTGGTGGCACATTAGATTACACGCGCAGTGCCCCAAATTTGAAGTAGGAAGACCAACCAAGCATCTTTTTCCATCTCCTGGTTCCTAAAATCGATGCCATATATACGTCCCCTGATAGGGGATGTAACAGGGATTAAACTGATAAGAATAGTACTACTTAACACACCTTATAATAACGCAGAGAGAGGCAACGCAGAGAGAGGAGTCTGAAGAAGAGGAGTCAGAGGAGGAAGGTGGCTTTGAGCAGGTGGAAGACCAAACACAGCAGGCGTCCCAGGGGGCTTGTTGTCACCTTTCGGGGACCCTTGGTGTTGTACTTGACTGGGTGGAGGAAGAGACCTTCAATGACATCAGTGAGGACAAGGAACAGGACATGGCTAGCTTGGTATCCAACCTTGTGCAAATGGACTGTTTGCGGTTGTTTGCGGTGCGTTAAACGGGGAGTTTGGTCTGTCACCATGAAGCGGGCGTAACCCTTACACTACCTGATCGATACAACATCATACCTGATGTTTTAAAGCACGTTATTCCAAACAATTTAGGAATGTTAAGTGATTTATGCCCTTTATGGATTAAAACCAGACTCTGCATCAACTATGTAATTTTCCATGGGAGTTTTGCCATGGATCCCCCTCCGGCATGCCACAGTCCAGGTGTTAGTCCCCTTGAAACAACTTTTCCATCACTATTGTGGCCAGAAAGAGCCCCTGTGGGTTTTAAAATTCGCCTGCCTATTGAAGTCTATGGCGGTTCGCCCGGTTCGCCCGTTCGCGAACATTTGCGGAAATTCGCGTTCGCCGTTCGCGAACGGAACATTTTATGTTTGCGACATCTCTAATCTCCCCCTCTCCAATGTGGTTCTATAACATTTATGCCTATACAGGTAAAAGTTTGAAAGTTAAAATCTTTACCGTTTTTTAGCAGTGTCTGGGTACGCTGTGTATAAGATTATTTATTCTAATGTTTTAAAAATGTTCTAAAAGTCTTTCATGTAATGTTCTCTCTGTTTTGCCAACATACTGTATCCCACACTTAAATAAATTAAGTTTTTAGTTTTGCAGTTTATAAAATGTTTAATGGGGAAAATTTCCTCTCTTGTAAAACGTTTGAATTTTTCTGTTTTTCTATTTTGATGCTTACAGGTCGAACAATTACCGCAACTAAAACATCCTTTGGGTTTTTCAAATATTTCATTTATAGAGTTTTCTGAATGATTTGTTTTGGAGACTCTGAGTAAAGCGCTGGGGGCCAGTTGGTTAAGTAAAATATTGGCTCGTTTAAAAATAGTAACAGGTTTTTCGGGGAGAATTTTGCCTAAAATCTGGTCTCACAGCAAAATGGGCCAGTGTTTATTCATTATTTTCTTAATCTTTGAGGCTTGGTTTCAATCTTAAGTGATTAGGGAGAATTAAAATTCTCCTAAGCTGCCTTTTATTTTTTATTTTGGCACCACTAAATCTTTTCCTTCTATTTCTGAGACCTCGTTCTTCGCCTTAGCTCTTTAGGATATATTTTCTTTACAAATTTCTCCTCTAATTTTTTATTTTTTTTACATTTTTCCTCTCCTCTGCTAGCTGAGTTTAAATTTAGTGGCTTCACACTTTATGATTAGTTAGGTCATGCACGGGATTCAGCACTGCCAAACATCCCCCCTTTAATCACATAAAAATACATTAACTGTTCCCATCTTCATGCACCTCTGCAGCACGATAGCACAGTGCAGGGTGTTATGAAGTGCTCATGAGGCAAAAAAATGCATTAGCATTATTGTGATGGTGTCTTTCCCTCTACTGCTGGCCCCAGGCACGATTTTAACTATGAAGCCATAAAGGTACTTTTATTTTTTAAACTTAAGTTTGCACTGGTTGGGCTTTTTTTTCTTCCAATAGTTTTGACTGAATTACATATGCTGTGCCATTGGCTATGGGCTTAATAATAATAATCATCATAAAAAAAGAACAATATGTCTCGTCTGAGATCCAGCCGGTGGGCTTGTCCGTCCACTCCCCCATATCGACACGCATCAAATCCCCTATATTCAAACCCAGAGATCACCAAAGGAGGATGAATGAATCGGTCCTTAATGACACACCCATTGTGACTGAACTCCGCTCGGCCTTAAGCACTTAATTAAGTGCTTAATCTCCAGACATGCCGTCCTTAACTGTCTGGGAAGCGCATAAATGCGTTATTTGGGGACAGCTTATTAAGCTCTGTACACAAAGGAAGAAGGAACAGTGTAGACGTATGGCTGAACTGACCCTACGGATCTCGTAACTAGAAGGAGCGCATAACTCCACACAGTCTGACTCCTACAAAGCACTTCTGAACACTCAAAGGACTCTGAGAGATATTTTGTCCCCAGAAACTGCAACACACTATCCCGTCGCTTTTTTTATAAGTACTCTGGCAAGTGTGGCCGCCTCTTAGCTAAGACACTCCAAAAGAGGCAATGCATGTGCCCTATCACCAAAATTAAAACTAAGGACCAGACGATAACACAATTACCGGACAAGATTATCAAAGCTTTTCAAGGTTATTACAATGACCTATACAAGACACGGCTCAGCGCAGGGACATCATCGAATATTTGAAACAGCGTGTCACCAAAGCTTTGAGACGGGAAGCAGCTGAAGAATTGGAGGTCCCCATTACGCTGTAGGAACTCCAAGCAGCATGGAATGACTCCAAACGTAACAAAGCGCCAGGACCGGATGGTCTGCAGGTGAGATACCTCAAAGAGTTCAGAGACGTGCTTCTACCATGACTCCTAAACGGTATTAACTCCTTACTGGAGGGAGGAGCTCTCTCTCTCGAGATTCTCTATCAGTGACAATTGCCGTCATCCCTAAAGAAGGAAAGGACCCGTCCAGCTATGCAAGCTATAGGCCAATATCACTCCTGAATGCGGACCTGAAGCTCTTTATGAAGATAATAGCAATGCGCGTCAGTGGAGTCCTCCCAGAACTGGTGGATCCTGACCAGGTTGGATTTATACCCGGAAGAGAAGTGAGAGATAACACCATCCGTGCACTAAACGTCATCCATGCAGCCAGACACTCGACACAGAAGATATTCCTTCTCTCCACTGACGTGGAGAAAGCTTTTGACCGTGTGGATTGGCAATATATGAAAGCGACGCTGGTGGACCACACCTGATGACTTGGATACCCTTGTTGTATACAATTTCGAGTGCTAGGTTACAAATAAATGGGGCTCTCCCAGCACCTGTTCCAATAAGCAACGGGACACAACAGGGATGCCCGCTCTTCCCCCTCCTGTTTACCCTTTCCTTGGAACCATTCCTTGGGGCGGTCAAACGGGAAGGGTGAATAGAGAGATTTACCTTGAAAGGATCGACACATAAGGTTGATCTCCCTCCCGCATCTGCTGATGGCTTTTACAGAATACGGCCAGATCTCAAACATGAAGCTGAACACGGACAAATTGGAAGCCTTGCTCATTTTAAATGAGGAAGTAACTGCCACCTACCTACAAACTCAGTTTGCGTTCACTTGGTGCCATGCCAAACTTAAATATCTCGGTAGTTGGCTCAACGCAGACCTGTCCCAGCTATACGCCCACAACTTCACACCACTATTTCACACACTGAAGACTGACATGGCTCGCTCGTCCAGTCTTGTGGTTCAGTAGAATGAATGCCATCAAGATGAACCTCCTCCTTCGCCTTCTATTCCTTTTCCAAACCACCTCGATATGCTTACCTACGACCTTTTTCCAATCCATGGATACAGCCATCTTTCGGTTTATTTGGCAATCCACGGCACCCAAGCTGAGGAGAGCTCAACTGCACCTATCGAAGGCACGGGGGGAGTGGGACTTCCCTTCATACAAAAGTACCATAGAGCAACACACCTACTCTGTGTGGTGGAATGGCATGTACCTAAGACTACCAAGATATGGATACACATGGAAAGGACTCAGATGGAAGGGATGCTTCTGGCTGCAGTGTGGCTGCATGGCCCCCTGAGGAACTTGCAGACAACCTTGAGGGTATGGTGCTCGATTAGGACCAGACTTATGTTATCCACAACCCCGGGACTGCTGACCCCGGTTATATATAACCCTGAGGTGGCGGGGGGCCATACACAGTGGCGTACCTACCACAGTCGCAGGGGTCGCAGCTGTGACCGGATCCCTCACTGCAGGCGGGCTGGCCGCAGCCACGACCCCTGTGAACATGGGCCGCCTAGATGCAGCCCCCTCCGTGTTCCCCCTGTCATAGAGGGGCCCAAGAGGTGGCCCGTTGGCCACCTAATTGACCCCCCCGTGGACGGCAGAGTTCCTGTCAGATGCGGTGAGGGAGCTGTGTTCTCTATGCTCTGCTCCCTTGCGCACGGTTTGCTGATGCCGGGAGTCGGAATACCCGGCATCAGTAGACAGCCCGCGAGGGAGCAGAGCAGAGAGATCACAGCTCCCTTGCTGCGTCTAATAGGAACTCTGCCGCCCGCCGCACTGAAGCCCCACTGGACCTCAGGGACAGATCCACACCAGCTCTCCAGGTAGGGAGGTTGGGTGGACATTTAATATTAATAATTTGTGTGTGTGTATGTGTCTGTAATTGTATGTGTGTATGTGTGTGTGTCTCTTCATGTGTCTGTATGTATGTCTGTATGTATGGGTCTCTGTGAGTATGTGTGTGTGTGTCTGTCTGTATGTATGTGTCTGCATCTGTATTTGTTTGTCTGCATGTGTGGGGGCGGGGACTTGTGGGGTAGGAGTAAATGTAAAAGGGAAACCTTCTCACCAGGGCCCCGTGGTTTCTAGTTACGCTTCTGGCCTTACACCTAAGGACATCAGAGCATTTAGTGAATCGGACTGGACATACATGTGCCAGTGGTGCACATTGGACGCACTAAAGCAGCTACTGGACCTAATGCCAAACAGGACTTCCGACAGGCCTGGACAGATTTCGCTAGTTCCAAGTTAAGACATACTACACGTCCCAGTTTGGACGACACCTTTCCACAGGACTCTGTGCAGGGCACGAGTGCACCTATACAAGGGCTTTTCAGTTCTTTACACACTGCTCCAGTCTTCGACCCGACCTGAGCCTGCGAAACATATAGTGCACTGGGAAAGGGCCACCGGTGTCACGCTCTCAGATACTCAGTGGATGAAAATACACATTTTGACCCACCAGAGCTCTATGTGCTCCAAACAACAGGAACTCAATTACAAATTATTGACCGGATGGTACAGAACGCCAGAGAGGATACATAGGATGCTTCCTGAGGCCCCTGAGACCTGCTGGAGATGCAAAGATGATGTGGGCACAGATCTCCACATTTGGTGGTCCTGCAGAAAAATAACCCCCATACTGGACTGACGTCCACACAAAGATCAAAGACATACTGGATACAGATCTCCCGTTTCAACCACTCCAGATGCTCCTTCATCGCACCGCCGTGCCTCTCTTGAGGTACAAGAAATCGCTTACCAAACACCTTTTAAATGCAGCCAAACTGCTAACCCCCAGCTAGATGATGTTCCACACAGGTGCCCACCCTCCAACAACAGATGGGCAAGGTTGAAAAGATTCATGGTATGGACATGCTCACAGCCTCCCTGAAAGGAACCACGGAACGCTGCTTGCAATGGTGGACCCCAAGGATTGACTTCATATCCGTACGGCCGATCTAGAAATACAAACCCATGCCTTCACCATGGGAATGGAAGAGAGATGGACAGGACGGGAGGATATCACCTCCAGGCCCTATGGACAAGAATCATGGTCGAATGTTCTCACGTCTCAACGACCTGGGGAGGTGTGGGGGACGCAGCTTCCGCCCGTGGGAGGGACATCAAGATGGCCGATACCATCCCCCCACCACTCCCACTCTTCCCCTGCCTTTTTTTTCTCTTCTTCTTAATCTCTCTCTCCCCCACTTTAACCATTCCCTGTTCTACATACATTCCAGCATACAATCTGTATACCCATGTTTCAAACCGGACTCCTCGGGCCTCTGAACCCTACTGAACCCAAAGTAGCCTCCCGGACCAACCTGTCAATCAACTCGGGTTCACTAGAGGAGAACAAGAGGCATAACTGGTCCTAATGTCCAACCGGCCACCGCATAGCTGACTGACACGACCAACTCAACCCACATAGGGTCTGCTGCCTACTTGGGACAATACAACAAAGTCTCCAAGGAAGCTATGGGTTGGGACTAATGCTCCGACAGCAGATAAAATATGTCAACAATCAATGCACGACTCACAGGAACGGTGGACATCCATGACTACGTTACCAGGACATGGGAAACAGTTTACTATGCTTACATATAGAATGACAAACCCTGACAAGGACATATTAATAACTATTCAACCACTATATAATCACGGAATGTCAGGATCTCAACCTTTTAGACAGTAATATTAACAATAGTATGCTTAAACAGGCTGTAGCATAATTTTGAAGGGTTTAACCTGTAAGACTTATTGTGGTAGCGCCACTCAAGAGGTGGACAAATATCGACCATGTTGTTTAACCCAAACTGACTGCGATAGGCACAATATTGAGCATACCCACTACGTGTCCTATGTTTCAAACTCTAAACTGCACAAATAGTTTTAACACAAGCTTCTCTGTCATGTGAATAACCTGTCTTCTCCTTTTATGTATTCACTGCAAAAGTCAAAATAATGATTGTCAAAAAAAAAAAGAACAATAACCTCTTTGAAATAAAATTATATCTAACGGTAGATGAAATATGAGTCTTTCGCCATTACAAAAGTTGACATCTATGCTATCTGATACTGAGTGATTACACATCATTAACTAAACTTTACCCTAAGACCTTAAAGGTCATCGAATAAAAGAGTGAAATCTAAATACAAAGTATAACAATTATGTCGTCGCCTAACCTTTGGAAAAAAAGGTAGAATGTCTATTAAATTCATTGATTAATACGATTAAACTCTGAATGGTGACCTTTGGAACAAAACTTGGGCAGTTTATACTTATAATAAAGCTAGGGGATTTGTTCTATATCCTATCCTGTTGCTTTGTATGGAAAAGCAATATATAGTCGAGCTAACTAATCTGGTTTCCAAACGTTGTCTCTACTGCTAAAGCACGATGGCCATCCTACAAATTGCTACTTTCTTCACGGTTCTAGTCCTGACTGGGATGCAGCAAGGTTTGTCTTTTTTTTTTGCAAAGTAGATGAAATATGTTGATTTGTTTTAAAAATGTTGGGATAAAAATATTAACTTTAGAGTTCTTCATGTATTCTATAATATTATACTGTAATATTATATTATAATGTCAATACTTTGAAAAGGCTAGACCTTGAACATTCTTTGGATTGTAACTCCTGTTATTTACATACAGGGAAAGGTTCCTGATAACTCCAAATCCCCTTAAATCACAGCCACCCAACCATAAACAGTCACCTAACAACTAACCTTAAAGTGAACCTGTCATGACAGATATAATTTGAAGTTTTCTAACCATCTGGCTTAACTCATGTTAGGAAATTAAGTGTTTTTTCCCTTAACACTATTAAAAACTCATGTTTTGAACACTTAAAAACTCATGTTTTGATTTTTGTTTTTACATTACTCCTGTCTTTTGCTAAGAGCATAAATTATTGTTTTCAGTGGGTGTTAAACTTGCTGTAAGATACACTTCACCTGCATACTGCTGTTTGGGAAGCGTAGACCTGTTTTATTACAACAAGTTAAATGTTCCCAACACTTTATGTTGTTTTTTTGTAAATAAATGTCCTCTCACGATTCTCAGATTGCCTGTCCAAAACTGATGTAATAAAGCATTCCAGCTTTTTCTCTCCCTTCTCTATGCTGCTGCTGTTCTCACACAGAGCCTGGACCCTCCTACCTACTTACCCTTGCAGGCATTGCTTTCTCTTAGGTTAAATTCAAACTGGAGAGATATCCAGAGAAGGGTTTATCTGCTAGCAGACATGCAGAGCCCAGCTTTCTTGTATCTGTGCCAATTGGCACAAACTGAACTGACTTAAAATAGGGGGAAATTGTTGATTAGAGAAATCTAGGCATTTGCTAGCAATTCTGCTAGATTCAATTTGATTCTTTATCATTTAGGATTAGTTTGTATTTTTTATGAAAGGTACCCTTTGAGCTCCCAACTCTAAACCTGACTATCCTTGACTGTAAATACTTATAACACTAAGCTCTAATAACTCCCAACCCACATATCCTTTGCCACAACCATCACTGTGCTAAATGGTGCTGATGTAAATCACTCTTAACTGTTTGAGTGCCAGAGCAATTTTTAATCATGTGTACTGAAGCTCACCCAATTTCGCACATTTGGCTACCTCTTATATTAAGGTACATACTTAAAAACTGTGTACAGTTCACATTGAGAAAGAAAGATAGATAGATTGTTTTTAGGAGACATATTGGGCTTTCATGTGATGCCACCCAGACATACTTCTCATCTTATAGTGTATAAAAATACAAATATGGAAAAAAAAGTTTTCTGTTAGAATTAACTTTCTAGTGGGTATAGTTAGGCATAAGGAGTAGGATTAGTTAGAAATAAGTGTATTATTAGTTAGTTAGCCATAGATTTAGGGGTTTAAAGGAAGGTTTGGGTTTAGAGTTTAGGTGGGCCTTACACTAATTTTAACATGGGAGACAAATGAAATAGTGCTGGTGCTAAACTAACTTTTATTAAACTAATCTGTTGTAAGAGCATTGTGTATATATATCATGAAAATAATGCGATAAACTATAGTGTCATAACTAAATAATCACAGTGATAGTGCTTATATGTATTTACTTGCAATGCATATCATGTATCAGTTCTAATCATATATTACATAAAAATTATTATTAAATTGACATTGCTTTACAAAACCTCTTCAAACGTATGCTTTCCTATGGTCACTGCAAAGGGGCATCTGAAGCAGATTTGGGGGATGCTCAATGCAAAAGGAATCTGGTCTGGACTCCAAACATCAGGGGAGGGCTGGCAGCCTTAGGCCTGGGGGGCAAAACCAGTCAAGTGGCCCATTGCGCCACCAAATCAGTTCACCATCCATGCCCACCTTTTTCTGGTTTTATAACGGATGTTATTGATGTTATGCTAATCAGTAGCTCTTTGCCATACCCGCTCCTTCACGGCTCTGACTTTCAATGTTGTCAGAGCACAGGCTGAGAATCTCTGAGCCTGTGCTCTGACTCACTAACTGAGCGCCGGAACCACGAGGGAGAGGATTTGATCTGACTGCACCTACTGCTGGTGCGCACCAGTGGACCACCAGCGAATCGTTTAAATTAAATATGCTGGTGTACCCAACTTGTGAGCTGTGTTGGCCGCCGGGCGCCTCTGTTGTCATGGCACCCTGCGTGACCGCACAGCTTGCCCACCCTAACGGCTGGCCCTGCTGACACACAGTGATGTTACTACTTAGACATCCCTCAATATTAATACAGAGATGAGAGTAAGCACCAATAAACTGTGGAAACAGAGCTGATCCCCCCAAATTTATAAAGGTTTGCTTAGAGGATTTATTCAAGATTAAATCATGCCTCCTCCTCTCTGTAGGCTGGGAGGAAGTGAAGAGTAATCACAGTCTCCCAGCACAACGCCACCTGTGGCTGCATGGGGAACAGCTGTTTAATGTAATGCTTGCAGGACGGCCAGCTGCCGCAGAACCTCTTTGTTTCCGTCTCTGCAAAGGGCTCTAGGCACTGCTTGTTGTGAGTGTGAGCCACTGTAAATTAGGGGCAGAGGGCACTTGCACTGCGGTCAAGACGGGTCTGGGCAGGAGGAGAGTGCAGTGCAATCAGTGCACTCCCCTCCTGTGGGTCACCAGTAGACTGGTGCACCTGCCCAGGATCAGAGCCGGTGCAAGTATTTTTGCCGCCCTAGACAAAATATAAATTTGCCGCCCCCCCATGTGACATCACAATGCCCCACCCATATGATCTGCCATATGAACTAACGCCAGTGCTGCACACAGTGTGTGTTTACATTAAAAAGCCTGCAGGGACCAGCTATAGACACCAGAACCACTTCATTAAGCTATAGTGTCCCTTTAATGTGAGGTAAATTATAGATTAGTGTCACTAATAATATACTAGATTGCCTACTTACAATTAGATGAGGATGATGATGGGCTGCAGTTTGGCTCCACTGGTCTGGTGTAGAACAGGACCTCTGGAGGCTGTTTGCAACTGTGGTCACAACATTCAACGTTCTGGGAGAATTGGAAGCAGCTCCATTTTTTGGGGGCCTCTTACACAGCTCAAGGTCTGGGCCCCAGTGCCTGACGGTGAGTATGCCCATAAGGCCCACTCATAAGTCCACTTATATGTTCCACCCACCCATGAGCTCGCTCACAGGGAGTGGAGTGTGTAGGGGATGTGTTATGTGATCTCATATGTGTGCTTATGGTATGTAGTGTATAGGGATACCAGTTTGTGCAGGTGATGCAGTGTGTTTGTGTGTAGTGGAAGCAGTGTGTATTTGTGTATAAGGGATGTATTATGTGTTTCTGGTTGTGTGTGAGGGATGCATTGTGTGAATCTGTGTTTGTATGCATAAGGGATGCAAGGTGTGTGTCTGTATGTGTGTGCATTGAGTGTAAGAGATGCATTGTGTTTCTGTGTGTATGTAAGAAAAACAGTGTGTGTGTTTGCATGTGTGTGTAAGGGTTTGCATTGTATGTTTCTGTGTATGTGTGCAAATGATGCATTGTCTTTGTGTGTAAGGGTTGCATTGTGTGTGTGTGTAATGGATGCATTGTGTGTTTCTCTGTGTGTAAGTGAAGCATGTTCTGTTTCTGTGTATGTATAGGGATGCATTGTGTGTTTCTGTGTATGTATAGGGGTGCATTGTGTTTCTGTGTATGTATAGGGATGCATTGTGTGTGTGTGTGCGCGTAGTGTTAAAGAGCTCCCTGTCTTGCCCCCTGTCCTATAGAGCTGTCCCTTCTGTCCCTTAGAGCTCTCCCCTGCCCCTTAGTGGTCTCTCCTCTCCCCCATACCTCCCCTAGCGGTCTCTTCTCACACTCACCCACCCTCCCTGTGCTCTTCTCATCCCCCCTCCACCCTCCCTGTGTTCTTCTCACTCCTCCCTCTGTGTGTTCTCACCCCCCCTGTGTTCTTCTTACCCCCCCCTCCTCCCTGTGTTCTTCTTACTCCCCCCCTTGTTCTTCTTATTACTCCCCCCTTCTTCTTACCCCCCTTCTTCTTCTTAACCCTCCTACTTCTTCTTACCCCCTCCTTCTTCTTCTTACCCCTTCCTTCTTCTTACCCCCTTCTTCTTCTTACCCCCTTCTTCTTCTTACTCCCCCTCTTCTTCTTACCCCCTTCTTCTTCTTACCCCCCTCTTTTTCTTATCTCCCCTCCTTCTTACTTCCCCCTTCTCTTACTCTCCCCCCTCCCCTCTTTTTACTCTCCCCCTCCCCTCTTTTTACTCTCCCCCCTCCCCTCTTTTTACTCTCCCCCTCCCCTCTTCTTACTCTCCCCCTTCCCCTCTTCTTACTCTCCCCCTCCCCTCTTCTTACTCTCCCCCCTCTTTTTACTCTCCCCCTCCCCTCTTTTTACTCTCCCCCCTCCCCTCTTCTTACTCTCCCCCCCTCCCCTCTTCTTACTCTCCCCCCCTCCCCTCTTTTTACTCTCCCCCCTCCCCTCTTTTTACTCTCCCCCCTCCCCTTTTCTTACTCTCCCCCCCTCCCCTCTTTTTACTCTCCTCCCCTCCGCCCCCCTTCTTCTTACCACCTCCCCTGTAGGTGGCCGAGCTGCACTCCTGTCCGCGGTCCCGGCCGGAGTGATAGGAAGGTGCTCAGTGTGCACCTTCCTGTCAGTCCGGCCGGGTACAGGAAACAGAAACTCCTGTTCCGCGCGGAACAGGAGTTTCTGTTTCCTGTACCCGGCCGGACTGACAGGAAGTGCACACTCAGTGTGCACCTTCCCATCACTCCGGCCGGGACCGCGGACCGGAGACCGGCTCGGCCCCGCTACAGGGGAGGGGAGGGAGGGGAGAAGCTGCTGCAGCCGTCTGAGCGCTCTTTACAGAGCGCTCGGCAGCTGCAGCATTTAAAGGGCCGGCCCGCCGCGGCCGGTCCTAAAAGAATTTCGGGCGGCCTGGGGGGCAATTGCCTCCCTGCCCCCCGGCCCAGCCCGCCCCTGCCAAACATACATAGACAAATGAGGAAATTGGGGGAGGATGGGCACACCCACAACTTGCATTTCTCAGCAGTGGTGTGGTCATAGATATTAAAATGTTTACAAAGTATAGATTAAGGAACAGCGCGCACCCAAAAATCCTGTTTCAAATTTTACCCGGCTACTTAAAATTTCCTACGTTAGCAAACAAACATTCAGTTCCCCCATGTGGCCAGCATATTAGCACTTGTGGCAGGCTTATGCATTGTATGAACATATATTGTAACTAAACCCCCATTATTTTTGTCTAGGCTAGGGGTTTTCATAAAACTATTTCATTCTGTGAGCTTTGAAAATAAACTATTACAACTCTGTGAGCTTTGAAATTGCTGTTTAGCGAATGAGTGAGTGCACTGGACAATGTTTGCTTTATCAATTGACCCCAACAGCACCCTTAAACTCTATATGCATGTTCAGGTGACTGCAACCTTCTTGTTTTCATATTAAACTAGCCAATCACTAGTTACATACAAGAGGGGCCTGGTACATCAGTGGACTTTGGGGAGAGAGGGGGGGGGGGAAGGTGTTACATTAAAAATTGGGGTCTGGACAGATCACTCTAGTTCATCTTTAGATGGACTGTAGAAGCAGAGGGATTAATCTCTATAGGTGAAGGCATTTCATAGCGAAATGCTGCATTTACAGACTCCATGGACCATGATCAGTTCAAATAACTAAAGTGGTCATGGTGGCAGTAGTAACCGTTTAAAGGAACAGTCCAAACTCCATGCAGCCTACTTAACTTTTAGTAGGCGAAAAGTTTGTTTTGAAATATACTTTAATCAAGATAAAATTACAAGAGAGCAACACACTTACTGATACATGAAGATTAAATGAACATAGTAAGTGTCTCCTGTAATTTGTGTGTGCTGAAAAAGTAACAGGTCATGTCTATGAATGTGAATGTATGTCCCCCCTGTGGCTGGCGCACATAACCATGGAATTTAATCCGGTCAACTGCGATAGAAGAAGTCCTTGGCATACCATCTTTTTGTTGTATATGCAATTTAACCAGCTAAAGCATCGGGACATTATAGATAATTTCCATCCAGCGTTCCATGTTATGTCTTAAACTACTGTATGATTATATTTCATTTGTAATGTCATTCACAGTCTGCTCCTCTTCAAATGATGGTAACAATAAAGGTCTTTTATCGCATCAACGTGAAGTCCTGTCCCTGATGGACAAGGTGACGTCAGCTGTTAGGCAATTACTTGACAGCAAACAGCATCTAGAGATCCTTAAAAAAGTTGAAGATAGCATGAAGGATGTTATCCGTAACAATCAAATCAGTGCACAAGCTAGTTCTGAAATCGCAAAGTTCCTAAGTGGTGTCCTGGACTCAATAAATAATGGAAAATTTGACAAGAATACAATGATCAAGTACCTGGAGAAGGACCCTATGAAATGTGTACAGAAATTCAAAGACAAGTTTCTTAACAAAGCTTAAAATTCAAGGTACTGGTAAGGAATATAAGTGATATATTGAATTATATTTTTATTACAAATGGGGAGAATGTTATGCCTATTTGACAAAATCTGTTTTGTAGCCATATGTAAAAAAATAATCTGGTATTTGCCCCTGCAGTCTCACTGCTTAATTCTCTGACATTCCGGAGTTAAATAACTTTTGTTTCTGTTTATGCAGCCCTAGCTAAATCTCCCCTGCCTGTGACACACACAGCCTACATGAGTTTATCTCCTTCTATGTTAATTGAAGTTTAATCCCACACAGGAGGCTTCTGCAGGCTCTTGCATGGTATTAACAGAGCAGAAGATAAGAAATTCAAAATGGAACAGAATATGCAATAAATCAAATTTAAACATTAAACCTCTCTTTACAGGAAGTTTTAAGGAGGTCTGTATAAGTCACATGCAGGGGAGGTGTGGCTAGGGCTAGATAAAGTGATTTAACTCCTACATGGCAGAGAACTGACCAGTTAGACTACAGGAGTATAATCTATACACCAAAATTCTGTCATTAAGCTAAAGTTGTTTGGTATTTATGACATATTTAATGGTGCTTGTTGCATGCAAATGTATATGTATGAGTGTGCATGTATCTGTATGTGACTGGGGGCATTGTTGGTGGAATGGTTAGAAGTAGGTGAAACGTGGTGCTATGCAATGTGTAAGTGACTAAATGGCTATATTTACTGGGTTGGAGTATCCAAATGTATTGGAGAAAGTGATTAGATTACAGTTTGGGAATTTGGTGACTGAATGTGTTAATGCAACCTTATTGGGAATTACATGACCAGATGTATAAATATTTATGGTGGGATGGGTGTAGAAGACTGGAAGGTGAGGAAGGGTATATTATGGAATGGGTTTGTTGATGACTAGAAGGTAAGGTGATTGAAGAATATCAAAAGAAAGACCGCTGTCAGTAAATTCAAACAGATTCAAGGTCAGTCCTAATATATCTGTGTTTATAAATCAAATAGACAATGTTACAAATGTGACAAAAAGGGATAAAGTGGAGCACTTAAAAAGTGCTAGTGCTTTTATATTTACCCTTAGTACATTGTTATATCATGGGTATGAAGCGAATATATAAAAGAAGGAGACAAAAACAAACATATATAGTGCAGATGGTAAAATATATGGAATTGGAGATAATTAATGCTAACATCCACTCACGTGGACCAGAGCCTGTAGTTACTGGCTCTGAAATCAATGCCTTTATGCCTTTGGGGTAGCATACCGCCATCCACCGAGTGGATCTCCAGTTTAAAGGTATATGAAACAAAAAAAGAAAGAGAAAACTCCAATGTTACAGTATATTGTGTCTTCTTATATACCCTGGCTTAAAAATGTCTTAAGCTCACCTTATTCAGAGCCCATAAATCCTGGCTCTGGAATTGAATGCCTGTACTCTAATTCAGGGTTGTCAAAACCTCAAATGGATCTCTTCTGAAGCTGGGAATCATATATGACCGAAACTGTGTGAAGTTGATTATACAAATTTATTGCCAAAATATTGGTAAAACAAATAAATAAAACAAGTATAAAAATACTAAGTGCTTATGTTCCAATGCCAATTCGCATTTCACTCGACTTGAGCTTCCTGTGTGTGTTGCTCCAGAACTGTGGAGTGTGTGTTACTCCAGAAGGTATCCATTTTTAAATGCTGCTCTCAAACGAAATCTCCGGTCACATGATGGTGTTGCAGCCAATCATCTTGCCGGCTGGTACACTCATGTGTTGTAGACATTTAGGCTTGTTTAGGAGTATCCACCCCTTTCTTTCTTATACTTTCCAACAGAGAACGTCATTTTGGCGAGCCCCCCAGTCCCTGTTAAGGCTCGTTCTGCATGACACTTCACTTCTGGTTGGCAAGCAAGCCCATCTCTTGCACACTTCCGCCTGGTCCACATCGTCTCATGTAACCCTGCTGATGAACGGACTTCGGGCGGTGTGTGTGTGCTTCTAGCGGGCTCCATATTGTTTGTGGGCAAGGAAGGGCACAATAGAGAAAAGGATAAAAAAAAATAGTTACTATGCATGAGGTGGGCTTGCTTGCGAATCGGAAGTGACGTGTCGTGAATGACGCAACGCTGATTCTGTGTTTGAGCTGGACGCAGAACGAGCCTTAACAGGGACTGGTGGGCTCGCCAAAAGGACGTTCTCTATTGGATAGTATGAGAAAGAAAGTGGTGGATACCCCTAATCAAGTCTAAATGTCTACAACACAGGAATGGGCCGGCCGACAAGATGATTGGCTGCAACACCATCATGTTTGAGAGCAGCATTTAAAATGGATACCTTCTGGAGCAACACACACAGCCAACTGAGGAAGCTCAAGTTGAGTGAAACGCCACCACTGGGCAGTGGTGTGTCCCTTTAAGTGGGTTGGTGGGTAGAGATAAGTACCAAAAGCCCTGGCCAGTGTCATTTCTAGTCCAGTCAGACTTAATAGCAGAGCTGCAGTAACAGTTACAGAGGGTTTGAAAACTTGTTGGTGTCCTTGCTCCTCCAGCATTTGTGTGTGAGGCTGGGCAGGAAGCGGATGGGATAATTTCCAATCTGCCCACTTACAGCCTCTCACACAGGAAATGCTTGCAAGAGGAGCAGAGGATGCCCCCCCCAACCCACCCCACTCCATTCTACCAGTAGTAAATAACCATGTGTTTTCCTGCAGCACTGCTATCAATCATTGGAGAGTGATTAATTTTCAAATAACCATTCAAACTCTAGAAGCCTATACCCTAAACATCCCTTCTCACCTAGCTCTGAATGTAATACCTTCCGAAACCTACAGAAACCCTTTCCTTTCCTTTAGTCCTAAATTTAAAGTCTAAACCTGATCAAACATACCTGAATGTTAGGTTTGCGAAATGTGCCACAGCTCTAACAATAAACTCAATAATCCTTAACACACTCTGCACCGGGGGGCGGGGCCTAACCATCATGGCGGCAAGACGTGTCTCTCAGGAGCTCCCGCTCAGCGAAACCCTAACAAGCGACCTAAGGCAGTGTCTCAAGGCAAAAACGAAGACAAAATATACCCACATGCTCCCTGCAACTGAGGGCATGCAGGGTGAGGGTGAGAGACCCACTCGAGACCCGCCGACACGACAACTGACAGTGCGGCCTAGCAAACAACGGGCGGGAGAGACGGCCGCTCTCCCGACCCAGAAACACTCAGATGACAGGATGAGCAAGCCCCGTTACCCCCCCCCTCTGGACCGGCGGGGGAGATCCCGGTCCACCCAGCGGAGACAAATCAAACCAGACCTCCCAAGCGAAAGGCGAGTGCAGAGCTTTGCCCAAGATGGAGGACACTGCAGGCGCTGAGAGCCCCACAGACGCTGTATCTGACGTCCTAGCAAGGATCAACAGACACTTTGAACGGTTCTGGAAGCAGCTGGAGCGCAGGCTACGCCAACCTGCACCGCCACGCAGCACTGACCCGTTCACACAGAACCCGCAGCCGAACAGGTGGCCGGTGGCCCTGCACCAGGACACTCGTGCAACACCACGGAAGGCGAGTAAGCCTCACGTGCAGCAGAGTCACTCACACGCAAGCTTCAGGCAAGCCATCCAAACTAAGCACAGCAGAAGGGGTCCCTTGGTGGCAACGTCAAGCCCCAGAAAGAAAATATACATGACACACCACCCTGACCCTCATCTACGGGGAGAAAGGCTGCAACATGGAGGAGGCCCTGAGTGGAACCCAGAAAGCAACCCCCTAGACATCAGCACGGCCCAGATGGTGAGAATAAGCGGCTATCACCGAGCGGAGCCCAGCCAGGGCATTGGGTGAAGACACCATGATAAGGGGACTGCCTAACACCGGGTGGCCAGCAGATGAAACGAGCTTAACATGCCTACCACTGCATACTGAACAAGGAGCACCGCACCTGCCTACTCATGGGACTTTACTTAGGTTTTACATTAATTCTTAAGCACTTGCTTTCCTTTTATTTTCTTCTATTTTATTAAGCATGCCTTACTTAGCCGAATGTGATCCCCTATAGATATCCGGTCTCAGGCTAGATTGTTCTGGGTAACATGCATAGCCTGCCTATACTCCTGCTGTACCTAGGCTAACCTCTCTTGTCCATACCACTTTCAGTCCATGTAAGCTCTTTAGAAAATATTCCTGATTTTTACACTTCCAACACCCTTATAAAGATTGTTTCACTATATTGAACCTACTCTGATATTGCTAAAACTCGTGCTGTTAACTATTGCTATGTAAATGCTTAATATGTAGTAAAAACATAACATGGTGTACGTGTAGCATAGGCGACCTAGCTGAGCGACCAGCATCATTACTTAATTTTATCTTACTTGGACGAATCAACTGTTTAGTTAATCTGTTTAATATAAAATTTGTGCAAATTATCATGCCACTATCTACCTTGAAAGAAACTTGAATTACGCTGTTGTGGCGCTTGTTTGAAATACTGTGTTTATCTGCACTACAAAAATAAAGAATTTAAAAAAAAAAAAACACACTCTGCACCCAATACTAAATTTAACCCGACTCTAACCCATCCTACCAAAACTGAAACCTCTCTAAATCTTTAAGTCCTCATGGGGTTTAAGCTTTAAGTCATCATGGGGTTCATAGCACACACCAGGTGTTATTGTAGCAGTGAGGTTAGTAGCATGCATGGTATCTCTGAGGCATGAGCAGATGTGAATGTTCTTCCATATTGCACAGCTCATACTGGTTGAGGTTGCAGGGAGGTGGTTTCCCTCTCCGTCCAACTCAAGTAGTCTATTTATATTACATGTTCCTTCTGATTAACATTCAACACTCTGTGTCCAAAAAAAAAAGGACTCTCAGGCCAAAAGTTGCCAAATGTCCTTGAGCAATTGGCAAACATACTTTAAGTGAGAGTCAATAAAACAATGGACACTATGCATAATTTCAGATCAGTCTATTGGTAAATTATATTATATAAGGTTACAGAAGCCATTGCAAAAAAAAGAAAAAAATCTGTAATACAAATATATAGAAAAATATATGTTAGCACTACTAATTCTGTATTTTTTTCCCTCCCTTTTTCAGTTCCAATGACCATGATGATTATAATGGAAGATTTGGCATTTCATCTGATCTACAGACCTACAGAAACAATATTACTAAATTACCTTGCCAACGATCCATTTAAATAATATAAAATAAAAACATGCATAGCACAATTTTGTCAGTGTCATCCTTATAGGATATTGTTGTTGTTGATATAGTTAATGACTATAATTACATTATTATTATTATTATTATTATTATTATTATTACTTGTATTATTATTACTGATACAATATTATCAAAGGAGGAGATTTAACAATAAAAGAGTCAATTACAAAAACTTACAGGAACAATAGGTTGAAGAGGGCCCTGCTCAAATGAGCTTAAAGTCTATAGGACATGGGGCATAAAACCCACCAGGACAGGAGGTAGCAATCAAACAAGAAGGGAGTGAAGCAGAGCTGAAGGGAGAAAATAGAGTGCTGCCCTTTAGGAGAGAGCAAGGGACAGGTATGTGAGATAGAGGTTACTCTGGGAGTCCATTAGCTTTCCTAAAGAGATGGGTTTTGAGGCACTTTTTAAATGATTGAAGACTAGGGAGAGCTTGATGGTCATAGGCAGGCCATTCCAACGGAAAGGAGCCACCCGTGAGAAGTCCTGCAAGTGTGAGTTGGCTGTACGGGTGCGAGCAGCAGACAAGAGAAAGTCAGACTATATCAGCACATCTCCCATACAGACAAAATTGAATAAAATTGAATTGAAATTAATTTATCACAGGTTCACTTTTCATTGGATGAATTATCCCTTCTCAAAAAAGGAATTAAATTTGCCCCTACAACAAATCTTAATAGTTTAAATTTATATTTGGATAATCAAAAATTTCTGAAAAAATTAACTATTTAAAGATTTTTTCAAAATAAAGATATAAATAATTCTCAAGAGATTGTACCATCCCAAGATGAACTAAGAAATTATTCAAATTCTGTACATAATATTCTACATACTCCATTCAAACCAAATTCCCATTTTTATCCTTGGTCTGCAAAGAGCAAATATTTAGACATTTTTAACTGGTTCAAGCAGACCTAGATAAATTAGCTAATAATAGATATCAACCTAATTTAAACAAAAAAGAAAGACTGGCTTTAAAAATGCTAACTAATAACCCTGATGCAATTATAAAAGAGGCAGACAAGGGGGGAGGCACTGTAATTATGGATAGATCTTATTATATGGTAGAGGCATATAACATCCTAAATGATATCAATGCTTATGAGATTTTACAAGACAATCCTACTTCTATGTTCTTACAAGATATAAAAGTTGTTAGATTTTGGTTTAGAAAAGGAAATTTTAAACAAAAAAGAATATGACTTCATTTTCAATCCCAATTGCAAAACAGCAACTTTTTTATTTTCTGCCAAAGATCCATAAAAATCTGCAAAAACCCCCTGGTCGTCCCATTGTCAGTGGCATCAATTCTCTGTCTTGTAATCTTTCCGAGTATATAGATTTTTTTCTTCAACCTTATGTTCCCCTCAGTGATACGTATATTAGAGATACTAGACATATCTTACAAGGTTTACCTTCAGTCCAATGGAAATCTACATATATTCTTGCTACTGCAGATATAGCAGCCCTATATTCCAATATTCCTCACCAAAAGGGCATTTTAGCTATAAAAGATATACTTAATGACCATCAACTTCTTTTATCAATTCAAATAGATTTTTTGATACAATGTATGTCATTTGTACTGACAAAAAACTTTTTTTGGTTCGACGGACAATATTTTTTACAGAAGTGTGGCGTCGCCATGGGTACCAAATTTGCCCCCAGTTTTGCCAATATGTACGTCTCCCATTGGAAACAACGTCATGTAAGGCTAGGTGATCAATCTGGGGGCAGTTTGGTCCTATGGTGGTGGCGCTACATAGATGATGTATTAATCATATGGGAAGGTTCCACTGAAAGTCTAAATCTCTTTTTTGAATATATTAATTTAAATAATTATAACCTTAAATTTACTTTCAACACCAGTCCAGTATCTTTAGATTTTCTAGCTCTTACTATCTATATAGATCAAAATCAACTAAAAACTAAAACATTCTTCAAACCAACTGACTGTAATACAGCTATAGATCTATCTAGTGCCCATCATCCTCCTTGGCTTTCGAATGTTCCAAGAAGTCAAGTTATTCGCCTTAGGAGAAATTGTTCAGATGATACAATATTTTTACAACAAGCACAAGTAATTAAAACAAGTTACTTAGCCCATATTCAGTTAAAGTCAGACAGCCAGTTATATAAGCAATCAAAAAATTTGTCTAAATTATGTGCCATGTATGGTCTGTATGATGCTTGGTGGGTAACACATTCAGATTCTCGGGACTATACTCATCTGTCTAAAGTCCATAATTCATATTCACGAATAGACTTATGTTTAGTAAAAGCTAACGCATTGAAAGAAATTAATACAATTAAAATTAAAGATAATACTTGGTCTGACCATAGTTTTGTAATATTGGAAATGGGTAAGGTCTTGCAGATATCTGTGGATTCCTGGAGAATGGACGACTCTCTCTTTAAATCTAAAATAAATCAAGATTCCATAATTGAACTTTCATGTTTTTTTTTGGCTGGAAAATTCCACTCCTGAAATATCTCATTCCACCTTGTGGTCCACCTATAAGGTGGTTACCAGAGGTTATCTTATTAAAATAGAAAAACAAACTAAAACTATGATAAATAGAGATTTAACAAATTTAAATATTCAATATTCTAATCTGTCCAAAATGAATAAAGATCTCCCATCCAATCAATTAAGATCGACACTTTTAGAACTACAAAAACAAATTAACCTAAAGATAGAAGAAAAAATTAGAAGAAAAATTAACAAACTGAGATTAAATACTTACCATCAAAGTAAGAAAGCAAATACAAAGTTAACTAAAAGATTAAAAAAGCAAAACTCAAACAATAGGGTTAATAAATTGGTTGAAAAGCAAAATACATACTCTTCACCGGAAAAAATTGGACAATTGTTCAATGAATTTTATAGTAAATTATATAATCTGGATACATCATCAGATAACCAAGATATGAAAAAATATTTGGATAATACCGATATTCCAAAAATCAACAAACAAGATTTAGCTCAACTCAATTATGAGTTTACGGTGAATGAAGTGGAAAGAGAGATGGATAGACTTTAATTAAATAAGACCCCTGGACCAGACGGATTCAGCAATTTCTTTTATAAAATAATAAAAAAAGAAATAACTGTTCCTTTAACGGCTCTTTTTAATGAAATGGCCAAAAAAGCTAAAACCCCAAAGGAGTTGTTACAAGCCAATATCCTTCCAATACCAAAACCAAATAAAGATCCAACAGATGTCAAGAATTACAGACCAATTTCTTTAATTAATACAGATATGAAAATATATGCAGCAATATTAACATGTAGATTAAAATAATTTATCGAGTCGTTCATTCTGATCAGGTTGGTTTTTTGCCAGGTAGATCGTCTGATACTTGTACCAGAAGAATAGTTAACATTCTGGATGGGGCACTCCGTCGGGGGATTCCGCTGCTGACCCTGTCCTTGGATGGCGAGAAGGCCTTCGACAGGGTCAGTTGGGGCTTCCTCGGCGAGGTATTGACTTCCTTTGGATTCACTGGTTGGATTCACGATGCCATTATGGCACTTTACTCCGAACCAATAGCTAGAACTGTAGGAGTAAATATTCAATCAAGCTGGTTTAATTTACACAATGGCACACGGCAGGGCTGTCCCCTGTCCCCTCTTCTTTATATTTTAATTTTAGAACCCCTAGCAATTAACATAAGAACTAATATGAATATCAGAGGCTTTCTAACTAATAACTTAGAAGAAAAAAATATCACTTTATGCCGATGATATATTATTGACCCTTACTTCTCCACATTCCTCTTTCCCTCAAGTCTTATCTGCCATAAATAGTTATTCTAAGGTATCCAATTACAAACTTAACATATCTAAATCAATTGCCGTAACCACTAACATCAATACTCATAGTCTAAAAGACCTGCGAGACAATTATGATTTCGTATGGTCTAACAATGTTTTTAATTACTTGGGCGTGACAATTTCATCTCAAGTCAATGATATTATGGAAATAAATGTATTGAATCTCCTGAAATATACAAATATAAAATTAAAAGAATGGCGCCTGACCGAATCCTCCTGGATCGGCAGGATTATTATAATCAACGCTTATATTATGCCCAAATGGGCATTCCCCTCCAAATTTCCGATATTTGACTAACTATGATACAATCTAGCTTTCAAAAGTTTATTTGGAAAACGTCAAGTCCCAGAATAAGCTCTAAAGTTCTCTCTAGGAAACCCCAAAATGGAGGGGTAAATTATCCAAATATTAGAAATTGTTACTATGCTAACATCATTGGTCACATATATAAACTTCAGGTTGAATCGTTTAAAACAGACGCATGGTACCAAATTGAATCAGAGGCGGCTGGAAAAGATAGATTAGAAATATATTTATGGCATAAAAACAACAAAAAAACGACAGAATTTTTACATAGTAAATCATTAATCCTGTCACAAATTATTACTGCTTGGGAGATGATAAAAAAACAAGAAAATTTCTAATAAAATAATTAAGTCATCACATTTGATTGTTTTAGAAGATAATATTGAGGATATCTCTTTAAATAATTGGTCCAAATTTCAATGGACGATTGAAGACATCCTCCAGGAGGATCAAATCCTACCCTTTGCTGATATTCAAGCCAAACTCTTTCTTCCCAATAAAGAACTCTTTTCTTATTTAAGAATTAAAAATGTCTTGGGAGGCGGAGCTTAACTGGTGAAGAGAACGGTCGCATGTCTACTGAGCTCCGGGCCTCAGCAAGAGAAAAGCCAGATTTACACTTTCAAAAACGGGGAAAACCCACTACAGAGAGACCCCAACACCCAAACGAGCCTAATGGGAGGAAAAAATAAAAAACTAAAACCAGACAAGCCCACGAAGGGCATGGACATCAGGGAGTTATGGCGGCAGGCACATGGCAACTCGCGCTCCAATATGGAGTCTACACATGGCGGGTTCTCCGACTTCTACGAGGAGACGTCGGATGAAGGTGAAAGTATATTCTCCCCAGACTGGCCTCAGCCACCGCCAGCCCGATCGCAACCACCGCCACTCACCTCAGCCTTCACGCCGGTGAGCATGGAGGCCATCAGAGAACTAATGGCGGAGCATCACCGGAAAATCTCAGAGGATATCGCAAAGATCAAGACCTCACTGCAGGGCCTGTCTGGGCGGGTTGGAACAGTCGAAAACACTGTGCACACCCAATCCAGCCAAATACAAAGGCTGCAACAGGAGGTACAAGAGCTGAAGCTGATAGCTGGGCAGACTGATCTGCGATTCGCTGGGCTTGAATACAAACGCCGCCTGAAGCACCTTAAGATTAGGGGCATCTCCGACAACATACCAGAGGCTGAACTGCCCCATGTCGCTAGGAGGCTCCTTGTGGCCCTATTAACCCCGAGAGTAGCCAAAGCGGTGCTGATAGAAGGCATTTTTCGAATTCCCAAACCCCCTAGGGCCCCAGCCACAGCGATGAGAGACGTCATCCTGCAGTTCCAGTCCTATAAAGACAAAACCGCAGTCCTAGCAGCTATTAGGGATCAAGCAACGTACTCTTTCGAAGATATGAATTTAACCTTCTACGCTCTCCTCTCTGGAACGACACTGGCCTGGAGGAGGTCTCTGCAAAGACTGACATCCCTCCGGCGAGCGCAAAGCATCAGGTACCGCTGGGGTCCGGCTCACACCCTACTGATCATCAAGGGCGATACTACACACACAGTACGCAGCATGCAGGAGGCACCGACAGTACTGGAGCAGCTGAACCTCCCATTAGACTCGATGAATCTACCGGCACCAGCGGATAGTCCTGCAAACCCACCGAACTGGGGCAACGCCAGCGCTGAAGAATTCGTCCCCAGAAGACCGACCGGCGCACCTACCACCTGAAAATACTGGGACTGGAATTCACCTTGTCGGGACAATCTCCCAACACAGTATTCACCCTAGACAGCCACTTTTCAATGAACTCACACCATGGCTAGTGGTTGGCAGTCCTCCCTTTCACATACCGATGGACACACGCTCCAAATTGGTACAGGGCACCACTATAGGCGACCCCCTGATGCAGCTGCCAATCTTAAAGCTATAGCTCCAGAACTTTTGGCTTTACCCAGATGCCAAGTTGACGGTAGCAAAATTAATATTTTTAAAAATGTCAGTTAACATAGTGTGATATATTCCCTGTTTTCCTTTAACCCCCCATTACCTGTTCCCTATCATGCTTAAAATGTCGTCTTTACCTATATGTTTTTAACTCTCCTCACCAGTCAAGATCTATTCGATGTGCTAATCTAACTACTTTACTAGGGCATACCAACACACTCTGTCAGCTTCAGCCCTTTACCCTTCCTAAAACTCTTGACTGCTACTTTACTGTCATGGTGACCAAGCAGGTTTTAGTGTGAATCTCACTCCTTAGCATTTAGTGCTTATGATAGTTCTATATATATATAATGCAATCCCGTGGCTTTTACCATCTACACCACCTGCTCGTATAAGCCTGTGATACCACAAAGGGTAATAGATATACCTATGTTGCTAGCTGTACTTCCCAGAGATACAGTTCACCGTAATTCTTTGCAACTTACCTGGTCTGGCCTGTCTCACTAATGTTCGTAAACACACAGTCCCTTCACTGCATTTTGGCTAGCTAGAGGAGACCAGCCACGTTCCTACCCCTGCCATATCATGAGCCAAGCTACTGTTCCCTCTTTTGTTATTTCTATTTTTGCTGTTGTTATTTTGATGTTAAAATGAAGCTCCTGAAAGAATTCTGTCTAGCTATATACCTCGGAAAAAAAAAAAGTGCACTGTTTTATTATTGCCATGTGTTCATATGTGACTATTAACCTGGATACACCAGCTGTTGTGGCAGTGTACATCCTCCTGTTACCTATATGCACGAATAAAAATAAAGAACTAAAAAAAAAAAGAATTAAAAATTTCTTGAATAAGTTCTTACTAAAAACGTCGCCAAAAATCGATATTCTTATTCAATCAATCTTTAGATATACTAAGGTTAACAAAATTGTTTCAAAAGCTACTAATTTGTTATCCAACTTGGATCAACAACCTTTAAAGATACTCGATAAATGGAAAAAGATCCTAAATATTGATATAGCTGAGAAATAATACTGAGAACAAGCAGAAAAAAAGAGCTGCAAGGAGAAGAATTCAAAAATATACAAATCTTCCCAGACCTGTCTTTCTTTACTCGAGCACAAAGAAAAAAATATGGACCAGCAACAGCTATATTAAGGCAACATAATATAAAATATACGTGGAGTTTTCCAACAGCTATAAAAGTGTTTATGGAAGATCACTCAGAGGTTTTTGACTCGTTGGATAAAATACTATCCTGGATAAAAGAGAAACAATTAACATAAAATAATTTGGCAGCATGAATAAGTGCGGAGAGAGAGAGAGGGGAGAAATTAATGTAATTTTTTTTTTTTTCCCACTATGGTTTATAGAAGATTTTATAAAAACAATAGTTATAGATTCACGGAGTATAATGTAATAACACAACATTCTGTATGAATTTTCACTAGTAGTAACCACAATGAAGAACAAAATATATACACGGAATACGTAAGAAATGATAAGAGTCAGACACAGGATGGTAATAAGGGGAAATAGAATAAATATACATTCACCTTTCTCTTAATAAATATAAAGAATAAAATAATCAGAGGAGAAATACGGCTAGGGATAATAGAGGTATCATATAAAAGAATAAAACAGAGAACACTGGCACTAAAAGCACAATATTTTGAAAGAAGCAATAGAAGGAAAACACTCAGAGTAGATTACAATACGAGGATCAAAGTAGAGAAGTGTAGATCACAGGGAAATAATAGGTGTGATAGTTTTTTGTTTTTTTCTCTCTTCTCTCTTCCTCTCTCTCTCTTCCTCTCTCTCCCTCTCTCATCCCCTTAAGTGCAGGGGGGAGGGGGCGAGAGAGGAGGAGAGGGAGGTACACAAAGAATCCGAATATGTGTGAATTAAACAATAATCATAGATTCGGAAAATAAATCTGTACCGCCACAACGCCCAAATTACTTCGCCCATGAGTTCTTAATAGGACTTAGAGATTGCCTAAAAGAAGGCAACTTAAGCTAATGAAAGTATAGATCTCTAAACAATATAGAGATTTTAGCAGAAGACGCTAAAATGGAAGAATGTATGTGTAGTATGAATGAATTAGGTACAGTGGTGAATGACATTGTGATTAGAGATAATCGACGAGGAAGTAAGAGAGGATGGTTAATCAGTCATTAACCCCTTAAGGACCAACCTTCTGGAATAAAATGGAATCATGACATGTCACACACGTCATGTGTCCTTAAGGGGTTAAATGTTGAAATTAATCTCAATTAATATTCAGGGCTTAAATACACCTAAAAAAAAAAAAATGGGCTTTTAATGATTATTTAGTATCTGAAAATATCCAAGTGGCACTAATACAGGAGACACATTGGACCCTTAAAGAGAAAAATAGTTGGTGTAAGAAATTTTTTCCATTGGTGTTCACTTCTTCTCAAAAAGAGGAAAAAAGGGCAGGGGTGGCAATTATGTTTTCAAAATACATACAAGTAGAAATACAACATCAGGATAGTGACATAGAAGGAAGGTTCCTAATTTTAGTTTGTACAATTAATGGTGATCTATATACATTGGTAAATGTATACTTACCTAATATCAACCCAATGAAATTACTTTCTCAAATCCTAGAGCGTGTAGACAAAATTGCTATGGGTTGTATATTATTGGGGGGAGATTTCAATTGTGTTCTGGACACAGAAATGGACACACACACAGAAAATAATATAAACATAGATAAAACTAAACTTAGGAACACTAAAAAGAACAACCTATACGATATTTGGAGAATAAGAAACCCAATAATCAAAGAATATTCCTTTTACTCATGGCCCCACAACTCATATTCAAGGATTGATTTTTTCATAGGTGATACAAGAATAATAGAAAAAGTGGAACAGATAGAGATAAAAACCATGATATGGTCTGACCATAACAGTATTATAATGACATTAAAAGAAGGGAAGATCAACTATCCAAGGACAACCTGGAAATTAGATGAGTCAATCTTATACAATAAAGAAAATCAAGAACTTCTGAGAGAGGTCTCAAAATATTTTTTTATAGAAAATAGATCGTTCTAAAACGTACTAATAAAGATTTAAAGGAATGGCGCCAACTAGAATTATCATGGTGGGGCAGAATTAACACCTTAAGGTCCTATGTTCTCCCCAAATGGATATATATGTTCAGAATGTTGCCGCTAACAATCCCTCCCCCATGGATAAAAATGCTAAAATCAACTTTTTCCAATTTTGTATGGAGAGGCAAAAAACACAGAATAAAAATAGACACTTTATGCAATCACACAAGCAAAGGTGGACTAAGTTACCCAAATATAGAAAAATATTATGAGGCGGGGATAATTCATCATATAACACTATTGCAGAAAGAATCCATATTCAAGGAGGGCTGGTTCTGGTTAGAGTCTGAAATGTGTCAAACCAAGAAGTTAGCTAATATAATATGGAATGACAAAATATGTGATTATTCTACTTCCTATGTGCTGAGACACTTACTTCCCATGTGGGAAAAGTTAAAAAAGAAATTAGATATAAAAAACAAAATTTTTGGTTTCCAAAATATTGAGCATCTAGAAAGAGAAATACCTAATATTTCTCTAAAAAAATGGAAAGAAGGAAATATTACCACAGTAGAAAATATTTATAAAGATGACAAGGTGAAACCATTTAAAATATTGAAAAATGAAGCGTCTCTTCCGCCACAAGAAGTTTTTTCATATCTAAGAATAAATAGCTACCTAAAAAAATACAAATTTATGAATCAAGGGAATATGTACAATGCAATTAAAGCAACATTTGATAATGACGAAACAAGAAAACTATTTTCAAAAAGTATTAGAATACTAGATACTAAGGTGACAGAACATTATCCAACAGCAATAAAAAGCTGGGAGAAACTTCTACATATAAATATAGACATAGAAATATGGTATGGGGTGTTAGCTAAGGTGAACAAATATGTGCATAGTATACATTTATTAGAAACCCATTACAAGGTGATAAATAAATGGTACTTGGTACCTACAAGACTGTTTAGAATTTCAACAGATAATGACCACCTATGTTGGAGATGTGGCGAATCAAGAGGAGATTATCTTCACATATGGTGGAAATGTAAAAAAGTAACCCCCTTGTGGAGCTGGGTGAGCACTCTGTTACTCAAATTGGATAATATCAGAATAGAGACCAGCCCAGATATGATGTTGCTTCACTTTAGATGGCCTGTTTTAATTAAAAGAAAACAGATATTGACAACTCATTGTTTGATAGCGTCAAAAATAATTATAGCTAGAAACTGGAAAAAGACACAAGAATTCTCTAAAGCAAAGCTTATACAACAAGTAAAATTTCAGATAAGAATGGAAATAGGAGTAAACAAAAGTCGAAGTAACAGCAAAGAGAATAATTTCTGGTTTACCTGGTTAGAATTGTTGGAACAAGAGGGAAAAAAAAAATCGTCATAGAAATAGTTAATTATACAATGCATACTTCCATAAGTTAGAGATGATAAAAATGAAATTCACCACTGTACCAAGATAATGTATGAGTGATAGATGAAAGAATGTAGAAAGAGATTTTTCTCCCCAGTCTCTACCCCCCACCACCCTCGGCCACTGCCTTCCATAAATGGAGACATTGAATATTTGATGGATATGGAAGCCGACTCTCATAGGATTGAAAAGTAGAACCCTAATACAAAAATGGATGGGAACTCGGGGAAGAGAAGAGGAGAGCAAGAGAGGAGAGAGAGCAGAGGGAGAGGGAGAGGAGAGAGGAGGGGAAGGGAGGATGGGGTAGGGAGAGATAGGAGGAGAGATAGGGGTTACGGAAAGTAGTCAAATGAGATAAGAAGAGAAAATACTATATTGATGATGACTTTTTACCAAAGCCCTATACAATGATGTATTAGAAAAATCTCTTGGCTGGTAATGTCTGAAATAAAAGAAACAAAAAGGAAAAAAAAAAAAAAGGCAAACTTGACCACAGTGTACCTAGACACTGCAGTACATGTCCCCTTTTTTGTTGGGACAATTTCCAAGCTTTCGGTATAGAACGTATTGTATTAGGCTGTAGAGGAGGAGATAAACTCCAAGATTTAATTCGTCAAGAAGCCTTTTGGATATATAACCTTAAAACGTCACATCATGGTCTTAATGCCGAAATAGATTTACAAGGTTTGATATGAAATAAAAATTTGGAGTTTTGGATTTGTTTTTTGATTTTCTTGTGTACTAGCTCTTTTTCCTCTGATTTCTATATATGCCATTAAGGGGTATTATATTGTAACCTGTTTTATATGTATATAGTGGCATTAAGATTCTGACGATATATATATATATATATATAGAAAAAATGATAATTTAGGCACTCACCCCTGCAAGTTATTCCAGTGTATCTTGCCTTTGGTGCATCCAGCGTCCAAATATATATCAAGCGATAAAGTGGAGCACTCAAAAGGACTTTTCAATAGTGGATTTATTGGTACGAAAAAACGCTTACATTAAATCATCTGTTTCGACGTTTCGACCCCTCAGGGTCTTTATCAAGAACAATTTACAAGTGACCAGAACAAAGTTTATATACAAGTGAAAATAATTAACTCACCAATCTCGTGTGTGTGCGGCCGCCCGTTCAATCCCGGAAGTGTCACGGAGACCCACGTGGTTTCCCTAACGTGCGTCAGTGCGTACAGCGTGGTTGCTATGCGATGGTCTATACACAATGCGATCATGTGACCTTCGTAACCACACTGATCAAAATAACAATCTGAATAGTGTTTTAGATATGTGATCTATAGAAGGGAGATCTACATAGTGATATAGTGCTGGAGTATGTACCAGAATATAGAGGTACGCAAAAGTATGCCAAAGGGGGAAACCTCAGGGTTAATACAGTGAATCATTATAAGACATAAGACCCGAATGGGTATGAGTGCAAAAAGTGCTGTGTGTGCCAAATAACACCCTAAACGTATAGTGGAAAATAACAGCAAACCGAGTGAATGCATAAAATAACCTACATCTCATGATTTACATTTAAAAACAAAGTAGAAGGAACTAATTCTTAAATAGAAAAATATGAAAAAAATGAAAAAAATATCTATGTTTCAAGAATATATTATCGTAAATTAATGACTATTCTATATCATTCAAAATACTAAGCAGCGGGAGCATTTCTTAGAAGATCAAAACGAACTCTTATATAAATAGCTTGGTTTGGATCACGTACGACTTCTATCTCCTAAATTCAACAGAACATGGAGAATGTAATGTACTCATTCAGTCCCTTGGGAGTGACTGTATCCAGCCGGTGTATCCAGTAGGTTTCACGTTGGAGTAGTGTTTTGGATCTATCTCCTCCTCTGGGTCTTGGTGGAACATGATCTATAGCTATAAATCGTAGGGTAGGGAGTCTATGGTTAGCTTGAAGAAAATGTTTAGCGACAGGTTTGTCTGATTTCTGGTCCCTGAAGGCCGTATTTATGGTGGATCTGTGGCCTCTAATCCGATCTCGGAGGGTTAGGTCCGTTTTCCCCACATATGAGAGACCACAGGGACAGGTGATTAAATAGATCACATGGTCCGTAGTGCAGGTGATGTATTGGGTGATAGGGATCCGAATTCCACTGTGTGGATGAGAAAATGAGGTACTGGTGTTCATGTGGCTGCACGTCACGCAGCCACTGCATCTGTAGCAACCTTTCTTGGTAGGTCCTTTGATCTTCTGGTAACATAAACTCGGATCACTTTTCACTAGTAGGTCTCTTAAGTTTTTGTTTCTTTTTAAACTAATAATTGGTTGCTGCTGAAAGATGGGTGGCAAATTCTTATCGGACCGTAATATGCCCCAGTATTTATTCATAGCTTTTTGAATTTGTGAAGTGCCTGTGTGGAAAGTTAGGGGTAAGTACATTCTGGTTGCTTGTGAGGTCTTCTTCGTGGTCCCCATGGGGTCCCTTGTGTGTCTCATGGCTTTGTCTTTTGCTTGTAATAGTACATCAGGGTTATATCCTCTATGCAAAAATCTCTCAGTCATTTCTTGGAGTTGTTGCTCTCTTTTCACTGGATCACTATTGTATCTCAATACCCTCATGTATTGGGATACCGGGAGAGATTCTTTGAGTTTCTGAGGGTGATAGCTCGTGGCCTGGAGTAACGTATTCCTTGCCGTATCCTTACGATATAGGGTATACCCTAACCTGCCAATTTCTTTATAGATGGACACATCTAAAAATTGAATCTCGTGAGAGTTAAATGATAATGTCAATTTTACTGGGCATTCAGCTGCATTCAGATCTGAGACCATTTGTTCCAGGTCGCTGCTGGTTCCCGTCCAAATTAAAAAAATATCATCCACGAAACGATGGTATATAAGTATGTGTTCTCGATATTTCTCCAAGATATACTGGGTTTCGAACACAAACATATAAGCATTGGCATATGAAGGTGCCATTGCCGCCCCCATGTAAGTACCCGTCCGTTGTAAGTAAAAGTGCTCTTCGAACTTAAAATAGTTACATGTCAGAACTATCTGTAATAGCTCCATTAGAAATTCAATAGGTGGTCCACAGTATTTAGAAGAGCTGCTGAGAATCCGTCGGAGTGATTGTATACCCTCAGTATGTGGTATAATGGTGTATAAATTCTTGACGTCCAGTGTTACCAGAACATATCCTTCTTCTACCGATGTTAGATTCTTTATGTTCTCCAGAAAGTCATTTGTATCTCGCAGACAAGTGGGAAGCTCCATCACTGTGGTCTTGATGTAATAATCAATATATTTCGCAATTGGTTCAAGCAGGCTATCCCTAGCGGAGACAATTGGTCTTCCTGGTGGGTGTTGCATATCTTTGTGAATCTTCGGCAGTGTGTATAACACTGGATGCTTCGGGTATTCCACAAGTAGGTATTTAGCCATGTTGGTATCAACACACCCCATCTGTACACCAATGGTGATGATATTTTTAATCTGAGCTTGGAATTTATTGACCGTGTCGTAAGTTAATCTCTGATAAGTACTTGTATCAGACAATTGGTTGTATATTTCTTCTTTGTAATTCGCATAGGTCATTACTACAATCGCTCCCCCCTTGTCCGCGGGTCGAATAATGATATTGGGATCTGTCATGAGATCTCTTAAGGCTGTCTTCTCTGCTGGGGATAGATTCTGTCGATTGTCTTGAGGATTTTTCAGCTTCTGGTATATTTCAGTTTTCACCGACTGCATAAAGGTTTTTATGGACGTATTGGAGGTTTTTTGATCTCCTGTGTTCTTTATTCTTAATGGATTTTTAGGTTTGTTCATAGTGTCCGGCATTGAGGGTTTGTCTTTCCATCGTTCGTATTTAGTCAAAATCTGTTGTATTTTGTGAAATTCGATATCCGTTCGGAGAGGTGCTGGTTTGGATACTGGGACGAATGTGAGCCCTTTGGATAGCACAGATATATGATGTTCTGTTTGGTTTTTTTGAGATAAGTTAAATACTAGCATCTCTTCCCCCTTGGGGGTTTTCCTTTTGTTCCAGTGCTTCTGGTGTCTCTTCTTTCCTCTCCTGGTGATTGGGTTCTTTTTCCTCCTCTTGTTTGCGTATATGAAGTCCCTGGAGATTCGTAAGGTCGAATATTGGCCTCTAAAAAAGGGCGTTTCTCCTGTGTGTCTCTCTCTTCCTTGTTGTCCGCATCAGAGGCTGATTCGCCCGAACTGGTGTCTATGGTTTGGAATATAGGCTTTTTTTATCCGATATTTATATTTGGGAAACAATTCTCTGTTGGTTGTTTGAGTGCCACTCAACCATCTGTACACCTGATGGCATTTGTAGTCGTAATTGACTTTATCTAATTTCTGTTTCTTAAAACGAATGAGTTCGTTCTTGTACTTATTGATGTCGTCCTGTAGCTTTAAGATGTGTTCTGTGGCCGCTGAGGAGTGTAATAAATCTGTGTTGGTATTTTCTACCTCTTGGATAGATTGCTTCACCCCAATGAGTTCCTTGCCCACTTCCTCCACGTGACATGCAGCCACATGAACACCAGTACCTCATTTTCTCATCCACACAGTGGAATTCGGATCCCTATCACCCAATACATCACCTGCACTACGGACCATGTGATCTATTTAATCACCTGTCCCTGTGGTCTCTCATATGTGGGGAAAACGGACCTAACCCTCCGAGATCGGATTAGAGGCCACAGATCCACCATAAATACGGCCTTCAGGGACCAGAAATCAGACAAACCTGTCGCTAAACATTTTCTTCAAGCTAACCATAGACTCCCTACCCTACGATTTATAGCTATAGATCATGTTCCACCAAGACCCAGAGGAGGAGATAGATCCAAAACACTACTCCAACGTGAAACCTACTGGATACACCGGCTGGATACAGTCACTCCCAAGGGACTGAATGAGTACATTACATTCTCCATGTTCTGTTGAATTTAGGAGATAGAAGTCGTACGTGATCCAAACCAAGCTATTTATATAAGAGTTCGTTTTGATCTTCTAAGAAATGCTCCCGCTGCTTAGTATTTTGAATGATATAGAATAGTCATTAATTTACGATAATATATTCTTGAAACATAGATATTTTTTTCATTTTTTTCATATTTTTCTATTTAAGAATTAGTTCCTTCTACTTTGTTTTTAAATGTAAATCATGAGATGTAGGTTATTTTATGCATTCACTCGGTTTGCTGTTATTTTCCACTATACGTTTAGTTATTTGGCACACACAGCACTTTTTGCACTCATACCCATTCGGGTCTTATGTCTTATAATGATTCACTGTATTAACCCTGAGGTTTCCCCCTTTGGCATACTTTTGCGTACCTCTATATTCTGGTACATACTCCAGCACTATATCACTATGTAGATCTCCCTTCTATAGATCACATATCTAAAACACTATTCAGATTGTTATTTTGATCAGTGTGGTTACGAAGGTCACATGATCGCATTGTGTATAGACCATCGCATAGCAACCACGCTGTACGCACTGACGCACGTTAGGGAAACCACGTGGGTCTCCGTGACACTTCCGGGTTTGAACGGGCGGCCGCACACACACGAGATTGGTGAGTTAATTATTTTCACTTGTATATAAACTTTGTTCTGGTCACTTGTAAATTGTTCTTGATAAAGACCCTGAGGGGTCGAAACGTCGAAACAGATGATTTAATGTAAGCGTTTTTTCTTACCAATAAATCCACTATTGAAAAGTCCTTTTGAGTGCTCCACTTTATCGCTTGATATATATATATATATATATTTATATATATATTTATGTCATGTATTAATTGTTTATTTTTAGTTCATGGTTTTCTCATTTTTATTTTTTCATTATATATTTTTTTATTATTTTTTATTTTTATTTTTATTTTTATTGTAATTTAATTTAATTTTTATATTTATTTTTACTGTTATTCTTTATTTTTAATTTTTATTTTTAATTTTAATTCTTTATTTTTGTAGAGCTTTGCAAATTTTACAGTTTAACAGAGACATTGCAATTGACATCAGAAAATGTTAACTGGTAGCACACATTACATGTCTGATTGACTGCACTTTTTCTAAGATTAAACTATAACATCAAGATATTCATGCTTGTGAAATGTATGGTAGGTGAAGGTGGGTTGCTAAACACAGGCTAAGCATGCTGAGAGATTATGAGGCTGGTCAAACATGACTAACTGTTTAGGCAGAAAACAAGGCCAGCTTGACTTGTAAGGTATAGGTATACATGAGACTTCAAAGTGCAAGTTACAGGCTAATTAAAGGGTGGGACATCATCTGTAGTATTACTATTTAACTTGCCGGGAAATTACTAAAGAGAGTGGACCACTGGTAATGATTCTGGACAGTATGGGCTTACATCTCAGTGTATGAGTGAAGTATGAGGTACCTAAATTAAATAAAAATAATTGTATGCGTGTCCACCTAGAATAAGTAAACTAAGCTTAACAGACAAGTAAAATAAAATAAAATAAAGTAAACCAGCTTTAACGAGCTATTTAGAGTCACTGATTGCTGAGAGCCAGGGTATCGTGTCTCCGTGAGAGAGGGTGGCATGCGGCTGTTTTGTGACGAGTCGTCGGCATGCCTCTCTCCCTTCTCTGGCTGGTGTTCACCCAATACCTGTGCTGACAATATGAGTCAAGTATATATACAGTTCCCGGGCAGTCCCAGCTTGTTCGCTCCGCCGGCCCCAAGCCATCTCAGGAGCCTCAGTGCGGATCCCACTGCTACCGTAAGCAAAGACTCGGTAAGGTGCTTTTGCTGCTCGTGCTCGAGGTCGCTCATGCACCCAGGTTGTCCTCCTGTGGGCTCTCGGTCCTGAAAGGCTGTAGCGAATGCTGGACAACTCGAGGTAGGACACTGCTTTAAAGCTGGCCCTCTTCTCCCCCGGTTTCCGTGGTCTGCGGGCTGGTCGATTGCTCTGAGGCCTACTAGCCTCTTGGGGCAGATGGTCGGGAGGCAGGTTCCGTCGCTTCATGGTTTGATTCCGCTTCTCCTTAGCTGGTACCCCTCTGCTCCACAGCTTCTGCCAGAATTTGCTGAAGATTGCATCCAGCCGCTGGTCGAAGTTTTCTAGCAGGCCGTGTGTCGTCTTAGTCGGCACCACAGTCGCCATCTTGGTTTTGTTACAGTGCGTTATCTGGAGCAGGTAAGTGGTCTGGTTCCTCTTGACGTTTCGAGACACAGCCCAGTAGCTTATTGAGTGTGCCGGGATATCCCTCACCGGCAGGGGGGGGGAAACGGGGTTCCGAAAGCTCAACGTTTTCCAGCAAGATATTTTGCAGGGAGGTCGGCCGCCTCTCCCACGCTTGCATCCGCTGGTAGGCCGCAACTTGCAGTCGGTTTTAGAGTGCCCCTCCGAGCACGGCAATCCACCCACTTGAGTCTCGGGGTAACACCGAGGCTCTGCTGCTCTAATTTGCGAGGTTGTGGCGTGTTATGTCCTGTATATCTGTATATGTCGCTTATTTGCAGGTTTCTGCTTGGAGCACTCGTTTAGTGCGACCACTCCGCTCAGTGGTCAGGCCCCGCCCCCCTATTTTTAATTTTAATTTTAATTTAATTTTTTTATTACTTTTTGGTTCATTCTCATTTTTTATTATTATTTGTATTTTACATTTTATTTTAATTTTATTTTTATTAGTATTTGGATATATTCAGTTTTTGAAATTGTTATTTTATTATCATTCTTTCCTTTTTTATGTCTGTATGGCGACAGATCGCCTGTATTGTGCATTTCTCTTTAATATATAGATCTCTCCTGCGTGCGTTATAGCACGCTTGATGATGACTATGCTCTAGTGTTTGGGACTTTAGTTCAATTCACGCATGCGCCTACGACCGGATGGACGTCACAGGAAGTGTGTCATTGCGTTCCAAGCTGGAACGCACGCCGCCGGTGAACGATATTAAGAAGAATTACCACGGGTATAAGAAGCTCTTCTACAACAATACCACATATATCCATGAAGAAGTTTCTGATACAATTTTCGGACGAAACGCGTTGGATATCGGACTCTCTATTTGTTTTATTTATATTTTATGTATTTCTTCTCCTTTTTTCTGCGGCCCAAGTTGGAATTTTCTTCAGTTGTCTATTTCCATCACATTGCTGCTCAGTTCCACTTGGAGTGGAGATATGCTTCTTAACATCTTTATGTCTGTAAGTGCAATCTAATAAATATATTTTGCATTTTTCTTACATACTTCACCATGTATGGTTCTTTTTATCCATTCCTTTGAAGACATCCATGTTGCTTGAATCTACTATCAAGTTTACTATACCCCAAGGGGGTTAGAGGCCTGATCTCTACTTTTTGTTTCTCACTATTCTAGTACTGTATTACGCTATGTTTTGTATTTTTTATTATTTTAGATTCAATATTATTCTCATATAGAATACTCCAGCTCTGGTTTTTATTCTCCAGGTTGTATCTTAATATTGTATGCTTATTGGATGTGGTTTCCACTTTCTTGTTTCAATAGAAAGTCATGGGCAGAGCGGAGAGACCGAGAAGGTGCATACCTGCGGATAAGTGAAGAGGTATACGAGGGGCTAGAATTGGTCAGTGCTTTATAGGTGTGGATTAGTACCTTGAACTGACTCCTATAGGATATAGGAAGGCAATGTTAGGACTGACAGAGGGGAGAGATGTGAGAGGAGCGACAGGAGAGGAAGATCAGTCTAGCTGCAGCATTCATTACAGACTGTAGCGGGACAATACGAATTGTGGGAAGACCTATTAGGAGAGAGTTACAATAATCCATGCAAGAGATTACTAGAGCATGGACAAGCTCTTTAGTAGCATCTTGTGTAAGAAAGGGGCGGATGCAGGCTATGTTTTCAAGGTGAAATCTACAGGATTTGGTAACAGACTGGATGTGAGGCTCAAATGTGAGGCCAGAATCAAGTATAAGACCAAGACCAAGTACCACTCACTTGAAGGGAGAGTGAAAGAGGGGGATCAGTATTAGGAGGAGGAAAGACAAGGAGTTTAGTTTTAGAGAGATTACGTTTCAAAAAGCGGGAGGACATCCAGTCAGAGATGGAAGAAAGGCAAGCAGTGACACGTTTCAGGACGGCAGGAGAGAGGTCCGGGGAGGAGAGGTATATCTGAGTGTCATCAGCGCACAGGTGGAATTGGAATCCAAATAAGATAATAAGTTTGCCAAGAGAGGCAATATAAAGAGGAAATAGAAAGGGACCATGTACAGAGCATTGGGGGACTCCAACAGAGACAGGACAAAGGGAGGAGGTATCATTATAAAAGGAGACACCGAATGAGCGTTGGGAGAGATAGGTGGAAAACCAAAAGAGGACAGTGTTACAGAGACCGAGTGATTGAAGAGTTTGGAAAAGGAGAACATGGTCAACAATGTCAAAGGCAGCAGAGAGGTCCAGAAGAATTAGTATAGAGTAGTGCCCTTTGGATTTAGCTGTGATTAGGTCGTTAGTGACTTTAATAAGAGCAGTCGTGTAGAGTGGAGGGGGCGGAAGCCAGACTGAAGAAGGTCAAGGAGAGAGTTGGAATTGAGGAGGCAAGTCAGACGGGTAAAGACAAGTCTTTCCAGAAGCTTTGAGGAAAAAGGCAGCAGGGATATGGGACGATAGTTAGAAGGGGTCTAGTCTGAAAGTTGAAGCCTCTATGTGATTTTGTACCTTGATGTAAAAAAAATTGTGGTATCGGGTATATATGCATTTGATGGAGATTGACAATTCATATAGGGAAAGTTTCACAAAACAATAATTTTTTTAAAGTCAAGCAGACATGCAGGGTTCAGAACAATAGTTCAGTACTATTCTATACTGCCCATTGATACACTGTTAATAGTTTTACATCTGGGTAATTATAAAAAAATAACAAAACCCATACAGATATACTACAAATAGACAAATTTTGACAATATATTCTCTATTTAATTGCGTAAGACATAGCAGTATTCTTGAGTGGAACTGCCCTGGGTGTATGTACACACTCACTAGCAACCATATATAAGTACTATCAAAGACACAGTGGGCCAGTGACCACATATAACAAAACAGAGGGCAGGGTACGGCAGTATCCAAACAGAAAAACCCAGAGACCAATCACTGTGAAGCCAGCACCCAACACAGTGTTGCTCATGCAGTGGTAATAACACAATGAAATACAGAAAAACGAGGACAGCGATATCAGATGCAAACGTTTCACAGAAATATTGTATTAAAAGACGAAACAAGAATAAAGATTTTCCCCTTTATCAATACATAATGACCTTAGTTTTAAAAAAAACGTATTTCACAGAAAGTAACTTTGAAAAGTAGCATTCCCCTTCCCCCCCCCCCCCCCCCACAATTTCTCACCTCACTCAACCCTTCTAATGTGATAATTATCAGTGTAGCTTAAGTTATTCTATCTGTTATTAGGCAGCAACCTAAATTATGAAGCAATAACTAAGCCAACACAGAAATGTAACTGATATTTAACATTTACAGATGTTGGAATGAAAACAGAGAAGCTATTATTTCTAAAGATGAAGTAGAAATAATAGAAAAGTGCAAGTCTAGAATCCCACGAAACAAAGCCTTGCACAGAGCTTCAAAGACGGGGGTAACCCTGAATATAGCACAAACAGAAAAGAGGAAATCCTTGAAACAAGGGGGTCCTTAGGTGAAGCTCTGATAAAACAGAGATATCCCTATCTAGATAAACTCTACAAATGGGGGAATGAACAGTAACCAGGTACTAGGAATAGAGGGGGAAGGTAGGGATAGGGTATATGCACGAGTAAGGGGTAGAGGTTGGTAATAATTATGTAAACACATATATAGAGAGTAACTCCACACCAAACCTCTAAAAAGACAGGAGAAGGTAGGCAAAATAGGTAAAAAAAAAAAATACCAAGAAATACCAGGAAAAAGGCGTACTAGACGTAATCCAAATGTCAAAAAAAATTGCTCTAATGATACCTCGGTATCATGGAAACTCCACTAGTACCTACCTAAACTGAAAACTCCCCCTGCCTGGCAAAAACGTATAAAGCTAAATAAATTAAATTAATAAAGCATGGTGAGAACTGGTGCTACCAAGCTCAGTGAGCACTTCCTTTTAGTCTGGCCGGGTACAGGAAACAGAAGCTCCTGTATGCAGACCGGGGAGGAGCTCGGCCATGCTACATTAGAGAGCGGTAGGAGGACCACCTGGGCAGGGAGGGGGGGAGAGAGAGGGAAGGAGAGACCACCTGGGGGAGGAGGGAGGGTGAGAGGGGGTGTGAGGAACTGACTCTGCTGGGTTTCAAACCCTGGTTTACATGCTGCTAAACCTCTGCCTGCCTTTTGCAAATTTACCTGAGATCTGATACCATTGCTTGTAGAGTCAAGATTATCACTGACAACTCTCTTCAGCTGTGTCTGGTCAGGTGTCTGGTTCTTGGCCTATAAAAGCCACTTCCTGTCTCTGTACCTTTGCCAGATTATTGTAGTTCCTGTACTCTCTAATCAAGCTTGTTCCTGTTTCTCCTACCTGTTGCTGAATTTGGACTGTTTTGACTTTGCTGCTTCTCCTTCCCACTGACCTCGGCTTGCCTCACTACGATTATCATCTTTCTGTTCCAGTCTCCCATCTCTGCTTAAGACCAGATGGCCACTCAAGGCTCAGGGGCTCAACCACCTGGGTAACGAGTGGCTACCTCTGGCAGAAAACATTGCTGATCTGGTTACTGGACTCCAAATCTTTGTAACATCAATATCATTACAGGGGAGGAGGAAGGGGGGGAGATAGAGGGAAAGAGAGACCATCTGGGGGAGAGAGGGGAGGAGAGGGAAAGAGAGACCATCTGGGGAGAGAGGGGAGGAGAGGGAAAGAGAGACCATCTGGGGGAGAGAGGGGAGGAGAGGGAAAGAGAGACCATCTGGGGGAGAGAGGGGAGGAGAGGGAAAGAGAGACCATCTGGGGGAGAGAGGGGAGGAGAGGGAAAGAGAGACCATCTGGGGGAGAGAGGGGAGGAGAGGGAAAGAGAGACCATCTGGGGGAGAGAGGGGAGGAGAGGGAAAGAGAGACCATCTGGGGGAGAGAGGGGAGGAGAGGGAAAGAGAGACCATCTGGGGAGAGAGGGGAGGAGAGGGAAAGAGAGACCATCTGGGGGAGAGAGGGGAGGAGAGGGAAAGAGAGACCATCTGGGGGAGAGAGGGGAGGAGAGGGAAAGAGAGACCATCTGGGGGAGAGAGGGTAGGAGAGGGAAAGAGAGACCATCTGGGGGAGAGAGGGGAGGAGAGGGAAAGAGAGACCATCTGGGGGAGAGAGGGGAGGAGAGGGAAAGAGAGACCGCCTGGGGGAGAGAGGGGAGGAGAGGGAAAGAGAGACCACCTGGGGGAGAGAGGGGAGGAGAGGGAAAGAGAGACCACCTGGGGGAGAGAGGGGAGGAGAGGGAAAGAGAGACCACCTGGGGGAGAGAGGGGAGGAGAGGGAAAGAGAGACCACCTGGGGGAGAGAGGGGAGGAGAGGGAAAGAGAGACCACCTGGGGGAGAGAGGGGAGGAGAGGGAAAGAGAGACCACCTGGGGGAGAGAGGGGAGGAGAGGGAAAGAGAGACCACCTGGGGGAGAGAGGGGAGGAGAGGGAAAGAGAGACCACCTGGGGGAGAGAGGGGAGGAGAGGGAAAGAGAGACCACCTGGGGGAGAGAGGGGAGGAGAGGGAAAGAGAGACCACCTGGGGGAGAGAGGGGAGGAGAGGGAAAGAGAGACCACCTGGGGGAGAGAGGGGAGGAGAGGGAAAGAGAGACCACCTGGGGGAGAGAGGGGAGGAGAGGGAAAGAGAGACCATCTGGGGGAGAGAGGGGAGGAGAGGGAAAGAGAGACCGCCTGGGGGAGAGAGGGGAGGAGAGGGAAAGAGAGACCACCTGGGGGAGAGAGGGGAGGAGAGGGAAGGAGAGACCACCTGGGGGAGAGAGGGGAGGAGAGGGAAGGAGAGACCACCTGGGGGAGAGAGGGGAGGAGAGGGAAGGAGAGACCACCTGGGGGAGAGAGGGGAGGAGAGGGAAGGAGAGACCACCTGGGGGAGAGAGGGGAGGAGAGGGAAGGAGAGACCACCTGGGGGAGAGAGGGGAGGAGAGGGAAGGAGAGACCACCTGGGGGAGAGAGGGGAGGAGAGGGAAGGAGAGACCACCTGGGGGAGAGAGGGGAGGAGAGGGAAGGAGAGACCACCTGGGGGAGAGAGGGGAGGAGAGGGGAGGAGAGGGAAGGAGAGACCACCTGGGGGAGAGAGGGGAGGAGAGGGAAGGAGAGACCACCTGGGGGAGAGAGGGGAGGAGAGGGAAGGAGAGACCACCTGGGGGAGAGAGGGGGGGAGAGAGGGAAGGAGAGACCACCTCGGGAGGGGAGGGAGAGGAGAGAGCACTAGGGCTGGTGCTTCCTATAGGTGACTTAGGCAGTCGCCTAGGGCGCCCCTTAGGAAGGGGCGCTGCCAGGAGTGCCACCCCCCCATTCAAACAATGCATCCCTTACACACACACTGCATCCCTTACACACAGAAACACACAATGCATCCCTTACACTCACACACACTTGCAGTCTAGTGTCTCCAAAATCCCTCTCTCTTTCTTCTACTCATTCTTCCCTTTATTTCTTTAGGTTGTCTTGATTAGTTGAAGGGCAATAAAATGCATGTTTTTGACACATTACACTCTAATATGTCTTTTGACACATTATACTCATAAGTATTGGTTTGTATATTTTGATCCAATTCATCTGTTTGTTGGGCATGCATGGATTGCATATATTGAATTATCAATATGCTGAGACTTTCCAATCCCTTCTGGGAACGATATAATGCATGGTTGTTTCATCTGTTGACTTAACACCCTGTATGTGGTGATTTTATATGTTTTCATATGCTAGATGATATTGTAAATATAGTGTGTATATTAAACCACTAATGTGCTTTTGTATGTTTTCGTTCTATTATTTTGCAATTGAGGAGGACTTATACATTTAATCCCACAAAAGAGAAACGAAGTGGAAAGCATATGCGTTCCAGACACAAGTCATTTCCGACATCAGCATAGGAAGGCAGAACACTTCCTAATCAGTAGAACACACATGTGTTCCAGTGACATCCGCCGGAACACCATATAAAGAAGAAAAACAAGCTAATTGAGACAAGCGGATTGGCTAAGTGGATTTCAACACCTGTAGTAGGGACATTTAAATACAGCTATGGTCCTCAGAGTAAATTTAGGCACTTGACTTGCATTTTACCTTATTTTTTACTCCTGAAGTCTAATTAATTAGACGAAACGCGTAGAGTTTATTTGTATTTTATATATTGTTTATTTGCCTTCTACTTCTGTGGAGAACCCTCTGTTTGAACATCAACGGGTTGGGACGCAGAATTATACTGATGGGCTTTTTAACCATTTGTACACTGTAAGTGCATTTCATTAAAGCGTGTGATTTTAATACATAGCAGTGCTGTACTATGTTTATTTATGTTTTCCATGCATCACTGGATATCCAAACGAAGATGAATTTGTGAGAGTCTACCAAATATTGATGAGCCTGAATATATCTTACATTTTGTGAGTGCAACATTTAATAAGGGGCCAACTGTTAGACTGATGTTACTCCTCTATGCGTTTTTTCTTTCTCTGTTTATATGTTTAGGTATATCCTATTTTTTCCATATACATTGAGGATTAAGAGGAATCCTTTGCTATACCAAACTAAAAAGGAAGTAATTATCTTTTTTTAAATCACTGTCGATATGCTGCACCTGGGTGGTCTATTTCTGTCTTTTTAATGTAAACACACACTGTGTGCAGCACTGGTTGGTTCATTTGACAGATCATATGGGTGGGGCATTGTGATGTCACATGGTGGGCAGCACATATGGGGGGGCAACAAAATTTGCTTTTGCCTAGGGTGGCAAAAATCCTTGCACCGGCCCTGTGTGTATATATTATTAGCATTTAATACATTTTAATAGGTGTATAAATAAGAATAGGACGGCGTTGCCCCATAAATCATACAAGCCTAGAAGGAATTGTAAGCATAGGTGCACAAAAAGTCATTTGATAAAATCTATATTTACTTTAGTTTTTACTTTTAGTTTTCACTTACATATATGTATTGGTTGATGCTGTTTTTGGGGGGGATTTAAAGGCTAGAAGTTTCAAGGTTTGACAAATATCAAGCAATAGGACTCTGAAAAGACAAGGAACAACAACAGAGGCAGCAAGGCGCTGACTACATTTGGTCTGGAGGGCAACTATAAACAAGTAGCCCAAGTTGAGGAAAAACCATCACATTGTCACATCATATTGCATTCTCTTTATTACTCTGATATAAAACATTTTATACTAATTATGCAATAAGTGGACTACAATAATAATAAAGAATATAATAACATAATATATTTAGCAGTGCCCACAAACCACTGTATACTATTGGCCTTGGGGAGGGGGTCCCCTCTTGCCAGCCCCCGCCACACCCGAATGGAGAAAGCATTTAATCTATATAAAGAAGTAATATAATATGTAAGCAAAATACATACATTATGGAAGGATATGTATAGGGGGTATATAGATGTATAGCACATTATCCTGAATGAAATATAGGCAAGAAGAACTAATTGAAATGTAACAGATATCTTCTTTAAAAGAGATGTTCGCAATGCACCATTTACTTTAAAAGAGATGTTCGCAATGTACCATTTACATACTGTCCTGAGGAAAGCAAAAGAACTGTAGTGCTCGAAGAGGTGTAGGTAAACCAATAAGAAATTAATGAAATGAGATATGAGTAATAGTTTATTTACTTTTTTTTTTATCCAAGTTGCTGTGTTCAGCCAAGGGGGACGTGCCATGCAGAGATCAGGTTCCATCAGACAGAACACAGTGATCTCAGAGCACTGTAAGCAAACAAAAATACAGCCTCCAATATTGATTATGCCGGTAAAATACCGGCCAGATAGCAACTCTAGACTCTCCGGGCAACCAAAGCTATCTTTGCTGCCAGTTCATTTTCAGCTCTAGTAAGGGATTCCTGGGTTTAGAAAGAAGCTCTAGTAAGGGATTGCTGGGTCTAGTAAGGGATTCCTGGGTTTTAAAAGAGGCTCTAGTAAGGAATTGCTGGGTCTAGTAAGGCATTCCTGGGTTTAGAAAGAAGCTCTAGTAAGGAATTCCTGGGTCTAGTATGGGATTCCTGGGTTTAGAAAGAAGCTCTAGTAAGGGATTGCTGGGTCTAGTAAGGGATTCCTGGGTTTAGAAATAAGCTCTAGTAAGGGATTGCTGGGTCTAGTAAGGGATTCCTGGGTTTAGAAAGAAGCTCTAGTAAGGGATTGCTGGGTCTAGTAAGGGGTAAGGGGTGAGGTGCCAACATAAAAAAAACTTTGTAATCTTGTTCTTTGTGCATGACACATATGGCTAAGGATACTTTCCATATATCTTGTTTGAAGGGTCAACAAGTAACCATAAAACTGTTCCCCATGCTTCTTTATATGGTAAGGTAAGAGTAACCGGCATGGACTGGGGTTTATCTTATGGTTAATCCTACTATACACATAATGAATGCTTGTTTATATATTTGTGGAATTTTTGTGACTAAGAATAAAGTAAGATATTATCAAAGTTTGAATCTTTGCAATTCAAAGGTTATCAGGTCCATGTTACTGCATTTTCGCATGTGGAGGGTATAGATACTGCACTATATTTACTATTAATAGTATACAGAACCTGATAGTAACTATCGTTTGCATAGTATCACTTGTGCATGAATATTTATGAATAATATGATGCATCGTGTTGTTCTAGAGCAAAGAAAACAGACAGTGGTTTAAGGAAAAAGGATTTTGTTAAACAGAGAGAGAGAGGCAGAGAGGACTGTATTAGACAACGTGCAGGCTGTGTTTAAACATACAAAGCACTTTATTAGAAGTGAGAATGGAGACAAGTGCCCCAAAAGCTGTATTGTTTTTTCAAGCTGGTTTTTCCATCATTGGTTTATTAGACAACATCTACATTATAGTCCTAAGTGTAAAAGATTTGGGCAAAGTGAGAAGCCTCTTGCCACGGGACAAACTTGTAATAAATCTTGGTTCAACTAACCTCATTCTTCAGCTCTTTATGACATATAATATTTTTTCCAGTGTTCTTTTCCCAGAAATATTCAGTAACAACAACATCATTAAATTAACCCTTTTCCTTGGATTTTTTTTTGTAGCCATGAACTTGTGGGACTCTACCTGGTTCTGTGTCTACTGTAGCTTGAAGATCACAAACAGTCAACATAAAGTTGCCAACTGGCTTATTCAGAACATGGCTGAAAAGGTGACGTACCTACTTATTGGGTCATTGCTTGTATCCTTAATACAAAGTATCCCAATAGCAATTGATCTATACTTTGTGGTTTTGATATCAAAATCTAAAGAAGATAATGGGACAAACATTATTCCATATTTCAAGAGTGATTGCTCTAATTGTGGCACATGGATATATATTGGGTTTTCGTCAATAGCATTTGCCTTGTTTTTCATTGCAACCATGACAATCCTGCTTATTCTTTGGAGACACGGGAGGACTATGGAGAAGAATGCCAATATAAACGGGAACTCACAATTTAATAAATTATCTACTCCCGCTAGAACAGTGACATTACTCCTGATACTATGCATTGTCTTCTATATAACACAGTACCAACTATTGTTTGTCACTGTACATACTAAATTTAGTGATGCCTACACAATTTACATGGTTTTGGTGACATTATTTCCATCATTGAATGCTGCTGTCTTAATAATGGGAAACAAAAACCTAAAACAGCCTTTGGAAAATATATTCAAGCAACTCCGAAGAAAATAATATGCTTTAGATAATATGACAAATATTAGATGCCATTTTTTAAACATGTAACATTTTCTTAAGTTGTTGTTAAGTTTGTTAGTCAACTCTAAATCAAACATAGGTATCCTTGACAGGTATACATGAATGGCATGAGTACATAGTCATGCATCGAAATTAGGTCTGTAAACATTTTAACTATTTGTTATTGGTTTTTTTTTTTATATATATATAGATTACTGTGATTTGTTGTGAATGGAATAATATATACGTTAACCCTAAAACCATGGTATTTGGTATGTAATTCCCTCCATGCATGCACCAAGTCAGCATCTGTTTCTATGGAAGATGCATGCATTGTACTGTGCTCCCCTTTACATGCTACTCTTTAAAAATGATGTTTAAGTATCAGCAAATTACATACTTTTACATACTGCCACCTTGCAACTACTGTTACGGTTCTGTACAGAGTTTTGTGATTGTGACTTTATTCTAACACAGTGTAAATACTATATTGTTATCCATTGTTCATATATTAATGCTTAATGAAATTAAAGAAATTGAAAAAAAAAACGTAGTTAGTTTGATTAATGCGTGTATCGTGATATACAAATGCACATATATAATGCATGTTATTCTGGCTATATATATGATCCGGGAACTGGAACACTGGATGATCTTTTTGGAAATATCACTCATGTTGAAATCAATATGTTGAAGAAAACAACAACAACAACATTATAGGTAGACAGTGGAAAAAAATATTTTATTTAGATGTTTACAATCGATTCATTTTAGGCTTAGCTAAGCACATTCATGATTACATCAAAAACATACAACCATTATCACGACAAGCTTTACATTTGAAAATGGTTCACCTTGTCTTGTGGATGTAGCAATAAATAGGGTGTACTAAGAAAGAATTCAAATTTAAAGTGAATTTTAAATTTGAAGGGTAACTCCAACCACCATGACCACTTCAGTGATTTGAAGTGGTCATGGTGGTAGGAGTATGTATGTGCAGTGTTTCACTCACAACACTCACAAACAGGGAGCTGCTATGTACTACTCAGAACAACGGAGCTTCTCTGTGGTAGTATAAGTATTAGGTGCACATACACGATTTGTAGGAGTAACCTTAATTACAACTTTTAAAACCTGTTTTTACCTGTTTTTATCTGCAGTTTAGTAGATAGGAGAGTGCGCTGGATATTGTGTATTGTTTATTGTATAATATGGCCCCAAGCAGCACCCCATTTAAGCATGTTCAGGTGAGTGCAACCACCCCCCCATGTTCCATATATATATATATATATATATTTGGGAGTCTAGCCAACTCCTTGGTTTTGCACCCCTCCCTGTTACAGGTGCCTCATCTCAGGTCCCTATTTAGCCGTGTACTGCAGAGAGCCTCAGATGGAATTTTTCCCCCAAGTAAGTGGGTTAATCTCATAAGAGCAGACATTAGACTGTGAGAGTAGGACCTGCCAAAGATGGGGTACATTGACGTTGTGGCAGGCTTATGCAATGTATGATCATATAATGTAACTAAATCCCCATTATTTTTTGCCTAGATAAGGTGTTTTTAAATAAAACCTTTTAAAAACGAATAAAATCTGTCAACATTGAAGTTGCTGTTTAGTAGATAGGAGAGTGCGCTGGATCTTGTGTATTGTTTATTGTATAATATGGCCCCCAGCAGCACCTCATTTAAGCATGTTCAGGTGAGTGCAACCACCCCCCATGTTCCATATATATATTATTTGAAAACATGATGATGCACAAAAAAATTATCCAAGCAAGCCCATTGCTTCTCCACCTTGACTGCACCAACTGATGATTTCTGCCCTTTATGGATTAAAACCAGACTCTGCATCAACTATGTAATTTTCCATGGGAGTTTTGCCACGAATCCCCCTCCAGCATGCCACAGTCCAGGTGTTAGTCCCCTTGAAACAACTTTTCCATCACTTTTGTGGCCAGAAAGAGTCCCTGTGGGTTTTAAAATTCGCCTGCCCATTGAAGTCAATGGTGGTTCACCCGGTTCGCCGGTTCGCGGAAGTTCCCGTTAGCCGTTCGCGAACCGAAAATGTCATGTTCGCGACATCACTAGTTCTGACAGCTATTAGTGATAGTTTACAGTTTACCCAACTTAAATCTGGTCTTGTGTAGGTGATTACATATAGTAAACGGACTATTATTCAATATTTCTTTGTTTCCACAGGATTATTGTGATCATCACGATTTAATCTTCAGATTTACATGGTGTTGATCTGAATTTACATTTGTCATGCCAAACTTCTCCAGAATTTTTAATATGTATCTCTTTTGGTTCACCTTTATTAGACCGATACTTTGTTCTAAGTCAATACCTAGAAAAAGTTTTACCCGTCAGAGGTCTTTCATTTTGTATTTGTTTTACACCCTTTTGTATTGTTTCACGCTGGTACCTATGATGAGATCATCTACACATATTATTAGTATCGGTTTTTCTTCTTCATTCTGCTTTGTATGCATGCAGTGGTGGCAGGATTACGTTAATTTTCTCTTAAACGGTCATGTAGTATTTTGTTCCAATTTCTACATGACTGCTTTCAACTGTATAACAACTGAACTTGAGAAATAGGTTTTCATTCTGTTTGGACTTGCCCTATCAAGAATTTAAAAGCAGCTGGGATTGTGACCATTGGACTGTGAATATTGGACTTTATATGTTTATTTATTATTTATTCCATATATATTTCTTTACTTATTTTATCTTTATATCCATTCATTGGCGCAACCAGTTTTTATTTTATTTTATGTTGTTCATTTGTTAGGGTTTGAGAGAATGCCCTGTATCCAGAGTTTGCTGATTGTATTTTGTCAGTTGTACTTCTAGTGCTTATCCCTACCTGTGTTTTTTGTATTTATCCACTTGCTGTTTAACCCCTTAAGGACACAGCTTCAGAAGCTTATATATAAATTCTTATTTATTAAAAAAAATACAGAAACATGCCAAAAAAAAGAGAATTTTTGTGTTTTTTGTACAGTTTTTGCAATAATAATGTGTGCCTAATTAGTGCAGGTTAAAGAAAGTAATTAAAAATAAATTCATTTAGTTGTTCTAATTTACAGAATATATAATGTGTCTGGGATTTTCAGTTTTTTTTGGTAGTTACAGGCAGGGCCGGACTGGGGAAAAAATTCGGCCCGGGCATTTTTTATTCACAGCGGCCCACTGAAAAGGCGGCGGGGCCAGGTAGGGTGTGTTTTATCATCTGTGAGGCTAGAGTTCACTCTCGCGAGACCGGGACCGTTGCCATGGCAACGGTCCGGATCTTGCGAGAGAAACCCGGCGGAGCTGCAAGTTAGAGCTCCGCCGGGTCCTCCTCTGCTGGCTGGCTGTCTGCCTCCTTCTCTCCCCGCCGGCGGCCGTGTTTGATTGCATGTGGGCCGGTGAGGGAGATCTTTGGTCTCCCCACCGGCCCTTCATGGAATACAGCGGGGCCGGCGCTCGGATAGCGCCGGCTCTGCATGGATCTCGCCGGCCTCGGCCCGTGGCCATCGTGGCCCACCGTGAATTTGCCTGGTTTGCCCGATGGCCAGTCCGGGCCTGGTTACAGGTCACAAAGCAAAAGGAGTAAAACAAACTTTTAATGTGGAGCGATTTTAGAACTTGGTATGTTTGTCTTGTAAGCTTAATAGCCATAAAAGAAAACAAAATTGCCACACAAGTATATATTTATATAAAGTAGACATCACAGGCTATTGTCTTAAGGTTGTTTTGACACTTTCTAAGTAGCCATTTCACCGCCAATCTCTGCTAAATATTGGAGTAAAATTTAGTTTTTGGGGGTTTTTGGCACACAAATTTATAACAAAGAACTTCTCATGTGTATTTTGTAAAGTTGTTGTGTGCTATTCCTGTACAAGGTTTTATTATGTGTTCAGTTACTTCTGCTGAGTACAACGGTACCCCCATTGTATGTCTTTGGCACTATTTCGTGAAGCTACAGTGCCATATAGGAGACCTGTCCGTTTCAACATTTAGAGTAGAATTTTGAGAGGCGGATTAATGGGCCAATGCTTCAATTTGGGGTATTATAGCAGTTTGACTGTTCAAAAAAAACTCACAAAGGCCTACCATTTGTAAAAGTAGACACCTCAGGGTATCTCATATGGTGCATATTGTGTTTTAACATGCCCCCATTTATTCACCAATATATGCCAAAGTATGTGGTAAAATATAATTTTGGGCATTTTTACATTTGGATTACACTTTTGCTGGGCATTTTGTACATTTCATATGTGCCACTAAGTTCAAACCCCCCAAATTATGCTCAGCTAAGCCTTCTGAGTAAAACAATATGCCCAATGTATGACCTAGACACTATTTTGTGAAGTTACACTGCTGTAAAAGAGACGTAACAAGTTAAGTTTTTTAAGTGTGAATTTTCATGGAGGGTTTTGATGCGTCAGTGTCCCACTTTGGAGCACTTGAGCAGGCTACATATTACAACTACACTATAAAGGCATACCATTTCTTAAAGAAGACATCCCAGGGCAATTCAAAAGGCATATTTTGAACCTTAGCGTGGGATCATTTTTCCGCTAGCTTGTACCAAGTATAGTGGTAATGAGCATTTTTTTTTATGTATTTTTTTACTTTGTAAATCTTTTTTTACTTTGTAAATCTTTTTTTACTTTGTAAAACCCGTTTTTAAACTTTTTTTTTTACTTATTAAATGTTTTACATTTTCTTAACTTTTTTTACACTTTTACATTTTTTTCTAAACTTTTCTTTTACCATTAACCCCTAACTAGCAGTAAGCAGCACTAACAGTAAATTCCCCATTTTCCCATAACTCCCACCCACCCCAGCTAGCAAAATATATAATTATAAAATATTTAAATGAATTAATTAACTAAATTGAACCCCTGAGGGTTAAAAAAATAAATAAAAGTTAATCCTCAGGGGTTAAAAAAAATTAGATCACAGTATAATACTGCGATCTGTATGTTGATCACTGTAGGCAGTGATCAACTGGCAGGACAGGGGTTAATTTTTATTTAGACTGGGTAAAGGGAGGTGGTATTTTTTTTTTTACTTAAACGTTACTAAAATATTTAAAAAAAAAATTTTTTTTACCTTTTTAAAGCTTATTTTTTAAAAATTTTAACGTTAACCCCTAGTTAGCCTAACACCAAATTCCCCAATTCCCCACTAACTTCCACCCATCCCAGCTAGCTAAATATATAATTTTTAAATATTTAAATTAATTAATAAAATAAATTTAACCCCTGAGGGTTAAAAAAAATAATAATTATCCCTCAGGGGTTAAAAATAAATAAATCAGATGACATTAAAATGTATACTCTGCCAATTGATCACTGTAGTCAGTGATCAATTGGCAGGGAAGGGGTTAATTTTATTAAAGCAGGGGAAAGGGGGGGTGGGATTTAACTTTATTTTATTTTTTTTACACAGGGAGAAGAGGATCATCACTGATCCATTTCCCTGCACTTCACACAGAACCCGGAAGTGCAGGGAGGCGGAAGGTAAATACATGCAGCACATGTGCTCACTCTGACAGCCTGTCAGAGCGAGCATCGGTGCAGGGGCAGCGCGATCCGGTGCTCCCGGTCTGCCTCTAGGCAGACTGGAGCACCGTTAACCCCGCGATCGCCGCGATTGCGGCGATCTGGGGTTAACTTTAGTAAATGATGGAAATTTTCCGTCAACGGTCCTTAACTGAAGGACAAGGTTGACGGAAAATTTCCGTCCGCGGTCGGGAAGGGGTTAAACATTTGTATAGACTCTGTTAAAACCACCTCTTCAGGCAGAGAATCCCACATCATTATTGTTCTTACTGTAAAAAAAAAACAACCTTTCCTTTGCCTTAGATTGGATCTCCTTTCTTCCAGTCTAAATGTGTGACCTCATTTCCTATGTATAGTCATGTTTATGAATCGATTTCCAGACAATTTATTGATATGTTAAATAGAAGCAGTCTCAGAACAGAAGAGAGGGACACCACTTACCACTTTTGTCCAGTTTGAAAATGTACCATTAATGACAATGCTTTGTACTTTATCTTTAAGTCAATGGTTTTTTTTTCTTTTTAATTCTTTATTTTTTCTGTGCATGAATAACATCCGCTTGTCAGCAATGCCACAACAGCATTTTCCGACATTTTGAACATACAGATTTGTGAACTGTTTTACAGCATTTAGATGGATCGTACACATTTTTTTATGTTAATAAGGCAGGTTAAGTACACGTTGGTTAGTCGCATTAGTTATGAGTTACATCTTCGCTTGGTTACAGTAGTTTGAAGTTAACATTTCCGTTGCATGTCATCGCTTAGTGTCAAGCATTATTATAGGTATGCTTAGCTTGGCTTAAATGAGGGATATGCATTCCATACAATATCAGTCTGTCTAAACAATACTCAGTACGGAGTGTTACCCTCAAAGGTGTTGCTTATAAGTATTTTGTATGCTGAGTTATGCTTTTCTAAGTGTTAAACTGATGTGTCAGGAAAGGTTACAAATGCAAGTGTATATACAGATTGGTTTACTGACATAAAATGAAATAAAATAATAAGGTAACAAGTACTATGCATACTACCATAAGGCATCACAAAGTGGATTAAACATGTAAAGCATTGGTCTTGTGAGGCTCTGCAATGGCTGCTTCATTTCGTGCTCCGTGTTGAAAAGTCTCAGTTGGTTCCTCTGCGGGGCCTAAACTGCGGGCCTCTGGGTGCACCTGTCGGGATTGCGTTTTGGTGCTCATTTGATTGCCCATTTTGGTGGCTTGTCTTGCGTGGCAGGGTGGGTGCTACACCGGGGTTCAACAACCTCGCTGCACCCTGGGCGTCATCGCTGTGTGCTTTGTGGTTTTCCACATGCGGGGCTGCTCTCTGTCCGTCGAGGGTTGCTGGGGACGCTGGATGGCAGGCAGGTCGGGTGCGCTGGTTGGACTACCCTGTAGCAGTATCACTTTCAGTAAAAGAGCACCAAGGGAGGTCCTGCTCTTCCCCCGCTCTCCCCCTGTCTCCACATTCCCCTCCTTCGTGTAGCAGGCGTTGTGAGGCGTGCTGGCATAGGGGTTTTTGCGGGAGCCGCTGAGTGTCGTGCACAGGATGGGTATTGGTCGGCCATCTTGGGATTCTATGTACGGACCTCATTGCTCGGTGTGGCCGGAATGAAGGCGGTACGTTTTGCGATGGCTGCTGCCCATGGATACCGGGATGACCCCCCCCGGTCCAGAGGGGGGGGGAGCAGCAGACCGCCGGCTAGCGAACCGGGAGAGCGGACGTCTCTCTCGGCTCAAGCTCGTAGGCCTCAGGCCTCAGCCGGGTTACTTTGGCGCCGCAGACGGTTCTGTTGGGTATCCCCTGGGTCACGGTCGTCTTGGTGGTGCAGTGAGCACAGTTTCTTGTTTGTGGCCCGCAGTTGGCTCCGGTATTCCAGCTCAGAGGCCGACGCTCAGACAAAGCGTGTCTGATCCGACCGGCGGTCAGGCCCCGCCCTCTTTATTCTTTAAGCCAATGTTTTACCCAAGAACAAGAATTTTCATTTAGACCAATTTCTTTAGTTTCAACACTAACCTATTGTGAGGAACCATATGAAACGCTTTGGCAAAATCCAAGTAGATCACATTGACTGCATCACCCTGATTTTTATTTTTTACTTCTTTGTAGAACGCAATTAGGTTTCTTTGACATGATCAATGTTTCATAAAACCATGCTGATTATTGCTAATAACAATGTTCTTCCCAAGGAATCTCTGTATATTATCCCTTAATAACCCTTCAAATACTTTCCCAATCACATAAGTTAAGCTCACAGGTCTTTAATTCTCAGGCAAAGATTTTGGACTCTTTTTAAGTATTGAAACCACATCTGCATTCCTCCAATTATCTGGTACAATTCCTGAAATAAAATAATCTTGAAAGATTATAAACAGAGCTACACTTACTTCCAAACTTAGCTTCTTGAATTTTCCTGGCACTATAGGGTCATTAGGTCCCCCCACTCTCAGGGCCCCCCATCCGCTTGGCTGAATGGGTTAAAACTCCTTCAGCCACTTACCTTTCTCCAGCACCGGGCTCCCTCTGTGCTGGGGAACTCTCCACCCCTGCCGACGTCAGATCCGAATGCGCATGCAAGGCAAGAGTCGAGCACGCATTCAGACCAGCGATAGGAAAGGATTACTCAATGCTTTCCTATGGACGTCCAGCATCTTCTCACTGTGATTTTCAAAGTGAGAACCGCGGAAGTGCCTCTAGCGGCTGTCAGTGAGACAGCCACTAGAGGCTGCATCAACCCTCAGTGAAACATAGCAGTTTCTCTGAAACTGCTATGTTTTCAGCTGCAGGGTTAAAAATAGAGGGACCTGGCACCCAAACCACTTAGTTTGAGCTGAAGTGATCTGGGGGCCTATAGTAGTCATTTAGGTACTCATTGGTGAATACCATCAGTTGATGTACTTAAACATTTTTTGGGGTTGGTTTTGCTCTCCTTGGCTACCAATTTCTCATTTTCTAGTTTAGCCACTGGTTTTAAGGTTTAGGCGTCATATATAAAGTTATATATATTGATTAGAGACTTATAAGCTATCTCACTAAATTATCTTAAAATGCTTATGTTAGGGGTCTCTCCATGCCTGTAAAGCACATTTTAAACCGCATCCTGGGATTATGCTGTTCAAGCTTGCTTATCTGCTCCTAACAGGTTGTCTAATGGGAAGTGTTAGAACTGCTTGTTTTGCAAAGTCCACTGTGCCATCTACGATTGGCTAAATAATGCGTCCCACCCTAGACCAATATGTCTACATATTCTTTTTGCTGTGTGTGATACATTGGGAGTCTTGTTTGCAATGCATTATGTTGTCTTGTGTGCGTTATTCTAATGGGCTTTTTTCCAGCGCTACCGAGAGATAAGAGAAAAGCAGAAATCTGTTGACAAGTCCATTGCAGTTTGAGGTCTCTGGGACACTGAGCAATATCCAGCCTTACAGTTTTGGGGACTTGTCTGGGATCTGGAAGAAACACCTACTGGTGAGTAGATGTCGTAGTTGACAAATGTTATGCCTTTTCTGTTCCTGCTACTGGAGCGATGTGACTCCAGAACTTGAACCTTGTTGAAGCTGTAAATTGTGATTAAGAGGTTGTAAATGGAAGCAGTGGTTGGCCTCTAGAACAGACTCAATACAGACTTAATAGTTCTAAGTATTGATTTATTGTCTTTTTAGTTAGGTAGAAGAGTGATTGGGAAGGTTGGTGTCCTTTGTCTCTGAATAAGTGGAGAAGTTGCTCCTATGTAATTTTAATATTTCCTTCTGTTTTCCATACTCTCTCTCTTTCTCTCTCTCTTTCTCTCTCTCTTTCTCTCTTTCTCTCTTTCTCTCTTTCTCTCTTTCTCTCTTTCTCTCTTTCTCTCTTTCTCTCTTTCTCTCTTTCTCTCTTTCTCTCTTTCTCTCTTTCTCTCTTTCTCTCTTTCTCTCTTTCTCTCTTTCTCTCTTTCTCTCTTTCTCTCTTTCTCTCTTCTTTCTCTCTTTCTCTCTTTCTCTCTCGAGATAAGGCTCAAATTGATACAATCAGGGATAGTTCTGTTCATCTCCCCCTTGTGGATAGAGTGATTCTATCAAAACACACTTTACACCATGACCCTTGAATGAATGTGCGTTGGAGGAGACTCATACTGTGCTAACCTCTATTTGAGACACTTTTAGCGGCACACCCCATATTTTTGTCTTTTGAGGCTGTAGCTAACTGACTTTGCTTGCACCAGATTCTAGGACTGACTATATGTATTGTGACATTATTTTCATAGTAGTATCAATATTAATTGCAATTATTTCATACTTAACTGGACTATTCTAAGATGGGTCAAGATAGTTCTAATACTATTTACAAGATTAAGCATATGTTGTTGGTGGTGAATTCATTAACTAAGTTTCCTACGCCCTCCCTAAATATACATAAAGTATAATGCAACTGTTAATGTGTCACCCACCTCCCTTCCTGGGGCGGTGGGAGGAAGAAAGACCCCTAATGAAATAGGGAATAAAATGGATAAGAAATAATTTTCTTAAATATTTAAGGGCATGAAATTAGAAAGTGCCCTTAAATTTTTAAGAAAATGCTTATGTGCAGCAAACGCCATATGTGTTGGCAAGAGATAGGGTGGTCCTTAACCCCTTCATGACACAACTTCTGGAATAAAAGTGAATCATGACGGAATATTTCCGTCATGTGTCCTTAAGGGGTTAAGGCCCCTGATTCTCAGTATTTTCATCTTTAGCCAAGGAAAAACAACCTCTTGGATTGAAAAGGGTTACCACCACCAGAATCTGCATTTGCATAGCCGTTGGACATTCAACTTGACCAGTCATCTCAAAGGTTATCCATACCATTATAACATGACACTAGTGTAATTTGTTGTGTGTCTAAAAGGTGTGGGAGAATGCGGCCGAAACCAGTTCTGCATTATCTGATTTAAGTACTTAATCAATGTGTATATAATAAGCTTTGACTAACTGTAACATCATTTGAGAGGATTTTTGTTTGATGCACAGGCAAAACGACAAGTAAGTCTGTGATCCCACCATCTCTCAAAGGGTGATACACTAATCTAGTTATTTGTAAAAGATATGGGCAAAAATTCACAAGGAACAATTTAAATCTATGACCAAGAAAACGGATCCTTTAACATCTTAAGTCTGACTATTTAAAGAGAATGTTTTTTGACAGTGTACAGTGTGTGAGCTGAGTGGCCTGCATATATGCAATTTGTAAAAAAAAAAAAATCTAGGGAAAAGTCTACTATGTAAAAGGATTCTTTCTTACTATAACACAAGAAGATGTATAAAGTATAATATGTATATAGTATAATAAGATGATTGAGAAAATACAAATAAACAGAAGAAGAAAATGATATAGAAATTAAAATGGTATACCATACAAAAATATCTAATAAATACTATAGGTGGTAAAAATATGTATGGATGCAGTGACTATTCGTTGTATGCATGTATAATAAAGTCTGCAGCCTAACTGGCAAGGAAAATAGTTGATATGGAGAATTTGGAGAATTACTATTATTGTGGTGTTTTAAAGCATGTAATTAATCAGTTCATTGTAGTTTATAGATATAGACATATATTCCAGCCTAATTACCTATTAAATAACTGTTCTATGTATTTGGGCTATTGAATACGAGTAGTGGGAGTTGGAGTACAGAGCTTAATTATGTGTTTAATACTGTATTGTGATAAGGAATTTTGCATTACCCAGGCACATGTTTGCTATGTTTTTGGTTCAGTTTTTATCAGTTTTATTTACAGTGTGTAGAGTAGATAATGTTACCAGTAGTTGAAGAAAGTGTTGGTGGTATTGTTTATAACAGTTTAAGCTTTAATGTTGCTAGAAAACAGGCTAAATGTTTGTGAAGGTTAAAAATATGTTGTTTGGATTAGTGGGTTAAGCATTGGCATATTAGAGAATCATGTTTTAGAGATTTCTATGGCATTGAGTTGAGTTATGCAATGTGAACAGCAAAACTCAGTAACTTTGGTTCCAGTATATATACAGAATATGCATACGTATATTAGTCACTAAAAGTCAAATGTGTTTCACTTCAACTAATTAAAAAATTACTGTCTAATCCTACTATGGGTCGATAGTGTTAAGTAGCACTGGTATGCGAAATCAATTGGTACATTGGTATATTAATATGGATAATATGGTGGCAGTTCATGTAGTTAATCATTCCATGTCAGGAACTCCCCCATTGCTGGCCCTGTTTAGGTGTCTTATTTTGCTGTGTCTATAATTTAACATCTGGGTAAAGACTAGGCATGTTCCAGGAGTGCAGAATGTAATTGCAGACGCCTTGTCTTGTTTTCAGGGGGGTTGTTTTTGGGAAACTGTCCCAGGAGTGCCCCGAGACGGGATTTCCATACCCAGAAAACATACAGAGTCAAGTAAACATATGCAGTTTTCAAGCCTTTGTGGGCTGCTGGCTGTTCCTTTCTTTCCATTTCCCCTGGGTTTGACGTCCTGTCTTCATCTTTGGCTGAATACCGCGGTCTTTTTTGAAAATACCGACCGCGGTTTCTATCTGCTGGTTGCTGTCTGGGCGGTTGCTGTACCACTCTGCACCTACTTTGTCCATCTTCACGGCTTCACCTCCACTGTGGTCTTTTTTGAAGATCCCGACCGCAGTGTGAGAGTTGGAGTTCCCATAACGAGGGTTTATCTGGTTGCTCTTTGATCCGCCCAACATCACCTTTATTCTGCCTACCCAGGGAGGACTTCCGGACAATTACTGTTTTTTTCATTTTATTTTATTTCACTTAGTATTATTGTTTCTTGTCTTTTGTCTTTTTTTATATATCTCATTTATTCATCTTCTGGTTATATCTACCTCATGTGGGGGCCCACACCGAGGACAGATATATATTTTTTCCCATTTATTATTACTATTGTGTTTATTGGTATATAATTTTTTTGCCCTTTTTTTTGTATCCACCCTACCTTCACTTAGTGATCGGACCTCTATATACATATTCTTTATATTGAGGTTATTCCATCTTTTCGGCCATTCAGTGCAGTTAGTTTGTGGATACATTTGGTGTCATTTAATTTATTTTTTTTTTTTTTGTTATTCTGTTTTATGATATTTTTGTATTTAATTGTCCGGTTAAGGTATAACAGTGGTGATCGGAATTAGTCCTTTGCTGATTTATTTTTTACTTAATTAATAAATTATTTTTGATAATTTTTATACTATTTATCTAGTTTTATAATCTTAAGCGCACACACCCTATTTTCCATTTCTGAGTATATAACTCATCAAGTCGCTAGAGTGGGTGTGTAGCTGCTACTCTTCTTTTTTATTCATTTACTGATTTATTTGTGTTGTTATCACTGCATGTACCGTTTTCTACAAGCCTTTGTTTATAATTAAAATCTTCCATTCCCCTTATTAATTTTGTAGCCCACCTTCAGATTTTTTTCAGCTCCATAAAATCCTTGTTTAAAACTGGCGCCCAAACAAATAAAATTATAGTAAGTAAACTATATCTAATAAAGACCACCAATGAGCAGAGCAGCTTTTATCATATCATATAACAAGATCACATATTTTGTATGCCCATCCCATCATCATAAAGTTTGTTTAAAATTGATGGGACAGGTGTAGTTTGCAGTTTGTTTACGCAAAACACTCAAAGAAAACAGAAAATGACTTGATAAATGATTTTAGAAATTTGTTAGAAATTTGTTTAGTAAATGTTATTGGTTATTTATAGAAAAATAGCAATTGTAGTACTATGAACTAAGTCTTGCTGGGACATATTCTATTACCAATGTTTAGTTAAACCTAAACATTCAAATCAAAGAGTGGAGCATACAACAATACAGCAATTAACCAGTAAGGTTCTACAATACACAAGTCTATGATTCACAAAGAAGTAACATAAACCATATTAAAATATGTACAGTGTGTACTCTATACACCAAAATAATATACAAAATATTAAAATATTTTAGTACATAAATAACTGAATCATTTTTGCACATTCAAACAGTGGTTGCAATAAACAGCACTTTCACTTTTATTTTGAGCAAATAATAATATATAATGAAAAAATAATTGACACTTGTAGGGATTATATAGTGTGATGGACCGCCTGGCACCCCGACCGGGTGCCTCCGCCAATTGATGCTCCTAGTGCTCACTGAGGACTCCAAGCACTCCACCAGACACCATCAGCACCGTAGTCCCCACGTCCAGTGTTACAGCTTGGCTGGGAACTCCCCGTCCTCCACCCACCCTGGACCCAAGACCAGGATCCAGCTTTCAGTGGGTGAAACTCTCCTACTCCAGAGAGTATAGCAGGAACAGCTCTTATAAGAGCTAGTGATTATAATCCCAGGGTAGTGTAGTGATATAGCAATCCCCAGGGTAGATGCAGCTGTTTCCCCCACACATGAGATGAGGCAGATGAGGCTCTATGTTGAGGGTAAGCAGGAACTGATTTTAATGGTGCCACACTTGGCCTAATATGACAATCCCCATGCAAGGGGTACGCCCACATGGGCCTGATGGTCGACTGATTTACAACATCACAGACCAATAACAATAAGGTTACAGGGCACAACACTCCCACACACAGCACACAATACCTCCCCTCTGCCTGGGACATAATTGAGTCACATACTGTATTAACTCCATTATCTCCAGGCAGAAAAAAACACATATTTCTATAAAACCCCAAAAGTACCCCAAAAACACATAATATCGCCACAAATGTTACAACCCCTGATAGCTTTGATCTGGGTGACCAACATATCCAAAACTCACCCAAATCAGTTCAGGTGTTCAGGAATTTCCTGGAAGTCCCATTTTGACCGACCGCAGGCATGGTTGACAACTTACCTGAGGTCTGCTGGGAAATGGGGCTGTAGTAGGGCATAGGAGCAGTGGTGTGTGTGAGTGGTGCAATGTGTGAGGGGTGCAGTGTGTGTGTGTATGTGTGTGTGTGTGTGAGGGGGACAGTGTGTGAGCAGTGTGTGTGTGTGTGAAGGTTGCAGTGTGAGAGTGAGGGGTGGCAGTGTATGTCAGGGGTGCAGTGTGTGCGTGTTAGGGAGCAGTGTATGTGTTGGTCAGTATGTGTGTGTGACAGGTGCAGTGTGTGTGTGACAGGTGCAGTGTGTGTGTGACAGGTGCAGTGTGTGTGTGACAGGTGCAGTGTGTGTGTGTGGATTGCAGTGTGTGTGTGTGGATTGCAGTGTGTGTGTGTGGATTGCAGTGTGTGTGTGTGGATTGCAGTGTGTGTGTGGATTGCAGTGTATGTGTGTATGGGGGGCAGTGTATGTGTAGGGTAATGTGTGTATGGGGCAATGTGTGTGTGTGTGGGGGCAGTGTGTGTGGGGGCAGTGTGTGTGGGGGCAGTGTGTGGGGGGGCAGTGTGTGTGGGGGGGCAGTGTGTGTGGGGGGGCAGTGTGTGTGGAGGGGCAGTGTGTGTGAGGGGCAGTGTATGTGGGGGGGCAGTGTATGTGGGGGGGCAGTGTATGTGGGGGGGCAGTGTATGTGTGTATGGGGCAGTGTATGTGTATGGTGGGCAGTGTATGTGTTTCGGGGGGCAGTGTGTATATGGTGGGCAATGTATGTGTGTGGGGGGGCAGTGTGTGTATGGTGGGCAGTGAAAAGGAAAATATGAAGGTAGTATACCAGTATGGGGTACTAGAAACACATAGGAAGTGCTATGAGTCATAATACCAATGGGAGGTTAAAGATACCAATCAAAAATAAAAAATTGCCGGAAAATTGGCAATCACTCAGAGTGTAACACACTAACTAAATATAGTGGGAAAAAAACTAAAATAAATGATTTAAATGAAAAAATGGCTTAATAACCAAAGATTAAAAAGTTCTAAATTTGCACTCTATTTGTTGTCCGTTGGAGCACACGTCTGTGCTTCACAAGAATTATAAGCGTGAAATATTGGAGGGGGAAGGGATGGGATACCCTAGGAGTGTAGAGGATATAAGTCCTGTGTGTGGGGGGCAGTGTGTGTATGGGGGCAGTGTATGTGTGTGGGGGGCAGTGTGTGTATGGGGGCAGTGTGTGTATGGGGGCAGTGTGTGTATGGGGGCAGTGTGTGTATGGGGGCAGTGTGTGTATGGGGCCAGTGTGTGTATGGGGGCAGTGTGTGTATGGGGGCAGTGTGTGTATGGGGGCAGTGTGTGTGTGGGGGCAGTGTGTGTGTGGGAGGGCAGTGTATGTGTGTGGGAGGGCAGTGTGTGTGGGAGGGCAGTGTGTGTGGGAGGGCAGTGTGTGTGGGAGGGCAGTGTGTGTGGGGGGCAGTGTGTGTATGGGAGAAGTGTATGTGTATGAGTGGGAGGGGCAATGTGTGTGTGTGTGTAGGGTGTGAGTGAGTGTGTGTGATAAAAAGGGTAGGGGGGCTTTTTTAAAAATATCTTTTTTTTTTTTCCTTTTATTTAATAAAAATAAAAATTCATTATGCCCCCCCCCCCTCCCTTCTTACCTTTATTGAGGAGGAGGGGGAACAGTTCTCCATCCCTGGTGGTCCCAGTGGTATTCCCTGGTGGCCCATGGTGATGAGAGTGAACTCTAGCCTGCGCTCCTGGGCTAGAGTTCACTCTCGCGAGATTTGGAGCATTGCCGTGGTAACTGCGGCAATGCTCCATGCTCGCGAGAGTAGGACCCGGAGGAGCTGCAGGCTGAGCTCCCGGGTCCTCTCTCCCTCCCCTGCCAGCACAGTGCCTGCGGACCGGGGAGGAAAATTTCTGATCTCCCTCCCCGGTCCAGGTCCGTGAAGGCACATTATAGGGCTGGCAGGGGAGAGGGATGCTCGGTTTTCTCAGGAGGGTGGGGGGGGGGGCAATTGCCCTGTTGCCCGCCCCCTGGATCCGCCAGTGATTGGGGTACTGTCACGTAGTGGTTGGCTTAACACAATATGGCCATATTGTGGAACTGAATCCCATGTTTGTTTGCTGAGATAGGTGAATTTAAGTAGCCTTATAAAATGTAAAAATGTATTTTTAATCTGTATAATATTTATTTCAAGCATTTGCACTTTGAGGGACATTGCATCCTATCATTGTAGCCTGTAACAAATCCCTGCAGGATATTCAATCTGCTCAAAATCCCAATTTCTATCCTTTCCATGATTCCTGTGATACAGCTATGAAATTTGAGATTTGCTGTGATATGATCTTTGACCTACAAAGGTGTCACGTATTCATCCGCTTATAAAAATGTGGTTAATGACATTTACTGTCCACATAGGAAAAGTTGTGCCGAGCAGCAGCCTAATCCACAGAAGGGTTAATGCTGAGCAGCAATTATGCAAATGGAAACCTAGTAACTGACTTTGGGGTCAAAGGCCGGTTACAGCCTATCAGAACTAAAGGAGGGGTATTTAGGCCCAGTTCTCATCCTGCTCAGGGCCCTGTTGTGGTTTCCCTTGTGGTTGTCTGAGAGCGCGTTTCTGTTTATAGTTTTCTACCTGTTTTTTTACTTTGGCTTTGTTTATTGACTTCTCTATATTCTGGTATCCTGACTCCTGGCTTTCCTCATCACTGCGTCCCTTTCTGTGTTCCCTGACCTCGGCTAGTATTTTGACTATTCTTTGTACGTTAAATCCGGCCATTCTAAGGACCGGTAATACGTTACTTATTTGTCATCCGTGCTATACAGTTCTACGTGCTGGATCATACAGTAATCCTGACAAAAGGTTACTGTAGGATGTGAGAAGAGGTCTGTCATTTATAGTCTCTCTGCAGAGATGCAGACGGTCAGAATGTAACTTGACAGAAAGAAAAAATTAGATAAATTATGGCTCTAGAGCAAATGGGTAAATAAATCGGGCTTTATTGGATAAATTTACATTTTCTTTGCCTTATATGTACTTTGAGAGAGAACAAATGCAAACTAACCTTCCCGAAATCAGTATGTCCATAAACTAAATGAACAGGAGGTGACTATCAAATATCTATATAAATATTGTTTTTTACTTAATACTTAATAACTCACAAATCATTGTAAGTTGTATAGTTTGTTTCATAGCATATGGTGCCAGTTATGAATTTCTTATATTTTGACTGTTGTCCATTCAGTGGTTGTTTGTGAATTGGTTAAGCAATTATTATTAATAGCAATCAAATTATAACTGTACAGAATTTCTACGTTCACTAGTTGATGGTTTGTTGCTGAATATTGTAATACTATAGACAAATAACAGAAGATTAAAATAATCCCCCACACAAATTAGTTTTCATTTTGTTTTATTCACGTGCCATTAAACTTAAAATCAGTATCTCAGATTCTGTCATTGTTGTCCTATAAAACCTGTAGCTAGAATTAAAGTTGAAAATCACTGGCTTTGAAATCATTACAAAGTGGAAAACCTATTGTTATCTCACATCTCTGATTTACATAAAACTACAAAAAAAAAATCTAAACAAAATGCAAATGTAATGCTTCTATATAAACAGAAGGGAATGCCTCAAAATGCTAAAACTGTCTCAGTAGGTCTTCCTTACAGGGCTCCAAGTGGTCTATTTTGGAATATGATGCAAATATATACTATTCCACTTATGCTGATTTATTCCTTGCTTTTAACGGCTGGAATAGTTGGAAATCTGTTTATTTTTGTGCTAAACATGATGGAATGGAAGAAGAAACAAAGCCTCAGTTCCTGTGACATTTTGGTGTCAAGTATTGCAATTTCTAATATTCTCTTCCAGTGTTTAACAGCTGTGTTTTGCTTCTTCGCACTTCTTTGGGTTGACTTCTACACCAGTTATGGAGTCTATGATGTTTTACTGGTCATTTGTTTATTTCTGCTTTCGTCCAGCCTTTGGTTTTCCGCTTTGCTTTGTGCAGACTACTGTGTGAAAATCATTAATAATAACAAGACATATTTCCTCTGGCTCAAAGTAACACTCCCAAAACTTCATCCTTGGGTAGGTTGTGGTTCAGTGGTGATTTCTCTAGTTACTAGCCTGAATGCACCATATGATCTGCATTTTCTGCCAAAACACAGAGATTCAGGAAACTCGTCCACTGCTGACAATAGTACACAATTACAATGTCACTGTTTTATACAATATTACGCTGCATCAGTATCATTGGCTTTTGTGATCTGTTTCATTGCAGTTGCATTCATCCTAGTATCTCTCTACAAACATGTTAAACAAATGAAGAGAAGCTCAGGAAATGTTGGAAGTCACCAAATGGTAGCCCTTTTTAATGCAGCCAGAACTGTAACCCTGCTCCTTCTTCTCTATATTTCTTTTTACACTACTCAATTCCTGGTTTTCAACTTGGCTTCACCGGGAAAACAAGGATTTTGGGTCTGTTCAATAGTACTTTTCAGCTTTCCAACCCTGAACTCTGTTATCCTAATTAAAGGGAACGTACGTCTCAAGAAAGCTTTCGAAAATATTTCTAAGAAGATGCATCGATGCTTGGGACTGAGATTGTTTTTTGAAACATAAATTAGGAAATTTCAATGAATTGCATGAGGTCAACGTTTCTCAACGATACTATTTTAATAGAGAATGTCCTAATATGGTTGCACATACAAAATAAACAAAACCTGTGATCTCTAGATCAGTGTGTCCCCAGCCAGTCCTCAAGACCCACCAACAGGCCAGATTTTGTCAGTATCCCCATTGTAATAAAACAGGGAAATACATAAATCCTGGATTGTTGGTGGGCCATGAGTACTGGTTTGGGAACCACTGCGTCTAGAGCAGGGGTTCTCAACCCAGTCTTCAGGACCCCCTACCAGTCCAGGGTTTAGGGATTACCTGGGTGTGTCTAAGGTGTTTAAAAAAGGGGGGGGGGGAAACACCTTAGACTCTAAGGTGTTTTTTTTTTTCTAAACACCTTAGACACACCCAGGTAATCCCTAAACCCTGGACTGGTAGGGGGTCCTTGAGGACAAGGTTGAGAACCCCTGGTCTAGAGGGTTTAACGTCTGTTACTATTTAATTACTTTAAAAAAAAAATCTGTTTAACATCTATTACTATCAGTTTAAAGTCTTACTATCTAATTACTATAAAAGAATTTCTGACTTTGGTTTTATTTTGTATTTTATTTTCACATCTTTTTTCTGGACATTGGTCATTTTGATGTTCCTGATTCCAGGGATCCCGAGATTGGATTTATTGATGTGCCTGTTTTCCACTTCAATTTTGTAAGTGTGTTTGTATATTAAAGTGTTCATTTTTATCAAAGATACTCTGCACTATTATTTTTATATATTTTTTCTCCTTTATATCTGCCATGATGCTTCGCAAGTCCTGAGGTTTATGATAACGCCTACAATCAATTTTTGTTTGTGAGTGTGACAATTTTGCATTTACTCACCATTTTAAAGTGTTATAGCATTATTGCACTATGTTTTTCTGTTGTTATTGTATTGTAGATTTTCTATTTTCCATGTTAATCTGAGGACTGTGAGGAGTCCTTATCTACAATACTTCAGTACAAGGGTAATTGTTTTTAGAGTTTTTTCTCTATCTATTTACCCACTAAGTGTGTGTCTTTTCTTATCCACGCTTTGGTGTATCTGGACATTTCTGTATTTAGCTGGGTATAAAGCCAAAACAATAGCCAAAACAGGGCATACGGGCCTAAAAACCCTGTATTTTATCCTGATCAATTTTGCAATGCATGCAAAACAAATATAGTACATAACGAAAGAAAAAAAAAAGAAAAAACAGTACATATACATTACAAACTACACAATACAGAAATACATATATACTAACAAACATAAGACAAAAAAACAAAGTTGACCGCCCTGTCCTGTTCATTCAGCTCTATCCTCAAATTACATAAGATTAGATTAGATCATTCTGATCAATTAATGTGACTGTCATATAGTACCTGCCCAGATCCAAAAATAAGGCCTCCCATCTCTTTACTTATCCCCATTAAATACAAAACCCCTGTGACACTGCATGAACAAAATCTTTTGTTTGTCTTTTTTTCTGTATTATTCCTCATTTTCTCTATAATTTTCATTATTTCTGTCATCTTTTAATGGTCCAACTTTTTTTTTTTCTTGATCTTCTATTTATTTGTACATCGATTTAGTTTCACCTTGTTGGTTTTTACATGCATGCTTTTGTTACAACTTCATCATCAACGTCTTTCATTCGTGTTTAATTTGTTTTATCAATACTTTGTATTTTGAATTGAATTGTAGTTGCAGTTCATCATTCATTTATATTGTAACTTCTTTACAACTGAGTAATTTTTGAGAAAAAGAGCAACATTTATTTAAAATATTAAATGCATATTCCAATAATTTACCGTGAAGAATATTATACAAATATACTCATGAAATAAAATAAAAAAAACTGTAACTAATTTTATTTATATGCAGAGAAATAGTGGAGAAGAGAATAAAGAATAAAGATTATATGGAAGCCCTTGTCTTGCAATTCTTCTCATACGAGAATTAGCATGAAATAATAAATATACATTTTATTACATTCATGTCACCGCTACCTGACTTTTCAATTACCTATGCTCTGTTGTCTTCATGTTTTCCACGGGTGCTGGTGGCCATCTCACTGCATGGTGGACTTATTAACAATGAGTCTGTAATGAGTTTGGATATGTTACTGGTGAGTAGTAAATTACAGATCTCTGTATGTGCAGGGTATGAAAACATTTTAGAGCTCCAGAGTAATAAGCACAATGTTTGAGTATTACAGAGTTCAGAGCATGTGTAGTATGCATGAGTGTATAAAAGATTTTAAAAATAATGCACAGAATGTTTGAGAAGTATTGTGCAGTGTGTATGATTGTATTACAGAGTTCCATAGTAATTATGCAGCATTACAGAGCTCCAGAACATAAGCTCAATGTAACAAGCTGTATCTCTCCGAAGGTTGGCCTGTGGATCTGTCTCTGAGTAAACCAGTTGAATAATTTGAAATGTATTTACTCAGTGGCTGTCTCAGGCCAGTTTCCTCAAATCACCCTCCCTGTCACCCATCCAGAGGCGGTGCGTCCTCTAGGCCGATTAAGTGCCGTCTAGTGCGGTTCTTAAGGTGGGGGGGGCCCATAAGAAGCATCCCCATTATGTGGGACAAATTCGCTTAGGCTGGAAATCACCACAGGGTCTTGGAACCAATATGCTGCCATGGACTTGTGCACCAACAAAGAAGTTTCTGCTTACCTTTATCTCTGTAATCAGCGCTGGGAATACTCAGATGGATTATCAAAAGACATTCAAAAGGTTTTAATGTGTAGTACATCATATATATAAAACACAGTTTGTCTAGGTGTTTACATCAACAGCAACATTAACCAATCATGGGATTCTCTGAACCGAAAGTATAATTTTTCATATAACATTTTGTAATGCTATTAGTTAGTCTCCTGTTCACTGATGCAAGTGACCATCTTAGATTTAGGAAGCTGGTGTCAGGCGCAAGAACACAAGAACAGAAAAATATTGTATGTTTTAAAAATGCGAGTTTAATCCTTTCACAGTATGAGTAGCTTATATTACGGGTGATACTCAAAAAATTAGAATATCGTGCAAAAGTTAATTTATTTCAGTAATGCAACGTAAAAGGGGAAACTAATATATGAGATAGACACATTACATGCAAAGCAAGATATGACAAATCACGTCTTGAACTAAGTGCGATGATTATGGCTTACAGCTCATGAAAACCCCAAATCCACAATCTCAGTAAATTAGAATATTACATGCAATCGATAAAACAAGGAGTGTACATAGAACAATATCGGACCTCTGAAAAGTATAAGTATGCATATGGACTCAGTACTTGGTTTGGGCTTCTTTTGCAGCAATTTCTGCCTCAATGCAGCATGGCAGGGAAGCTATCAGCCTATGGCACTGCTGAGGTGTTATGGAAGACCAGGATGCTTCAATAGCGGCCTTCAGCTCTTCTGTATTGTTAGCTCTTGGCAGTGCACCATAGATTCTCTACGGGGTTCAGGTCAGGCGAATTTGCTGGCCAATCAAGCACAGTAATCCCACAGTCATTGAACCAGGCTTTGGTGCTTTTGGCAGTGTGGGCAGGTACCAAGTCCTGCTGGAAAATGAAGTCAGCATCCCCATAAAGCTCGTCTGCGGAAGGAAGCATGAAGTGCTCCAAAATCTCCTGGTAGATGGCTGCGTTCACCCTGGACTTAATGAAGCACAGTGGACCAACACCAGCAGATGACATGGCTCCCCAAATCAACACAGACTGTGGAATCTTCACACTGGACTTCAAGCATCTTGCACTGTGTGCCTCTGCAAAGTTGCTCTCATCAGAAAAGACCAGGTCTGTTTTTGTTTAGCCCCGGTAAGACGCTTCTGACGTTGTTTGTTGTTCAGGAGCGGCTTGACAAGAGGAACACGACATCTGAAGCCCATGTCCAGGATCCATCTGTGTGTTGTGGCTCTTGATGCACTGACTCCAGCCTCAGTCCACTCCTTGTGAAAGTCCGTAACACTTTTGAATGGCCGTTTCCTGACAATCCTCTCCAGGCTGCGGTCATCCCTGCTGCTTGTGCACCTTTTTCTTCCACACTTTTCCCTTCCACATAACTTTCTATTAATGTGCTTTGATACAGCACTTTGGGAACATCCAACTTCCTTCGCAATTACCTTTTGAGGCTTTCCCTCCTTATGGAGGGTGTCAATGATGGTTTTCTGCACAACTGTCAGGTCAGCAGTCTTCCCCATGATTGTGATTCCTACTGGTGTTTGCAGGTGTTATGGCTTACTTAGCTGATTAGAGTGGGACACTGTGAGCCTAGAATATTGCAACTTTTATTATTATTATTTTTTTAAAGGGTGGGGGGGGAGAGGTTACTTAAATTTACATCTGCACTGCTTGCCTCCTTGCCTCGCTCAATGTCACTGATGGGGACAAGGTGGTCAAATCCAATGTTCCTCGTACAGGAGCATTGGGGACTTGATGCACATAAGTGGCAATCCCTATGTATTTTCAATGCTTCATGTAGTTAAACATGACATTGTAGTGGAGGTGTCTCTAGTGGCCGTCAGTGTGACAGCTACTAGAGGCTAGTTTGACCCTTCAATGTTTAACGTGGAGTTAAACCTACAAGATTAGTGCGGAAAAAATCCTTGCTCCGACCCTGCCCCCATCTCTTCATGTTTTAAAACTTGTATCTTATAGTTATCTTTGACTATAAATTATATTCTTCTTATAATATATTTACAATACATATAAAAATGTTTTTCCATTTTTATTGATTTTACAAGATAAATACACAGTTATATACATGTTGCGGTGTATATCAAGAGTATATTACAATGAAAACATTTTAAATTAAGTCACTGTTACACAGTGATTGCTTTTTCTGTTTTATTTTTTGCAGTTTAAAATAATATGTAGGCAACATCACAAGGAGCTTGTATTACATTAACAAAACAGAACTAAACTACCGGTAAATCATACCATATTTGAATCGTGGTTGAATTTTAAAAAAGTTACTTTCTCAAGAAAGAGGTTATGGGAAGATCGAAAGATGGTAAGATTGCTAGATGGTTTAGCATATATTTGAGGATTTATACTTTTACACTGGTGTTTGTGGTTTCTTGTTATTGATATTTAAAGTTTTGGGTTGGGTACCTCAATTTGTATTGTTAGAGTTAAGGAACGTATTCCACATCTCACAGACACATCTCACAGACACATCTCACAGAGGATGCTTGGGTGTTTACACCCAGTCTTAAACATGACATCGTAGGAACAGTTTAAGGATACTTGCTTTCGCAGCTCTTGATCTTGAGGGACATGACTTGAGGACCAATTCATATATATGAGTGCACTTGTTGCTATCAAGATGTGGAATGTCAATCTTGTGTGTGACTTAACCACATCAGGCGACAATATACACAAGAAATATATTTCCGTTTTTAAAGATAACTTAGTTTGTGTAAGTTTAGTTGTAGTTTAGCTTTCAAAACTTCAGTTTTATTGGTATAGATATTGTGATTCCACAATGGAGAGGGGACACTAAACAAATATTAGCTAGAAAGGAGACGGAGAGGATTTATAAATAATGAACATTGATGATATTGACATTCTGGCTATTATAGATTGATATTTTTATATATATATTTTTTTAATGTACTAACATCTTAATTGTTCTCGTTTTAGATTTTTTGAAGAACGCAAATTCTGAAATCACTTCCCATTATGTTATTCTTTTTATGTTCTTCTTGACCAACCATTTTATTAATGATTATATATGATTTTTTTTTAGTAATTTATTTGATATATCTAAATATTGTGATATGTAGACATTGAATTTAATATATTTAGAAATCATTCATTTTATGATATTCTCCTTTGAGTGATATATGTTGACTAATTATGTATAGCTATTGAAATTTTAATCGGTGTGTCAAACTTTTGTATTATTGTATTCATATTTGTAATAAATATTAATTTACTGGGGATAGATTCACAAATGGCTTTTTACATACATACATTTTCATATAATTTTTTCCCCCATTTTCCACGTAATTTTTTTGACAGTTCGCATATTTTTTTTTTATATATATATGGTACTTTCAAGACGTTCAGATGTTACATTCAAAGAAAAACAATAAAGTTTATTTGCGTTCCAGGGTGGATACTGGCGCATGTGCCGGACGCGCCAATAAACGTATTTAAACACTGAACATTTGGGGGAGTATCTAGCTCCTCAAGAAGTCACTCTTTGGGGTGGCGGTGCCAACTGCGGAACAGAGTGGACGCGTTTTCCCCGACCTCCGAGCCTAGCTCGCCTAAACGCCTAAAAATACCGGGAAAACTGAAATCTCCTAACCCAATACCCCTCGTCAGTGGTGGGGAAAGGAGAATGGGGCGCAAAAATTAAAAATCCAAGAGTGATCGAGCCCCGACAAGCCGTGATATCGGTGAACTCCTGCGGGGTGCCCAAAGAGCCGCATGCGACAAAATGGCGCTGGAGGGAGATGACTCCTCTTACTCCTCGGGTGATAATCCACTTGACCTGGGAGATGAGCTACCCCACGCTGTATTCAAAGAACCCACAGCCAAACTTCCAACCCCAGCCGAGCCGGTAACAGCCGCCCAGCTAAAAGACATGCTTGCTGAACTCAGGGCGAATATAGCAGCAGACATGGCCCACTTCAAAACGGCTGTCGAAAGTGCCACCTCACGGATCACGCTTTTAGAGGCTGCAATGAGTACCCAAGACTCATAGGCTAAACGTGGTGGAAAATCAAATTGAAGAAATACAAAAGACGCAGTCAATTACCACCGACAGAGTGGATGCCATAGAGGACCAGAAAAGGCGCTACAACATTAAAATCCGCGGAATCCTGGACTCGATCGATCTGACCGACTTACCTCATTATGTCCGCAGGCTGCTTAATACAGTGCTGCCACCCAAGCAGGCCAAAGCGGCGGAACTGGATGGTCTATTCCGCCTGCCAAAGCCACCCACAGCGCCGACGACAGCTTCCGACGACCTCATCATCCGCTTTCAATCGATGTCCGACAAGGCCCTTCTGCTCACGGCTACAAGGGGGAAGACCCCACTATACTTTGAGGGCTCAACTCTGACGCTGTTCCCAGATCTCACCCGCAACACTATCACATGGCGCAGGGCTCTGAGACCGCTACTGCAGCTCCTTCAAGCAAAAGACATCTCATACTGCTGGGGCATACCCAAGCAGCTTTTGTTTACCCACATGAACATCGCCTACAAGGCACGGAGGTTCGAGGAACTGGAAACCCACCTGCGCAAGATAGGGATCATGGGACCGCAGAGAGGGACCGGCACGGGACTGACACACATAGACCCATCTGCCAATGAAGACTTCATCCCTCGCACGGCAAGGCACCCAGGACCAGGAAGACCGACCTGAGAGCTCCACGCTGACAAACCACCCTCATTTTTTCTATAACACCACCACCAGTGAAACCCCGGACATATGACTTACGAGCCTGGTTTGAACTTTACCTCTGTTCCCAAAACGCTTACGTTTAAACTGTTGTTTTCTCTTTTGTTCCTAGTTCATTTTAATATTGTTTCCATGATGTTTCACACACCCTGACTGATAGGGCTAACCCCTCTAGTATAGTCGCCCTTAGAAATTCTAGACAGGGGAATAATGTGCACTCAGCGATTCTTTCCCCCCCCCCCCCCCTCCTCCTGCTCTCGATAACTCAGAGAGCCACAGCTCGCGATTTACTGCCTGTATCAGGAGGAGGGTAACTCCCGACAGGGTCATCCACGACAAACTGGACTAACAACACACATGCACCCTGGGGATCACACTAGTAGAACCATATTCTTAACTTGTCCTCCCCTACGTAACTCATTCCCATCCAGCCTGCCTTCAACTCACGTGCCCAACGTGTACATTTCAGCTTGCCTCGACAACCCACAAGACATCTTTCTCACCAACTCTTAGGACCAAACACCTAATATATATGACAGGGACTGATTAGGGCTGTTGAGCAGGCTGGGATATAATTGACATTTGACCTATCTGATTTGTATGAGATATATTTGATTTGTTTGAGTTGTTATGTTTTCTTTGCCTTTCACAAAAAAAACAGTGCAGTATAAGTGACTTTATATGTTAACTAATTGCATATCATCGAACATATCTGTATAAGCCACCACAATTTGTGTACTCCCTATTGCACTGTCACAAATAAAGAATTTTAAAAAAAGTCACTCTTTCCTTCACACTCAATGACTCCCTCACACTTACTCACTCTCAATGGCCCACACACTAACACAAACTCATTGATCCATGCAGGCACACTCACACTGACCCATGCAGACACATACACACTGACAAATGCAGATGCAAACACACTGATAAATGCAGATGCACACACCCTGACCCGTGCAGACTCACATTCCCTGACCCATGCAGAAACACTCACACTGAGCCATTGCAAATCATTGTTGGAGTTTTAGTACCACAGCAGCGGCACTGGTGGTGCCCAGATGTGAAGACAGAGAGGGGTATGCAGAGCAGGTCCTGTGCCAATGGAGCTGCAGGAGGCACCAAAGCAATCACAGCGGAGGATTCAAAGCAGCGGTGGAACTACCATACACTTTGGACTTCTGATGGGTAATTTTCTGAAAAGGGATCCCTATTATATCTGTGATGCTAGGAGGAAGCCAGAGCTCGCAACTCCATCCCAGCTAGAGGGAGAGCTTGCATGGGAGTGTGAGGATGGGGTAGCATTAACTTAAGGAGAGAGCCTGCTCCAGCCCTACACTCCCATAAGCCTCAGCCAGCAGCAGGACCCCAGGGAAGCCACTCTCCAGCACACAATTTAAATAATGACAAATGGTAAAGAGAAGAGTATTATCATTAAAGGGATACTGTAGTGCTAGAACTACAAATCTGTATTCCTAACACTATAGTGCCCTCAGGTCCACCCCTCCCTGGCAGCCCTCCCCCAAAATGGAAAGGGTTAAAAACCCTTTAATCACTTACTTGCTGGCAGCGCTGGGTCGTTGCTCACCTCCTCAGACGTCAACGGAGGGGCAAATGCACAAGCATTGATTCAATGCTTTCCTAAAGGGATTTCGATGACACTGGATGTCCTCATGCACAGTGGCAGGACATCCTGTGTCATTTAGGCAACCTAGAGTCTATTATGATACAGGATCTGAATTACAGCCACTAGAGGCAGTCTTAGTCCTGCAAGGTAATCATTGCAGTTTCTCTAAAACCGTAATGATTTACATTGCAAGACTAAGTGGGTCAGGGATGCTGAAGTGGTCTGGGTGCCTATGGTGTCCCTTTAAGAAACAAGGGGCACAAGGTAAGGAAAACTGAAAAAAGAAGGGGCCTGGTAACGGACCTTCCTGTACCTCGGTTGGGTACCTCCGCCGACAGATGCTCCTAGTGCTCACCGAGGCCTCCAAGCACTCCACCAGACACCATCAGCACCGCAGTCCCCACAACCAGCCTTACAGCTTGGCTGGGACTCGCCGTCTTCTACTCACCCTGGACCCAAGACCAGAATCCAGTTTCCAGTGGGTGAACCTCTCCTCCAAGAGAGAGTAGCAGGAACAACTCTTAAAAAAGCTTAGTGATTATACTTCCTGGGGAGTATAGTGATATAGCAATCCCCAGGGTAGATGCAGCCTTCCCCCCCCCCCCCCCCCCCCCCTCCAACACACACATGAGATGAGACTGTATGTTGAGGGTAAAACTGGAACTCAATTTTAATGGAGGCACACTGGCCTTTTATGCAGGTTTCACAACAAAGGTGACGTCCAGGTGGACCTTGTTGGGCACAGGGACACAACGTGTACAAGCCAATAAAAACAATGTGACAATGAATGACACTCCCACATACAGTACACAAACCCTCCCCTCTGCCTATTATATAATTAAGGCAGATAATGTATTAACGTAATTATCCCCAAGCATAAAAAACACATATTTAACAAGGTCTCATAAGTACCCCAAAATACAACATATCCCCATGATAGCCCTGATCTTTGTGAACAACATATCCAAAATTTACCCAGATCAGAGCAGGGGTTCATGCCCAAAACAGTTCCAGAGAATTAGGCTGTGCAGTCGGTCTATTTCAAACCATCGAAGTACCGCTCGAATTACCAAACGGAATGGTGAATGAGCATAGTCAATGTGTGTCCCTTGTTCGTGGGCCTCAACTCACCGAACGCCATTCGACTCCCGTTCTAATTGTCGAAGTTTCCTGGAAGGTAACTTTTCAGCGGTGTTTGTGCCGTCATGTGTCCAATTTGAGTTCCATGAACTCTACGACAAAACACAGCTGAACACTTCGACCAAATAAGAATGCCGCCACCACGTGTTCGAATGTCGAATGGTGGCCACTTCGACACATTTCGATTGTAGTTGAAGTGCCATTTTGAAAGTTCGAATCTGTTCCAATATAAGTACAAGAGGCAGAAACAGTATCTTTAACCCCCAGTTCACCACATGGCCATAGTCACAGGGAAGGAGGCTGGCAAACAGGCCCCTCCAAAAACCAGTGGCAAGGTCACTTTCGCCACAGAGCCCAAAAATTATTCTGCCAGGATCTCTCTGCATTAGTTCCGCCACTGAAGCCAAGCAGGAACTGCAGGTCACTCAACTACGCAAGTATGAAATAACCCACTCTCTTCATGCACAGTTTTTGTCTCCCACTACTGAAGAATGGGCTTTTAAATAATGAACAAATTTTATTGAACAAAAAAATGTTTAGCAAAATTCTGACTTACTGAACACAATTTAGTTTGCTTTCAGTACAGGATTTTTACCACTTAAAAAAAAAAAATAAGACTTTTGCAAGCATCACTATACATACAAATATGCCATACAAACAGGAGTTTTTTTTTTAACAACTGTATCAGACAGAATTATTTTTTAAGCCTTTTAAAAGACTAGTTATATTTCTAAACTATATTTTTGTAAAACAATGAGGATACATATAAAGAATAAAATCATATAATCTATATAAAGAAGTACAATATAGTTGTTGGTGTTATATACAAGGACAAAATAAATATAAAAAAACAAATCTAAATAAGTATGTTCAGGCCCTTAATTATTGCACGCTTAGTGCTCCAAGTGACTCTTTTGTGATTTCCTGTTATTGATCTTTATTTTGACTTTAAGAACTTCTGGTATCGTAACCTGGTTTATATATTGACCAGTGTATTTTTATTATCCTGACCTGGCTTGCTTTTCATGTTTCCATATTTCTGTATTCCTGACCTTGGCTATTCCTTACTTTGATTTCATCTTTTAATACGTTCTAAATCTCAAAAAGGTCATGCAGTCAGCTCACTACGGGACTAGTCTTTCTGAGACAGCTATGAATTCTTGCATTACAGTGACCTCTGGTGGGATCTTTTAGTGTTGATAGTAGTAGCGATCTACCGATGAGCAGAAACCACATAATAACAAAAGGAAAAAAAGATAATGCATATATAAATGAACTAAAATAAAATAAATGTTAAACAAGAAGTGTTTCTCTTTTTCAGCCCAGAAATCGATCCGAGAATTAGAGCAATTCTGTCACTTTGCAGGTTTGACTAAATGAATCCTTCTTGGTTCCTACATTTCTCTTTATTTTTATATATTTGAAATACCCTTTAGATTTTAGTTACACAAAGTAGGGATTACTTTTTCTCAGGGTGAACATGATCTTTGGTCATTTTTGGCAAAGAAAGAGCTTAAGCAAAGTTTGATTTCATTTGTTAATAGGTTTAAGTGTCAAACCTGCTTTCCTAATGCGTTCTAATGCAGCCCCTACATGGGTCAGGTGTTCTTGCAAGGTGTTGCTGCAAATGGCAATATCGTCCAGGCAGTGGCGTACATACCAGGGTCGCAGGGGTCGCGGCTGCGACCGGGCCCGGACCACCAGGGGGCCCGGCCGCCCTGTGACCCAGGTATGTATGTCACTGGGCCAGCCTCTTCTCCTGGGGGGCCCAGGAGCCGGCCACCTCAGGGCCCCCCGAGGCTGGCCCTGCTGTCACCCGGCTGGCGGGCGCGCGAGGGAGCACTCTCCCTGGCTGAGTGCTTCCTCTTCAGCTCCCTCGCGCACCGCACTGAAACCGGAGCCGGAAGATGACGTAATCTTCCGGCTCCGGCATCAGTACGCGGCGCACGAGGGAGCTGAAGAGGAAGCACTCAGCCAGGGAGAGTGCTCCCTCGCGCGCCCGCAGGACCAGCAACACCACTGGACCCCAGGGAATCCCCTCAGCTCTCCCACAGGTAAGGAGGCTGGGGGGATTAAATTTAAAAAAACAAAAAACATGTGTGAGTGTGTGTTAGTGTGTGTGTTAGTGTTAGAGTGTGTGTGTTAGTGTGTGTGTTAGAGTTAGAGTGTGTTAGTGTTAGAGTGAGTGTTAGTGTTAGAGTGTGTGTTAGTGTTAGAATGTGTGTTAGTGTGTGTGTGTGTGTTAGTGTTAGAGTGTGTGTTAGTGTGTGTGTTAGAGTTAGAGTGTGTGTTAGTGTTAGAGTGTGTGTTAGTGTTAGAGTGTGTGTTAGTGTTATAGTGTGTGTTAGTGTGTGTGTGTGTCTGTTAGTGTTAGAGTATGTGTTAGTGTGTGTTAGTTAGAGTGTGTGTTAGTGTTAGAGTGTGTGTTAGTGTTAGAGTGTGTTAGTGTTAGAGTGTGCGTGTTAGTGTGTGTTAGTGTGTGTTAGTGTTAGTTAGAGTGTGTGTTAGTGTTAGAGTGTGTGTGTTAGTGTGTGTTAGAGTTAGAGTGTGTGTTATTGTTAGAGTGTGTGTTAGTGTTCTCGCGGTCACTGCCCGCCTTCCTGTGTGAGCAGTCGGATGAGCCGCGCGCGGCTCGTGCAGCAGCATGACCGAGCGTGGCTTGAAGAGAGGACCGCGGCCGGCCCCTGCAAAAGGTGAGTAATGCTACAGGTTTCTACTCGGTGGGTGGCCAAAGGAGTGTACACAGGCAGGTTAGAGAAAGTGGCCCTCTTGGCCGTGATCAATTGCTTTACTTGGGTACGCTCCTGAGGACTCAACCGATCTCCTAACTACCTCCTCTAGGGCCCCTGTCTGATCCCTATCCCCAAAGAGGTCAGGTAGGATAGGTTCTCAAAATCTTCTGAGGCTGGGGTGCAGATCGCTGTCACATCCTCCACTTGCACGTGATAGTATTTGAGCATGTTCACATGAAACATTTGTCTCCCCCATGTACCAGAGCAAGGGCCAATCACATAGGTGGTGTCACACTTCTGTTCAACCACCCTGCATGGGCCCTGCCCGCCTGCAGCTTGTCATTGCAGACAGGTTTTTAAATCAACACCTTTTTTCTGACTTGAAACCTGCGGTCCCTGACTCCCCTATTGTACCAAGTGTGTTCTCATTTCTGAGCCGCCTGGAGATTATGCCGCACTGCTTGTGTTAACTCCTCCAGGCGGTCTCTAAACTCCAACACATGGGAGTACCGTCTGTGCTGATATCCCCCTCCCTGTGTTCTCTAATCAGATCTAACGGCCCTCCCACCCGCCTCCCAAACAGCAGTTCAAATGGGGAGAAACCGGTAGATTCCTGAGGCACATCCCGGTACACAAATAGGAGGTGAGGCAAGAATCTCTCCCAGTCCCTGCTAGTGGCCACAAATTAGGGGAGCATGTGTTTTAACATTCCGTTAAACCAGTCGCATAGGCCATTGGACTGTCGGTGGTATTGTCAGGGTACCTGTAGTCTCTACCTCAGAGGAGGTGAGAGACTTAGACATTTATCCTCCCAGAGGGGTTGTTTCTTCCGTTCCTCGCGGTTCTCTCGGCCATTTACAAGCCGACCGCGAGGGATCCACTTCCTTATATGACGCGACGCTCAGTAGTCGACGTCATGACGCCAACCCGGGTCGACCTGTCAGTCAAGTCCCGAGCACTAATCAGGACTCGTCGGGGGCGTGATTACCCTCTAGAATCAAGGTATAAAGTAAGGCTTTCGGCATCTGCTCATTGCCCTGTCGTGGTTCTAGCCTGTCTAGTCACTCAGTGCTCTTGTATTCTAGTTGTCTCTTTGGTTCTGACCCGGCTTGTTTGTACTACCCTGTTTATCTCTGTTACCCTTTGACTCGGCTTGTCTCTCGCTTACCTGTCCTCTCGTTCCCTCGACCTCGGCTTGTTCCTAGACCATTCTCTACTTACTCCTTACGTTAAGTCCGGCCACTCTAAGGTCCGGTATACGTACCTACCACCTGTTTGTACTCTGCGTGTTGGATCCCTGTCCCGATCCTGACATTACGACAGGGCCAATGGATCCTGCAGGTACAAACACTCAGGTTGGTCCTTCTGACTCTAGGTTCGACGCCATGGATCACAGAATGGACCAGATGGCTCTAGCACTACAGGCGTTACTATCTCGTTCCGGTAATCAACCAGAGGAGATGCGTAATACTTCTATCTCTCCTGTGAGTTCAGGTCTAGAGGTAGCCACTGTAGGTGCTTCTTCCCGTATCACTCCACCTGTACGTTATGGTGGTTCTCCAGAGAAGTGTCGTGGTTTCTTAAACCAAATAGGTATCCATTTCGAATTACAACCCCGCTCCTATCCTACAGATAGGGCGAAGGTTGGATTTATTATCACATTACTTGTTGAGAAAGCTTTGAGATGGGCCAATCCATTGTGGGAAAATGATAATCCGTTAGTATATAATTATAATGCCTTTGTAGCTGCTTTCAGAAGAACTTTTGACCCTCCAGGTAGAAAGGTCAATGCAGCTAGATTACTGTTGCGCCTTAGACAAGAAAACCGAACACTTGTGGAGTATGCACTAGAGTTCAGGTCCTTGGCGGCAGAGGTTAAGTGGAATGAACAGGCTTATATAGATGTATTTTTAAACGGGTTATCAGACATAATCCTTGACGAGGTTGCTACTAGAGAGCTTCCTGAAAATTTGGAGGATTTAATTTCTTTTATTTCTCGCATTGACGAACGTTTAAGAGAGAGGCAGAACACTCGAGAGAGAAACCGTAGACCTTCCTTTAAACTAGCTCCTTCATTTCAAAGTTCTGAATCCACAACCTCACTTTTTCCAGAACCTATGCAGATAGGCAATACTCGCCTCTCAGAAGAGGAGAGACAGTACAGGAGAAGGGAGGGGTTGTGTATGTACTGTGGAGTCAGAGGTCATTTACGCCTAAATTGTCCTAATCGCTCGGGAAACGCTCGCACTTAAGTTTCTCTAGAGGACAGGCCTTGGGTGTTTCTATTTTGTCCTCTAATCTTAATTATAAAGATCACAGGCTTCTGCTACCCGTTTCTTTAACTTGGGAGAAGGGAGTACTAGAAACTATGGCATTGATAGATTCCGGAGCTGCTGAGAGCTTTATCGACCAAGTGTTTGTTACCAAACACGCTATCCCATCCCAGTTAAGGGAGACACCCTTGGCCGTTGAGGCCATAGATGGTAGACCTTTAGTTGAGCCTGTTATTTTCCGTGAAACCATACCCGTTAAATTAACTGTTGGTATCTTACGAGGAAGACATATCTTTATTGCTTATTTCTTCTCCTTCTGTTCCCATAGTCCTGGGGTACCCTTGGTTAAAAAAACATAACCCTATTATTGATTGGGAATTAGGGGAGATAATCTCATGGGGTCAGGGTTGTCAGGACAGGTGCTTACGGACAGTGTCACCGCTTTGCGCAGTTAACACACCGATTAATTCTACCTACTCTACAGAGGTACAAATACCGCCCCTGTACCTGGATTTAAAGGCAGTATTTGACAAAAAGAATGCTGATACTTTACCTCCACACAGGTCTTTTGATTGTAAGATTAATCTACTACCTGATACTATGCCCCCCAGGGGTAATGTATATCCTTTGTCCACTAAAGAGAACTTAGTCTTAGAGGAGTATATTCGTGAGAACCTTGAAAAAGGATTCATTAGGAGATCCTCCTCTCCTGCCGGGGCTGGGTTTTCTTTTTGTTAAAAAGAAGGATGGTACACTAAGACCTTGCATTGATTATCGAGGTTTGAACAAAATAACCATTAGAAATGCCTACCCAATTCCTTTGATTACCGAGCTCTTTGATAGTCTAAAAGGCTCCAAGATTTTCACCAAGTTAGATCTCAGAGGGGCGTATAACTTGGTGAGAATTCAGCAGGGACACGAGTGGATGACGGCGTTCAATACCCGTTATGGGCACTATGAATACACAGTAATGCCTTTTGGCCTCTGTAATGCACCGGCAGTATTTCAGGACCTGATCAATGAAGTTCTTAGGGAATTTCAACATGACTGCGTTATTGTATATCTGGATGATATACTTATACACTCTAGAGAGATTGAGACTCACCACAGACAAGTCAGAAGGGTATTGCGCAAGCTTCTTCAACATGGCCTGTACTGCAAATTGGAGAAATGCAGCTTTGACCAATCCCAGATAAACTTTCTTGGTTATGTGATTTCTGGGGAAGGGTTTAAGATGGACCCGGATAAGCTCCAGTCCATTTTGGATTGGCCTTTACCCAGGGGCCTCAAGGCCATTCAGAGGTTTATTGGATTCTCCAACTATTATAGGCGCTTCATTAAGGGTTACTCTTCAATTATAGCTCCTATTACCAATATGACCAGACAGGGGGCTGACACTAAGAACTGGTCTACTGAAGCCCTTCTTGCCTTCAAAACACTCAAGGAACTGTTTGCTTCTGCACCAATTTTAGTTCACCCTGATACGACTCTGCCTTTCCTACTCGAGGTAGACGCCTCAGAGACAGGTATAGGTGCTATCCTGTCCCAAAGGTTAGGTGTGGATAAGCCCTTACATCCATGTGGTTTTTTTTCCAAGAAACTATCAGGTCCTGAGAGCAGATATGACATTGGTGACAGGGAACTACTAGCAGTTATCATGGCTTTAAAGGAGTGGAGACATTTATTGGAGGGCACCTTACATCCTGTTACTATTTTGACAGACCACAAGAACCTGTCCTATATTGGGGAGGCCAAGCGCTTGTCCTCCAGGCAAGCTTGTTGGTCTTTATTCCTCACGCATTTCAATTACGTGCTCACTTATAGACCTGGTTCTAAGAATTCTAAAGCCGATGCTTTGTCTCGACAATATGAACCTTCTGCGATATCTGAGCCGGTTTTGTCTTCTATAGTACCCAGGTGCAATATTATCGCCAACACGAGTCTTAAGATTCACTCTCCGTTGCTTGGTCAGATCATGAAGTTGCAGCATCTGGCGCCTAGACAGACTCCTGAGGCAAGGCATTTCGTTCCTCCTGAACTCCAACTGGAACTCTTACAGTGTTTTCACAACAGTAAGGCGGCTGGGCATCTGGGTATTCGCAAGACATGTTCCTTGATCTCTAAAGATTTCTGGTGGCCTTCTTTACGGAAGGATATTAGGGATTTCATCGGAGCATGTGAGGTCTGTATGAAGACTAAGCAACCTCATACGCTTCCATGTGGGTTGTTACATCCCTTGAACATTCCAGAGAGACCATGGTCCTGTTTGGCTATGGACTTCATTGTAGATTTGCCTGTTTCTAAAAAACAGACTGTGATCCTCACGGTGGTTGATAGGTTTACTAAGATGGCTCATTTCGTGCCCTTAACTAAACTCCCGACTTCTCCTGAATTGGCGGAGATATTCGCGAGAGAGATTTTTCGCTTACATGGGATACCTTCCGAAATTGTTTCCGATAGAGGTTCCCAATTTGTTTCACGTTTTTGGAGATCCTTCTGTTCTCAACTAGGCATCAAGTTGAATTTTTCTTCTGCCTATCACCCTCAGTCTAACGGAGCTGCTGAACGTACCAATCAAAAGATTGAACAATATTTGCGTTGTTTTGTTTCTGAACACCAGGACGATTGGGTCGGTTTGATTCCTTGGGCGGAGTTTGCACACAATAATCTCGTTTGTGATTCTACTCGTTCCAGTCCCTTCTTCATGAATTATGGCTTTCATCCTTCCATTCTTCCCTCGTTTTCTCCTTCCCAAGGGGTACCGTCGGTTGATGTTCATGTTGCCAATTTGAGGAAGTTGTGGGATCAGACTCGACAAATTCTCCTACATAATTCCATGTTGTTCAAGAAACACGCTGATAAGCACAGAAGGGCGGCTCCGGTTTTTGTTCCAGGTGATAGGGTATGGTTGAGTACTAGAAACATTCGTTTGAAGGTTCCTTCTATGAAATTCGCTCCTCGTTACATTGGCCCTTACAGGGTTCTGACTCGAATTAACCCAGTTGCGTATCGCCTAGCTCTTCCAGCTGCCTTACGCATTCCTAACTCCTTTCATGTTTCTTTATTGAAACCGCTAGTCTGTAACAGATTTTCCTCCACTATATCCTCCCCTCGCTCTGTTCAGGTTGAGGGTCAGGAGGAATATGAAATCAACTCCATCATCGATTCTCGAATCTCCCGGGGGAAGTTACAATATCTTATTGACTGGAAGGGATATGGTCCTGAGGAGAGGACTTGGGTACCTCAGGAGGATGTACATGCTCCTCGCCTCCGCAGGGCTTTTCACTCCCGTTTTCCATCTCGTCCCGGTTCCTTCCGCCCGGTGGGCGTTTCTGAGAGGGGGGGTACTGTCAGGGTACCTGTAGTCTCTACCTCAGAAGAGGTGAGAGACTTAGACGTTTATCCTCCCAGAGGGGTTGTTTCTTCCGTTCCTCGCGGTTCTCTCGGCCATTTACAAGCCGACCGCGAGGGATCCACTTCCTTATATGACGCGACGCTCAGTAGTCGACGTCATGACGCCAACCCGGGTCGACCTGTCAGTCAAGTCCCGAGCACTAATCAGGACTCGTCGGGGGCGTGATTACCCTCTAGAATCAAGGTATAAAGTAAGGCTTTCGGCATCTGCTCATTGCCCTGTCGTGGTTCTAGCCTGTCTAGTCACTCAGTGCTCTTGTATTCTAGTTGTCTCTTTGGTTCTGACCCGGCTTGTTTGTACTACCCTGTTTATCTCTGTTACCCTTTGACTCGGCTTGTCTCTCGCTTACCTGTCCTCTCGTTCCCTCGACCTCGGCTTGTTCCTAGACCATTCTCTACTTACTCCTTACGTTAAGTCCGGCCATTCTAAGGTCCGGTATACGTACCTACCACCTGTTTGTACTCTGCGTGTTGGATCCCTGTCCCGATCCTGACAGGTATGGGGGTTCATGATTGTCTTAATGCCGCATAGCCTCCAGAGTTGTTGCGTGACTTCTACAATAAATTGGGTGCCCTTATCCTAAATAATCCCTCAGGGGAAAACCCATGCAAGAGAAAATCCGCATCATAGTCAACGCCACCGCCTCTGGGTATCTAGTGGTATAGTCCACCACGGTAAATATATATTTTTTGCCGCAGGGACTGGACTTTGCTAAGGGACCTATAAGATCCAGGGCCACCCTGCTAAAGTGTTCTTCAACAATGGGGACAGGGTGAAGCTTCGCCTTGCGGCAGTCTCCCCTCTTTCCTACTCTCTGGCACGTGTCACAAATCTGGCAATATTGGCGGATATCTTTTGAAATTCCTGGACAGAAAAAGTTTTGCGTCAGCCGGTATTTGGTTCAGCTAATGCCTAGGTGTCTGGATAGCGGAATATCATGAGCTATCCGGAGTAGCTCATGTCTATACTTTTGGGGCACTACCAATTGCTTAGTGGGGATCGGTAGAGACCCAGCCACTACCCTTTCTGAGATCCTGTACAGTAATCTCTTGTCCCAGTAGTATCCCTCTCACTCAAATCCTGCCTGACTGGAGGTAACCCGACCCTTACATACCTGGAGTGTGTGGTCTTGGGCTACTTCCCTCTCAAACTCAGCAGGGGCATCCTAGGTCTCTATAGGTGGGGAGGTGACTCTTACCTGAGTCTTAGAGTGTGAGCGTTGGTCCGCGGGGTACGAGGCTGCTGGTCAAATGGTAGGACTCTTCTGGTGAGGTTTGAGGGAACAAAGGCCAAAGTTAGTTTGCCTGGTGTTCGTCTGCCAGCCGGGCTTCATCTGTGAGGGTAAGGGGGTTATGGTACCTTGCTCATTCCTAAACTTCAGGAACCAGTCCATTGTAAAACTGCTCCATTAGTATAAGCTGAAGCAGTTCCTCTTCCTCCATGGTAGTAGCTTGGTGTGCTTGTATCCATCTGCCTGTGGCTTGATGTAGCCGGCATGCCCACTCTGCATGAGAGTCTTTCTCCAGCTTCTTTAGGTCTGGAAACCTCTGGCGGTATGCTAAGGATGTAATGGCATACCAGGCCAGGATAACTTGTTATCCCTAGTGTAATTCCTGATGTCCTCATCAGGGACTGCCGTGTACGCCTCTGCTGTGTTGCCTGATAATTTGCCAGCCAAGAGTGGTGCCCAATCTTCAGGGTCGATGTCATGTAGGTGGCAACCTCCAATATCTTCCTCCGTGTCTACAAAGTTTTAAAAAGCATTTTATAGAATCTTGGGCTTACTTGGCTAGCGTACGTTGCTGGGGATCCTTCCCTGGATTGCCAGTCTGCCAGACATAACTAACTTGCTTGTTCTCCCTGAGTCAGAATGTAGGTCTGTACCTTCGACATTAATCTGATCACTGTCTCTTCTGAGAGGGTACTGCTGTAGAAAGCCAGCCTCATCTGCACTTCCCTCTGAAATTCTGTTTCCTGCATAGATGGTAGAGGTGTATGGCTGCTGGATTGGTGTCACGGTTTACCTTGGTTGGAGTCTGTAGTGCAGATATGTTCGCTGACCCTTGCAGATAGACACAATCCAAGGTGACCAGAAAAGAAGCCACCTGGACTGTGAATCTGTGCACGGGGGCTGTGCAGGAAAGGTTATTCCAATGCAGTACTGACAAGAACACAAACAGCAGGATAGTCGAGGGATAACCGAAGTCAAAGGATGCCAGAGATCAGGATAAACAAAGTGTAGTCGAAGTCAAGGTAAGCCAGAGGGAAACTAAGACAGAATCCGGGGTCAATATGGAGTACAAGTTCAGGAGACTTGAAAACAGAAACTGGACACATAAACCAGGATCAATGACTTGATAAAGTTCTAAGGGTGAGGCAGTGCTTATATACCCAGCTGATTACTGATCTGTCTCAGGTGAAGCACAGGCAATGACCACAGAAGAAGTTCATCCCCCAGTGCTGCAGACATAGCCAGGTAGAACAGGGGTAGAAATACTCCAAGGAATAGGAACTGCTGTGGCTTAAAGGCAGTAAAGCAGGGCCAGGACAGCAAAAGACCTAGGTTCACTTCTGGGGTGACCACGTCTGGCCATCTGGAAATCACAGCAAAACCGTGATAATCGGTCCCCTTCCTTTAGCTTTTCGATAAGGGTAGCTTTTGACTGGTTGCTAGATACCTTACTCCTCGCTTCCAGAATTTCTTTTAAAGTGGTTCGCTTTAGAACGGAGTAGTTAATCTCCATTAGTTTTCCAATATCTCTGCTGGAATCCTCTGGAGCTGGAAGGGAAGCCCTGTTTAGTGAGTATAGCCCATTCCCCCAGTAACTGGCACACATGGCTTTTATACATTGCACCTATTATGGGGTTTCCAAAGCAAGAACACAGGGTCTCTTTCCCAAGAGCCTTTGTGTTTGAGAGATAATTGAGCTCAAATTAGGATAACTTAATTATTTCTCAAATACAGAAACTTACATATATTTTTAACATACCCCATACGTACATAAAAGAATACAGAAACCCCACAAAAAATTATATTCCCAAATAGCACCAATCTGAGCCCACAACATATCCAAAAAAGCGCTCTGATTGGTTTGGTAGAACGAAATTTTAATGGAAGGCACCTTGACCCCAGGCTCAAGCTGCAGATGACCGGATGTCCAGTCTGTTTTTACTTTCATGTTATGCTTTGAACTTTTAGTCTAGTTTCAGTGTCTGACAAGTAAGCATAAATTCATGACTTGTGACATTCTGTGGTTTCTGAGGAGACGATTGCAGCTTCTCCCTCAGCCCCCCTTCTTATGTCCTAAGGTTTTTTTTTTTTAATGTATAACCATTGAAATATGCTTAGGTCTGTAAATTCCTTTTATGGTACACAGTAACTTCAAGCATCCTGTTTTTGTTGCGCAAGTCACAAAGCTGTTTTACAAAGTACTATATAGTCTAAAGCAAACCAATAAAAAGAGGAAGTAATCTTTGAAACACAAATTGTATGGTGTGCCTGAATGCTTTACCAAGCGCGCTTGAACTAACAATTTGGTTTCACTTGAACATATCTTTGGATTATTTATATCCATGACAAAAGTTATGTTCAAACAAAGTTTTGACTGACTGGCCACAAGGTGATAGCCCAAAACAGTTCCAGAGGATTGGGCAGGATGGCCGGTCGGCTTTCGGAGGTTCCTGTGCGAACACCGACGAACGCTCCCCCGGGCTGCTGTGGGGCCAATGCTCCCTGAGTTCGGTAGATCCTATCTCCCTAACGCTGTTAGTCTAGTTGGTCGGGAAATGGGACAGTAGCGGTACCATCTTTGTCCGGGTTCGGAGAGACGTGAAGCTGAAAACAGTTCCAGGCGTTCGATGACCAGGTATCGCTGCCTACATTCGGGAGACAAAATGGTTGCCTGGACCGTGCACTGGATCACGTGCGTTCGGTTATACGATTGGCAGCCACCCAGGGAAAGCACTCAAGGTAATCCTTTAATTGAGGTTAACAGCCAGGGGTGGTCTGTGTTCTGGGTCAATAAAGGGGAGGACCACACACGTTCCATTCGGTTCACGAACGGGGGATACGACTTTGTTCGGTAAACTTCAATATTAGTTTGGGCAGCCCGAGGAAATTGTACTAGGTCCATCACAATATACATTTTGCTAGCAATCCTGTTAACACAATGCACAGATAGAAGTTGTAATTGATGTGATTCTGCCAGTAATACATATATGTTAAGGCTGTGGCCTGTAGTTGTGAGAAGGGTTAGCTGGCCTATATAAACACAGGCAACCCTCTTACCTGGGACACTGACGATCATTTGGTTTCCTAGGTTACCTTGTTATTTCCGGTCAGGCCCAGGACAGAAAGACAGGGAAAATCCTCTGTCGTTTTGTCAAAACTATTCCACGGAAGTCTGGGCTGTGATATCCATGTAATCCCTGATCGAGCAACTGGAGCACCTACCCTGCCTCTCCTCGGTCTCCTCGGAGACCCGCATGCAGCACCTCCCCATGCCTCTCCTGCAGCTCAGGCTCCTGCTACTGCCTGGCCCTAAGTAAAGCTGGGTCGCCCCTCTCGGTTGCTTTGTTACGAACACCATCTATCAAGCCCTGCTCAACCACAATAATTTCCTGGACAGGCATGCCTCTATGTTTATACACAGCTGCTTCACAAATTTCAGGTGTTAGAATTACAGCTAAATTCGTTGTTAGTATGTTACACAGCCACATTCGCCATTCACATTTTGAATGCATCCTTTCAGCAGTCATTCGGCATTTTTATAGATGCATGCATACATTGCTATTTCTCACTGGGGCAATCGGCGGTCATTCGACCATTCTATTCATGTAGCCACATTCACAATTTTCTGTTTGTGTTCTGGGCAATTGCAACCGAATATGCAAATTAAAGTATAGTATGTATGATACATGTTTAAGAGTAATGTACAAGTCCGGTACTCATTTGGCCATACAGTATATTTGGCCTGCTCAGGCCATATATTGTGTTTAATTTAAGCATATTCAGGGAAAGGTATATTTTGTATCTATTATATTCTGATCTTATTATGTTTCATGTATTTTCCAATTCAGCCCTCATTTGGCTATACCTTCGTAGGTATGACTATAATTACATCCAGCCCTCAGTTTCAGCTTCACTGCTGGTACTTTATTTAGGTATGCACTGGCCCACACTCAGCCACACGACATGCTTACAGGGTGTCTATTAGGCCCTAATTTGGCCAACTTGTACACATACAAACATTTAGTCTCCCATCAAGCAAGCCACATGTAATACTTTAGGAAAACTTAATTTGAAACTCAACCACAGATGAATTTATGAATTTTATACTGTCACTTCAAGAAAATTGAATTTATTGAAATGAAGTAAATTAACTTGCCAATCTTCTGCAGCAATGAAACTAATAATGCATAAGCAATGGCAATCTTGCTTAGCATAAGTTCAAAGAAAATAGCGTTTAGCAGAAATAAATAATCAACGTACTTTTGTTGCCAACCGTTTAGACATTAACGGCTATGTGTTAAGTTATTTTGAAGGGACAGCAAATTTACACTATTATATAGGCTGTACACTTACTTCTTTACATTGTAGTGTTGTCACATGAAAAGATACAATAAAATATTTACAAAAATGTGAGGGGTGTACTCACTTTTGTGAGATACTGTATATATATAAAATATTTTTTTTAGATAGATATATAAATTCTACATATATATTTAAATATTAATGTTACATAATTATTTGATTTTAGTAATTATAATTTGAGGGACCTGCCTAACAACCCAGGCAGACAGTCCAGAGAATTTAATTGGCAAGCTCTGTATTTAACCATGTAACTTTCTAAAACACCCTAAAACCTGTACATGGTGGGTATTGTTATACTCGAGAGACTTCGCTGAACACAAATATGAGTGTTTTGAAACAGTAAAACCGACAATGATATCACCAGTAAAAGTGCATTTTTTGCGTAAAAAAGTTTTAAAAAAATAAGAATGCTAACTTTGGCTAGCGTTTGTGACTAAGTGGCTACTATGAAGACTGTACATACCCCATTTTGAATACCCTGGATTGTCTACATTTGCAAATGGTATGCCATGATCGGGGTTAATTTTCATTCCTGGGCTACAATACATTCTCAAAGGAAACATAGGCCCAGCAAACCAATCTGGCAAATTTCAATGTGCAAACATGGAAAAGGGGAAATCCCTACATTTGACCCCTGTAAGTTTCTAAAAACCCATAAAACCTGTTTGGAACAGGGTGACCCACACATAGTTGGTTCGGTAAACTAACAGGGGGTGTATGGACAGCCGAACAATAGGGAAGAAAAGTGCAGCTAAAGCATCCATTCTGCTACGCCTTGGACCTTTGAGATTGGCAGCAATGGACCAAGGGGTTGATGATAAATTATACATTTTGCGATTTAGGAGCAGTTAGAGCTTTCAGTGAATCTGGCACTACATAATGACTTTAAATAAATGTTTGATCCACTATTTAAGATTTAAGATACAGGACTAGATACTTTTATTATAATTTCTTGATTGACTGTATTCTTAGATTAATTTGTTGCAAAATACCTGTTCAAAGTGCTGACAATAATTGCTTGAGATACCAAAAAAAGATAGAAAAACATTTCCTTAAATGTTACATAGTTACATAGCTGAAAAGGGACTTGCGTCCATCAAGTTCAGCCTTCCTCACATTTCACCAAATGTAAAAGAGATTTTGTGAATAAGCTCTGTATACATCGTGTATGAGGTTTCCTGTGTGTGTATAGACACTATTCAACATTTGCAAACAGTTCAATGGGGGAGTAGAAGTATTTGCATCTGTCAAATGCAATCTATGAAGGCTGATGGTCTAGCTTGCAAATGAATGCTGACAGATCTCACCAATGATATACAGACTTTTCAGACTGTATCAAAGCAACGAAAAAGTCAGAATGGGGGTGGTATGAGTGTGTTTATATAAATATGTATGCATTCCTCCATGGATGTACACACAAATGTGAATACATCCTGTGATGAAACAAGAGCCGATAATATTATTATTAAAATTAGTAGTTCTCTAGGACAGCAACATTTGGATATTACTACACTTAATGTAAAAGGAAAGAAAAACATCTCTTTAAGGCACAATTCTGTCTGTTTAATATAAGTTGTGGACTATTTTTTTAAAGATTCACCAAACCATCTTTTTACACATTTTAATATTGTGCTTTTGGTAGCTGGTAAGGTGTTTTGAGAACATTAAGTGCAGAGTGGCAAGAAGGTCACCTTCATCGTCGACCAGGATGTTCGAAAACATTTTAATCTTCACTTTACACTGTATCTTATTTCTCTTTGGAGTGCCTGGAAACCTTTTTATTTTGATAACGAGTTTCGTAGACTGGAAAAAGACTCGAGACTTCAATCCATGTACCGTGATTGTGGACACACTTGGCTTCTCTAACATCATTCTCCAGGCAACCATGGTGGCCAATGAACTTTGCATCATCTTCTTCCAGGATTTTTACAGCCAAACCACAGTGGTTAACACATTCATAGCCATACTATCATCTCTCTTCTTCTCCAGTTTATTATTTTCTGTATGCCTTTGCTTTTATTATTTTGTGAAAATCCTCCAGCTTAACCATCCATTCTTCTTGCAGCTGAAGACAAAGATTACTACGATAACGTACTGGCTACTTGTAGGATCCCTTTTTGTATCTGTTGCGATTGGTCTTCCTTCCTACTGGGATCTTTATAGAGAGCCACCTGAAGTTACTAGCTTATCAAAAAATGGAACTGGCTCATTTAATTACCATTTGCTAAGCCATTGTCATTGCCTTATTTATGTGTACTTGCTGTTTGCCTTCATAGCTTTTATCTTGTTTATCTTACTAACACTTAGCATTATAATTTCCCTTTGCTGGCACATGAGAGCAATACAGATGAATACAGAGGGTAACGGCGGCACTAACATTCATGCTCACTTAACTGCTGCCAAAACACTAATTTCTCTTTTACTCCTCTACATAATCTTCTTTCTATCTGTGAGTTGTGTATTCAACATTGCAGCTGTTGGAGGCAGTGTGATCTTCTCACTTTCCTTACTAATGATCTCGAGTTTTCCATTTCTGAACTCTGTTATTCTAATCTTGGGAAACTCAAAAATGAGAACATCTATGAAAAAGTTACTATTGACTTTAACCAAGCACTGCTGGGATGACAGAAACATAACTGGAGATAGTAATGTGACCGATACATTGGCATCAAAGTATGAACACACAATGTAACGAAATTCCATAGATTATAATTAAATGTAGTATTGGGTGTATGAGTGCCCCAATTCCAGGATATAGATTGAAATAGTTAGAAATAGCATATGCAGAAAAATTATAGAATTTTTGGGAATTTGCAAATTTACTAAAATATAGCTAAAAACAATTGTGTTCTAAGTTTCAACTACTATTTTACAATATGATAGAAGGAAATAACAGTTGCTAGTGATATACATGTGTTTGTAAAATTCTGTAATGATGGTTTTTAAGATTTTTTTTATTATTATTATTTAAATGCGTATATCCACAGTAAATATTGTTACATATTAAAACCATGGAAAATATTAGATTTCATATTTATAGACTTGACGACCCGGGGTTCATAGATGTATAACACTTGGCTGATAAAGTATAATATATTCCATGATATTATTTGAGTATATAAATTTAATTCACATCATTCCTACATATATACATATTTGTATAGTGTATGATATTATTAAATTGTTCTAAAAACAAAATGACACAATGTTTCTTTATGACACAAACTGCTAAATCAATAATCTGTTATTTGTTAATGATAGAATTTTAATTACACATTTAAGCAACATAAATTGCACATGCTTAGCTAAAATTGGACATCCTTTCATAGAAGCTATAATGGTCTAAAATATAAATAATGAAAAGGTTATTCTATAGTACTATTCATTACTAGAGAAGTCCCGAACAGTTCGCCAGGAACTATTCGCTTGCGATGTATGCGATGTTCGGTCTGCCCCTATTCGTCATCATTGAGTAAACTTTGACCCTGTACCTCACAGTCAGCAGACACATTCCAGCCAATCAGCAGCAGACCCTCCCTCCCAGACCCTCCCACCTCCATGACGAATAGGGGGCGGACCGAACATCGCATATGTTCGCCCGCCGCGGCGACCGCGAACAAGCTATGTTCGCCGGCGAACAGTTCTCGGCGAACTGTTCGGGATATCTCTATACAGTTTAGCGAAGTGTAATCTAGTTTATAGAAACAATCCCAGATACTTGATACTGTGGGATCTGCCGGGAAGAGCTTTTTTTTTCAAGACTTATGAGAGAAACTTTGATGAGATGTAAATTAAACATTTAATGAGAACAAGAGGAGTGATCAACGCACCTTACCTTTGAGTAAGCCAATCAGTGCAACAAGTCAGTGATGGTGAAATTAGGGTTTCATTTAACCCTTTGACTTTTTCATAACAGCATATAACTCTTTAACAGGCAGTTCTCTGTGCCCATGAAAAAAACATTGCTGACATCCCACGCATGCTGATAAACTACAGAGGAGAAACAACTATAAACTGGATTTATTTGATTTATCCAAAACATGGTGCACCATGTGCTTTTGCTCTTTTTTTTATTGACCATATATCAGTGACATGGCATGGGCTGCCAGTGCCAGGGGCAAAGGAATAATTGCGGCACCTAACCAGTGGACCGTTAGCACTCCCCGAGTCCCTTAACGGACGCCTAGATAGAATGTTTGAACATTGGGAGATTTTCTGTGTAAGAGAGAGGGTGTGCTTTTTAAAAAATTAATTATTATTACTATTTGTTTTCATTTATTTTTTAATTTTACCATACATCAATGGTCCTATCAAAATATAAGTGGGTGCATGCATTGCTTTCCAAATTACATAAAATAAGTCAATTATTTGTGCAAACACCTTTTTAACTATTTTCATGCTAAAGGAGAGTTAAGACAATGTGTGCACCCCAGGGGTAAAGTCCTCGGGAATAACGTGTGGGAACTCACCCCCAAGATCAACCCCCTCGCCCCCAAAAAATAATATACACTTGTATGCATATATAAATGCGTACACACACACACTGACAGGTGCACACATACACACTCACAGACACACACATACACTCACAGACACACACACACACAGATACACACTCATACACACACTCACACACAGACACACACTCACATACACACAGACACGCACACACACATACTCAGACACACACATACACTCACAGGCACACACTCACACACACATACTCACACACACATTCGCAGACACACACACACACATACACTCACAGAAACACATAAATTATTCATATTTTTTTTTTAATTGAAAAATGTCCACCCAGCCTTCCTACCTGGAGAGCTGGCGTGGACCTGTCCCTAGGGTCCAGTGGGGCGGGCGGCTGTCTCCCTGGCAGCCGTGGCGAGGGAGCTGTGTTCTCTCTGATCTTCTCCCTGTCGCCGCGTGGGCTGTCTATTGATGCCGGGAGCCAGAATATGACATCATATTCTGGCTCCCGGCATCAGCAAACGGCGCGCGAGAGAGCAGAGCAGAGAGAACACAGCTCCCTTTGCCGCATCTGACAGGGAGGCAGCCACCAGCCGGGGGGTCCATCAGGCCACCTCTTGGGCCCCCCATGACAGGGGTGCACGGGGGGGCATCTGGGAGCAGCATTTTTTGCTGCTGTAAAAAAGTGCAGGAACGCCCTTCCCACGCATTCCTGCAGGACTTGAGCCCTGGTGCATCCCCAATGCAATGAAACACAGATACAGACAGTTTAACTATCACTGTAATTATATGCATACAATGTTATTTGATAAAGAAGATCCATGTGTATAAGAAATGCCTCATATATCTTATTAAATTTTTTGAGGCACAAATGGCAAATAAACATTACCCTGCATGTATCTCTTTAATTATTACTTACTCTTTAATAAAAAATTAATACAACTCTGTTGTTTGGCACTAAATTTTAATGTTTTCATTGTGATACCTGCTAATAAAAATAATAATACCAGTAATAAATATTATCCAGTTGTTTTACCTGAAATACTATATTTCTTGTCTTTTCATACTTGTCCATGGGAATAGATTTGTTCGGGGGGGGGGGGGGGGGAGTTAACTCTACACAGTCGTTCTTAGTAATGTTCTTTAAATATTTTTCCACCCAAAATATTTACTAATGTGTGTATTAGCAGGAATTTAATGTGAATCCAAATCAAATTTCAAATCTTAGGCCATGATATTCAAACTAGAAAGAAAATCTACAAATCAGCTATTTATCATCGCATTGGTTGTGATTAAAGACCTCAGCACATTTTTATTAAAATATTACAAACTCATGGCCCAGTATTGAGTATAAGGGAATTAAACTAAACACCTTACACGTATGTACATAGGGAGGAAGGATAATAATGTTCAAAGGAATAGTTTATATAGATCCTGAGGATATTGATGTGTAGTAACTCACAAATGTAATTGAAATTATTAAATAACAGTTTGCAGAATTGTGTAGATTACTCACACTCATCACTATCCCTAAGGGGATATAGCAAAGGATTCTGTTTTAAAAAGTGTTACAAAAATATACAATGGGATATGTCACCATAGAATGTGTCTGCAGGTTCCAATGGGTTTCCCAGTGATTGCTCCAATTTTAGTACGTTAAACCACTTTTTACAGAACAGAATGCTTTGCTAAATCTTCCCAAGTGTTACAGATAACTAGTTCATGATGCTGGCAATGGATGTTTGAGATATCAAGAAAGGATATCAAACTATAACACGATTCTTAAGACGTAAACATGATTTGGTGAATATCATTATCCTACAGTAATTAAAAAATCCTGTAAGTGGTTTTATGTGTGAGTTTGGAAATTATTCAACTTTTGCCAACAGGACAGTAAAAGGGTAGGGGTATTTGCATCTGTCAAATGCAATCAGTGAAGATTGATGTCTTGATTTGCAAATGTTCACAATGTTGAGGGATCTAACCAATGATGCATTGCCTTTTTGAGATTGAATTAAAGCAAAGAAAAAGCCAGAATGATGAATATAAACATGAACATATATACACCAATTCCTCCATGGATATTCACACAAATGTGAACACACCCTGTTGTAGAACAAGAGCTGTTAACACTGAATTATTCAAATGAGAAAGTCATTTAGTGGAAATTACTACACTTTATACCAATGGACTGAAAAACAAAGACGATTTTCATTTGCAAAGAGTTACTAAAATCTATTTGTTTAATATATGCTCTGGACTATTTTTCAAGGATTTCTCAAACCAGCTTTTTACACATTTTAACATTGTTGTCCTCGTGGTTGACAAGGTGTCAAGGGTTGACATTAAGCACAGAGTGGGAACCAGGATGTTTAAAGACATTTTAATCTTCACTTTACACTGTGTCTTATCTCTTATTGGAGTGCCTGGAAACCTTATTATTTTGATAATGAGTTTTACAGACTGGAAAAAGACTCGAGACTTCAACCCACGCATCATGATTGTGGACACACTTGGCTTCTCCAACATCATTCTCCAGTTAAGCATGATGGTCAACGAACTTTGCTATGTCTTCTTCCAACAGCTTTACTTCCAAAGCACAATGGTTAACTCATTCATAGTCATACTATCCTCTCTCTTCTTCTCCAGTTTATTATTTTCTGTATGTCTTTGCTTTTATTATTTTGTGAAAATTCTCCAATTCAACCATCTATTCTTCCTTCAGCTGAAGACAAAGATTGGTACGATAACACGATGGCTGCTTGTAGGATCCCTTTTTGTATCTTTTACTATTGGTGTTCCTTCCAACTGGGATTTATATGTGAAGCCAACTGAAGTTGTTGATTTACCAGGAAATGGAACACACTCATTCTACCAATTACAAAGCCGGTGTCATTGCCTTGTTTTTGTGTATATGTCGGTTTCTTCAATAGCTTTTATCATATTTATCTTCCTAACCCTTAGCATTATCACCTCTCTTTGCAAGCACATGAAGAAGATACGGAAGAATAAAGTGGGCACTGGCAATACTAGCATACACGCTCATCTAACTGCTGCCAAAACACTAACTTCCCTTTTATTCCTCTATGTCTTTTTCTTTCTGGCGGTGAATTATATATTCAATACAACAAGTATTGGAGAGTTTTGGATGTATGATCTTTGCTTACTAATGATATCGAGCTTCCCATCACTGAACTCCTTCATTCTAATCATGGGGAACTCAAAAATGAGAGTGTCCTTTAAAAAGTTACTTAAATGTAACACAAATGTAGACCATGATGTGTCATCGCAATATGAAGAAACAATGTAAGAAACATCTTTGGAAATCATCAAATGAATATGGGTGTATGGGTGCTCTGATATCAGGAGATGGAAGGAAATAAGTAGAACTAGTATATGTAACAATATCATGGACATGTATGTTAGTTTAATGTGTCCTGATCTATTATCAACTTAAAATATATAGCTGAAAATATGACTGTATTATAATTATCAACTGCTGCTTAACAATGTGATTGGAGGAAAAATATTGGCTGATAATATACCTTTGTAATTGTATCCAATAAGATGATCTGTATGAATCTGTGTACACAGTGAATGACATTACATTAATATACAATGGGAAATGTAACACATGATAATTATTGATTTGATGGCTTGGGGTTCATCACTGCATAATATTCACTGACAATATATATATATGTATATCAATATAATGTATTCCAGCTTATTAATTAAATATATACATTTAAATACCTCCTCCTTTAATATATGTTCCATGTGATATTAAGACATTGTTATTGGAAGTAATTATACAATGATTCTCTATTTAGTGTTAATACAAAATACGTATTACTTTTACAACAAATTTCCACAACATGAATGCCGCATATTTTTTTGCTGAAACAGTGCATTATTCTTTTTTAGGATCTTATTATGATACAAAAGTTAAATAGAAAAAAAAGACTCATGAGCCCTTTCAATGACATGTGACTTGAACAAGTGAGGACAAGAGGGCCAGAAGGGTGCCCTATGCCAGTGATCACTAAGGAAGCCAGTCAATGAAGATGTAAGAGGAATCAAAGCTTTCAACTTCTATTTAATGGTGTAATCTGGAAAACTATGGCAGTCACTATCTTTCTCTCACTATTGCACTATGTTTCTGAAACTCAAGGTAAATATTGTTGATTTGTTATCATAGTCAGACATAACAGTTATGCTATCTCCGTCAGTGTTATAGCTTCCCCCCCCCCATACATTAGTCGAGACTAATTTATTCAAGCACAACACATATAATTTATACACAGACCCCCAGCATGGGGTCTTCATGCAAAAGAACGCAAACCCCTCCCAGATGTCCCTGTGTCTGGGAGATAATTTAGTCAAGGACTTGTAACTCAATTATCTCTCAGTTACAGGGAATCAAACAGAAAATAAACACAAAACACCCCAAAACAACATTAATATGACACAGGAATCCCACATGTATAATATCCCCGAATAGCCTGGATCTTATTGCCCAAGTTGTCCAAATAGCGTTCAGATACGTTCGGGGTAAGGGAATCTCCATCGGGGTAAAGTTCTGGCTGGCCACGAGGTTGTAGTCCAAAACAGTTCCAGCAAGTAAGAGGCAGCAAGTGGTCAACTTTTGGGAGTTCCTGTGTAAATAAAATGGAGTGCTGCCCCTGGCTCTTGGGGAGCGAATGCTCCCCTCAGACAAACACGTCTTTTCCCCGAAAAGCGCTCTCCTGGCTTGTCTGTGAGAGGAGCAGGCGGCGATACAATTTCACCGAGGTTCGTGAGTTGGACAATCCAGAATCAATTCCAGGTGTTCAATGACTAAGTACCGCTGCCTGCGTTCGGGAAACAAAATTGCCACCATTCCATAAAGCCCAGACAGTCTCCCAATGGCGGTTTAGGACCCCTGGGGCCATGTGATCGCCCAACAGGGCGACCATATGGTCACAATAGGTGTCCTAGTCTCTGCCTGCAGGGGGACTGTCTGTGCTGACAGGCATTCTCCCTGCAACTGTAAAATAAAAAAAAATTTAAGTGAAAAAAAAATATTATTATATATGTGTATATATATGATATATAGACATATATTATACGTATATAATATATGTCTATATATCATATATATAATGTCATGCAAAGTGTATTTTTATATTAATATGTACATATATTAATAAAAAAATACACTTATAATTAATTTACACACGTATATATATATAATATATATAATAACTATATATATTGTATATATATTATTATAAAATACGAATAATACATAATTTAAATTAAATTAAAAAAATGAAAAATAATAATAAAAATTAAAAAAAATTATATATCTATACGAAATTTTATTCTAACTGTATTTTGATATTAATATATATATATTTATATCAAAATACACTTAGAATGAAATTGTATATATCTATGTATATAGAAATAAATAAAAATAATGCAAACTATTCATATGTCCATATACAAAATTACATAAATAATTATATAAATATACACGTAGACTTCAAATATATAAATATGCATATAGGGGGGGCGTGGCCTGGACGAGCATGGTGCAGGACGCACACTGAAAGAGCTCCGCACCCCTGGCCGCCTAAACAGCGAAAATTAGCCACAAAAACGGGAGAAAATGGTCCGCAATAAGAGACAGCTAACAGCAGAGACAGCGGGAACAGACTCACCGAGAAGACACACGGGCCCGATGGACGATTTCGTCGCTACACCGCCCGACACGCGAAAACAGCATGGTGAGCACAAAATGGCGCCCGCCTCTCCAACCACGGAGAACGAGGGAGAGCCCCGCACAGAAGTCGCACAGGGTAGTGAGCTAGCCCAGATCAGGGCTGAACTGGCACACATCTCTGCCAGCATGCTCACCAAGGCAGACACTGGCACCCTAGTGCAGGAAATCCGAGCCGCAATGCGTGGCGAGCTCGCCGAAATGCGCTCTGACCTGACTGCGCTCGAGCAAAGAGTAGATGAAATAGAGACAGCAGCCCAGGGCTGCGATGAACACCACAGGGCAACAGAGGTGGCGGTTACAAGACAGGGCAACATGCTCCTAACGCTCCGCAGGCAAGTGGAAGATCTGGAGAATAGGAACCGGCGTAATAATATCCGGATTAGGGGCCTGCCAGAAGCGGACGCAGCTCAGCTCCAGGCAACGCTAATTGCCTTATTTCAACAGATACTGCGGGACCAGGCCCCTGAAACACTCCGTGTAGAGAGGGCACACAGAGCACTGGGCCCTCTACGACAGGATGGCAACCCCAGAGATGTAATATGCTGCCTAACCTCTCAAGGCGTGAAAGAACAAATAATGGCCGCTGCACGAGAGCAGACCCCCATCAGATTCCGCGGGGTCGAAGTTTCACTCTTTCAGGACTTATCCGGCCTCACACTAGACGCTAGGAGGGCCCTGAGACCGGTGACAAGTACCCTCCGTGATAAACGCATACCGTACCGATGGGGCTTCCCATTCAGCCTCCAAGTGAAACACGGTAATACCTGGCTCACGGCCCGCTGGCCGGAAGATATCCCACGTATGCTACGGACTTTAGGCCTACCACCCGTTAGAGTAAGGAACTGGATACTGGAAGAAGCTGTGGCAACACGACGAGACCCTCTGGCACCGCTGCTCCCACAGGCACCTATACCCGGCAACAATCCTCCACCACGTCGGCGAGGGGGCCCGGAGGGCCCGGAAGAGTAGGCCCCAAGGAGAGGTCGATTGGTCGGGGAGTTGGTGAGTCCTGAACACACCTGGGGACATATACACTCATAGACAATGGGGATCACAAGGCAACGGGGGGGGGGACTGGACACTTGGGGAGGGAGAGGGACGAGGGTATCTAATGCCGCTGATAGCTCCCCCATCTCCGGAAGGGACACTGGGAACCAGGAGACTGGCGGGTTCCTAACCTGAACTGTCATCACAGGGCACGGTGGACACAAGTTGGGTGGCCAACACATGCAACCCCTAGATGGGGGATTTGGGTGGGGGGACGAAGGGATAATATTGCCTGGGGAGGGCACCTCTGCTGACCTACTACAACCCCGATAGCGAAACAGCAGCTTAATATGTTCTCTGGTATAGGCCCGAGCGGGGCCCCTATTGTCAATGTGACTGATGTGCCGCCACTCCTCTCATAAGGCATAGCATCGATACAGTTCAGGGGGAAGGGACTGCCCCAAGATGGCTCCTAGAGACATATGCCCCAGAAGGGTCCGAAAAAAGAAAAATGTGTATGCACTGTCAGAAATGTTATGTGATATTATGATGTACAGGAGAGTGGGGAGGGAATGTATACTGATCATTGAGGACCTAATGCATGATATTTGTCAATACGACTTGCTGTCCTAGACCGGGAGACCCACACATGGGACGAATAACTGTTACCAGAAAGGGCCATAGAGCAGGAGGGGGACCCGACGGGCCACAGTAGACACACATATGTATTTGGGGACGGGAGACTATGTAGTGAGAATCAGGGATCTATAGTCACTAGCTGAGAGACAATGTCCCGTACACCCAGGCCCCCTAGGACCCACCACAACTACGTGATGCAGAAGGCATGCGCCTCCCCTTACCCCAACGGAGTAGCCCAGGGACAAGATGCATACGTGCCTAGAATATTCCAGACGCGCCCGACCCCACCCGGTGAACTTACCTCCCCCCCCGAGATCGATAGATGCCCCCGGGAGTCTAGGGACCCAACCCCATGCCAACCGCTCACATTCACTCACCGCTAACATACAAAACAGCACCTCTCTGTTCGGAACCTTATGCCTCCCGTTAAGCCAAGCCACCGCGATAGTTGGTTTACATTTCTACTTATTACTGTAACCCCGCAGACAGGGGAATTGTGAATAGCACTTGCTAATAGTTTTTGACCACGCTCTTTTTGTATAGTGTCTATTGCCTGCAACTGTGCTCCAAGGGACCGGATCCCCATAGACAGGCGCCACTCAAAGGTTGACGGGGGGGGCGTGGGACGCACCTCTTGGGCGTCGCACGCGACACCCCCGCCACAGGTGCCGAATCATACAGGTCTGTTTTGGGCCTGACATACCTCCCCCCTCCTCCCCCCCCTGCATCTATCCCTAACCCACTCCCCTTCCTAAGTAGGCTCGGGACCATGGGGTCGGGGTTTACGCCCGCCCCTCTGCACGTCTGGACGTGTAACGCCCGGGGCCTGAACGCTCCCGAGCGGAGATCCCATCTGCTGCGAACCCTGTGGGCCGACAGGGTGTCAGTCGCCTTTCTCCAGGAGACTCATTTCAAAGACACGGAAAACCCAACGCTAAGAGACTCGCGATACCCGGTGGGTTTTTTCGCGAACCACCAGACAGCCAAGAAGGCAGGAGTAGCAATTCTGTTTGCAAACACGATACCATTTGACTGTGCAGACACCCTTGCCGACAACATGGGACGCTATCTATTCGTAAAAGGCACAATAGCTGGCTGCTCGTATACCTTCGCAAGCGTATATGCCCCGAACACCCGCCAAGGCAGGTTCGTCCGACAGACACTGGCTAAGTTGGAGAGATTCAGAGAGGGATTCCTGGTGGTTGCAGGGGATCTGAATGTGGCTCTGGAACCGAGGAGCGACACCTCCAGAGGCGTTAGCTCCCTCACACGCCAAAGTCTGCAGACCATTCGAAGAGCCCTCGGGGGCTCCGGACTCGTGGATTGCTGGAGAGTGATGCACCCTGCAGACAAGGACTTTACCTATTTTTCCACGGTGCATCGCTCGTATAGCAGACTGGACTACATACTGGTATCCCAGGAGTTTCTGCCTAAGCTGATAACAGCAGAGATTATGCCAATGACCTGGTCCGACCACTCGCCTGTCTCGGCTACACTCGAGTCCCCACTATTTCGAGCGAGGGACCGTCAATGGAGGTTGAACGAATCGATCCTCAATGACGCACCGGTAGTCGCGGAACTCCGAACGGCCCTAACAACCTTCTTTGGAGAAAATGAAACCCCAGAGACATCAGCCATGACGGTGTGGGAAACACACAAATGTGTCAGCCGGGGACACCTCATCAAATTATGCACCCACAGACCAAAACAACAACGCCTGCGAGTGGCCGAGTTAACGGCACAGATAGCGACCCTGGAAGCCACACATAAGGCCTCCCAGACCGACGCGGACTACAAATCCCTCCTAGATGCGAGAAGGGCACTGAGGGACATTCTCCAACGCAAACTTCAGTACACGATACGCAAGTCCCAGCGCTTTTTCTACGAGTATTCGAACAAATGCGGCCGTTTACTTGCTAGAGTACTACAGAAGAGGCGCAGAATGTGCCAGATCACAAAAATTAAGAATAGAGACCAGACGACCACCCAAATACCGGATAAAATTCTGAGCGCCTTCCAAGGGTTCTACAACGACCTGTACAACCTACCGGGGGTTGACACCCCTGACGCCCGATGTGTCCAGGACACACGCATAGCGGAATACCTACAACGACATGTAGAGAGGACCCTCACCCGAGAAGAAACAGCCACACTGGAAACCCCCATCACAATAGAGGAACTCCAGGCAGCGCTGAAAGGCTCCAAGACGAATAAGGCACCGGGACCCGATGGCCTACCGGTGCGGTATTTTAAAGTGCTCGGAGACATACTCATGCCCAAGCTCCTGACGGGTCTCAACTCCCTCTTGGAGGGGGGTACGCTCCCTAGGGATACCCTAGCGGCCACGATTACGGTAATCCCAAAGGAAGGCAAGGACCCGACCAACTGTGCCAGCTACAGGCCGATATCACTACTGAACGCTGACCTGAAACTATTCACGAAGGTCATAGCAACGCGCATAAGCTGGGTTCTGCCGGAGCTGATATGTCCAGACCAGGTTGGGTTTGTCCCAGGTCGAGAGGCCAGGGACAACACCATCCGAGCCTTGAATATCATACACGCCTCAAAACAGTCGTCACAGAAGGTCCTTCTCCTCTCAACAGACGCGGAGAAGGCCTTTGACCGAGTAGACTGGCACTATATGCTAGCGACACTACAGACAATGGGCTTCGGCCCTCACATCCTGGCGTGGGTCTCCGCCTTATACACGATACCATCTGCTAGGATCAGGGTGAACGGCGCACTCTCAGACCCAGTGCACATACGCAACGGAACGAGACAGGGATGCCCGCTGTCCCCCCTTCTGTTTGCCCTCTCCCTGGAACCCTTCCTGGGGGCGGTCAGACGGGATGGGGGCATACGGGGGTTTGCACTGCAAGGGCAGGAACACAAAGTGGCGGCATATGCTGATGATATGCTGTTCTTTATTAGCGAACCACTGGTCTCCCTGCCAAGTCTCCTGAGGGCCTTTGAGGAATATGGACAAATATCGAATCTAAAATTAAACACGGACAAATCGGAGGCTCTTCCCATAACAACGGGCGATACGATGACTACCCAACTTAAATCACAATATGCCTTCACATGGTGTCAGGAAAAGCTGTCATACCTTGGCATCTGGCTACCTGCAGACCTCTCACGGCTATTCACTCACAATTTCGCCCCTATACAGCAGAAACTGGGCTCGGATTTAGCCAGATGGGCTGGTTTATGCGTATCGTGGTTCGGGAGAATGAACGCGATAAAAATGAACCTCCTGCCCCGTCTGTTATATCTATTTCAGACTATACCCATCTCTATACCACGGACCTACTTCAGGACCTTGGACACGGCCATCTCCAAGTTTGTCTGGCTCTCCAAGGCACCAAGACTGAAAAGATCGCAACTGCGACTACCAAAAGCGCAGGGCGGAGTGGGACTCCCATCACTCCTGGACTACTATAGAGCAACACACATCCATAGAATTGTTGATTGGCACGCCACCCGCACACGGAAACAATGGATACACATGGAACGGCTCCAGATGGGAGGCTCACTGCCAGCGGCAATATGGCTGAGTGGCCCATTAACCTCGGTAAGAACCCGCAAGCACCCACTTATCGGTGCGACCTTGCGAGTATGGTACTCGATAAGGACTAAACTGGCGTGGACAACGACCCCGGGACCGCTGACACCGATCACACACAATCCGGACTTGGCAGGGGGACTATCTCCACGCGACGTAGAGGCTTTTGGGGACGCGGAATGGGCATACATGCAGCAGTGGTGCACGACCGACGCGCTAAAACAACTGCCGGACCTGATCACCGATAGGGCACCAACGGGGATTGAAAGATTCAGATACTTCCAAGTTAAATCGTTCTATCAGGCCCTCCCAGGGAAACGCCTTCTCCATAGACCCCTCACAGAGTTTGAGAAACTATGCACGAAGCGGCAACACCTATGCAGAGGGATCTCGACCATATATGCGATGCTGATATCCTCCACACAACATGCACCTTTGAAACACATCGTACGCTGGGAGGAAACCACAGGGGTAACATTGACGACCCCCCAGTGGACGAACATTCACATCTTGACTCATCAAAGCTCTATTAGCTCCAAACAACAGGAACTCAACTATAAACTATTAACCAACTGGTATAGAACCCCAGCGAGAATACAACGGATGATCCCGGACTCATCGCCGACCTGTTGGCGATGCAACAAGGAAGTAGGCACAGCTCTCCACATATGGTGGACGTGCCAAAAGATAACCCCGTACTGGCAACAGGTACACACCCAGATCGAACATATTACGGGCACAGTTATCCCCCTGCAACCACTTCAGATGCTGCTTCACCATACACCGCTACCCATCTCGATATATAAAAAGACTCTAACCAAACACCTCCTGAACGCTGCCAAGACGCTCATCCCGACACGATGGCGCACCACACAGATTCCCACCCTGCAACACTGGATGGACAGGGTTGAAGAAATACATGCTATGGAACAGCTAACCGCCGCTCTCAATGGCACCACAGAAAGATACATGCATGTTTGGATGCCCTGGATAACGTATATATCAAATAGACCACAATAAACATCAACACAGACTCCCGGAGTGAGATCGGAGCAGGGAACGTGACGGGGGGTCAAACCTTGGGGAGCCTTTTCGGGCCCCGGAGGGGTGCCCGGCTGGATGGTCCGGAGGAATGCGGGGGGACCCGACCTAGTCGGCGAACGAGCCTTCCCCTCCCTCCCCTTCCCCCTCTCTGCCACACCACCACCCTCCCACCCTGACCACCTCGACCCCTCCCTTCTCCTTTCCCCCTGAACACACCGTTCCCTCGAGCAAAGTACAGGCTTAAGGCATACTAAGTCGAGGCTGTCGCCTCTTACATGTCACCTCGCAAAAGTTAGGGCTGGGCCGCACTTAGGCCCTACAGATCAGCTCCGAACCATGGACAAACACCATGATCCGGGGAGAACAATTAATAGAGGACAACAGGGACTAGAGGCTATCTGTATGAGGGACACGAGGGCCATTGGCACTGGCAGTGAGGCATAAGGAATCCTAGACCCTTACAAGTCACAGACTGTCTGGTGACCACCACCGACTACCCAAGCCGCCAAGACTGACGCATCCCACAGGCGACTAACAAGCTCAGACCCTACAGTCCACACCACTGGCAACGAAGGGGGGAAGGTTGACTGAGAACCCAAACGGAACACATGTTCCAATGCTGCTGACTAATGCTTGCTACCCAAAGGTGCACTTAGCAAACACAATGAGGTCACACCAATTACGGACTGACTACTACCCCCCCTCAGTAGAGGAAATAAATAAAGAAGGAGGACAGAAGGGTGTAATTCAGGGATGACGGATGGGAAGACAGATGAATGGGTAACTTGGAGAGACACCTACACTGCTGTCCGTAGTCCCAAGCTGACACTCCCACCCGACACCTCTGCTAACTCACTTGGTTATGCTGCCTTGTTTAGGACATATACTAACCATGTAAATGTAAGGACGATGTAATGGCGACTGGGGTCACCCCCCACAATTGTACTATATATTGGAATAGGCCCTACCGGGAAACGAGGGTGTATCCTAAACTATGTTCTCGATGTTTGTGTAAAACGTATCCCTTGAACCTTACTTTATGTCTTGTTTGTTTCTGAAAAACTTAAAATAAAGATTGACTAAAAAAAAATAAAAATAAATATGCATATATATTTAAATTCTACGTGCGTATTTATGTAATATTTTTACATAATTAAGTTATTTTATTGATTGCAATTTAAGGGACCTGCCTGCCAACCCAGGCCGAAAGTCCAGAGAATGTAATTTGCTATCACTGTATTTTACCCTGTAACGTTCTACGACACCCTAAAACCTGTACATGGGGGGTACTGTTTTACTCGGGAGACTTCGCTGAACACAAATATTAGTGATTCAAAACAGTAAAACATATCACAGCGATTATATTGTCAGTGAAAGTGACTTTTTTTGCATTTTTCACACACAAACAGCACGTTTACTGATGATATAATTGTTGTGATACATTTTCCAGTTTTGAAACACTAATATTTGTGTTCAGCAAAGTCTACTGAGTAGAACAGGACCCCCCATGTACAGGTTTTATAGCGTTTTTGAAAGTTACAGGGTCAAATATATGGGTCAAATATTTTTACATTGAAAATGGCCAGGTTGGTTACGTTGCTTTTGAGAGCGTATGGTAGCCCAGGAATGAGAATTACCCCCATGATGGCATACCATTTGCAAAAGAAGACACCCCATTTGCAATACCTTGGGTTATGTCCAGTCTTTTTTAGTAACCACTTAGTCACAAACACTGGCCAAAATTAGCGTTCAATTTAGTTTTTTACTTTTTTCACACACAAACAAATATGAACGCTAACTTTGGCCAGTGTTTGCGACTAAGTGGCTACTAAAAAAGTCTGGACATACCCCATATTGAATACCCTGGGTTGTCTACTTTTAAAAAAATATGTACATGTGGGGTGTTATTTAGCAATTTATGACAGATAATAGTGTTACAATGTCACTATTGATACATTTTAAAAATGTATGTTTTGAAACCGCAATATCCTACGTGTACTTATAGCCCTATAACATGCAAAAAATAGCAAAAAGCATGTAAACACTGGGTATTTTTGAACTCAGGACAACATTTTGAATCTATTTAGCAGTTTTTTTCATTCGCTTTTGTAGATGAGTAAAAGATTTTTCACATAAAATTCAAAAAACGTATATTTTTTACAATTTTTCATCATATTTTTTCATTTTTTTAAAATTAAATTACATGAGATTATATAAATAATGGTATGTAAAGAAAGCCCCTTTTGTCCTGAAAAAAACAATATATAATTTGTATGGGAACAGTAAATGAGAGAGCGGAAAATTACAGCTAAACACAAACACCACAAAAGTGTCAAAAAGATGCCTGGTCGCAAATGTACAACATCGCAAAAAAAGTCCGGTCCTTAAGGGGTTAAGGACCAGACTTTTTTTGCGATGTTGTACATTTGCGACCAGGCATCTTTTTGACACTTTTGTGGTGTTTGTGTTTAGCTGTAATTTTCTGCTCTCTCATTTACTGTTCCCATACAAATTATATATTGTTTTTTTCAGGACAAAAGGGGCTTTCTTTACATACCATTATTTATATAATCTCATGTAATTTCATTTTAAAAAAAATGAAAAAATATGATGAAAAATTTTAAAAAAATACACGTTTTTTGAATTTTAGGTGAAAAATCTTTTACTCATCTACAAAAGCGAATGAAAAAAACTGCTAAATAGATTCAAAATGTTGTCCTGAGTTAAAAAATACCCAGTGTTTACATGCTTTTTGCTATTTTTTTGCATGTTATAGGGCTATAAGTGCAAGTAGGATATTGCGGTTTCAAAACATACATTTTTAAAATGTATCAATAGTGACATTGTAACACTATTATCTGTCATAAATTGCTAAATAACACCACACATGTACATATTTTTTTAAAAGTAGACAACCCAGGGTATTCAATATGGGGTATGTCCAGACTTTTTTAGTAGCCACTTAGTCGCAAACACTGGCCAAAGTTAGCGTTCAGATTTGTTTGTGTGTGAAAAAAGTAAAAAACTAAATTGAACGCTAATTTTGGCCAGTGTTTGTGACTAAGTGGTTACTAAAAAAGACTGGACATACCCCATTTGCAATACCTTGGGTTGTCTTCTTTTGCAAATGGTATGCCATCATGGGGGTAATTCTCATTCCTGTGCTACCATACGCTCTCAAAGGCAACCTAACCAACCTGGCCATTTTCAATGTAAAAATATTTGACCCATATATTTGACCCTGTAACTTTCAAAAACGCTATAAAACCTGTACATGGGGGGTCCTGTTCTACTCAGGAGACTTTGCTGAACACAAATATTAGTGTTTCAAAACTGGAAAATGTATCACAACAATTATATCATCAGTAAAAGTGCTGTTTGTGTGTGAAAAATGCAAAAAAAGTCACTTTCACTGACAATATAATCGCTGTGATATGTTTTACTGTTTTGAATCACTAATATTTGTGTTCAGCGAAGTCTCCCGAGTAAAACAGTACCCCCCATGTACAGGTTTTAGGGTGTCGTAGAACGTTACAGGGTAAAATACAGTGATAGCAAATTAAATTCTCTGGACTTTCGGCCTGGGTTGGCAGGCAGGTCCCTTAAATTGCAATCAATAAAATAACTTAATTATGTAAAAATATTACATAAATACGCACGTAGAATTTAAATATATATGCATATTTATATATTTGAAGTCTACGTGTATATTTATATAATTATTTATGTAATTTTGTATATGGACATATGAATAGTTCACATTCTTTTTATTTATTTATATATACATAGATATATATACAATTTCATTCTAAGTGTATTTTGATATAAATATATATATATTAATATCAAAATACAGTTAGAATAAAATTTCGTATAGATATATAATTTTTTTTATTTTTATTATTATTTTTAATTTTTTTAATTTAATTTAAATTATTTATTATTTGTATTTTATATTAATATATATATACAATATATATAGTTATTATATATATTATATATATACGTGTGTAAATTAATTATAAGTGTATTTTTATATTAATATATGTACATATTAATATAAAAATACACTTAGCATGACATTATATATATGATATATAGACATATATTATATAGGTATAATATATGTCTATATATCATATATATACACATATATAATAATATTTTTTTTTATTTACTTTCACTTTAATTTTTTTTAATGATTTTACAGTTGCAGGGAGACTGCCTGTCAGCACAGACAGTCCCCCTGCAGGCAGATACTTGGACACCTATTGTGACCATGTGGTCGCCCTGTTGGGCGATCACATGGCCACAGGGGTCCTAAACCGCCATGGGGAGACTGTCCCGGCTGCAGGCAGTCTCCCCACACCGGGACCAACGCCGATCGCCGCCGGGGGAACGACGGCGATCGGGTAAGTACATTGGACGGTTAGGACGGTTCAGGACCGTCACCGGTCGGCAACGCAAAAATGCCGATGACGGTCCTGAACCGTCCTCCGTCCTTAAGGGGTTAAGGGGTTAAAACTACCTGCCTAATATCTTGTACCAGCCCCATGTGCTGCCAAAACAGCTCTGATGTGCTGAGGCATGGACTCCACAAGACCTCTAAAGCGGCACTGTCAAATGACTCAGCTCAAACACACCTGGTGCAACTAATGAAGTCCCTGGCTAGTTGCATCAGTTGTGCTTGAGACAACACCTGTTTTGCATGTCTATGTTATTGTAAGGGATTCTATTCGAGGGGTTGAATAATTTTGAGACTGGAGAAGTCATTATAAGTTGATATTAGTTGAATTGGGGGAAACCACTTGTAGGATTTGTTGTGTTGATCCATTTAATTGCTTTTGTTTGGTTTGTTTATTGCAGACAGCTGAAAGGACGTACATTTTGACAATAAACCTGCTTTTTAATGGGGTTTGAATGATTTTGATTACAAAGAGAGAGGAATAGAAGAGGAAGCGATTGGGAAAAGGTAAAGTTCCAATTTTATATCTGCACTTTTTGAAAATTGGAAATAAAGATTACACACTCTTCACACTTACAACACTCCAGCTTAAGTCCTTTAGGGTTCTGGAGTTCTTTGAATATAACAGATTAATTAACATATTGTCAAAAGCCGAGAGAGTCACCACTCTGCTTTAAAACCCTACTGGACGGGGATGTATAGGAAAAAAATAGCACCCATTGACTAAAATGAGATGAATATTGACTGGTGAGAAAGGAATCTCCAGGCAAATTGTAGCAGAACCGCCAAACTTTGTTTCATACTTGTCCACAGGAATAGATTTCTTGTTTACTCTGCACAGTCGTTCTCGGTAATGTTTATTAAATATTTTGACACCCAAAAGATTAGTAGCTAATGTTTACATTGTCAGGAATTTAACCCCTTAACCCCTTCAGGACGGAGTCAATAGTGCACGTTCTGATCAAAACAAAATGTAAACAAAAACTGGAATTTGCGCTATATGTCTGTTCAACCGTAGTTCCCCTCTTTCAAATTATATGCACCCACACTTATTATATATCATTTTGTTCAGGAGAAACAGGGCTTTAATCTATCATTAACTATTCATATATGGAACATAATTTATTATGAATAAAATAAAAAAAAAGGTGAGAAAATAAGATTTTTTTTTTAATTTGTATTTCCGTCTGCCATTTTAGCTGTGAATGTCATAATACTGTTAGGTTTTACTGCAAAAAAATGTGCATATTTGTAATCAGCGATGTCTCACGAGTACAACAGTACCCCCCATTAACAGGTTTTATGGTGTTTTGGAAAGTTACAGGGTCAAATATAGAACGTTCCATTTTCAAATTGAAATTTGCCAGATTAGTAATGTTACCTTTGAGACAGTGTGGTAGCCCAGGAAAGAGAATTACCCCCATAATGGCATACCATTTGAAAAATTAGACAAGCCAAGGTATTGAAAGTGGGGTATGTTTAGTCTTTTTTAGTAGCCACTTAGTCACAAACACTGGCCAAAATTAGCGTTCATATTTGTTTTTGTGTGAAAAAAGCAAAAAACTAATATTTGGCCAGTGTTTGTGACTAAGTGGCTACTAAGAAAGACTGGACATACCCCGCTTGCAATACCTCGGGTTGTCTACTTTTGCAAATGGTATGCCATCATGGGGGTAATTCTCATTCCTGGGCTACCATACGCTCTCAAAGGCAACATAACCAATCTGGCAAATTTCAATGTGAAAAAAATGAAATGCAAGCCTTATATGTGACTCTCTAACTTTCCAAAACACCATAAAACCTGTACATGGGGGGTACTGTTATTCTCGGGAGACTTCACTAAACACAAATATTAGTGTTTTAAAACCGTAAAACATATTACAACAATAATATAGACCATAAAAGTGCCGTTCGCTTGTAAAAAATGCAAAAAACTTCACTTTTACTTAAAATATCATTGTTGTAATACAATTTACCAGTTTGAAACACTAATATTTGAGTTCAGTGAAGTCTCCCGAGTAAAACAGTACCCCCTATGTACAGGTTTTATGGTGTCTTGGAGAGTTACAGGGTCAAATATAGTGCTTGCGAATTAAATTCTCTGCACTTTCTCCCTGTGTTGTCAGGCATGTCAATCAAATTTTAATTAATCAAATCACATAATTACGTTAAAAGATTATTTAAATATACACGTAGAATTTTAATATATATGCATTTATAGGTATTTAAATTATACGTGTATACTAATGTAATCTTTTCTGTAATTATATGTATTTATCTATATATATATTTGCGGTTATTTGTATTTTATACAACGATAGATATATATAGAATGTCATTCTAAGTGTATTTTGTTACCGATATATATATATTAATAACAAAATACAGTTAGAATGAAATTACATAAGTATATATAATTTATATTAAATTTTGTTTCAATATTTTATTTATTTATTTTATTATTTTATTTATTTATTATTTTAATTATACGTATTTATATATAATATATATATATGTACATCTATTATATATATAATATATATACATATTATATATATGTAACGTCATTCTAAGTGTATTTTAATATTAATTTATATACTTATATTAATATTAAAATACACGTTGCATGACGTTACATATATATAATATGTATATATATTAAATATATAATATATATACATATTATATATATATTAAAATATATTTAATTTATTTTTAAACATGTTTATTTTATTTTTTTTACACCTCCTACCAGCAGGGGGACTGTCTGATATTTCAAACAGTCCCCCTGCTGGCATATCCATAGCCAGCTATAGGGGGCCATGTGATCGCTCTTTGAGAGCGATCACATGGCCCCCGGGGGCCTCATTTGCCGGAGGGGGGCTGCCTGGGCTCTCAGGCAGCCCCCCAGAAGAGGATCGCGGCGGAGGTGAGTAGTTGCTGGCTCCTGGGGGCTTAAACCGTTACGGCGTTCCATGCCGCCGCAACGGCTTTAAAGCCCATTTAAAGCGCGACGGCATGGAACGCCGTAACGGCGTTAAGGGGTTAAGGACCAAACTTCTGGAATAAAAGGGAATCATGACATGTCACACATGTCATGTGTCCTTAAGGGGTTAAAGGGAATCCAGATCAAATTAAAAATTTTAGGACATGATAATCATTTTAGAAATAAATCTACAAATCAGCTATCAGACATTGTTGGTGTTGTGATTGACAACCTCCTAACATTTTAATTAAAATATCACAAACTCATGGCACAGTGTAGAGCAGGGATAGTCAACCTTTTACTACCTACCGTCCATTTTTGTATAATTTTTTTATGGTACATTTCCTTACTGTCCACCATAGCCGTAAAGAAATTTGTACCGCAAGTGCAAACATTTTTTTTTTTTTTTTTAGAAAGGAGGGTTTTTAAAAAAAAAAAAAAATGTACCTAAGTTTATTTTTTTATTTCTACTTTATGCAAATTAAACAGAAAAGAAGGAATATCTATATATCAGGAGTTTCTTTTTTCTTTCTTTTTAGTCTCTCCTTCTCCTCCCTTTACTACTTTTTCTTTTCCTGCTTTCTTTGATATTATGTTAAGTAAACCAAGTAAACAGAAAATAACAGAACTTAGCTTGCCAAAGTTCGATACCAGCCACTCTAAACGCTTTTTCTTTTTTCCCTTTTATTGCAAACACCAACAACAATGCTGTATTAGGTGGACATTTTTGGGTTTTTTTTCTTTCTTTTCCTTTTTTTTTTTCTTCTTCTCTTTTACTTTCCTTACTGAGTTTACCAGCAGGAAAACTGAACTAGGTAGCCCCTGTTATTATTAGCCAACAACAAAAAATAAAGCAAAAATAAAAAAAGATTATCAATATTTCTTTTTATTTTCTCTATTTTCTCTTTATTCTCTCCTTCTCCTTCCGTTACTTCTTTATCTTTTCATTCTTGCTCCTATTTTACAAGTAAACAGAAGTTGCCAAAACATAAGTAAACAGAGCTTTGCCAACGCATTAACCACTCTAAAATGCTACGCTCCTGCCTGTCCCATTGCTGTGATTGCGAATGCTATCACATTCATGCATCAGCTTCCCTCCTCTCCCTCCTCTTTCAGGGTGGTACATCATCACACCCCCGATCAGGCGTGCTGCCGCACGCGCGCTTTTTTTTTAGGGATTGTGAGAGATTAACCAAACAGAGGCATTCATCTCTCTCGATGGCTGGCTGGAGGAAAGCACGCGCCTGGGCAGAGTATGTAGTTGTGCCACAGAACTGCCCACCATGAAAGCCTGAATCGTCCACTAGTGGGCCGAAGGTACCAGGTTGACGACCATTGGTGTGGATAACAAGGGAATACAATTTAACACCTTACACTTGTTTACATATGAGGGAGGATAAAAGGGTTCAAGGATTGGTTTATATAGATCCTGAGTATATTGATGTGTAATAACTGGGAGCAAATTTCATAGAAATTATTAAATAACAGTTTGCAGAATTGTGTAGATTACCCATACTCATCCTTAAGGGGATATAGCAAAGTGTTCTGTTCTAAACAGTGGTGCAAAAATGTATCAGGGGATAAGTCACCATAGAATCTGTCTGCAGGATCAAGTGGATTCCATAGGGATTGCTCCACATTTGGCACTTTGGACTTTTTGGAACAGAACACTTTGCTAAATCTTCCCTCTATGTGAATGTTAGATAACACTGTCATCTTGTACTCCCGTGTGTCACCATGCCAGATATCAATTGGATGTGTTACTATAACAATGAGGATGTTCTGTGCAAGGAGTTGCTTTATTTTGTCCCCACGTCCGCTCTTCTTTTCTGTATCCCAATTTTAAAACCAATAAAAATTGTCAAATTTAAAAAAATAAAATCTTCCCTAGTGTTACAAATAACCGAATCATGATGCTGGCAATAGATGTTTGGGATATAAAAAAGGATATTAAACTGTAGCATGATTCTTAAAAAGTAAAGGGGATTTGGTGAATATGACTATGTTGCAATCATTAAAAAATCCTGTAAGTGGTTCCATGTGGTTTAGAAATTGTTCACCATTTGCAAACAGTACATTAGAAGAGTAGGGGTATTTGCATCTGTCAAATGCAATCAGTGAAGGTTCATGGTCTTGACTTGCAAACATTCACAATGCCGAGGGATCTAACCAATGATGTATTGAATTTTTGAGTATGGATCAAAGTAAAAAAATTAATGAGGATGCTGAACGAAAGCACACGTATGTATATATACACCAATTCCTCCATGGATATGCACACAAATGTCAACACATCCTGTTGTAGAACCAGAGCTGTTAATACTGAATTAGAAAGTCCTTTAGGACAGAAACATTTGTGTATATTACTACACTTTATACCAATGGACTGAAAAACAAAGAAGATTTCCATTTGCAAAGAGTTACTAAAATCTATTTGTTTAATATATGCTCTGGACTATTTTTCAAGGATTTGTCAGCTTTTTACACATTTTAACATTGTTGTCCTCGTGGTTGACAAGGTCTCAAAGAACATTAAGCACAGAGTGGGAACCAGGATGTTTAAATACATTTTAATCTTCACTTTACACTGTGTCTTATCTCTCATTGGAGTGCCTGGAAACCTTTTTATTTTGATAACGAGTTTCACAGACTGGAAAAAGACTCGAGACTTCAACCCACACATCATGATTGTGGACACACTTGGCTTCTCCAACATCATTCTCCAGTTAAGCATGGTGGCCAACGAACTTTGCTATGTCTTCTTCCAACAGTTTTACATCCAAAGCACAATGGTTAACGTATTCACAGTCATACAATCCTCTCTCTTCTTCTCCAGCTTATTATTTTCTGTATGTCTTTGCTTTTATTATTTTGTGAAAATTCTCCAATTCAACCATCTATTCTTCCTTCAGCTGAAGACAAAGATAGGTACGATAACCCGATGGTTACTTGTAGGATCCCTTTTTGTATCTTTTACTATTGGTCTTCCTTCCTACTGGGATTTATATGAGGAGCCAACTGAAATGGTTGATTTATCAGGAAATGAAACGCGCTTGCTTTATTACCAATTTCAAAGTCGGTGCCATTGCCTTATTTTTGTGTATATGTTTCTCTCCTCAATAGCTTTCATTATATTTATCTTCCTAACCCTCAGCATCATCATCTCTCTTTGCAAGCACATGAAGAAGATACGGAAGAATACAGTGGGCATTGGTAATACTAGCATACACGCTCATCTAACTGCTGCCAAAACACCAACTTCCCTTTTATTCCTCTATATCTTTTTCTTTCTGGCGGTGAGTTATATATTCAATATGACAGATATTGCAGGGCCTTGGATGTATGATCTTTGCTTACTAATGATCTCTAGCTTCCCATCACTGAACTCCTTCATTCTAATCAAGGGGAACTCAAAAATGAGAACGTCCCTCAAAAAGTTACTTAAATGTAACAAAAATGTAGACCATGACGTGTCATATGAAGAAACAATGTAAGAAACGTCTTTGGAAATCATCAAATGAATATGGGTGTATGGGTGCTTTTATATGAGGAGATGGATTTAAATAGGTAGAACTAGTATAAGTACCAAAATCATGGACACGCATGTTAGTTTCAATGTGTCCTGATCTATTATCAACTTGAAATATGTAGCTGAAAATATGATTGTATTATAGTTATCAACTGCTGCTTCACAATGTGATAGGAGTAAAAATATTGGCTGATAATATGTCTTTGTAATGGTGTCCAGTGAGATGATCTGTATGTATCTGTGTACACAGTGCATAACGTTACATTAATATACAATGGGAAATGTAACACATGATAATTATTGATTTGATGGCTTGGGTTCATCACTGCATAACATCCAGTTTATTAATTAAATATATAAATTAAAATACCTCCTCCTTTAATTTGTTGCATGTGATATTAAGACATTGTTATTGGAAATAATTATACAATGATTCTCTATTTAGTCTTAATACAAAATGTTTACTACTTTTACTACACATTTGCACAGCATTTTTTTACTGAAATGGTGCATTATCCATTTTTAGTAAAAAAAAAAAAAAAGACTTATGCAATGACATTTGACTTGACCAAATGAGGACAAGAGGGTAAGAAGGGTGTCTGTAACGGATCGACGGGCACCCCGACTGGGTACCTCCGTTCAAGGATGCTCCTAGCGTTTCCTGAGGACTCCAAGCACTCTGGCAGACACCACAATCACCGAATCTGAGAAGCATATAAATCCTCTCAAGCCTCTGAATGCTGTAGACAGTTGACTAGGAACCATACGAATAGGTTTGCACTCCTAGCAGTCAAACTGAAACAGCATGCAATAAATCCTCCCCCAAGAATGAGACGACACTTCACTTTGAGGGTTAAAACAGGAACTCCAGATTTATTCACACACTGTCTTATAAAGGATTCTCCCATGCAAGGGAGGGATTTACAATACACCAATCACACAATGGTTACATCCCACAGATTCCCTCCCCTTAGCCTGGGAGGTAATCCAATTATACATACATTTTAAAACATACTTTTTAACCAACATTCATAACTCTAAAACCATACATCCAATCACGTAAAATTACATATTCACAATCAATCCATTCAGGGGAACAACATATCAAAAAAAGGCATGAATCAGACCAGGGGTTCAGAAGTTAGTAAAATATCTTTTGGGCCCTGGCTGGCACATGGCCATCTGGACCAGACCGGTTTCAGAGTCTTCTATCCTGGAGATGATTGAGAAGTAATTCAATTATCTCCCAGGACAGAGACAAGACTCCATTATGCACATGGTGAGCACAAAGCATTAAAATACTATAAAATACACAAAGTCACATTTTATACATAAAACACAGACATGTCACATATCCCCAGATAGCTGGGATCTGAGCGCACAAAACTACCGAATAGCGCTCAGATCCTATTCACACAGTTCAATTGCCATGGAGCCGAAGTCTTTAACTACACGAATGGCCTCCATGGCATAGCTATCTGGGTTAACACATTCACATAAAGTCGGGTCCATAGTCCAAAGGCAAGAGGCGGGCAAGCAGCCCCCTCCAAGGACACGTGGCGAGGTCGGTTTCGCCACAGTGTCCTATTCCAATGATCCCTAAGGAAGCCAGCCAGTGAAGATGTAAGAGGCATCAAAGCTTCAATTCTGCTTTCAATGCCAATTTAATGGTGTAATCTGTTACACTATGACAGTCATTTCCTTTCTCTCACTATTGCATTGTTCCAAAACTCAAGGTTAATATTGTTGATCTGCTATCAGAGTCAGACGTTACAGTTATGCTAATGTTTTTCATGTTCTATTAATGTATTGATAGCATATCAGTTATCATATCAAACGATAAGTGGGTGTAGATCTTTTTTTAACATACACACAATTATTTGTGCAGATACCTTGATCCCTTTCCACAATTGTGTCTGTCTCTGTGTTAAATGAGATTAAATTGAAATCCTCACTGATATTTTGGTTTTCACAATCACTTATTATATGTATGAAATGTTATATATTAAGACAATTAAACATTACACTGCGTTTACATTTACTGTTTACTTGTGAATACAATATTAATACAACTCTGTTATTTAACACTGAAGTTCAAGATGGATGTTGGTTGATGATGATGATGTTGATGATACAGGAAGAATATATTGATAATTCTCTTGTTTGCAGGGCGTGAGTGTGTGTTTGTATGTGGTGTTGGCGTTTGAATGCAAGCATGCATTTATATGTAGTGTTTGTTTGTGAATGCGGAGGTGTGTTTATATATATTTTTGGTGTTTAACACAAAGCTGTGTTTGTATGTAATGTTGATGTTTTAATACAGGGCTGTGTTTGTATGTAGTGTTGAAGTTTGAATGCAGGGGTGTACTTGTGTGTAATGTTGGCGATTTGAATGATGAGATGTATGTGTAACGTTCACTAGGGAACACGCAGACAGGACATAGGAGAGAGAATTGCAATACCGATCTTTAGAATGGTCGGGTTATGCAAAAAGGGATAGTCAAAACACGAGCCGAGGTCAAGGGAAACAGAGAGACGAAATAACGAGAGACAAAGCCAAATATCAGTAACCAGGAAATCCAAATAACAAGTGCAACGCTCAATGGTAAACCAAAGACCACAACAGAGCACTGAGGCAAGGTGGGGGGTGGGGGGGGTTAGCTTATATACAGACAGGGTGTGTCTGATTGGTTAATCTCCAATTAGTGTCAACCACAAGTGGGAGGAGTTTATTGAGGTCATCACTGTGTGTCAGGTCACATGACCGGGTGCAGCACTCATATGAGGAAGCTGCTCTAGAGCGTGCAGCGTCAGACACACTGCCAGTCTAGAGACAGGAATGACGCCACTCGCAATGATGAGGTAAGCAAGGTGGGGGCAGGGGACCTGACACATACACTGCCACACACATACTGTGATACACATACACACAGATGCACACACACTGAAACACATGCAGATACACAGATACAAACACTGACACACATGCAGATACAGACTGACACAAATACACACACTAACACATACAGACACACAGATACACAACCTGACACACATGCAGACACATATATACAATGCATATATACATGCATTTTATTGCAAGACCAATGCAACCTCACCCACCTCCCACAACCCCAAAAGCCATGGACCGCCCATATTGTGCACTCCAGTATCTCCCTGGAAATCTTAAGGAAGGGAGGACATGACTGCTGGCAGGGAAAAGGGGTTGGGTCATGGGGGATACATTGTGGCACATGGGGGACATTAAGATGGTGAAAAAGGGGAGGGTACTCACCAGTACCCGGGCAGAGGTGTAGTGTTGCTAGCTTCCCGCCCACCCATCCACCCCAAAAAAAAAAAAAAAAGTGTTTATGATGGTGTTGTTTGGTTGTGTGCTGTTGTTTCTTTGTTTTGTCACAGCTCGCGGTAGTCCTGGCCAGCGAAGAGGTTTGGAAGAAAGTGCCCAAGCAGCTTGGGGAGTCGCAGCCTGCTGAGAGCTGATGGCGGGGGCAGGCTGCATCGGACTCGTGGGATTCATTTGATAGAGCTGTCTGTTGGTAATCCCCCAACAGCTGACAGGTTGTGGACGCTGGTGATTTATGTTAATGCTGTTAATAAAGCTGTGGCCGTTGCCCTTACCCATACAAAAGCTGTTGTGTATTTATTGGGCAACGGGTGGTGGGAATTTGGTCCGGGGTCAGCAGTCATGTTCCTGTTTCCAGTATTGATCCTTGGTGCCCCATCTCCAGGGACATTAGAGAACTGTCCACAACAAACATAAGTGCATCATAAGATGTGCTAGTGCTATGTTGAGAGATCTAGCACTTTTCCGAGAGTGCTTCAGTGATGCTCTGTCCAAGGTGTGCCCTTAGTGGGGACAGCCAGAAATGCTGTCAATCAGCCTGGTGTTCTATGGACAGATAGAGACGCAAATGGTTATCACTAGATAGCCTTGTTAGGGCATCCACCCCCATGTCCCAAGTTCATACTACCCAATGTTGGGAGGTGTATGTATGACTTTTTGATTGTGCACCATTGGTCCAATAAAATTACCTCATTAAGCCACGTAAGGCAACATCTCAGACTGCAGATCACTATGGAGCAATAATTTAAATTATCACCCGCTTATTCTCAGGTTGCTCTCGTACCATACTGATATTGGAATAGACCACGTCTTATGCCCTTATACAACAGTTTGAAACACCTACTCTGCCTTCTCAGACCTTGAATGGAAATGTTCTATACCCCGAATAATGTTACCTATTACAACTGACCACGCATATTTCCAAAGTTTTTCACTGTTTTAATTAGCATTGTAATATTTTTGATGTAATATTTTTGACGCTATATTGTTTATCGCTTCATAGATTGAGCGCACTCTTTGTACAGTACTTTGTTAACGCACAGAAAACTATGTAATCTTTATGTATCTGTATTTTGACACGTCATATTGTACTTCTTTCTGATTACAAAACAATAAAAATTTACTAACAACAGAAAATAATCAAACGGACAATAAAACAATAAATAAAAAAAGCACACTAACAGGAGGGTGGCTGCAAATATAAAACTCATGACATGCATGTGTGTGTCAGTTTGTGTGTAACTGCGTGTCAGTGTGTATATGTCAGTGTGTGTGTGTGTGCTTGTCTTTGTATCAGTGTGTGTTTCTGTGTCATGTGTATCTATGTTTCAAGGTATGTGAATGTATCAGTGTGTGTATTTGTGTGGCAGGGTGTGTTTATGTGTCAGTATATGTATCTAAGTGTGTGTGTGTGTGTGTGTATGTTTCAGTGTGTATGACTATGTGTATGTATGTGTAAGTGAGTATCTGAATGTGTATGTATGTGTGTTTATATGAGTGCATCTATGTGTGCTAAGGTGTTTGTATTTCTGTGTAAGTATCTATGTGTGTGCATATGTGCATATATCCCAGAAAACAAGGTATGTATGTGTAGCGGAATTGGACCTTGCTACGGTACCCTTAAGCCTGCTCTAGGCTGTCCGTTCCAGTTTTCCCCCTCCCCATTATCCCTAATGTCTGGGGCTTACAGTCCATGTGTGAGGCATATTCCCCTTTTATTGAAAACCCCTGATTTTTCCCCTGTCTCTCCTGGCCGTTTGTTCAATTCCGTTCCCTTATGTTGCTCTCACAGTTCTGGTCGACAACCGAACCAACTACCAAACGGCAGGCCACCCAGATGTGGAGTGTGCAGCTCATTACCACCAATAACAATGTTCACACCTCCACAAACCGCAACAACATGAACATTCCAAGCGATCGGCTGAGTGGTCGCCGTTCGTATGTGCGAACACGTGGCAGCTGTCATCTTGGAACACGAACAGAGACAGCGGTGTTTGGTCGTCGAGTGCATGTAACTAAAATCGTACACTCGTCAACGCGAACAACGCTGGGACTTCCACCTCCTGTTACCTTCGTGGAAAATCATACAAACAGAGCAGCATTCAGGGAGCGCAACCTACCGAACTAGATATATATGCGAACGGACGCACAAACAGTTGCTATGCTATTTTGTATGTATTTTGTACTCCCGAAAGAGACGGACCGCACAGCCAATTTTTATGGAACTGTTTTGGGCAAGCGCCTCGTGTGCTGTCGGACTAAACTTTACCCCGGTGACATTTCAGCTACGTTTGTGGGATCTGATCGCTTTTCGGATACCTTGGGCGCTCAGACCCAAGCTATCCAGGGATATAGTACTTGAGGGGGCAACGTATGGTGAAATGCATTGTAACGGCACCCCGGGTATAGAAGGGGTTAATGCCGCCAAGCTGTTCCTTTTCCCGAATGCCAAGTCAGCTACCAAATATTCCTAAGCGCCGAACAGGAACCACATGAATAATCCCCCCAAGTACGAGACGAGGCTCTGTATTGAGGGTCAAGCAGGATCTGTTTAATGTGGGCTACATGACAGCCTTTTATGCAGGTCTACCAGCAAGGGACACTCCCATAGGGACCTTGTGGAAGACTGAGACAGTTTTGTACAGCAACCAATCACATACATTTACAGTATAAAACACTCCCACATGAACATTACAACTCCTCCTCTCTATCCTGGAGATAATTGGGTTAAGTGCTAGAAGTAACTCAATTACCTCCAGGGATAGGGAATATCCTCCATTTTATAAGAACAGTAAAACCACATAAAAATATATATTTCAAAATGTACCAAACAGAATCCCCACATTCAACGTATCCCCAGATAGCTTAGATCTGAGCGCTCAATATAACCGAACAGCGCTCAGATCCCATACATGTAGTTCAATCGCCATGGAGTTAAAGTCTTGTACAGGGTGCTTTTGATGAAACAAATGAGCTCCATGGCATGGCTATCTGGGTAGTTCTGTTCGTGCATTGTCAATTTATCGAATGGCACGGCGTTCATATGAACCTTAAACAGAACGATGAAGGGTTGGTGATTTCAGCGGTGTTCGTGGGAAGTAGTATCCGAAATTAGTTCCACGAGTTTGTCGACGAACACCGCAGGGCATTCGACTGTCCAAGATGGCCACCGCCACGTGTTCATTCATACGAACGACGACCACCCAGTCGACCGTTCGGGAGTTGGAAGAGTCTGCGGTTAACCACAATGTTAATGAGGGCAGAAAGGTTAACGAGCAGCACACTTCCCTGCTGGGTGGCCTGCCATTCGGTAGTTCATTCGTATTTAGGTGAACGAAAGCAGAACCATACGAAAAACCGGCAAATACCGAACAAACAGACGAAACAGTAATAATCCAAAATCAGAGAGGTCTGCCACATGCATATTTTGGGGTGTTAAGATTTTACATGTCCTGGACTTGAGAAGTAATGTAATTATATTGTGTACTTCAGTCTACTCTCAGGTCCAGTGGGGAATGCCCCTGGAATATGTATTTGGAACCCCTTTGCATGGGGATTCTCATAAAAGGCCAGCTGTGGCTCCATTAAAATCAGTTATACCCCCAGAGCTGAGTGTCGTCCAGTTGCTGGGGAGGTGTTGGGAGAATCTGGGATTACTTTGCTGTATTTGGCTGTTCCTGAGTACATCTTGGAGTAACCAGCGGAGGAAAGTCCCTGATAGGACTAGCGCTCCGTTACATATGTGTGTGCATATGTGCATATATCCCAGCAAACACCTTCACTCCATACAAACATAACCCTGTATTAAAACACTAAAATTATATACCCACACCCCTGGATTTAAACATCACACTAAATACAAACAAACCTATCTACACACAAGTACACCACTGCATTCCAGTGGCAACAGTACATACAAATATGCCCATAAATGCACATGCATGCTCTATACAAAAAATATTCTTACATTCAAGCACTGCTCACAAATACAACCCTGCAAGGATAGGCAGATGGTAGATCTCCATCTGACATAGCATTTTGGGAGTTGTACAACAGATGGGGATCTACCTTTTGACCACACTTGCGCTAGAGGGGTGGCCGAAAATAATTTCTTCCACCAGGCCCTCTCTACATTAGTTCCACCACTGCAGCCGGAACACTTTAGGTTGCATTATACCAGTTTTTACAAATCTCAAGAACAATAGTGGAAGCTCTCTGCTCCAGATTCTTGGTACTATCGTCTGCAAAGCACAGACTGTCTCACTAAATAGTTCACAAGGCTACATACACAGAACAGCCATCGATTAAAACTACCTGTCTAATATTGTGTAGGTCCCCCCACGCCATGTGCTGCCAAAACATCTCTGATGCATTGAGGCATGGACTCCACAAGACCTCTAAATGTGTCCTGTGGTATCTGACATCAAGACATTAGCAGCAGATCCTTCAAGCCCTGCAAGTTACGAGGTGGGGCCTCCATGGATCAGATTTGTTGTTCAAGCACACAGATGCTCAATAGTATTGAGATTTGGGGAATTTGGTGGCCAAGGCAACACCTTAAACTCTTTGACATGTTCATCAAGCCATTTCTGAACAATTCTTGCAGTGTGGCAGGGTGCATTATCCTGTTGAAAGTGTCCACTGCCATCAAGGGGGGCAAGTGGTTTGCAACAATCTCAGGTAGTCTGGTCAAAATAACATCCATATGAATGCCAGGACCCAAGGTTTCCAAGCATAACATTGCCCAAAAGGCAATGCCAGCCTGCCTTCTTCCCATAAGTCATCTTGTTGCTATATTTTGCCCAGGTGAACCACACAACCACACCTGGCCATTCACCAGATCTAAAAGAAAACATGATTCATCAGACAAGGCAACTTTATCCCTTGCTCCATGATCCAGTTCTGTCGCTCACATGTCCATTGAAAGCACTTTTCACTGTTGACAGGGATCATCATGGTCACTCTTATCAGTCTGCGGTTACGCAGCCCCTTGTGCAGTACACTGCAATGCACTGTCTCTTCTGACACCTTTCTATCATGACCAGCATTATATTTCAGCAGATTGAGCTACAGCAGCTCTTCCGTGTCTGACCAGATGGGCTAGCCTTCATGTCCCACGTGCATCAATGAGCCTTGGGCTTCCATGAACCTAAGGTCAAGTCACACATAGTCCTTCCTTTCAGTGTGAATGTGGGGAAACCACTTGAAGCATTAATTGTGTTGAGCTATTTCAATTGCTTTTGTTTGATTTGCTCATTTCAAATAGCTGAAAGTCTGCGAACCATTACAATAAACCTGATTTTCAATGAGGGTTGAATCATTTTGATTACAACTGTATGTTTAAAAGAAAACTAGATCAGAAATGAAGAAAAAAAAGATAGCGATTGGGAAAAGGTAAGTTTGGCGTGACAGAACTGCTTAATTTATAAAGTGACAATTTTATATCCGCACTAAAGTGCTTTAGGGTTCAGGAGTGTCCCTTTAGTTATACCAGATAAATTAACATATTGTCAAAACCCTGGAAAGGGACAGTTCTTCTTTAAACTCCTACTGGACATGGATTTATGGAAAAAGATTAATATCCATTGACTAAAATGAGATGCTATTGACTGAAGCATTTCTAACTGGTGTAAAAGGAGTCTCCCTGCCGATTCTAACAGAATGGCTAACGGTGCATGCCATTGATCTTTACGTGTAGGTTATTATGAGTATTGTTGTATTTTTTGCACTAGTTTTTAAGTATAGTGCATTAAATATATGGGACCGTTTTTGACCTACAGATTCCGAAGAGGATAATGTTATCTCTGTGTACTGCGATTTTAAAACATGATCTTGTTTTGTTAAAATAATAAGAAGATATTGTAATGCACACAAATAATTTTTTACATGTATTATTTTGGTTTGTGTTTATTTGGTTTGACTTGTATACATTTATATGCTTTGTTAGCTGTGGAGTTTAGGACATGATTCATGTTGTTGGATATGAGAGGGACGCTGACTGTTTAAATTTGATTATTAAAATAAAGTGAGTTTTTCATAAAGGCATTCATTAATTTTAATTTTAATTTGTATGTGCAGCCAAGTAGAAATATGCAAAATGTACAGAGCTCCTGGCTAGCACTATATACAGCTGTGAGAAAATCAGTATTGACCGCGAAGACCACTATTTTAACATTTGCCTAACTCCAGAAAACACTGATCAATCACTCTATAACTGAGGTCTACCCACGTTGACGTAAACCTGCCCAGATTTTAACCAGTGTTTAGACATTTAATCCCAAACAGTCAAAAACATTGTCTTCATTTGCGTTGTATTAAAATTATGGTAGCATGCAAATTCACGTGGTTACATAAACCATCTCGTAGCTCCACTTACAATACTCTGGTTGGATATTTCTAAGCTGCCAGAGATACAAACGTGTCTATTATCTATTTTTACAGAATGTTCTTGGATTTAATAATTCCAGCAACAGTGTTCCTGTTATCTAAGTTAATGATTAGTTCATTTAAGTTAATGGTACTTACTGGTAATGGAACTATGGTTGGAGAGCAGAGGAACCTCCTGTCCTCCCACTTTCTCTTCTGCGCTCCCTGGCTCTCAATTCCTCGGCAGACACTCAATTAAGAGACAGATGGGAGAAAAAAAAACTATTTTCAAATAGATATTTCTCCAAATATATACAAATGTATATAAAACTGCTAGCACAATGTATATATGGATTTTGAAGCTATTTTTTTTCATGACAGTTTCCCTGTAAATAATTCTGCCACATTCTCTGTATCTATCTGCATCACAGATATTGGGTTAAAATCTCAGTTTTTCTAACCTATTCATCTTGTTGACATTCTTCTCAGTCTATTTGTTTGTTTGGCCTGCGTTTCTGGAGTGTGGAGGCAGCTACTGGCATGATTTATAATACTCACAGCTTGCAGTGTTTCAATACCAGTATTTAAAACAAGTGTCCCAGCTTTTCTAAAAGCCAGCCATTTTAAGCGGCTCTGTCAATATTCAATATTTCGTAAAGATATAACCTTGATGGGATACTGATCAAGACTGTGTTTGAATTTCGCTGAAAAAAAATATTAAGACGAAGTAGGGACTACTTTGTCTTATGATTAATCTGAGGTTGGCAAAAGTTGACAAACAGCTTAGCTCTGCTGCCAACATTTGTCCAATCCCAGCAGCCATGTGGGAATCAAATATCAACCTATGGAGGCTGCCGCGATCTTGCAAGATCCTCCACAGACCTTAGTGCTGGACTCTCATGCTTGTGCGAAAGTGGCAAATAAAGCTCAAGAGCCGAAAAGAACAGAGGGAGATGGCGTCAGCCACGAGAGACAGCTTGAGATCAGTAAAACTTACCTCTCCTGTACCCCTGTATCCTGGGGCCACTGGATACTGGAAACTTATAGTGCCAGGAAAACGGCTTCATTTTCCTGGCACTATAGGAGTCCTTTAAGTATAGCAAATAGCAGCTGTTTGATGACAGCAAAATGTCACAAGTAGCAACAGGGAATTACCGGCTTCTGCTACTAAAAGCCAGTCGTTAGGTAGCAGCTAACAACTCCCATTATTATCTATCGGAGCTGCAAATCCCTGTTTAGCAACTGGAGTCCAATCTTGTCGCTACTATTATTGATTGGTTAGCCAGTAAAAAGAAGTGACATGGTTGAAACATGTCAATAAACAGCAGTCGCTACTGAATGATAACTATTTATCAACAAAGGGCTTGATTTAATAAGCTTTCTAAATGACCCAATACTGTTAAAAAAAAGCTTTCCAATTGATTTATCTACAAACATTCTCATAGACTTTAATGGAAAATTCTGTAGATAAATAATTTGCAAAGTTTTTCTGACGGTATTGAATCATTTGGAAAGCGTGTTAAATCGAGGCCAGATTTGGAAACAATATCTATGTTTTACCTAGCCAAGCCACAATGAACCTAATATAGCAATAAGCATATATTTTTCCCTCGACTTGCAGTATTTCATCCATACACATACCTGTATTGTCATTCCGGATCAATTAATTCAGTCCATTGTTCCTGCCTTTAGTCTTTCAAGTCTAATCTAGCACCATTATGGTCTATGGCTGTGCTCCTCATTAGTTCTGTTTGTTTTCATTTTGCTGCACATGGGTCATGTGCATCATACAATACCTCTACCTACCCCAAACCGGATCCAAATATATCCATATAGAACATCATGCACCATTCATGTCAAGATTGTGATTCTGAGGTCCCAGTTATTAAACACTAACCAAAACTAGAGACCAGCGAACTTAACAGTAAAAAATAAGAATGGCGTTCAGTTAAAAGACCACTCGAGACACAGAAATACTTCAACTTACTGAAGTGCTTTGTTGGTGAGGAGTAGCCCCTAATAATGACAGTTTATAAGAAATCTGCACTTTTATAAATAATTAACACTGACGCTGGCTGTCAATCAGACAACTAGGAAGGATTCTTCCTGTTTCTGTTAACTTTCCTGAGCTAACAGAAGTGGCAGGCATGCCTACCTCCCCTGCACACCTCAGACCAGTGTCTAGAACTCAGATCAGTATGCGCGGGGGGTGATGACGTGATGCGCAGGGAGACGTAGCGTGGCGCGCACGCACGCTGTCGGGTGGAGCTGAGCTGGAGTCCCATGTGAGGGGAGAGAGAGAGGAGAGAGAGGCAACGGATGCCGGATACACGCCGGAAAACACGCCGAGTTATCTGAGTTATCTGAGCATGTCCCAACGGAGGCGATAAAGGGAGATTAAGGTCGGCAGTACGGAAGGGATCAACTGGCGGAACAATCAGGTTTCTAAAAAAAAAGATACATTACCTTGTCCACCGAGGCACTGCAAGCAAACTACAGTTAGCTTGGGCAGACGGTGTATAAATGCATTGGAACCCGTAGCGCATGTTAATTTACAAAATTGTAATCTGCCCTGGAAATGAGTGGTAAAATAAATATGGCAGAGGGAGATATTCGTATGAAGTAGAGCGGAGCACTATGGTTATTTTGTGCAATCAATCTACAATCAATTGTTGTGTGAAATGGTAAAAAAGTTTTGACTCATTTGATTTTTTTTCTACAATCTACAATCAATTAAGTTATAAGCCATAAAACACTACAAATGAACCTGAGGCAACCGGCAGAGAATTGGGAAACAAAGTGTTAGTTGGAAGCACACTCTCACTGTCATTGCCACTGTTAATCTATCAAGACTTGAGTGAGGTAATTTAATAACTAATTAATAACTAACTCACAGACTTATAATTGTACTGATTGTCACAGACAAAAGCACCCCTAAAAGTGTGGGGGGGGGGGGGGGAGCAAGCTGTTAATATTAGAAAAGGATTTTAAAAAAAAAAAGGGGGGGGGGGGGAAAGCCTCTGTGTATTGGTTTAATCCTGCCAGAAGAAAAAAACAAGGAGAGAAGGGGGAAGCCGAATTTTCTGCTGTGTGTTTTATACAATCCCCCCCTTAAAGAGATAGACGATAAACGTCCTTTGTATTCTGTATTCCTCTGTTAAGCAGTGTTTTGCCTAACAGGGCTCCCGGGGGAAAAATATACATAAATAGAAAAAAAACATAAAAAAAAAAAAAAGAACTTTTAAAAATAGAGGCATAACAAAGATCAAATACATCACAATGACAACAAGGAAAACAGCGGATCAGAGACAAGACTTGAAGTCTCTCCCAAAAAAAGACGGGGAAAAGAAAGAAAAACAAGAAAAGAGACTTTCAAATTTTTTTAATGCCCCAGCAGATAAAAGTATTTCTGAAACATCCTTGACTCTAACGCCAAGTAAAATGGTTCAAAGTAAACGCACAGGAGAATTAATAGATGCAGCATCACAGGAAATTCAAGAAAATCCAGAGGAACCAATGATTACCCAAGCATATTTAAAACAGTGCTTAAATCAACAACTGGAACAGATAAAAGTAGAAATGCAGGGGAGCTTCGCCAATTTAAAGAAAGAAATAATGACAATTGGACAAAAAGTGGTAATGAACGAACAGAAAATAGAAAATTTGGAATTCCTCCTTCAGAAGCAAAATGACATCATTGAGAGACAACAAATGAAGATCAATGATCTGGAGGAGAGATCAACAAGTATAGAAGACAGAGAAAGAAGAAATAACTTAAGAATAAGAAACATTCCTGAATCTATCTCTCAAGAAAATCTAGCTAATTTTCTTGCGGAATTTTTTAAGGCTCTCAAAATCAATATTGATGACAAAGTGGATTTTTTGGAAAGAACTCACCGCCTACATAAACCAAGAACACTCCCAGACGACCTTCCAAGAGACATAATTATAGCCTGTCATTCTTATTCTTTTAGAGAAAAAATCTTAAAAGCAGCAAGACAAACGGAAAGAGAACAAGGCAAATATAAAAGTCTTCCCGGATTTGTCTTTTCAGACAAGAAGTGCGAGGAAACAATTTTTTCCAGCTACCCTGCGCTTGAGGGAAAAAAATCTAAAATACCGCTGGGGTTTCCCAACCAAATTAATAGTCTCTAAGGAGGGGACTGTGTACACATTTGACTCTCTGGTTAAGGCCATGAACTGGCTGGATAATATGGGGTAATAGAGGGAAGAATAGGAACCAGTAAGATGCAGTTATGGACCTTATTAAGATTGAACCAGTATTATAACTAAGGAGTTTGGTAATTTAATCGGTACTATCCCGGGGACATAGTTATGTGTCAGGATATAGAATCAGTGCGTTAAATGTTTAAAATAAGTCACTATAACACAATACTTGAGGTAATAGGTCTATACTGGTATGTGTCACAATAAACAATCAGTGTGTTAAAGGTTCACAATAAGTTACCAGAACACTAAACATTTTGAGGTTTACAAGACAAGATTGGCACTATTTGGGTATATAGGTATCTGTCACGATATATAATTAGCAGGTTTAGGATTATAATAAGTAAAGATAATATAAAATATTTTGAGATATACAAATAGAATTAAGGGCAGTCACATTTTTTTTATCAATAGACAAATTGTTGCCAATAGGATCGTACACCACTTGGATAAGGATTATCATAAAAAAAAAAATATATATATATATATATATATATAGGGGGAATGTAAAAAGAGGATAATAGATTAAGAGGATATCGAAATAAATTGAGTATATTATTGTGATAGGTAAAACACCAAGAGGGTTATAAAGAAATAGAGTGGTAGTGATATATATGGCTCACTGGATTCAATTAGACTAAGAATAGGTAATTATGGTTAGATTTTGTTACAATGGCACATGGAAGAAAATATAAATTGATTAAGTCACAGTGATAGGTAAAACACCAAGAGGGTTATAAAGAAATAGAGTTGTAGTGATGTATATGTTTCACTGGATTTAATTAGACTAAGAATAGGTAGTCCTGTGTAAACTTTGTTATAATGGTAGTTTGTGAATGTGGAAGAAAATATTAGCACTGGAGAAGAATTTCGAAGTACACGCTAATTGATTTGAAATATCTCCATAAAATGTCCCAGGGTGGTAGAAGGGGAATTAAAGGGACGGAACCCCAAACAGCGTGGAGAAGATAGAGTTGGATAGAATCCCACAAAAACAGGGTTGAATTAATAGTTAAAATCTGGTAATTAATGCTTAGATTGGGGGAGGCAAATTAAGGTTTATATTTTGGTATGCTTAGGGACGTTCCTAGCTCAGCTTTTAACATCCTTATCTTGGAGAATCCTAGATGAGGACAAGATTCAATTTAGGAGATTTCTTCCTTATGGATCTACACTCAGAAGTTTATATTCTGGGTTGTTTGATTGTTTGCCTCTGGCATATGAGAGGATGTGGTATGACTGATGTGTTTGGTGTAGTTGGGGCGGGGGCCCACTTCCAGAATAGAAAGGAATTTAATATTAGGCTTAATGAGGTCATAGAGGCTGGTAAATGGAGTTACCATAACTTTAAGAAGAGCTTAATAAATACTAATGGTTAAAATAATATCGATAAATACTCAAGGTTTAAATTCCCCTAGTAAACGAGCGATTCTGTTTGATTATATTAAAAAAGAAAGAGCACATATCATTTTTCTACAGGAGACACATTGGAAAAGAAATGATAAGTTGAGATTCATCCCTCAAAGTTTTTCAATAGTAGTAACGGCCTCTTTAGAGCAACAGAGGAAAAGAGGGGTAGCTATTATGATAAGCGAAGATTTAGACGCAAAAATTATCTATCAAGAAACAGACGAGGAAGCCAGATTTATCATAGTGATAATTAAAATTCAAACAGAAATATACACGCTGGTAAATGTGTATGCGCCAAATAATCCCTCAAATAAGTATTTCTACGATCTTTTTGATAAAGTTGAAAAAATAAAACAGGGTAATTTACTTATATCGGGCGATTTTAATCGCATACTGGATGCAAACCTGGAGAGGAAAACCTTAAACCCTGCCGGGCTAAATAAAGTAGTAACTTCACAGGCAGTACAATTCCACAGGATACTTAAGAAATATGGCTTTTTGGATATATGGCGCGTGTTCCACCCACTGGAGAGGGATTTTACATGTTTCTCAAGAACTTTTTTCTCATACTCAAGAATTGATTTATTCTTGGGCTCTGTCGGCCTTACTAACAGTACTAAAAAAGTTTTTATAGACGAAGTCACATGGTCGGATCATAACGCCCTAATTTTGGTTTTAGATATAGGCAATCATAGGGCAAATAGGACCAATTGGAGACTAAATGATAATATTCTCTCGACTAAAGAAAATAGAGAACACATTGGGGACATGACAGACAGGTTTTTTGAGGAAAATGAGACTGGAGATGTTTCGCTCCCAGTGGTCTGGACCACATATAAATGCGTCATCAGAGGCTATTTAATTAAGCTGGGTACTAATGAAAAAAAAAAGAAGGGTCAATCCCTGAAAGATCTTTACGTTGATTATTATAAGCTATCCAATGAAAATAAATTCTCACCAACTCAGGAGAAAAGCAAAAAAATGCTACTAATACAAGATCGTATAAATGACTTATTACTAGAAGAGAAAAAGAGTAATCTACTATCTCTAAAGATTAATTGGTATTATAAAGGAAACAGGGCAGATAGGTTGCTTACTAATAAATTGAAAAATAAAAAACAAATGAGGAGGATTCAAAAAATCGAAACAGAAAAGGAAACGTTATTATGCCCGAAAAAAATTGGGGCAGCTTTTAATGATTATTACAGTCGATTATATAATTTAGACACTGTAGGACAACAAACTTCCTCAGCAGAATTTTTAAAAAATAATAAAATGCCTAAATTAACAAGAGAACAACGGAATGAGATTAATAAACCAATAACTTCAGAAGAAGTCAAAGTAGCCATAAATAAGTTACAGATAAATAAAGCGCCTGGTCCAGATGGTTATTCAAATAAATTTTATAAGATATACAGAGACACCCTTTCGGCACGATTAGCCAGGATATTCAATAAAATAGTGGAAAAAGCTGTCTTCCCAAGGGAGATGCTTCAGGCGAACATAGTTCCAATTTTGAAGCCGGGTAAAGACCCAGCTAAACTAGCGAATTATCGTCCAATATCTCTCCTCAATGGAGACATTAAGATCTATGCCTCGATTATAGCAAATCGGTTAAAAATTTATATCCCTGCTTTAATACATCAAGATCAGACCGGATTTATTCATGGTAGAGTAGCTGCGGGAGGCCTTAGAAGAATATTGGACATACATGATGTTGCGATTAGGAGAAAGGCACCCCTTCTGACCCTGTCACTGGATGCTGAAAAAGCGTTTGACAGGGTCAGATGGGACTTTTTGGGAAACGCTCTGAAGTCGTTTGGCTTAGTAGGAGCGGTCTGGGATGCCATTATGGCATTATATACCGTTCCCTCTGCCAGGACCATAGGCCCAGGGATAGAAGCAGACTGGTTTAGTATCAGAAACGGCACAAGGCAAGGATGCCCTCTTTCCCCGATGCTTTACGTTTTAACTATTGAGTTTCTTGCAGAGACTATAAGGCAAAATGGGAAAGGGCTTCCTGTTTAATAATTTTGAGCATAAGATTAATTTATATGCTGACGACGTAATACTTATGTTGCAGAATCCAAGATCATCATTGCCGGAACTGATGAGAATATTGAGCTATTATAGTGAACTCTCAAACTATAAAATAAATACCAACAAAACCACAATAATGACAACTAACTTATCTAGGGAAGAAAGAGACTTCATTAAAAGGTCCTATGATTTTGTTTGGGCAAAGGAATACATTTTGTTCCTTGGCATTAAAATACCAAGAGACATAAAACAAATTATTGAGGTTAATTTTCTTCCTCTCATAAAAGAAACGAACAAGATTCTAAAAGAATGGGCAGGCAGAGAGATCTCCTGGACAGGTCGCATAAATACCATCCGTTCATATATTCTGCCTAAATGGAATTATCTTTTTAGAATGATCCCTATACAAGTCCCAAACCCATGGTTAAAAATGATACAGGCAGCCTTCTCCAAATTTATTTGGAAGGGTAAGAAACCGAGAATAAGTTTACAATTACTATCCAAGAAAAGAAAGGATGGGGGCCTCGCTGCACCAAATATAATAGAGTATCACAATGCATGTATGTTGGCACACACTGTGAATACGTTAAGCACGGACCAAAAAGATCAAGCTTGGTATCAAATAGAGCAAGCAATGGTAGAGATACACAGCTTATCCGCTTTGTTCTGGACAACAAGGAAGAAAGATAATAAAAATAGTTTAGTCTATCCAGAAAACTCGACAGTGATTGACAGCCTATGGAGATACTGGAATAAAATTAAGAAAAATTATAAAATAGAATACAGACTATTTCCCTTTATATCTATAGAGGTGATTAATAATAATATTGACTATATCAATATTAGTGGCTGGACACATAAGGGTATCGCGTATATTCAACAGATTATCGACACAGAGGGAATTAAGCCATTTAACCAATTACAGTTAGAGTTTGGGATTGACAATAGGGAGATATTTACCTATTTGAGAATTAAGTCTTATTTGATGAAATTTCTGGATACCCAACTTAATAAAAATATAAGTATTCTTAAGAAAATTATTGAAACATACAGACTCAATGGCCATATTTCCAGATGCTACGAGTTTTTAAAGACCCCCCAGAAGTCCCCTCTTTGGAGATCTAAGCTTAAGTGGGAAAAAGATCTACAAACTATAATCTCTGAGCAAGATCTGATAAATGCGATAGTTAAAGTAAATAAATCGATTCATTGCTTAAACATAGTAGAAAATTTTTATAAACTCCTAAACAGATGGTACATGGTCCCAGATAAATTGGCAAAAATATATTCAGATCAGAACCCCGTCTGTTGGAGATGTGGAGAAGAGATAGGAGACTATCTCCACATTTGGCGGCATTGCAGATACCTAAAAAACATATGGCAGAATGTATATAGGCAGATCCACAATGTGTGTCAGCTATATATACCTTTCACACCACAAAGTTTTCTGTTACATTTGGGGTGGTCTCCCATGCCAGCTGAGAAAGGCATGATGATAATTCACATTTTAATGGCAGTTAAGATGGTTTTGGCTAGACACTGGAAGAGTAATAAAACATTAGAGTGGAGTGAAATTAAAAAACAAGTAATTTATCAATGTAGAATGGAAATGGGAATAATTTTAGGTAACTCGGTTGGTTTAAAGAAACTCAGCAGATGGGAAACCATTGTTGACAACTTCATTGCCAATAAAGATGACAATTTGTGAATATGGAGTGTCTGGGTTCCCCCGCAGTGTGCTTGCTTCTGCATGTATACCAATAAAACTGTTCCTACTTTGCAGGAATAGGCAGAATGGATCATCCGGAAGGTATGTTTCTGTGAATGGAAGTAACATGGTTTTAATATACCACTATGGTAATACATGGAACAAATGGGGTATATGGATATGCTCATCTAAACGTGAAAGACAGTTGTAATATTGTTTTGATGCATGTCCCTAGCTGAACTGGTATTACAGTGGTAATGTATGTAATTGCATGTAATTATATGTGAAATTCGAAGAAATAAAATAAAGGGAAAAAAAAAGAACTCAGATCAGTATGCTGCTCCTGTGCGCATGCACAGAGGGAGCACTTGAGTGGCTTCTCAATGCGAAGCCTCTGATAGGCTTTTTCCCCATGAAGAGACTTAAAGACATAAAGTCTCTTCTTCGTGTAATTTCTTCATAAGAACGGCAGCTTTTGCAAACTGTTAAGATATACCCCCAATGAATACAAGCATGAAAATGCATGCATCTATTCATTGGGACTGCATCTACGAAACAGTAATTCCTATTTTGTTTTCTAATTTGGCAGTGGACTGTTTCTTTATGATACAATTGGAATGTCATTCAATGTCCCACTCGGCTCTTAATCTACCCACTGTGTATAGATGGGATTATTTAAATGTAGCTTTTTTTTCTAAAAACTGAATAATTGTTTTAATATTTACGTAAATATCCTCTGCCCAAATGACTCATTTGTTTTCTATTTACATCAAAGACAAAGAGACAAATATACTTTTGGCTGATCTTTCAACTAGCAGTTATTTGTGTATTTATGAGTTGTAGTCAAATATATATTTCCTTTTAGGTATATTCATTTTCAAGTGGCAGTGTGAACAACAGTGTCATATGACATGTTTATTGACCCGGTACATGGAAAAATATTGAAACCTTTGTCTATTTTTCCTATATTTTCTGGGCAAATATATTGTCAATGCACTGAAAATCCAAAGATATATATCAGAGGGAATGATATTTTGCCTGTTCTGTGTTTATATAAACACACGCAACTCTCAAAACATTGTTTCCAAAATTTCCATGTTAACCATTTTATTTACTTGACAACAAACAGCCTCTCATATCTACAAGGGCCTTACATAGATTTGTTGTGTAAAAAACTTTATTCAGACCAAGGCCATTGACAAACAAAAACAAATGTTGTAATTTTATGGACAGACAAATATAAAACAGCTAGGGAACAATACTTGTCCTGCTTCTGACAACTGCTGTCCAAACTATGGTCTGATGTTCCACTACTGCCTATATTCTCCTTAACTTTAATTAATTTTGACTTTACCATGCTGAGTGAATAGTTAATTTGTCCTATTCACATCACCACTATTCAACATAACTGCCTACCGTATACTTATAGATATTACCACATTAACATACTTTACTGGCCCAGCGCATTTCATCTATTTATTGCTCAACCCCACACACAATTTGCTTCTACATAACTACTGGGGTGTAACGCAAAACATAGAGATGCAGTACCCTATTCATTTTGATACCTGAATAAACTTTGCCATGTAACAGTTTCCTGTGTGCGTATATTAGCCATGACATCAAACTGGCTCGGAACTAAAACCAATGTATGCCCTATTTGCGGTTGTTTGGTATTTTCATTGATACATACAGTAGGGGTCAAGGTTGAGTTTAATTTTAAACCATAAAAAAAAAGGAAATATTTAACCACACTATCAAATGAGTGAAAGAAAAATAAATAAAGAAATGATCTTATGTTAACACCTGCTCAAATATGTGATAAAATATATTTGTTTCTTTGCTGTGTGTTATTCATTATACTGTTTTGATTAATGTTAGCATCTTCAACCTAATTAGAGGACATATGAAATGTGTTTAAATAGGAAGTGATCTTATATTGCCATTATACTGCTCCCTGTAAAATCAGCTATAACATGTATTGTATTTATTAGAAATTAGATTTCAAGGTGATGGGTATCTGTCATCTTATGAAAAGAATGAATCATTTTTATATGTTGCTGCTCTCATTAAAATTTTTAGTCATTTTTACATTTAGACAGAATTAGTTCCTTTGTAAGATGATTCATTTTCAAGATGAAGCATTAGAATCTGTCACAATACCTGTCTTTTCTGTGTTCTGGCACATGTCCACATATCCCTAAATTCCTGGTTTCTCACTATGACATCATATATGACATGAAACCCTCCCACTGGTCTCCTTTTATAATGTCTGTCTTTGTGATGATGCGTACACTTGTGACACTTGTGACATCATGGCCCTCTGTAACCAATCACAGCCCAGTACAGGGTATGTATTCTTCCATGTTGTCCTTGTTTCTTTTGCCCTGCCACGGTTTCTGCTTACCCAAGAGTGTTTTACATATTACTTATTACTTTGTCTTAGCTCGTCTGACTATTCTTAATCTCTGTAACCATGACCTTGACTGTTTCATGTTTCAGTTAACCTCTGTAATCCATGACCTTGACTTGTTCACATTTATTCTGTGTCTGCTTGTAGACTTTCTGACTATAATCTCAGTGCTAGCTCAGCCACCCCAAGGACCTGCACGCATAACTTCCTTGCATATAGCTAGGTTTGTGTGTTAGGGTCCGTGAGTATTCACTATTTTCTATAAGATTATGAGAGTTATCAAGCAAAAAGATGAAAAATATGAATCTTAAACATTGCTGTGGCAATTTTGGTGAGTATAAACAATTAAAGCTTTCTGTGGCCCCTAGCCTTCTAGATTCAGTGATCCATTAAATAATTATTCATTGTTTTAGCTATGTTCAATTTATATAAACATAATTTTAAATATCTACATCTAGTCAAATCACAAAGATGACAAGCACTTATCTAGTGTTTTTGAAGGCTTGCAAAGCTTCTGATAACTAGAATAATTCTAAATGGTTCAATCATTACATAAATAAAAAAAGAACAGTAATAAAGATTGAGATTGCTTTTCTCAGACTTTATTTGTAGCCAGGTGAAGTAGAAAAATAAGGGATATGTCCAGGAAATCACCTGATTTGTATTTGTCAACAGCAACAGTGAAAGTAAATTAGCAAGTATGGTGTTGACTTGCAAATATTATTCTTGTAGCCATGATATCCGATCCAAGCAATAGTAAAAGTAGAGGATTTAGAGCTTTGTCTAAAGTAGGGATGAACAAGTTAAAAGTAGGGAAGGTTTAGCAGAGGAAGAAGAAACACATATCTCCATTGCCGTTTACAGAAGATTTCTACAGGTGTTTTCGTTTTTTTAATATTTAAGAAAAAAAGATCGTAATGTGACGAAAGAAAACCTTGACTTTTTCTTGGGCGCACTGGACTATTTGGTGTTATTGACACAAATCTACCATGAAACATTTCAGCAAGTATGACATCAAGAAAAAATGAACACCAGTCTCTTAAGTATTTTCCAGACAAGAAACTGAACAATATATATCTCTGCTTCTTATTTTATATTTACATTTTAAAGTCTAATCGTCTTGACAAATTTCTGCCTTAAGAATTTACCCTACTTTAAACACCATCAGTAACAACGTTGATGTAATACATTATAAATGTACATAGTTGTTTTTTTAATTTAAAGTCCAGGAAGAAAATTGTCATCTTTGATTGCAATGATTGAACTTTACTCTATTATTTTATTGACTCTGCACAGCACATTTTTTGTTATAGGTTTGATTGGAAATATTTTCATTCTGATGGTACACTCTCTGGACTGGTTGAAGACACATGACATTAATCCATGTGATCTCATCATCAACAGCATTGTGTTTTCCAATATCTTTCTTCAAGGAACAGTGGTCATCAACCAGTTCCTCTTCGAGCTGTTCAAAAAATTCTATGCCCAAGCCTGGATCGTCAAATCATTTATCGTTATGATGACTTCTCTTGCTTTCTCCAGTCTCTGGTGCTCTACTTGTCTGTGCTTTTATTACTGTGTAAAAATAGTGAACCTCAAGGGGACATGCTTCTACAGACTAAAGGCAAACATTCCCCAAATGGTACCATTGCTTCTTGTGGGATCGATTTCCATGTCTTGGGCAGCCGGACTTCCATCTTATTGGGACTTGTACATTGATATGCCTTCATTAACCAATTTTTCAATGTATAATGTATCAACAATAAGTTTTAATGTTGAAAGCAGATGTAGATGTCTCTTCCAGTCGTACATATTGGTTTCTTCGATGGCATTCATTATCATTTCTTTTTCAGCTGTGGCTATCATAGCCTCTCTCTGTAAGCATATGAGGAAGATGGCGCGCAATAATGAAGGACACGGCAGTGGAAAAATTAATTCCCACTTAACAGCAGGTAGAACAGTGACCGCTCTCTTGATACTTTACTTAGCATTCTACGGAGCTCTTAATGTAATATTTAATGAGCCAGCCGCGGCAGGAAACCTATTTTTTTCTCTTTGTTTCTTGGCAGTGTCCGTCTTTCCGACAATAAATGCCATAGTTTTAATCTCAGGCAACAGAAAACTAATGAATGCTTTAAAACAACTGTTGGGTATGAAAAATATTGCTGGAAACAATGAAGTCACTGTAACTAGCCAATAGTTGTTACTAATTGTTTGATAAGCTTCCCACGCCTTCTACTTACTTATCTATTTTTGAAATTATGACGGGTAAGGTTTATGTTTCCAGATTGCTAATAATTACACTTTCTGGTTCAAGTTAACTCAAACTGTTGTTATTTGATCAGTCCTTCTCACTAGTGGGATGTCCACTCTCAAATAATAAAAAAGTGGTTTTGCTAAACATAAACCTGTAGTTGTTGAATGTTTTAATGTTTTAAAACAAAGGGAAAATGGCATTAGGGTAAACAATTGCTTTAAGCAAAAAGTCTAAACCTTTCGAAAACTTTTTAATATGTTTCCATTATTACTGCTCCTTATTCACTGCTTTGACCTAGAATAGATTTTACCTTTAAAATCTTCCCTTTCTACTTCAAGTGGAGTTTACTGAATTAAAGTATCTCATTATTGGCTGACAGTGGTAACAAACTGTACTTTAAATTCCAAGCAGACCACCTCACGAGTAAGTGTCCTTGGCCAAGACACCTAAAGTTATATTAACCTACCTCAAATCCTCGTAGATTGTAATCTTGTGAGTAGGGCCTTCTTTACTCCTAATATCCCTTTCTATTGGAGGATTATTATAAATATAAAAATAAAAACTTATTTCGATAAGAATCAAATCTTATTGCTGTCTGTTGTATTCCCATGCTGACGTGATATGTTCATACTAGTTCTGCTACAGTTACTATCGCTATTTTATTATTTCAAATGAAAATTTTTACAAAAAAATACAAAAGGTGCTCATACAAAAGACAGACAAAAATATCAGTATGCTATCTGCAAATGTTTAATATTGGGCTAGGAGAACACAGAATCACAAGCTTCCAAGGAGGTAAAGACCTTTTTTTAGTTGCTACCTTATTTGACATTCTGCTTCTTCATGCAAAGTAATTAACAGTGCTAACCCAGTAAAAATACTGTTAAATAGTATGTCTGTCAATGACTGATTGTGAAATAACAGAAAATAACACTAACCAAAATATTGTTTATTTCTACCATAAAAAGACTTGTGTGCAAACATTTAGGTGCTGCAAGTATGCTACATAATCTAAACCTAGTTTGGTTATAAATCCAATATTATTTTTACTATCACCCAACTTGATGGTTTTCATTGTATCAATTTCAGAAAGATGAAAGTCTGAGTTATTATGCCAGGTATTTCACCTCCCACCATTAGGTTTGAACATGTGCTGCAGACAGCATATTTAACTAGTGGGTTTATAAATATAGATTGCATGAAAAAAATAGAGAAGACAAATTCAGTTGTCCATCTTTAAGTAGGTTGTGAGGGCTGTATCTTGGGTTTAGGCCATGACAATAAAAATCTATGTTTATATTATTTGAAAACTCTGGGTGCAGAGTTAGTGTAATGCCTCTGACATGCAAACATTGTTCAGACATGACTCAGGGCAAGGGGTATTTTTTTATTTTTTTTTTATTTTTATATTTATTTTATTTATTCATGTTATAACATTCACAGAAATAAATCGACATAGCTTCTTTATACAAAAGACATAGTACTATTATATAACATTAAAAATCCAAGATATCCACACGTAATATAATATTCAGTGAAAACCATCGATTATGTATAAATAATATATCTTACGGTCACACATTATATTTACTTTAATGGCCAGACGTTATTGCGAGACTAATATAAAGTTCTTCAATCATATAGCTGTCCCATTTGTGTACAAGAACATTATTCCAATGCTCCTTCAGCCATATAGTTGTTACATTTTTATACATAATATTTTTTCCAATAAAGCAAACTAAAAGGTCTATCCTAAGCTTCTATTTAGTGGTGTGTGTAGGGCTTTAGCTTTTTCGCCCATACCGGACCGCTTAGAAACAAGATACTTACCATAGCCAGCACAGGCGTCACACACTTATATGCCTATTAGACCTTTGGGATTGTGATTGGGTTTATAAAGGACCATAGCCCTCCCTACAATTCTATGACCATTCTGATATGCTAAGCAGCTTTGATTCCTTATGTGTGCGTCTAATTCTCCAATAATTTGCTGCACTTGCTGTATACTTAGCTACCTCTGCTATTGAGGCCCCTTCAGCGACATTCAGGGACTTCCAAGCCCTAGCTCCTAGTCTACCCTCCTGAACCACTCTCCGACCAAGAGGAGACTTATAGGGTTAATTCTTAGGGGATATATTATACTACCCCTTTTGTTTCTTCCCTTACCTGTACACCAATACTCTGGTGTCTGTTTTTTCTCCCCTAGTGGACATACATACTTTTTCTTTTTTATGTTTGTATATATTTGCACATTTTTTACATTTAGCTCATCAGGTATTCAATTATCACATATCTGTATTATCTTAACGCTACAGTTTTAAAGTCCGCTTTAGTGCCCGACCTGTGTTCATTATATATGCGGAAATCCAATGAGTAAACACATGAATTCCCAGCAATATTCTCTTTAGTGAATAACCCTGATGGACACGCAAATTCCATTCCAGATAAAGTCTGTCAATACCATGGTACTAACTGGATGACATATCTGTTGGCCACATCACATTTTCAATGGTTGTCCTTGGTTAAGGACTTTGTTTGGCATTGAGCAAGCACCAATTACTGGACTTAAAATATAAGCTTATACCTTATTCTATGGAAAATTACAGTTTCTTATTAAAGAATGAGAGTGATCTTCTAATAGGTCAGAAGAGATTGTTCTACAGCAGCAGTGATCCAAAATATAACGGAGAACAGACCATTATTACAATACAGAATTGAAAACAGAATTATAATACGTCATCCAAGGTTGCAGTACATTCAACAAGTACTGATCGAGGTCAGTGAACTATTACCAAGCTTTGATTACACTAATATTGTTACTTATTCCATCAAAAAGAAGAGCATTCATGAATAGAATACAAGATTGTCACTCGTATAACTTTATAACGTACAGGTGGCAATAAAGGAAATGGTCATATAACACCTAAGCTGTCTTTGTGAAACACAAGCAAGGGAAGGAAATGATTGGTGTTGACTTGCAAATATTTTCATGCTGTCACAAAGCATGATTCAAGCGATACTACAAGTAGAGGATTAGTGCTTCAACTTAGTCTAAAACAGAGGCTTCCTTGATGCTGTAGAAAAATACACATGAAGACAAGACAATATTTTAGAGAAGAAATCTTCTGAATTCTCTTTTGTCGTGGACAAGTGTTCTTCAATAGATGGTCTCTTCTACAAATTTAATGGAAAAGATTGCATTACTTCCAGAATGGACTTTTAATTATTTATTCTAAAAAAGATCTACATATTAAAAAAAATCAACAATCGTACAATCTACAATTAGAGATGGAAGAATACATTTTTAAAAAATCATTAACCAATATTTTTCAAGCAGGCTACTGGACACTGGATAACATTATTTAAATAAAATACTAGTCTATCTTCAACAATACTGGTTGTTTAATTTGCCTATAAGCTGAAGAAGAATATTGCTGTTTTTTGTGGGGGTTTTTTTGCAATGGCAGATGTAACCACTATTATTCTTTTAGTATTTCACAGAATATTTTTTGTGACTGGTTTAACTTCTAATATTTTTATATTGATGGTACACTTTCTGGACTGGTTGAAGACAAACAACATTAATCCTTGCAATCTCATCATCAACAGCATTGGATTTTCTAACATTTTCCTCCAAGGAACAGTGGTCGCAAACCATTTTTGCTTTGAACTGTTTCCAAATGTCTACTTACAAGAGTGGGTGTTCAAACCATTTTTAGTCATCGTAAATTCACTTTCTTTTTCCAGTCTCTGGTGTTCTACTTGTTTGTGCTTTTACTACGGCGTAAAAATTTTAAATCTCAAAGGGGATTTTTTCTACAGACTAAAGACAAACATTCCAAAAATGGTCCCTTGGCTTCTAATTGGATGTGTTGTCATGTCATGGGCATTAGGTCTGCCAATGTGTTGGGATTTGTATATCAGCATCATTATAGTTGCAACTTACTTCCCAGTGAATAACACGGCTGGTTTGCCATTGAGTGCAGATTTATACAAAGACGCCCTTTTTCTTACAACTGCTCTACCAATGAATAAAACCATTGGACACTCATTGCATTTAGATTCGTACAGTGATGCTACCGTTGTGACAAATAATATTTCAGCAACTAATATTGCTGGTCTGCCACTGAATTGGGATTTGTACAGAAATGCTTCTTTCGTCCCTAACAATTTATCAATGGATTATACAGTAACGGTTGAAATTTCTTTTAAAAGCAAATGTGGATTCCTCTTCCAATTGTACATGCTAATATCTGCTGTAGCTTTCCTGATAATCTCTGCTACTGCTATAGCAATCATCACGTCCCTCTGTAAGCATATGCGAAAGATGGCAAACAACAATGGCAGCACAAATATTAATTCTCACTTAACAGCAGCTAAAACAGTAACTGCCCTTTTGCTATTTTATTTTATTTTTTATGTTGCTCTTAATTTAATATTTAATTATCCAAGAGCAGGTACCATTCTCGTTCCCATTTGTTTCACTGTGATTTCAGCCTTTCCAACAATAAATGCCATTACGTTAATTTTGGGCAACAGAAAACTGATAAATAATTTTAAAAGACTCTTAGGTATAAAATCTACAGCTGGAAATGATGCCACTGTTACTAGTTAATAGTTCTCATAATTTTTTTTTAATATATCTTATTAAATAGTTTAGATGATCAATAACAGTAGGGAACACATTTAGTCAACGACGCAGTGCAATATATTTTGAAAGATGTGACTAACCAACCAACATATATAAAATGATTTTTAAAAAATCATAGGAATTTACAGAATACACAAAATATCACTTGGACGGACAAAAAAAAACTACCAATTTCTAAGAAATCATACTGAGTTAAGTTCATTGCATGGACACCTGTGGTTTGCTATCTGACAATGTGGTCCAACTAAATGGTTGGTAAACTGGGTGGTGTAAAAACTGTTTTTTAAAAATATTGAAAAGATGCAACTATTCCAGAATATTCACCAAAACGTTACTATTAGCCTAACTATTTTCTAAGAATTCAAATTTCTAAGACTCAAAGCTAAAACTCTTGCATTGTATAGATTTTTGTTATTATACAATTCTGTACATCAGGGGTTCCCAAACAGAAGATCCACCGATGTTGTAGAACTACAAATTCCATGATGCTTTGTAATCCTTTAGAATGGCAAAGTATCATGGAAGCTGTTGTTTTAAAACATCTGGGGATCTACCTTTTGGGCATCCCTGCTGTACATTTATCCACTATGTTTGTTTCTTCATCGGAACTTTCTGTTCACTCACCATAAAGCTACTTCTTTTCCCAATACAGCTCCCCAGTGCTAATTCAATGTCCCTTGTGGCCATTTCAGGAATGTTGACAATGCTTTATCTGTTTGCAGTTTTTTAATTTTTACTAATAGGGAGATTATTCAACAGATAATTTCGTTGATATCCAACCCATGATCATATTATTATAACAGAGCTAATAAAATGCTGCTATAAGTATAAATCATTCAGATTAGCTCATGAAATCTCATTGTTGTATAAAACTTGAGTACTGAAGATGTTAATAGTTGGACATTTAACAGGGTTGGGCTTGGCCCATTTACTTTACTGAGACATGGAGACATGGACGATAGTTTTGGTACTTGTCTATTAAATCCTCAACAACGTGTTCTTGTCTCTGTTGCCCACCGTACTGTTGATGTAATGAACCATTGAGGAGGACTCTAGCCTGGACATTCGCCTAACCAGCACTTTTTCAACAGCTTCCTGTGGACGTGTTTGATGCTATTGTGGTGGTGTATGGATCTTTCCCACTAAATGCTCAGTTTATGTAAGTAGTGGTAGCCTGGAATCTCAATTTTCTCCAGGTTATTACCCAGTGGACTGCAATATCTGGGATCGACTAGGTGGTCACATTACGAAGCCTAACATGTTACAGTGCTCATCAAAATTTTTAAGATACTCTGGCTGTCATTGGTGGCAATTGAGATAAACGAGACACAGTCTGTGTCTCTTAGACACACTGCATGCTCAGTCATGCTCTGCATGTCATACTTTTAAGGTTAAAAGTATATATCATTTCATACCTTACATCTCCAAAAACCTTAATGTATCAAATCTATCTATTGAATGCTCCAATTATCCACACGAAGATCTGTGAGATTTGTGTGCAGAAAATAGATTAATTTGTACTTGTCCCCAGGCCAAATGTTACTGGTCTTACCTTATTCTAAGGTGTAGCTCAACCTCCAAAAACAACTCTTCCCCTGCCTGGTTTAATATGTGTAATTAGTTTATGCACAGTACCTGCTGCTGTAACTACAGAGAGTTTATAGCACTGTCAAACTGTTCAGCAGAGTTTAGAGAACTGTCAATGATGTTCAACAGAGTGGTGTTGGAAGTATCCAGTGCCTATCATGGGCTTTAATCGCAGTGGTGATGTTGGTGACACTGTTGCTCTTCACTCCAGGTCCATTTGTGTATCTTGTTTAGAACCTTCCTCCAGCATGTTGGGTAACTGGTGGAGGTTTGATAAACATGTACCATGGATTTTATATATGAAAGACTTAGCTCATATATACATAACTATAGGACTGGATATATTATTGTAACCTGACATTTACATGGGTATTTTTATTATGAATGAGTGCCTGTAATACATTTAAAAAAAAATGACATCTCCTTCCTTAACAAAAACTAGAAATAGATTATGTGTGTTGATATATATATTTAGAAAATAATCATGACATTGTTCTTCCCCAAGTTGTAAATATGTCCTTGTTCAAAATAATTTGGTGATTTGAAGTTGTAGTGATGTAGTAACTTTCTTAGTAAATGATATGCATGAAAATTAATTAATAAATCATCTGCTTATATTTGATAATGCCAGTAGTGAGCTCTTATTTACTCTATGTATCCATTTGCCATGATATTTAGAGATGTCCCGAACAGTTCGCCGGGAACTATTCGCCGGCGAACATAGCTTGTTCGCAGTCGCCGTGGCGGGCAAACATATGCGATGTTCGGTCCGCCCCCTATTCGTCATCATTGAGTAAACTTTGACCCTGTACCTCACAGTCAGCAGACACATTCCAGCCAATCAGCAGCAGACCCTCCCTCCCAGACCCTCCCACTTTCATGACGAATAGGGGGCGGACCGAACATGGCATATGTTCGCCCGCCGCGGCGACCGCGAACAAGCTATGTTCGCCGGCGAACAGTTCCCAGCGAACTGTTAGGGACATCTCTAATGAAATTGTGTGTGAGTATATGATCTGAAAAATGAAAAGTGAAAAATGAAAGTTGTTAAAGTAGAGTAAGTGAAATGTGATAAAACAGGGAATAAACAATTTGATCAATACTGTAACTCAGGCTTCCCCAAACTCCGGCCCTCCAGATGTTGCTGAAATACAACTCCCATGATTCTGAGCCTATTTCATTTATAGAATCATGGGAGTTATAGTTCAGCAACATCTGGAGGGTTGGAGTTTGGGGAAGCCTGCTGTATCTTACAACTCCTGATTCCATTGTTTTCCTTGGTGATTGCCTGCTTTTAGAAGTTGTAACCACTTATTTTGATTATGATACATGTATAAATCTCCACAATGTATTGATGATAACTTGAAAGAAAATGTTCACACAATTGTAAATTGTATATAAACAGCATCTTTACTGTGTGACTTATTTTGTATTAGTTGTGATTCTAGCTGCATGAAAAAGCTACAGTTTGTTTTATATGTTTTGTTACGAAGACTGGTAAACAGATTGCCTAACCCCCGGAGTACGGAGGCAAATGTACATGATAACAAAATACAGATGGTACCTGACCCTAGACTTATGATTAATTAATCCATCCAGTAACTAAATTATTGCAGATTTAGTTAAAACAATTCTTATCTGATATATATTTCCTAGATTTGTTATCTGATTAATATTATTCTGGCTAACTCTTGATATTCTATCTTTATTTCATGATATCAATCTGTCTCCCAGTCTGCAGTTTGAGATACAAATTTTTAATCATGAGCTATCATGAAATCCAACCTGGACGATTCAGATCAGCTTTAACCCAGAAAAATACTAACTTTTAGTTATATCATTTTATAATTGATATAATTGTCTTATGTTTACCGATATATGTTCTGGATGTCTCTGGAGCTGATTGATTCAGATTTAGTGAATTATAGTTAAAAGTTCTGGACTTGGAAGTGTTTCCAAGAATAGAGTATAGATAGAAATTCTAAGACCTCCTCCCTGGTAGAGATAGGTTAGATTTGCAGATAAGTAAAGAGTAAGAAGCAGTTATTCGTGTTTTATTTTTAAGATTGTTTCAAGATGTCTGCTAGATTGTCAGTTGTCAAGGGATTTCAAGAGATCATCCGAGTCCTCCTCTTATCTCCTTTTCTTTTCTTTTTTTTTAAATCCCCTATCCCTATGTCATGGGGTTATACAGCTGCAAGAAAAAGTATGTGAACCCTTTGGAATGATATGGATTTCTGCACAAATTGGTCATAAAATGTGATCTGATCATCATCTAAGTCACAACAATAGACAATCACAGTCTGCTTCAACCAATAACACACAAAGAATGAAATGTTGCCATGTTTTTATTGAACACACCATGTAAACATTCACAGTGCAGGTGGAAAAAGTATGTGAACCCTTGGATTTAATAACTGGTTGTACCTCCTTTGGCAGCAATAACTTCAACCAAACATTTCCTGTAGTTGCAGATCAGACGTGCACAACGGTCAGGAGTAATTCTTGACCATTCCTCTTTACAGAACGGTTTCAGTTCAGCAATATTCTTGGGATGTCTGGTGTGAATTGCTTTCTTGAGGTCATGCCACAGCATCTCAATCGGGTTGAGGTCAGGACTCTGACTGGGCCACTTCAGAAGGCGTATTTTCTTCTGTTTAAGCCATTCTGTTGTTGATTTACTTCTATGCTTTGGGTCATTGTCCTGTTGCAACACCCATCTTCTGTTGAGCTTCAGCTGGTAGACAGATGGCCTTAAGTTCTCCTGCAAAATGTCTTGATAAACTTGGAAATTCATTTTTCCTTCGATGATAGCAATCCGTCCAGGCCCTGACGCAGCAAAGCAGCCCCAAACCATGATGCCCCCACCACCATACTTCACAGTTGGGATGAGGTTTTGATGTTGGTGTGCTATGCCTCTTTTTCGCCACACATAGTGTTGTGTGTTTCTTCCAAACAACTCAACTTTGGTTTCATCTGTCCACAGAATATTTTGCCAGTACTGCTGTGGAACATCCAGGTGCTCTTGTGCAAACTGTAAACGTGCAGCAATGTTTTGTTTGGACAGCAGTGGCTTCCTCTGTGGTATCCTCCCATGAAATCCATTCCTGTTTAGTGTTTTACGTATTGTAGATTCGCTAACAGGGATGTTAGGATTTGCCAGTGACTTTTGTAAGTATTTAGCTGGCACTCTAGGATTCTTCTTCACCTCATTGAGCAGTCTGCGCTGTGCTCTTGCAGTCATCTTTACAGGACGGCCACTCCTAGGGAGAGTAGCATCAGTGCTGAACTTTCTCCATTTATAAACAATTTGTCTTACCGTGGACTGATGAACAGCAAGGCTTTTGGAGATACTTTTATAACCCTTTCCAGCTTTATGCAAGTCAACAATTCTTAATTGTAGGTCTTCTGAGCGCTCTTTTGTGTGAGGCATCATTCACAGCAGGCAATGCTTCTTGTGAAAAGCATAGCCAGAACTGGTGTGTGTTTTTTATGGGGCAGGGCAGCTGTAATCAACACCTCCAATCTCATTTCATTGATTGGACTCCAGTTGGCTGACATCTCACTCCAATTAACTCTTGGAGATGTCATTAGTCTAGGGGTTCACATACTTTTTCCACCTGCACTGTGAATGTTTACATGGTGTGTTCAATAAAAACATGGCAACATTTCCTTCTTTGTGTGTTATTGGTTGAAGCAGACTGTGATTGTCTATTGTTGTGACTTAGATGATGATCAAATCACATTTTATGACCAATTTGTGCAGAAATCCATATCATTCCAAAGGGTTCACATACTTTTTCTTGACAACTGTATGTCATTCCTTATCTGTTAACCTTCTGACCTGGTGCAATAGAAATCTTGGGGCAAGTCTTATGTTAATGGCTGTTGACGTCATTTTGACATATATTTCTATATGTTTCAAACAGCAGGTGGAACTGTTGGCTTATATCAGGAATATTACCAGCTATTATCATTTATAAGATTAACTTTTTGTTCAGGACAATTTAAAAATCTTTAATTTCAAGACATCTTAGTCAGCGTTTCTCCTTTCTCAATTTGGACTTTGGTTGTACAAACCAATATGTCCTTGCTTACCTAAGCGTTATTGCATTTCAAGATTTTAGGTTGGCAAACTTAATCTATTTATAAGTAATTATATATATATATATATATATATATATATATATGTGTGTGTGTGTGTGTGTGTGTGTTTCTATATATGTATATGTTGCTAACTAGGAATATGTGACATTATATTACTATTTTTGTATATAACTAAACTTAGTTATATACCCTATAGCAATATGTATGTGTGTTTGCTTAATAAATACTTTTTAATTAACAAATACTTGTCTTATCTTTGTTGACACAAATGTATTTACTCACTGTCTGGCTCTTAAGCTGACAAGGCAAAACTTTGAGAAACACATCTTGTCTTTCTTCATTTAAGCACTTCATGGCATATTAGCTAAATTGCGTTTTTGCCATTATGCAAGTATTAGTTTTATCCCACAATATATATGTATTTCCTTTTCCTACACAATATCTCTGACAGAGTAGGAACTTTGGGAACGAGATGTCAAGAATCAATAAAAAATTCCAACTTATAACTTCACGTAACCAGATAACCAATACTGACTATACAGAAAAAAAACAATTATTACATATTATATCGGATGATATGTGTAAATTTTATTTGGGGTTTTTTTTTCTGGTTTTTTTTTGGGGGGTTGTGTATGTTATTTACATATATATTTATAGTATATCATTATTCTTACTATTATGGAATTACATGTATCTATAATAAAAAAAATGAAAAAAATATAATACATCATCCCAGGTTATAGTCCATTTAACAAGTACTGATCAAAATCACTGAACTTTTACCAAGCTTTTGATTACATAAATATTTTTAACTTATTCCATAAAGAAGATGAGCATTCATGAATAGAGTACAACATTACAACATACAGGTGACAATAATGGAAATAGTCATATAACACCTATTCTGTCTTTGCAAAACACAAACAAGGAAAGGAAATGATTGGTGTTGACTTGCAAATATTTTCACTCTGTCACGAAGCATGATTCAAACAATAGTACAAGTAGAGGATTAGTGTTCCAACTTTGTCTAAAACAGAGGCTTACTTGTTCCAAGTAGTTGCTGTAGAAAAATTCACAAGAAGACAAAACAATATTTTTGAAAAGAAATCTGCTTAATTCTCTGATGTCATGGACACATATTCTTCAATAGAGGTTCTGTTCAACATATCTAAGGAAAAAGATTGCATTACTTCCAGAGTGGGCTTTTAATTATTTATTCTAAGAACAATCAATGTATTTTTTTTTTTACAATTGACTTTTCAGACCACATGAGCATATAATTTTAAAATTAAGGAGGCAAGGAAAATATAATGAAAAGTCATTAGCCGATATTTTTCAAACAGGAGACAGGACACGGAAAACCATTACTTAAAAAAAAATACTAGTTTATCTTCAGCAATACTGGTTGTCTGAGTTGCCTATAAGCTGAAGAAGAATATTGTTGGGTTTTTTTCACAATGGCAGATGTAGCCACTATTATTTTCTTAGCATTTCACAGCGTGTTTTTTGTGACTGGTTTAACTTCTAATATTTTTATATTGATGGTACACTTCCTGGACTGGTTGAAGACGCATGACATTAATCCTTGCAATCTCATCATTAACAGCATTGGATTTTCTAACATTTTCCTCCAAGGAACAGTGGTGGCCAATCAATTTTGCTTTGAACTGTTTCCAAATGTCTACTTACAAGAGTGGGTGTTCAAACCATTTTTAGTCATCGTAAATTCACTTTCTTTTTCCAGTCTCTGGTGTTCTACTTGTTTGTGCTTTTACTACGGCGTAAAAATTTTAAATCTCAAAGGGAATATTTTCTACAGACTAAAGACAAACATTCCAAAAATGGTCCCTTGGCTTCTAATTGGATGTATTGTCATGTCATGGGCATTAGGTCTGCCAATGTGTTGGGATTTGTATATCAGCATCATTATAGTTGCAATTTACTTCCCAGTGAATAACACGGCTGGTTTGCCATTGAGTGCAGATTTATACAAAGACGCCCTTTTTCTTACAACTGCTCTACCAATGAATAAAACCATTGGACACTCATTGCATTTAGATTCGTACAGTAATGCTACCATTGTGACAAATATTATTTCAGCGACTAATATTGCTGATCTGCCATTGAATTGGGATGTGTACAGAAATGCTTCTTTCGTCCCTAACAATTTATCAATGGATTATACAGTAACGGTTGAAATTTCTTTTAAAAGCAAATGTGGATTCCTCTTTCAATTGTACATGCTAATATCTGCTGTAGCTTTCCTGATAATCTCTGCTACTGCTATAGCAATCATCACGTCCCTCTGTAAGCATATGCGAAAGATGGCAAACAACAATGGCAGCACAAATATTAATTCCCACTTAGCAGCAGCTCAAACAGTAACTGCCCTTTTGATACTTTATCTAACTTTTTATGTTGCTCTTAATTTAATACTTAATTATCCAAGAGCAGGTACCATTCTCGTTCCCATTTGTTTCACTGTGATTTCAGCCTTTCCAACAATAAATGCCATTACGTTAATTTTGGGCAACAGAAAACTGATAAATAATTTTAAAAGACTCTTGGGTATAAAATCTACAGCTGGAAATGATGCCACTGTTACTAGTTAATAGTTCTCATTATTCTTTAATATGTCTTATTAAATAGTTTAGATGATAAATAACATCAGGGAACAAATTTAGTCAAAGACACAATGCGATATATGTTGAAAGATGTGACTAACCAACCAATATATATAAAATTATGAAAAAATTGAAAGAATTGTTACATGAAATGTACTCAAAATATTGATTAAATAAAAAAAAAGCCCTACTAATTTCAAAGAAATCACATTAGATTATTTTCATTGCATCGATGCCTGTGATTTGCTATCTAACAATGTGGTCCAACCAATTGGCAAACTGGGTCGTGTAAAAAATGTTTTTTAAAAATTTTGCAACTATTCCAAGAAATTTGCCAAAATGTTACAGTTAGTCTAAATATTTTCCAATACATCAAAATTTCTAAGAAGAGGAGCCTAAACTCTTGCCTTACCTAGACTCTTGTTATTACACAATCCTGTACATCAGGGATTCCCAAATGGTAGATCCCCAGATGTTGTAGAACTACAATTACCATGATGCTATTCATGCCTTTAGAATGGCAAAGCATCATGGAAGCTTTAGTTTTAAAACATCTGTGGGGCTACCCTTTGGGCACCCCTGCTGTACATGTATCCACTATGTTTGTTTCTTCAAACTTTCTGTTCACCCACCATAAAGCTACTTCTTTCTCCATTGCAGCTCCCGCAGTGCTAATTCAATGCTCCTTATGGCCATTTCAGGTAATTCAAGCACCCAAAGCCAAATACAGTTTTGGCTATTTTTGTTACTATTACAAAATGTAAAAACTTTATTCCCACTTAACTAGAAAGCTGTCATGCTGGGTTTTCTGGAATGCTGACAATGCTTTATCTGCTTGCAGTTTTTTTTGTTTTTCCAACAGATAATATCATTGATATTCAACCTGTGGTCTTATTATTATAACATAGCTAATAAAATGCTATCAGTCATTCAGATTAACCTTTGCAATCTCATCGTTCTATACAAGCTGGGCACTGAAGATGTTAATGGATGGACATTTAACAGGGTTGGGCTTGGCCCATTAACTTTACTGAGACATGGAGACATGGACAATAGTTTTGGAACTTGTCTACTAAATCCTCAATACTCTCTGTTGCCCACCGTTCTGTTGATGAAATGAACCATTAAGGAGCACTCTAGCCTGGACATTCGTCCCAACCAACACTTTTTCTACAGCTTCCTGCGGACATGTTCGATGCTATGGTCGATAAAGTACAGTCGATGGTGTATGAAGCTTACCCACTAAATGCTCAGTTTGTAGTAGTCTATATATTATTTGTAAAGCAGCAACAGTGCTGTACAATGGGTGGACTAACAGACACGTATTTGTAACCAGACGAGTTAGACACACAGGGACAGAGGGATTGAGGCCACTGCTCAATGAGCTTACTTGCTAGAGAGAGTGGAGTATAGTGACACATAATGTAAGGGTATGGTAGAAAAGTAGGTTGCTAGGATAGTATTCACTGAGGGCTTAGTGTTTTGTTTTGATGACAGTTGCAGGAGAAGAATCAGGGTGCGGGTAGAGAACAGTTTAATTGATGGAGTGGAGACTGGGTGAAAGTCTAATAGAGAGGGCAAGTGCAGCCCTAGAGAAGCCTTTAAGGCAAGCTTCAGAGGTAGGAGTACGAACAGAGGTTAGCTGTAGGTCTCCGGCAAAGCGTAGGGGCCTAGACGGGACATATTTGTTTATTAGAACTGGATTTATTATTATTATTATTATTATTATAACCTGATATTTTTACGGGTATTTTTTTAAAATTCAGTGCCTGTATCAAAAAAGGGACATTTTCTTCTTAAACAGGAACTAGAAATAGAATATGTGTGTTGATTTACATTCAGAAGACTATCATGATATTTTACTTCCTCAAGTTGTAAATATGTACTTGACAAAATGTTTTGGTGTTTTGAAGTTATAGCGATGCAGTAGCATTATTATTCATGAAAATTAATTAATAATCTACTTATATTTAATATTGCCTCTTATTTACTTGGTGTACCCATTTGTCATGATATTGTGGGTGCGTTTGTGTGACCTGAGAAAAGACTGAAAGTTGTTAAACTAGAGTAATCACCAGTGGAATGTAATAAAACAGGAAATAAACAATGTGATCGATACTGTAACTTATAACTCCAAAAACCATTGTGTGCGCTGTTTCCATGGGTTTCCTTGGTGATTGCCCGCTTTTAGAAGTTTTTACCACTTATTTTAAAAATTATACTTGTATGAATCTTCATAATGTATTGATTATAACTTGTAAGAAAATGTTCACATAAATGTAAATTGTATATAAACAATTGCTGTACTGTGTGACTTATTGTGTATTAGTGGTGATTCTAGCTGCATGAAAAAAGCGACAGTCTGTTTCATATGTTTTGTTATGAAGGCTGTTAAACAGATTGTGGAAAACAATAAAGTGTCTGTAGAAGCATTGCAGTTCTCCATTAAATCATACAGTGTTATTCACTATAGTGAGGAAATTGCAAATGTTAGGCCAAAGTCGCTGAATTTGATAAAACCCTAAACTGCTATAATTTGGGCTAAAATCTACAACTGTTCCTTTGGCATTTCTTAACAAAATCTAATTAAGTAAATACCATGAGACGGACTGGGTGTACATTGTATATTTTATTGTGGTCTTTAAAAGAAATACGTTTATTTTTTAAAGTTTGCACGTCCACACATATGCGTGGATTGTGCCTTGCACTCTCCCACGTGCCCTCCTCACTGATCTTCATGACTGGAGGGGATATCAAAGATCTGCCTCAATGACAAGGCTGACCCGATACTGTCGGGAACGTTCTACTGTTTCAGAGTGTTCCTACACATTACTGTGTGCTATACATGTATGGGTGTCCCTGCACGGCTGGAAACAGCTGTCTCCACCCAGCAGGTGCAGACAAGATTGTTATAACACCGGACTAATAGGAATAAGGATTCTACCCTCCCTGGCCAAAGGTAAACACTTTTTTTGTATTTTAGTGTGTGTATATACATATATAACTCTCCCAATTCTCTCACTAATGCCCCAGTCCAGCTACTACCCCCAACATCTGCCCATACCCCATCTCCCTTTACCCGCTTATTATTCCATTCACCCACTACAGCCCCTATTATCCATGCACACACTACGGCCCCTTTATCCCCTCTAAAATTACCCCCTTCACCTGCTACAGCTTCTATCACTCACTTGCACCCCACTAAAGCCCCTAGTAACCTTGCACCAACTACAACCTCTATAACCCACTGTCTGCACCAACTACAACCTCTATAACCCACTGACTGCACCAACTACAACCTCTATAACCCACTGACTGCACCAACTACAACCTCTATAACCCACTGACTGCACCAACTACAACCTCTATAACCCACTGACTGCACCAACTACAACCTCTATAACCCACTGACTGCACCAACTACGACCTCTATAACCCACTGACTGCACCAACTACAACCTCTATAACCCACTGACTGCACCAACTGCAACCTCTATAGCCCACTGACTGCACCAACTACAACCTCTATAACCCACTGACTGCACCAACTACAACCTCTATAACCCACTGACTGCACCAACTGCAACCTCTATAACCCACTGACTGCACCAACTACAACCTCTATAACCCACTGACTGCACCAACTGCAACCTCTATAACCCACTGACTGCACCAACTGCAACCTCTATAACCCACTGACTCCACCAACTACAACCTCTATATCCCACTGACTGCACCAACTACAACCTCTATAACCCACTGACTGCACCAACTACAACCTCTATGCCCTCTGCGATCACTACTAATATGATTAAGCGGTGGAAAGTATCCCCCTCCACTCCCACCCCCGTTTTGACTGTGGTATATTTTGTGTCCCTCCTGTTTACTGCTAGTCACCACAGTGTACACACATAAGAAACAAATTAGACACAGAAAATGTGTGCTTGGAGACTAAATATTTCAGGTGTACTTTATGAAACCATATGGCTAAATAAGTTTTATTATACTAAAATAAGTATTTTTTTCATATACAAGGCATTTTACTTGTGTTTAACGTCATTTTTTGTCACAAATGCAATTACCAAATATGAACACTAGATGGCACTAAAATCCACACAACAAACTTGCAACGAGAGTCACATGGAGGAATAAACTTTGCCCTTTTCCCACAATGCTTCGGGGTTTGGATCAAGGACATAGGAAGCAAAATGTCCCAGAAGAAAGTGCTTGAGTTGTTCTTTGATGTGATTTCCCCCTATTCCTGGCTGGGGTTTGAGGTGAGAGAATGAATAGCATTTCATATTGCTGTCAGTGAAACTTTTACAAAGGTGGGTCAGACTTTACATGGTGAACACAGAGCCTGGGGCAGTGATAGCTCCTTTGTACAAAGCTTTATATTTATTTATATACACTGTTACTGCTGTAAGCTAAGCAGATGGTTCTCATTGTTGATTTCAGCAGACAAATGGATTGTTTAGGCTGAAACATTGAATGCATTATAGATAAAAAAAAATGTTAAATAAAAAAACTTTTTTTTTTTTTTTAAATTTAAATATATATTTTCTTCTTCGAATCCAGGGGCTGCCCACATGCGCAATCCAAAATGTATTTTTGCACACCTGTACATGTATTGATTGGCAGCACAGGAAAAGTGTTTACCTGCAATATGTACAGGTACAAATCCTGCCAGTAGGAAACCGTGATATTAAAATTAAATGCTGCATACTATATTTTCAAAGTGCTATTTGGATAACCGTGTAGAGGCTGAGATCTAATGATGTCACGTCACATTTTTTTGTACTTGTCTATTGAATATTTACCATTCCATCCTGAACACAGGTGTAGGCGTTCTATCTTGTAGAACGTTGCACAGTTGAAGCATTTTAATAAACGTGTTTTGGGGCTTTGTTTAGGAAATTATTCTGTTAGGCTGGGCTTAAATCTGCTGCCCAGCAGTATGTGGCTTATTTATGCTCCCAACGTGTTATATATTAACGTAACGCTTCACCATAACCACTATAGCATGCTGTGCCCTGGCAATCCATCATTGTACCTATTTAAACTGTTCTTTTTTTGGAATAGTTTGACTTCTTACTTGGGATCTGCCCATGCACCACTCTCCACCTCCTCTCAGCCTTCAGGAGAGCCGTGAGCTCCTGCTTATGAGTTTCCATTAGCCCTCCTGACCTAAGCCGTGCAGTGCAAGGCATGTTCAATGGCATAGCCAGACAGAAAACCTCTGGCTTGAGAGGAGGCTACAGTGGAGGCAGGGAGCGGGATCCTGAGGACCCCAGGTAAGAAGTCAACTTGTTTTTAAACGGTTTGACTATTTACAGTGAAGGGGGTTGCCAAGGCACATATGAAACCATAACCACTACAACACACTGTAGTAGTTATGGTGGTTGGAGTATTCCTTTAATTGACTGTGGCTGGCGATCTTAAGGGAACAACTCTGCTTAATTGATGGATGATGGTGGGTCAGGGGGGGCTAGATGGTGGTTTTAACCCTATAGGGTCAGGAATACATGTATGATTTCCTGACCCTATAGTGTTCCTTTAAACTAGCCATATATTGCAGTGCCTATCCTATAGATAAAAGAAAAGTCAAGCACATCTAAAAATGACAAACTGTGATCCCATCATGTTCATTTAGCACCAGGTGAGAATGCTGGGTACTCTAAGAAGTGCAGCCTATCTGGTAGAAGTGACACAAGAAGTGCAGTATCCTACCCCCTTCTCTCCCCCCTCTGCTATGAAATACAATTGCAACACCCATTGCAAACTTTTGAAAAGCAAGATGGAGTAGGTTAAGGATCAAGCTAAAGTGCTTTATGGGTGAGGACTATTCAATAATAATAATAATGTAAGTGTATTAAAGTGCCGATTTCTAATAGACGCCTGCCTCCCCCCTTCACATCGTAGACCAGCGACCAGACCTCAGATCAGTATGCTGTTCGGGTCTGTTCTGCAGAACAAGGGGAACTGCAGCTTTTGCAAACCGTTTTAAGATATACCCCCCGTGAATACATGCATGAAAAAACAAGTATTTATTGGGGGTGTATCTACTCAACAGTGATGTTTAGTTTAGTAATATGGGCAGTGGAATGTTCCTTTTAAGTGATAGAAATTTGACAGTCACTGGATTATTTACTAAAGTGAGAATTATAGTCAATTTAAGGCAATACAACACGTGTATGTAAGCATTAAACACACATTTTGCAGGTTTTATGGGGTATGTGACACTCCGTCATAGCCATACTATACAGCGGCTGCACAAATGTGTGGCAGACCCAGCTGTGTGTAGCTTCATTCATGAAAAAAGTATGAATGAAGCTACTTGAACAAGGTGATAGAAACCTGCCCATTCTCCGTCTCTACATTCTGCTTTTATATTAACTGCAGGTTTTTTCTTTTTTTTTCCTTTTTGGACCAGGTTCTCTGCCGGTATAAAAATATATGGAATGTAGATCTTCGTCTTCGCCCTGGGCTGCTAGGGGGAATAATGCATGCTACTGGTAAGTAACTACAATATAATGAAATAGTCTCATTTAAATTGTCCCTAACATTCCATGGTTTTACTTCATAGAGAATAACATTTCATCTGTACATTGAACTAGCTGATTTGCAAATGTCTAGATAGGAAGAGTGATTTCACTGTACATACATACAGTAGACTTTACAGCAACAGACGCACCTCTCAGTAATGTGGTATGTTAGGTTACAGACCAAAAGTCTACCGAGTATATGTTTTTATCTTTGCATATAAGCTGTTGCTTTCACAAGCTCAAAGTATACATTAAAGGGACAGTATAGTCAGCAAAACAACTGTAGCTTAATGAAACAGTTTTGGTGTATAGATCATGTCCCTGCAGTCTCACCGATCAATCCTCTGCCATTTAGGAGTTAAACCCTTTGTTTATGAACCCTAGTCACACCTCCCTGCATGTGACGTGCACAGCCTTCCTAAACACTTCCTGTAAAGAGTCATCTAAAGTGTATCCTTCCTTTATTGCAAGTTCTGTTTAATTTAGATTTTCTTATACCCTGTTATGTTAAAAGCTTGCTAGACCCTGCAATAGCCTCCTGTATGTGATTAAAGTTAAATTTACAGAGAAGGAGATACAATTGTTTAAGGTAAATTACATCTGATTAAAAGTAAAACCAGGTTTTTTTTGTATTTTTCCATGCAGGCTGTGTCAATCAGAGTCAGGGGAGGTGTGCCATGGGCTGCATAAACATAATCAAAGTGATTTAACTCCTAAATGGCAGTCCATTGAGCAGTGAAACCTGAGAAGCATGATCTAAATACACTAAAACTGCTTCATCGAGCTAAAGTTGTTTAGGTGACTATTGTGTTCCTTTAACCCCTTAAGGACACATGACATGTGTGACATGTCATGATTCCCTTTTATTCCAGAAGTTTGGTCCTTAAGGGGTTAAGGGTATATCTACCTGAATCTGAACCTAATCAGTGCTTCACGGACAGGTTCATTTTAAACATGTACTTTGATTTGAAAACACAGTTCACCATGGCATGAACCTTGATAGCAAGAATAGCATCAATGCTCACTCAGTTTATTTATTAACTGTACAGCTATAGCTTGTATACTTGACTTTTGCGGATAAGATTAATTCTGGGTTTTTCATCTCGCTCATGAGCACACTGTACTTTGATTAAACAGACGAGTAATTACTCTAGTTTTGAGAGTTTTCCTAGTGCGGCTTTTTACTTTGCAATGTGACTGTCCATTCACTGCATACACATATTAAAGTTCGCCTATCATAATTGATAGATAACAGTTTGGGAGCATCTGTCATGGTAGCGCCAGTGCTAAGGGCGAGTATTAACATAACAGCTTCTAATAATGAATATATAATTTTGTTATAAAGATATATGTCAATATAGGTCAGTATTCAACTTTTCATGCTGCAATCACAGATGCATCTCGTCCCATTTTTTTTGCCAGCAGGCAAATAGTTCGGACATCTAAAATGTTCACCCGAGATTTTAAAGGGACTCTCTCGGCACCATAACCACTTCAACAGATTGAAGTGCTTATTGTGCATGGAGTCTGTGGGCACCAGGTCCCACATTACTACTAAACGGTTTACTTACCATTTTGTAGTTATTCTGCTTCCCTAGCAGCATGGCCTCCAACGACAAAATGGAGGCATGAATTGGTATGGCATGAGACAGAAGCATAGCTCTGCCTGCACCATAGCATCGTTGTACGTCTAGCTTAAGACTGACGGGGATTGAGAATCTCTACTAAATGGTGAGTAAACCGTTTAATAGTGATGCAAATTCCGGACCCATGGACTCCAGACACAATAATCACTATAATACATTGAAGTGCCTGCAGTGTTCCTTTTAGCAATATTTAGACAGACTGAAATTGGACACAAAAGCCCTGCAACGTCCCTATTACGTTAGACAGAAGGGTAGAATTGTGGATCAGTGACATCATACATTCTGTTTGGGGTATAGGATGGAGATTAGTGCAAAACATTTATTTTTGAAAATAGCTAATTATTTAGGAAAATTAATGTGTGTTAATTATGTTGGTGTTGGGGATGTCTTTGTTTACAAAACAATGGTGTCTGCTTGAATTAATGTATTTCTCATAGCAATGCAATAAATGACAGAGTATGGCACTTCATACACGAATAGGGCATTAATCCCTTTTACTTTACTGCAGTGCCCATATTAGGATTTTTGTCTGCTATCTCTACTTATTGTCTGATTATTTGGTTTTCCTGCTGAGCAAAGACCATTAACTCCCAGAATAACAGCAGTAACAACCACTTCCAGTTTATATACTCTCTTGTTACGCATATTTTTTATTTTTGGTGGAAATAAAAGAATGCTTCATATTGTTTATATAAAAACAAAACATTCTTCTGTTGTTGAAAGCTGAAATTTGTTTTGGTCACATAAAACCATTTTTACAAATTTTTAAGGTTTTTGTTATCTTTAAAAGGAAAGCATGAAGAGAAAATGTCTTAGAAATTCTAAGTCATTCTAACAATGGAGTGTCCTGCTTAAAGTAGACATATCATTCATTTTTAAAGAACCCATGTAAAATTGCTTATAACAAAATACAAAGAACCTTGATTTCTTACCAGGAAAGAGGGAATGTAATCCTAAAAACATGCTTTTTGATCTGCTTCCTTTTACTATTAAATTCCATCCAACAATTCTGGTTCTACTTTTGTTGCAGTCGGTGTTTTCCTTTTCCTAAATCCCTGCCCCCCCCCCCCCCCCCCCTTTAAAGGAAAGAATGCAAAAAAAATGGAAAAGTACATGCCTTTAAAGTTTCCTTGTTAAATGGGGCTGTTGCAGTTATAGGCAGACCTGTCTCCATTTTTGTTAAATAAACCATTGTACAGCAGAAATTTATGGTATAAGTAGTTCATCTCCCAACCAGAAATGTGGAAATTACATTTAAAAAACAAAACAAAAAAAAACTACTTGTCCAAAGGACTGAAGTGATAGTCCAATATACTTGTCTGTCATGACAATCTACCTGTCCTGACACACAAAATTATTTCAATTATAAAGACTTGTGCCCCCTGTCTAGTGTCTCACCAAGTGCCGCCCTCCCACAATCTCTCCCTCTTTTCCCTCTAGTGTGCTTGTGTGGTGCGTGCTGCCTGTATGCAAAGTGTGGCTTTAAGTTTGTGCTTGCTGGGTATAGTGTGCGTGTGTGGCAGAGGTCTGTGGTTTCATGCCCTCCTTTTTACTTTCTGTATGGTGAGGGACTATGTTCCCTGGTGCAGCAGAGTCCCAGGTGGCCCAGTGAACAGCATGTGGTCTTTATCTCTAGCAGGTGCAGACCCCAGTAATTGCTCCCTCCAGTCCCCGTTCTCAGTAATATAGAGGACAAGCTGGGGTACTCGTACCTGCTCTATAAGCTATTAGTAGGATCTAGTCCCGCAAGGGAGTGATCTCTGGTCTGCCTCTGCAGGATTACCTCCCTGTCCTGACCAAAGCCCCCCTTGTAGCATATCTGCTGCTTGCCTGTGGCAAGGTAAAATTAAGAAAAGTAAATCTGATAGAAATTCCACATCTCTGCCCCCAAGACCAAGTCCACTCACCACACAGGATGATTCAAACTGCTGTAAGTATATAGAAGCCACACTACTGTTGCTGTCATTCCAAGTTGTGCATGCAATGTACTCGCAGCAAAACTGGGAAAAATTGACATCAGGTAGCCGAAATTTCCTGGCCCTAGCCACATCTCCCCTGGCTGTGACTCAAAAAAAATGGTTTTAAATTTTTAAATCAAAATTTACAGCATGGTGTGTTTACTTTAGAAGTTATCTCCTGCTTTGTTAATTGAACTTTCATCACACGCATGGACTCTTGCAGGCTATTATTAAAGCAGGGGGATGAGACATTCTATATTAAACACACTGTGTAATAAATGGAGCAAAATTTTTGTCATTTTCAGAAATGGCAGAGAATTAAGCAGTGACATGACAGGGGCATGATACACATACCAAAACAACTTCATTAAGCTAAAGTTGTTTGTGCTTGCCACTACTTTGTATTTTGCCAGCTGGTAAAAACATATTTTAACCAGAAAAACACTCTGGGTTATGGTATAAGGATTAAATGTGGAATAAAGTAAATATATATATTTTTAAATGTATTTATGTATTTTTACTCAGGTAACCGTCCACCGGCAATGGTCCCAACTAAAGGTGCTTACATGGCAAAGGACATGCAGAGACTGTCTGAATATTATCAAGTCCCCATACGGCAGCCAAGTGATTTTTTCCATGTTATTCTTAAGAAAGGTCTGTAATGTACTAAACTTATATGGAATTGAAATGTGTGCAAAACAAATAGTTATCCATTAAAAATAAAGATAGAACATTTAGCTTTTTACATTCTGTAGTACAGGGCTTGACAAATTTGCTTTGAATCTAGGAGCTAAAAAAGTTGAAAGTCATTTTTATTTTTTTTTATTTTATTTTTTTTCTTTCAACAACAACTAATAACAGATCTTAAAGGGACACTAGAGTCACCAGACCCACTACAGCTTAATGTAGTGGTTCTGGTGTCTATAGCATGTCTATGCAGGCTTTTCAATGTAAACACAGCCTTTTCAGAGAAAAGGTAGTGTTTACATTGCTGCCTAGTAACACCTCTAATAGCAGTCACACAGACTGACAATAGAGGTGCTTTCTACCTATGTTTAGCATAGGTGCTGAACATTCCCCATAGAGATGCATTAATTCAGTGCATCTCTATGAGGAGGCGCGAATTGGCACAACACAGCATTTTGCCGCACATGCGCAATATCCTCCCAATGGTTTCCTATGGAAAAGCTTTGGATTGGCTGAGATTATCAAGATTAATGATCTTTGCCATGGAGGTGGGGTTAGCCACGGGGAGACAGAAGTGGCTTGAGCAAAAAAGGTGAGTAAGGGAGGAGGTCCAGTCACTTAAATGGTTAGTGTTACACTATAGTGTCGGGAATACAAGTTCGTATTCCTGACGCTATAGTGCTTCTTTAAATTTACACATAAAGAACATACACACTCACCCACACACACACATTCACCGACACACACATTCACCGACACACACATTCACCGACACACACATTCTCACCGACACACACATTCTCACCGACACACACATTCTCACCGACACACACATTCTCTCACACACTCACAAATGATTCATTTTAATTTAATTCCACCCAGCCTACCCACCTACCTACCCACCTATTTTCCTGGGATCCAGTGGGGCCCAAAATAAAGAGAGGGGGGGGACCTACTGTCCTTCCGGCCCCCACCACTGTGTGGCGGGTGGGGGCCATAATGATAATGAGGGGGGGAACCTACTGTCCTCCCCCCCCTGGCCCCCACACCTGCGCGGTGGGTGGGGGCCCTAATAAAACAATAAGGGTGGGGGACCTACTGTCCTCCCCCGCCTGGCCCCCACCCCTGCATTGATGTGGTAGCATTTTTATTCTTATTTTATTTTAACTTCAATTTATTTGATCTTACTGTATGTGGCGCAGCCCTTTCCTGTCTATTTTCTTTGTATTATTCTAAAGGGTTGAGTGGGATCCCCTTTTAGGGTTGCTGCCTTTGTCGTTTACCTTTTGTGTTACTAAGCGCTGACCCATCTGTGTATTTTTATCTTAATTTGCACTTATATACAAATAAAGATATTTTTTTTTTTTTTTTTTTTTGTGTGAGGATGATGAGAGCATATACAGGAAGTTCCCAATCATTGGTGATGTAGGGATAAAAATGCAGGGAACATTGACAGTGATGTATTTATGATGTATTGCCTATTATTGTTCACTAGAGTAGACAATAAACCTAGTCCTTCCTTGTCGTATTGCTGATCTTTTTAGTAACCATGTTCACTTTACAGGCAGTCTTGCAGCTATGCGTTTCGTCACAGCAGTTAACTTGTCTCATCCAGAATTTGTGGAGCCAGTATCACGTGAGCTGTGGGTACGCATCTGGTCTGAGGTCAGTGCAACAATATAGACAAAAATGCATGTTAACCAGCTGTTTTGTTGTCTACGTGTGATATGTATTATAGGTATAATAAATAATGCTAAAGAAAAGGATTGTAGAGGCCCTCAAGGTTGAATAATAAACAGATTTATTGTAGAAACCCCCACAACGTTTATACCTCAACAGAGGTCTTTGTCGGCATGACAAAGATCACTGAGGTTGAAACGTTGCAATGTTTCTCCAATAAATCTGTTTATTATTCAACATTGAGTGCCTCTACCATCCATTTATTTTGCATATTGCTACACTGAGTATGTGCCAACCTCAGGTCCAATTAAGCACCAGGGATTGTAGTTAAAAAAAAAAAAAAGGTTTTTTTTTTCTACTCTGGATACCACTAATAAATAATGGAGGCTAGATTTGCATATTACACTGTTGTTGGTAATCTTTGCAAACTAAACAAAAACCAATTCAGTCTTTGTCTGTGGGATTACTTTAGCAACTTTGGTCTTGATTTAATATTTTTGTTTAAGCTTTCCAAATAGATTTACTATTATTGGATAAACTTTAAAATTATTTTTCGAACTTATCAAAATATAAATAATGTCATATTAACATATCAAAATATTACAAAATTACAGCTCAGGTGAGAAATACCACCAACACGTTCCGGAAAGTCTGGGCAACATGGGAACAATACGACATCTAAGACAAATAGAAATGACAGAACCGGCATAGCGAAATCTCACTCGTGCTTTTGAACTACTTAGTTTTATTTTATTTTATTTTAATATGGTTTATTATGTAATGAAATGTTACACTGTATGTGAAAAGAGAAAAAAGGAATATGCTGACAGATACTGCAGCAATAGACACCTTAACCGGCCTCTGCGCAGGTCACAGGCTACAAAACTCAAAAAGGTACCAATAACACTGGTGCATTCATACCTACCGTTGAATCACAAAATAGGCTTCTGCGCAAGCCACTCATGTTCCTTTGAAACCGGTCAGCACGAAAAATAAAGGATATATATATATATATATATATATATATATATATATATATATATATATATAAAAAAAAAGATTACAAAATTACACTGCTTTTTATAATCTTAAATAACTTTAAAAGTCCAAAAATATTAAATTATTTGGAAAGCTTATCAAATAACATTACATTGAGGCCTTTATTAGAAAAGTGTAACTATATTGGTCTATTTTGTGTATGATTGAAATGGAATTTTCATCTGCAAATGTTTTCATATAGAAAAAAAAATCTTTGCTTTAGTTCGACTTTTTTCTGAATTCTTTCAGGACAAGGATATTACAGAACCAGAAAGTATATTAGAGGTAAGCACCTTACGTGATTTTTTTTCCATGAAAATTAATTGAATTGCTTTCCTGTGTTTACATCTGTGCCAACAATGTAATCTTTCCATAGGCTGCCAAGAAAGCAGGGATGTCTGTAGAACTAGCAACTAAGCTTCTACAAGCCACGGACCAGCCTGAGGTGAAGAATGCACTTAAGGAAACCACCGATGAAGCTCTGAAGCATGGGGTAAGCTGTGATAAACAAAGGAAAACTGCTCTTCATTAATGTTTATCACATTTCATGAAACCAAGACCAATACAATAAACTGTTCACCTTCCTCTTCAAGGGTCACAGTGGTCACAGTATGCCCACCCTCCCCTCATTGTGATATGCCTCTGAAATACATTAAATAGACACTACTATAACCAATTTTTTCTTATTAAATTGCGTATAGTACCTGGAGTCCTTTGGCACTTTTCCGACATTCAGTGTTAAAGGGAAACTATAGTGCCCCCTCTCTCGCACCTACCTCCCACTGCTGTCACTTATTGATTCCAGCGCCGATGTCTCTCTGCGCTCCAATCAAAAACTGCAATAATTACCATTACAGGGTTAAGGTATCTGAGACACTGTACCCAGACCACTTTAATAAGCTGAAGTGGTCTGGGTTCCATAGTGTCCATTTAAACCATTTTCACGCAGTTTAGCACTGAATAAGGGACCCTGACCTCCTATACGCCAGCCCCCACTGGAGGTATGGCTGAATGAATGAGAGATTACACTCTTCCATACTCCTACCAATACACATCAACAATGGGCATTTTGTTAGGCCAAAAAACAGCCAGGTGACACTCGGCCAATTACCACAGCCCATTGCTGCTTTGTTTGCCCTGCAGAAAGCTAAATATGGACCTTGGTACTAATGCTGTGCCCAGGTAGGTGTCAAACTGACAGACTAGAAAACATACACACAAGGTTATTCGGTAAAGTCAATAATGGCCCTACACCGAACGAGTCAAAATCATTCGGTTGTGTACGGGGCTAATTTGACTGCTAAATACGGACATTATTTATAAGATTTAAAGGAATGCTATAGTTAGAATTAGGAATACTAAGATGTATTCCTAACACTATAGTGTTGTACTAGCTATCTAGGTCCCTGGCCCCAGGCACCCCTCAGAGTGGAGTAAAAAAAGTTCTTGTACTTGCCTTTACTCCATTTCTCAGTCGGTCCCCCTTTAGTAAGTCACTGGGCTAACCACTTTGAGCATGTCACAGCGCCCATTGCCATTATGAATTAGTATTTATTTTATTAATATATATTCTAACAGTGGTTTGGTTTTCCTGCATTGTCTCAGCCAATTCAATACTACAAGGGAAGCATTTAGGAGCCTACTACTGCACATGTGCACCAATTGCCACTCTGCACCAATTAGCATCTCTTAAACACCACTACAGTAGCTTGTAGTGGTTTTGGTGTTTAGTGTCCCATTAACCATAAAACAATAAAAGAAGTGATGCATATGAGAATTTTCCTTTAGATTTGTATCGGTTTATCTGTATAATACCTTTCTCCTCTCATTTCCCTTTTTGTTTTAAAACAGGTTTTTGGTATGCCCAGTATTGTGGCCTATATCAATGGAGAGCCTCAACTTTACTTTGGATCAGATCGTTTTGAGCTTCTAGCTCATCAACTTGGTTAGTTTCTGTCTATACAGAATTTTATTCTAAACTCTTTTACAATCAACAGAACGGCTCATCGGCATTCTTAAAGTGGATATGATAGTATTTCATTTGCTAATCCCGAAAAACACTATAGCAGTATTTACCTGTGTGATCAATGCCGTGGCAGTATAAAGAAAAAGGGAAAGAAAAAAAAAATCTTGAATGCCTTGCATGCACACTTCTTGTGTTGCCATAAACATGTACATCTAACTGTGTGTATATTTAAAAAAAAAAAAAAAAATTGCGCGATTTAATAAGAAAAATCACTATTCAGATGTGCAAAAAAAGGGTCCATTTTAAAGAGCCACTACGCTATACAAAAACACATTTTGTTTATATAAAAAAAAAAAAACAGAGGTAAATTTCCTAGCCCCCAAAGCACCCCCTTCATTTGTCAAATGATACAATGGAATTTTACAAAACCAAATAAAAAGAAAAGCAATAACTATTAAAACGTAACTTTTACGTGGGGGAACTTAATATTAACTGTAAATCATATTGGAGTCACTTGCTAAAGTATTGCAGGAGAATTCCTTATTTCTTAACATTAGTTAAAACTGAATGTATATCTGAGTATCCATGATGATAACCAAATTCCCTGTTGATGATCTATTTTGGTAGTCTGGAGAGGATATCTAATAGTGAGGCCTGAGATCCCTTACTACCATATAGATAGTACCTTGAGGTCACTTGGAGTAACCGTACTGTCAATACAATGTTATGCAAATACACTAACCATGCATAAAGGACAGGGGAACATGTGGAAAAAAAAAAAGGAAAAATAATTATACCACATTAGCAACACAATCTGTGCGTCAATGTATAGTAAGCCAAATGCAGACAACCAAGAATGATAATGATATTGTAGTACTTGTCTAAAGAGGTCCCCAATCCCAAATTTTGTTCCAATTAGTGTTTTTCATGTATTACACTCTGTCAGTCACTAGGGGTCACTGCACATAATATACACTCTAGGATCAATGTTATAATGGCCCAACAAAAAAAATCAAAATGTAAACAAATAGCAAGAGAAAAAAATATGACCGTCCCCCAAATATATTTCCAAAATTAACAAAATGACAATTCACTCAGTAAACCTGTACACCAACAATATTTTGTGCTTCATTGCTGTTATGGCTGTTCCCTCATTATTCCTACTAGTAAAGTGAGGAAGATCTAAATGCCCCTACCTATTTGCCAGCCAAACAGAACTAAATCACAGATTGACCAAATTAGCAAAGAATACAAAGCAATGGGAATGGCTAATTAGTCATACATTTTAGGATTCTTTTTTCTTTATGCAACGGGGTTTTACTTTTACACTTCCAAAATATTTGCACAGGTAAGAAGATGTGGCCTGAAATGGTTTGAAAAAATAAATAGAAGATACAGTATTTGGAGTGTAGTTTCAGATTTGTGGGAGCACTGTGAGAATTAAATAAAGCCACTTAACTGACCTTCAATCTCCCCACGGCCGCTGCTCCTCCCCTGGCTGAGATCATCATTGCCAATATCTCAGCCTATCATGTGCTTACCAATTCCCATAAGGAAAGTGTGTTTGATTCTGACTGCCTCTATGTATGACTGTGTATGTGTGTGTATATGTATTTCAGTCTCAAACATCATTATATGTCACCATTAACCCCTTAAGGACACATGACATGTCATGATTCCCTTTTATTCCAGAAGTTTAGTCCTTAAGGGGTTAAACAAACAATGGAGACAGAATAGGCATCTCAATAGTGGTGGGACATTTTAAAAAACAAACATGGAATTAAAATGAATTTGAAAAACATTTAGTTAGTTATTACATTACTTACCGGTATTATCATCCATTTTGTATTTACCATTGTTTAGAAGGTGTGTACATTCCTCTTCGACATTTGTTTTGTTGGGCTAAAATCAAGTTTTCCTCAGCATTCCAGGCATTTTGAGCTGTAAGCACTACGTTCATAAAATCATTGTGTGTTTACTCTAAGCTCTTGCTCTGCTGATGTTACAGAGTGTTTGAATTACAGTTTTCATTTTGTTTCATTTTCAGGTGAGAAATGGCTGGGACCTGTGCCTTCAAAACCACGATTGTAATTTTTCTTTATTTTTTTCTTGCTGCAACTAATTCTTAGACCAACCAGTGTACACCGCTTTATAGATTCCAATAATAAAACACTACTGACATTGCCAAGTCTAATATATGTCTCGCGTTGCTATTTTCCTTTTGCAAGAAGATTCTCTAGAGACAAGCTAAACGTGCATGTCACTCGTATGACGAAAATGCATTAGAACCGTTTATTATCGTATATACTCGAGTATAAGCCGACCCGAATATAAGCCGAGGCCCCTAATTTTACCCCAAAGAACTGGGAAAACTTATTGACTCGAGTATAAGACTAGGGTGGGAAATGCAGCAGCTACTGGTAAATTTCTAAATAAAATTCGATCCTAAAAAATTATATTAATTGAATATTTATTTACAGTGTGTGTATATAATGAATGCAGTGTGTGTATATAATGAATGCAGTGTGAGTGCAGTGTGTGAGTGCAGTGTGTGTGTGAATGTGTTGCAGAGCCTTGGTGGGGGGTGGGCATTTTTTTTTTTTAATTATTATTTTAATTTTTTTGTTCTATTATTGTATTATTATTTTTAATATTATAATATTTTATTATTTTTATTTTTTTCGTCCCCCCTCCCTGCTTGATACATGGCAGGGAGTGGGGCTCTTACTTCCTGGTGGTCCAGTGGCATTGGCAGTTCAGTGGAGGGGGCTGGCAGGAAGCACTTACCTCTCCTGCAGCTCCTGTCAGCTCACTTCTCCTCCGTGCCAGTCTGGTCAGCTCCCTCTGCAATTCCCAGTGTAAGTCTCGCGAGAGCCGCACTATGACCCCGCGGCTCTCGCGGGACTTACACTGCGAACTGACAGGGGGGCTGACCGGACCGGCGCGGAGGAGAAGGGAGCTGACAGGAGCTGCAGGAGAGGTAAGTGCTTCCTGCCAGCCCCCTCCACTGAACTGCCAATGCCACTGGACCACCAGGAAGTGAGAGCCCCACTCCCTGCCATGTATCAAGCAGGGAGGGGGGACGAAAAAAATACAAATAATAAAATAATATTAAAAATAAAATAATATTAAAAATAATACAATAATATAACAAAAAAATTAAAACAATAATTAAAAAAAAAAAAATTTTTTTTTTTACTGTAAGCATCAAATCTATTTTGTGTTTGTAAGTGGCTGGTAGAAAAATTAAGTCAATTACAGACTCTTTATTCATTTTATTTTTTTTAATATTTAAAGGCACCCTCCAAGCACCATTCAATGCAGGCAGTTCCCTGGCTCCCACATTGAAAGCAGTCAAACCCTTGTAGAACAGTTTGACTCTTTACAGTGGCCTACCAGGCGTGCTTCCCACCTCCACTACAGCTACAGGAGAATTGAAAGCTCCTGCTTCAGACTGTCCATTATTTCTCCTGAATTTAGCTTTGAAGTGCAGGGTGTCTGTTAACTGCTCTGAGCCAATCTGCTAAGCCCTGCACTCCCGGACTTAGCTGAGACAGACAGTATCCGGCTTTTCTAATGGTGTAGTGTAGGCAGGGAGTGATGCCCAGCTGACCTCAGGTAAGAGTTTTAAAACAGTTTGATGAATTACAGTGGAAATGGCAACTAGGCCGGTCCTGGTACCATCACCCCTAACCATACTTGAGGTAAGTTTAATGGAAGCTTGCAACCTTGGGTACTCTGAGGAAAATGTAGAAAAAAGTTTTTAGTTATGCTTTTTTTTTTTTTTTATATATATACATTTCCAAGCTAAACTTTTAAAGCAAATATCTCTAAATTGAAAACCAAAATCGCTGTAACTTTAATAAATACATTTAATAAAACAAACAAGCTGACATATTTCTAAATTGTAACACTAGAAAATATACCTAATTAAGTATATTTCTAAATTTGATCAACTCTGTGTGTCAGTTACACCGTACTCTTCTAAATATGGGTAAACCATCCTTTTTCAAGTGGTCGGCACATCCCAACACCAAACAGAAGCTGTTAAGAAAGAGGAGAAAAGACAAATTAAATATGCGACCAGTGGAAACATATTAAATAATATGTAAATCATGTCGATACAGTAATCCACTTGTAAGAACTTCAAATACTTTTACTAGCTTTCCCAGTTTATAATCTGAAAATCAAGCGTAGTCTATAATTAGGGATTATTCTAGCTTCAAAGACAGGAGACGAATATTTGCTTTACTTCCTTTACTGAATCCTCCAGCAGCAAAGAAATAGTTAAACAATTGAACAAAAAAGAACAACCAATCAGAACACATCTAGTCAATAATATATGGCTATGAGACTCCTCCCAACTCCTATTCTTGATAAAGCCTGAGTGTGGTATCAACCGTTTAAAGCAGAAATGAGAGAATTCTTCAGAAAAACAAAGTCAACTGTGTAACCGATCCAGTAGAGCAAGAACTTGAGTAAGTCGTGAAGAAGACGAAAACGGCTTCACACTAGAAAGAGAAGAGAATTCGTGAAAGTATGGTGTGACTTGTAGATTGTCAATCATACAAACGTCTAGCACTAGAACTAATCATACAACAACAACCTGTGATGCTAACTAGATTTCTAAAAATACACAGATGTAAAAACGTCATGTAAATTTTAACTGAGTTAGTTCAAATGTAATGCATAAGACCCTGGAGTGTGAACGTATGAGGCACGTAAACAAACCTGAATACTTTACCTGAGTATCCCTTAGTGGATGGAAGTTGAATACACTATCTGAGTTACCCTTAGTGGATGGAACTGGGGGGGAGGAGTGAGGGGCCACAGGGTTGGAAAATATTTGCCTCCTGTCTTTAATAAAATTTAGATTATTCGGTCACTGAAGCTATAATCCCTAATTGTATGGCAAGACAGGTGGCTTCATATTTGCTGTTTTACCGCCCAGAAAGTAAATGAAAACCCTGATGGAATTGAGACCGTAAATAGAAGGTATGGAAAGTAGATTCCTGTGACCAATCAGCAGAGGCTAAAATGTCCGAAAGGGAACCTCCCGTGATAAAGGCAGAGGATGCAGCCGCGCCCCGCACCAAGGAAGCTTCAACTCCTGCAATCGGAGAACCCATCGGATCCAATGAGCAATTGTGGGGCAGGACACCGGATTATGAGGACAAACATAGGACACAAAAAGAGGTCCCGATGGAGCCCAAAGGGGAGTGGTAAAGATGACATACCACTGTAAACAATGGGCAACACAAAGAGATGGTCTGTCAAGGACATAAGGGTAAAAAAACGGAAGTGGAAGGAACCTTATTGCGTCGAACAATAGAGAAACGTACGCCTTCAAGAGTGAATGCAATAGTGTGAAGGTTGACGTAAGGAATGCTCAGAGTTAGGAGGCTATGCTTCCAGGAAAGACTACATCCATGTGCAACATCCTAAAATTGCGTGTATCGAGGGACCAGAGGTCAGGAAAGATGAATACCCTGTAGTAGCCTGCAGACGGATGGATGTTTTCCGACGGGAAAGGCATCTATTGGGCAATGAGCCGCTGAAATAGCTGAATGAAAAACGAATCTTGTACGGTAACACTTGCCATTGTCACCAGAGTCGTTAAAAAGGGATCAATATCCCTTTCCAGACACCAGCGAACCCAGAACCACCATGCAGAAAGGCATGATCTATGAGTTCCTGGGGTCCATGAGTCCCAGAGGAGACTTCTAGCTAAGCCCAAAAGTTCAGAGACATACCAGGATCCCCTGAAACAGTCCAGGCCACTAGCAAAAGATATCCCTGGATGGTGAGAGGATGGTAGTCCCTGGTGGGATCTCGGAGGAGATCTTGAGGCAGAAGCAGAGAATAATCTGCGAAGATTTCTAGAAGGTTGGGATACCACGGTTGGGTCCTCCGGACAGGAGTTAACAGGATCCGGGCTCCCAGAACCTTGAGAAGTGAAGAGTTTGAGGAATCATTGAAAAAGATGGGAACGCATAAGCTCCCGTCTACTGCTAAGGTTGCAGGAAGGCGTAGACGGCTTAGGACATCGGATCCGGTAGAAAGTGTTTGCCTGACTATTCAGTCTGGAGGCAAAAAGTTCTAGCGTGATGGGCCCACAAAGCAGATGCAGCTGATGGAAGACACCCAGGTCTAGGTGCCAATCGCTGGCATGCCTCCAGTGACGAGAGAACCAGTCTGCCACGTGGTTGTCTGATCCTGGCAGATATTCTGCTCGAAGAGAGGGGTTCCTTCCCAGATAGAACTGGTAGAGCTATTTTGTAAGGTCCGACAGGAGCTTCGAACGAGAACCCCCTAGACGATTGACATAACGGACAGTGGAAACGTTGTCCATCCTGAGAATCAGAGCAGTTCTAAGCGTCTTTGGCGAAACTGCGAATCGCAAAGACGCCTGCCATCAGCTCGAAGCAATTGATGTGCATCGAGCGTTCTGACTGTGTCCAGAGACTGTCCGTGGAGAAGCCAGAGCAAGGGGCTCCCCACCCTAGAAGGCTGGCATCGGATTCGAGGACAAAATCGGGTTGGCACCCGAATATAGCTTACCCATTCCAGGCTTCCATGTTTTGGAGCCACCATTCTAATTCCAGACGGATTTAGTCTGTAAGGAAAATTGATTGGTCGTAAGATCGGGACCTGTGAAAATACCACGTCTTGATGCGTTACATCGCCCTGTAATGGAAGGGACTGGGTAAAATTGCTTGAATGGAGGCTAACAGGTGCCCTATTATACGTGCTAAATCGCGAAGGATAATATATTGAGAGGACAGTATACTCCGAAAGTATCTTTTGATGGATTTTATCGTTGACAACAGAAGTTGAAGGACTGAAAGGACAGAGTCGATCTGAAAACCCAGGAAAAGGACAATCTGCGATGGGACCAGTTCGGATTTGTCAAAATTGATTTAAAAAAACTAGGTCTTCTAGGAGCAATTTGGTCATATCTGTATGTTCTTGAAGAGTGTGTGGGTCTTGCACCATGATTAAGATGTCGTCTAGGTAGACTATGGATCTGATACCTTGGGCCCGGAGAAGAGCCATAACTGGTTTCATCAACTTGGTAAAACACCAAGGGGCGGAAAAGAGACCAAAAGGGAGGCAGGTGAACTGCCAGAGATTTTGTTGTCGTATGAATTGTAGGAAGGGATGGTGGGATGACCTTACCGGTACTGTAAGGTAAGCATCCTTTAGATCAAAACTGGAGAACCAATGCAAAGAAGGTCCCGGAGCATGTGTATGCCTTCCATTTTAATACGCTATGAACTGATTCCAATTTATTAAGTTGATGATTGGGCGAAAGTCATTTGATTTCTTCCGGGCCAGGAAGATGTTGCTGATAAACCTGGGTGGAAATGGAGAGGGTTCGATTGCACCCTTGTCTCTGAGCTTGCAGTATTCCATATGTAGTACGGGGTGTCCGATTGGGACATCATTAGAAGAGGGGGAGGAAACTCCTGTATTGGGTCGGAGGTGAAATCTATGAGGAACCCTGAAACGGTCTGAAGGATCCTGAGTGAGGAGAGACCACTGTGGAGAAAAAAAGGGTTAAGCGGCCTGCAATAGGTACTAGAGAAAGAGGTAGGTGTATTACCTTGAGCAGAGCACCCCGGAGAGTAGCAGACCCACGTCCTCTGATCGATTCTCTGTTGTTGAAGAGTTATCTTTGATAGGGGAGGGTATAACCTGAGTTCCAAGGCTCAGAGGGGCGAGGCCTGTAGCCTGTGAAGGCAGATCTGCCGGTAGCTCTGCCTCTATGGTGACTGGTTCTAACAGAAATACGGTTGGAACTAAACACTCTGCGGAGAGAGGTCTGTGCTTTATTTAGCGAGGTGAAAACAGAGACATGCCTGTTGAGATCTTGCATAGAGTGATTAACAAACAAGAGGCCATTAGCCTCCGGACCGAGTTCTTTAGAAGTCAAATCTGCCAATTTTGCATCGATTTGATATAGGACAGCCTTCAGTCTTTCAGTGGACATAGCCACATTAGCATTTCCAAGTAAACATAGGGCTCTTTGTGCCCATTCACATACCAAGTGTGGGTCCAAGGTACCTTCTGTGATGGCTTCGTCTGCCATGATGAAAATCTGAATAATGGGATCAGCAATGTCCAATAACTTGTCTTGGACTGTTTTAAGGCCCTGTTCAAGACCTTTTCGGGGATCTTTACCCGACTTGCTGAGGAAAGTATCTAGGAGAGGATCAAATTCAGGCGTAAGAGCCACCTTATCTGGTATCATTGAACACTCCGCCCTCAGTTTATTCCAAATTTCTTTTTCAAGGGGTTTTCGGAGCCACATTCTGCAAAATTGGGATATATGGTCCGGTGGTGCCCACTCAGCCGAGTGGTGATGCTTGATGATCCTAGGATCAAACAAGGGTTGGCCACTAGCATCCAAAAGGATGTCTGATTGATCTTTGGTTTGTAAGGCGTTAACAGGGGTAGAAACTTGGACCAGAGGCTTATTAACAAAGGACTCCTTGATATAGGGAGTATTGGTTTGGTCTTCAACATCAGAGTACCCAGCACAGTACTCATCCACAATTTGTAGGTCATAATGTGAAGTAGAACCCTCCATGAGATCGATTATTTGGTGGCTCGTGGAAGACAGAAACAATCTGGAGTTTTTGGGCAGTGCCTTGCCTTTACCGGCTGAAGCACTGTTGCCCTTCCAGGGACACTTGCGCAGAGCCCCTTTGTGGTCAGACTTGTTATGAGACTCCTCTGAATCACAGATATTTATAGTAACATGTAGTTTGGGAACCAGGTTACCCTGTTCTTGATAAGCTGCTATAGGTTTGGGCATAGCTTCTGCTATGGCAGGAGAAGAGACAAGATTTAAGCTCAGCAGAAATTGCAAGGTCTGGTTGTTCAGACATGTTGGCTGATTTGAAATTGATTTATAAAAATGAAAATTAAAGGTGAGGAAAACAGGGGTCACCCTGTGATAACTGGGGGTTACCCTTTGAGATCAAGGTTGGGGGTCACCGAACTGGGGCATATGGGGGGTTACCCAAGATGCAATAATAAATGGGGGTTACCTGCAGTGTATTTTAAGATAAGACGCAGTGGCTATCAAGCGGAAATAAACTACCGCTATAGCAAAACAGGGATATTTGGATTTGAATATTGAAATAATTGATCTTGCAGAAAATATATTCCAACAAACAAGCTGTGTGAACCTGATTAGGGGAACAGAAAAAGGGGAATGTTCAGAACGTGTAGAAAATAAAAGTATAAGAGTACAATTGGAGAAGGGTATAAAACTTAACTAGTAGGTTAATAAATAACCACAGAAACTAAGCTGTTTGAAGGAGAAGCAGGTTTGAACAGACGGATCGCCAAACTGCCGCACTAAGATGACCGCTGGCACTAATACGGAGGCGGGGACCACACGCGTCAGAGAAAAGCACGGGAAACGGAATATGAAGCCGCAAGATGTTTGCGGCAGTATGGCTCCGTAAGAGCTCGATGTAAAAACGAGCAATTAAGCCATGGTCAGATCGCGGACGGAGAATTCAGACAACACAGGGAACAGTTCTGGGGTCTAAAGGTGGAGACAAAGGACGCCCCTGAGGTAAAACATTGTACATAAGGATTTAATATCGAAAGAAAATGTACATAAAATATATGAATAAAAGTAAGGAAACACGTTTAATGATGGAAAAAGTACAAAAAAAACCCAAATATATATAAACTAATAGTCCAAGGCCAGTATAATCGGAATTCACTTACCTGGGAGGCAAGCAGCAAAGAAAGATGAGTTGGGAGGTTGTTCTTTTTTGTTCAATAGTTTAACTATTTCTTTGCTGCTGGCAGGGTTCAGTAAAGCAAATATGAAGCCTCCGTCTTGCCATAAAATTGATTTTATTATAAACTACACGCTCACTGCATCAAATATCTAAATCATTTTGCATAATCTAGTATATTATACAGTGGTGTGTGGCCCTGAGAATTATCACTATGTCTTCATCATTTTGATCTGAAATGTTTTGTGGTGTCCCTATAAGTCTTTGTAATATCACAAAATATATGCATTGCATGCCTCTTTATTGAAAACATACATCCAACAATTAATATTTTTATTGACAATGTTATGTGAACCCTTTTCCTCATAATAGCATAGTTAAAATTGTCCCTCGATTTATTGATGCCATTTATAAATAATACATTTATTATACACAAACAAGCACTTGTTAGTAGCTGTGGACCCCTCTTATTATGGACTATGGGGGTCTGATTATTCCATGACCTTCAATCCAGCAGTTATGTGATAAGTAGTTATCGAGCAGCAGTTCCAATTACAAAAAGAGAAGTCCTGCGCTTAAGCAGCAAGGACTACAACACACATCAGCCCCAATATATAGTAAAAACCAAAGAAAAGAAAAACGTTGCCTGCGCTTTCTCCTTAATCCCTATGTATATTTAGACAAATGGAGGTCATTTAGTTGCTCCAATGGCCATTGGAGGGAATGCCCGCCTACCAACGTCAAGGCAGTTCCAATTAGTGTGAGTGGGACTGCTATATAAACATAGAAGCCATACCGATGAATTTACACATAGGGAGAAGAGAGAGCTCAGTTCATGTTAGTGCAGTGTTTGCATGCTGCATGTAAGACATGGACAAAGTTGATATAAGCTGCTTAATTTACAGCTTTGTTGGGCTGGCTTACAACTGCAACAATTTATTACACATTGCTGTATTTGTGAGCAGGGTCGCCATCAGGTGGTGACAACCATGCCGGTTGTCATGGGCTGGGGGGCCCGGCCGCCCGGGCCCCTCATGTAGCGGCGGAACTGCCACGGTGCAGTTGCACGCTGATAGGGTCCACGCACTTGGGGCCACCCGATGAGCCCTATATCTTCAGGGGCCCGGTCAGCGTTGTGGCTGTGTAATAGCGCGACTGGGCCCGTTTAAAAAAAAAATAAAAAATGCAGCCGCAACACAAGTGCTGCTGGGAGGAAAATGTAACTTCTTCCCAGCTCACTCCGCGCGGGAGGAGAGCCAGTGAAGAGGGAGAGCCACGCTGACTCCCATCAGCTCCAACCACCCTCCTGCAAAGAAAAGGTAAGAAACAGGAGGGTGGCTGAATAATGAGCTCTGTGTGTGTATGTCTGTATGCATATATGTCTGTCAGTATTTATGCCAGTATCAATGTATGTCTGTATGTCATTATGAATGTATGTATGTATGTCTGTATATATGTTTACCAGTATCAATGTATGTATGGAGAACAGAAACCGAGGTGTTACACAGAACTGATAAACTGTCGAGCATTTGGATAAAGTAAAACTGATGGTTATAGATTATGATTTCCCTGAAGGGGTGATTCCTAAAAATGTTTTAAAAGTGAACACTTGAAGCACCATAACTACTACAGTGTAATGTAGTGGTTATGGTACCATTCCACCCTCAAAGAGTACACAGTCAAACCATTTAAGAACAGTTTTACAGCGTACCTGGGTCTTCCTTTATGCCCTGAGTCTGGGTTCACGGCGCTGAGCAGATCTTCTTTGACTAGATGAGAGCATCAGCTAAGCGCTTTTAGACAATGAGTGCTGCCCTGTATCTGATTTAATGGAAAATCAATGAAGTACCCCTTACCAATGGTGAGTCGTATGGCAAAAGGCACTGAAACTGGCAATGAGTACAGATATCTAGAAGGGGTAGACGGGTCTAAAGTGTGCAGAAGTAAGCAGTGTGGTATGAAATAAATTTAACTACAGCACATAGCACAAGGAATAAAACCATAAGATGTGCCTTAAACAAGGTGATTATCACTAGTAATAAAATAGTAGTGCCAGTATCTGTACTAGAATGATCATTACAAGTAGATTGAACTTCATACTACGTATACAAAATCTCTCTCTTCAATGTAGATTTTGTTATTTTTGCTTCTATGCCTCTTCTGTATATATAAATAAAACAAATCTAGTGGCTTTAAAAGTTGGTGTACGACAAAGCACTGAGAGGCATGGCATATACCAGTTATCTGTAGATAGTAAAAATGATTCACGGGACATCATGTGCACTATAATTAGCAAAAGTCAGTTGTTCCTAGAATGTCTCCAGCTAGGAAAAATAGGAATTCAAACACTCTGTCTCTTTAAGAGGGTAAAGGGGAGGAGGGAGTGGTGGTCACCATACATATAAAAGGTTTTGCAAAGCAATTTTAAGTCAGTAAGATCAGTGACAAAACCAAGAACAAGAACGATCGAGGCTTGAGATCCCTCGAAATACCATCTGCAGCCCTTGCTGCCTCTCCCCCCTTCTCTCCCAAAATATTTTAGCAGGGAAAAGGAGAAATAAACCAATATCTCAGTCATGAGTGACGCAACAGCTGAGGAACCAAAGCCCAAAACTCCTGGAACCGATCCAAGCTCTGCTCCCCCTGTTCCAAGTGAAGTAGAGAGAAAAGTACTGGGTGAGTTAAAAGCACGTGGAGCGCAACCCATCTCAAACGAAAACTGCATTTTCTAAAACATTTGTCAATTTCATGCTGACTAACTGTTCTTTTTTTTTTTTTGGTGTCGTATCATCCTGCTCAGGAATCTAGTCATGTTCTATTTTAGTTTCTGCTGATTTCAACATGTGTTCTTCTACTCACTGTCTTCGTTTTTAATTCCAAACGTGTATCTTAATGTGTTTAACAATTGCCACAATGATTGTGGCAGTTGCTTTTCCTGATGTTCTATTTTTCTTCACTGGGGTTTATTCTCCAAACAGTGAGTTGTGATTGTGTGACAACAAATTGTTCAATTTTGAATACTATCTAAATACTGGAACAAAAATACTCCAAGTAAGCTTATGTCTCCCTTTGGAAGTTTTTTTTGTTTGCCAACCAGTAAACGAGTAACTCCTACAGTTTAGATTTTTAGGGACGTTTGAGTGTCTGAGTTTGTCCGGAAGAATTCCCTTTGCACTAAAATTCAAATTGTTAATTCTATCTTGACCAGGAGTTAGGCAAACACCCTTATATCACAACTGTAAAGGTAAGTAATTTGATTTAAAGAGCTAATGATCTATGTTCTTTAAAAACCACCAGTAACCTATGGGGATTTTTTTTTTTAATTATATCATAATTCTAAAAATAAAAGCTATAAAGGATTTTAAATGGACCTAATATACAATATTTTAAAATAAAATATTGAATTAATGGGAAACTATAGTGCCAGGAAAACAACATTATTGTGCTGGCATTATAGCTCACTATAGTGCCCCCCTTGGTGCAGAAGGGGTTAAAAACCCCATCTGTCACTTACCTGAGTCCAGCACCGACGGGCGAGACCTAATGCGCATGTGCGGCATCCAGCGTCACCCAGAACCCTATAGGAAAGCATTGTATAATGATTTCCTATTAGGGAGGTCGCATTGAAGATGAAATCTAAAGACTAGTTTGTCTTCTGGTAAATCTGGGGTTGACAAAAGGCCTAGCCACTCTGCTGTTTACTTTTGTTTTAATCTCAGCAGCTGTCACAATTAATGTCTGAATTCAGTCATTGATCTATGGAGGTTGACCAGGGATCCTCCATAAACCTCAGTGATGTACTCTAGTGCATGCGTAATAGTACATCATTGGCACTGCTCCTGAAAATAAAGCCAGGAGATGAGGAGGATGCACAAAGTGAAGATGGTTGCGATCATGAGTGACAACTTCAGGCCAGTACAACTAAGTTCCCCTGTATCCCGAGGCCACCAGGCCATCACTGGATATGTTACTTTTGGGAGTCTTTCCAAAATATCTAAATAAATACAAATCCGCTTTAAACTCTGTATACAGGCTCCAGGCACCATGACCACTCCAAATCAGTGAAGTTTAAAAGACACTTCCCTGGTAGAATCCTCCACCCCCTTCTCCCCCCCCTCTCTACACATTATTGCCCTTACTGCCCATCTCTACCTGGCCTATGCATGTCTGAATATTTTAAAGTGTTCCATACAGAGGTAAACTATTAATTCAGAACACTCTGTATGTGACTCTTTATTGTATTCTGGATTACTGACCTCAGCTTGTCCTGATTACTCTTTGTCAGATGTCTGATCCAACATATTGGCTTGTTTTACCAACTACTCTGATTTCTGAATCCTCTGACCTTAGCCTGTCCCAATGTATGTTACATTTAGCCATTACAAAGTGGCTACACCAAACAACTCAAAATACCCCATTTGGAATGCCTTCTTTTAAAAAATAATAGGGGTCATAGGGGTACATTTTCTTTTCTGAGCTGCCATACTGTTTCAAAAGGTGACATAGGCTCAGAAAATAATATTGTAAAATTTCCAAGTTGAAAATAGCATCTAATATTTTTGGCCCTGACTTACCAAAAAAAAACCAACAACCTGGAAATCCAGTACAAGGGGGCAAAATTTTATTGTGAGAAAATGTGAAATAAAAATACTGAGACTTTATTGCACTAACTTATATCAGGATTATGAAATGTCCTGTGAAAATGGAATTCCTGTTTGCGAAAAAAAACACAAAAGAAAAGTAAATGGGGCCAGCATTTGTGATTTAGATGTTAGACCAAACAATTAAAATTATGCAATTTTGAAAAGCCTGGGTTGCCAACCTTTGCAAATTGTATGCCATGATGGGGGTAATTTGTAATCCTGGGCTGCCACATGGTCTCAAATGCAACATAAGCCAAGCAAACCAACCTGGCAAAGTTCCATGTGTAAAACATGAAATGGGCAGGCACTATATTTGACCCTGTAACTTTCCAAAACCCCATAAAAAATGTACATGGGGGCATCGTTGTTACTTATTGGACAGGACTTTGTAAATAAACTTTCTTAATTTCTCACAATTTTTTTTAAATTTTACTCATTAAATTATGTTTATTATGTAAATATTTGATGTGAAATAAAAGCCCTATTTCTGCTAAACAAATGATATATAATAAATGTGGATGCACTTAAAGTGATACTTTAGTTCCAGGAACACAAAGCTGCATTCCTGGCACTATCGCTCCTCCTCCTCCCCCCAGTAAATAAAGGGTTGAAAACCATTTATTTATTTACTTACCTTTTCCCAGTGCTGATGTCCGTCCCCTCTGATGTCCTGCAACTAGCACATTTCCCACGCGTGCGCATTAGACCTCCACATCGGACGAAAAATCAGACTGTGTAAATAAGATACATTGTTCTTGTTCTAAAGTGCATTTTAGTTACATAACATCCTATTGTTAAGTCACCTAAAATTTCTAATAACACTGTAGGCAAATATAGCTACCTAGGAAATATTGTCACAAACATGGCACCAGCAATGAGACAATGGATTCTCAGAACAGCAGAAAATTAAATACGGGCTCACTGTGTTGAAAGCAGGACACGCCAAATAGCAGCATGGGAACACAATATACTCTGGGGATTTGGAGGCTGATCACAAGGTATGTCTGAGGCTATAACTCAGTGGTACACGAGACAGGCTAGATAACCAGCCTCTTCTTCCTCAGTCTTACAAAGCTATAGTAACGTGCCGTGTTCACACACTTTCTCCACCTGTTGGATTATATCAAGCATGAATGATATTCAGAGGCTGCTTTTCATGCAGGGGGAGAGCACAGCAAAGACATTGCTTCTCCTGTAGCCATCCCTCTCACTTGGTGCATTTCCTTTTATAAGGCACCCTATATAAAGCGCTACGGAATCTGTTGGCGCTATATAAATGGCAATAATAATAATACCAGCTATTTCTTGCTGTTCATTCTCCCTCCAGGGAAAGTAGCAAAGGGCAGTCTACCTTAACACTCCAGCTGCCATAGGAACCACAATGTTACCTGTCAGTTAAAGGAACACTACAGTGTCAGGAACACAAAATAATCCCCGGCCCCCTCTTTGTCGTAAAAATGTGAGTTTACTCGCCTTTTCTCCCACTCTATGCCAGCCTGGCCCTACCTTCCTCCGCCTCCATGGCTAACATCATTAAACGATGATCTCAGCCAATCCAATGCTATAGGAAAGCATTGTGAGGCTATTACGCATAACGCCGCACTGCTCCAATCAGCATCTCCTCATAGAGATGTATTGAATCAACGCATAACTATGAAGAATGTTCAGTGTCTTCTTGCAGAACTGTAGTTGCTCTGTTGCTAGTGTCCCTTTAAAGGTGGTTTAGTAAAAAATGAATGACCCTGCATAACAGTTGTAATATTTCTTGTCACAGCATGGCATTACTAGGGTTATTTTCGTGGTATCAATGCTGTATTTTATCTTTAATGTTATTTCACTTTAAGCGTTGGGTATGACAAGATATGATTGTAAGCAGTTCTACTTATTTTGCCTCTAGCTACCAAAGTCCAAGGAACTGTGAAATGGTTCAACGTGAGAAATGGCTATGGATTCATAAACCGGTAAGCCTTTATATGGCTATACTTTGCAAGCTGCACATTTAATTTTATGGTTTTCTAAGCCTTTTTATATTTGATCTAAATCTATACCTTCTCTCTTGTTAAAACATCACAAATCGAATGTATGATTTTATTTAATTTTTTTGCCTTCCTACCTCTTAGGCACCACAATTGATCCTCTTTAAGGGGCACTATAGGCCCTCAAAATACTCCATCTCAATTCAATGAAGTGGTGTGGGTGCCATGTCCCTGTAATTTTAACCGTTCAGGAGATCATCTTTTGCAGTGGTTCATAAGGGTTAGATATTGGGCAATATCTCTTGACAATCCCTTTAATTCCGTACAAGTTTTAACACACTTCATAACATCGCACACCATTTTTGTAACATATAGCAGAGGTGAAAATAAAATAAAAATAGTCACATAGCTACTTCTAAGTGTTTGCACGAAGTCTGCTTTTATGCTTTTTTGACTATGTTGTGCATACAGTGCACATACAGTAAACACTGTTTCCTGCCAGAAATTATATATCTGTATATCATGCCCAGATTTGTGTTTCAGGCACTCCCTATATCATCCAGGCCTTTCAAATTATATTCAGGGATTAGTAATTGAGTTAATAATTCTTCATTAACAGCAAAACAAGCCTATTAATTTTACAATGTGTTGGTCTGACTATTCTATTTCTTTGTTTGTCTCCATGCACCCTCTCGTAATCATTTAAGGAATGACACCAAAGAAGATGTGTTTGTACACCAGGTGAGTGAACGAACAGGGTTGCAAGTTGCTCCATTGCAAGGACATATTTATTTTAATGTTTAATAATATATATACATAGAACTCCTTCAGGTATTCAGTATTGTTTTATCGTTAAGATTTTACAACATGATAAATTTGGGATACACTTGCAATGTATCTGTAAAACAAAGCAAACCATCAATCAAAAATAAATAAATTATGCAACCTATTAAAAAAAAAAAAACAGTATAACAACTACAAGCACCAGGTGCACTATGGTTAAGGAAATGATTGATTTATCATTCCTGGCATAAAATATTCCCTGCCCCTTCTTGCTGCACATCCAAAGGTATTAGAAACGATCAACTAAAATAGAAAACTCATCACTAGCCAGATCTGTCGGACTGTAACTTGAGAGGGGAACTTACACTGACCCGTGAAAGAAGTAATTTTTGGGGTTAACGTAACACACGGGTTATGCTTGCATAGTAAAAGCATGTTTCCTGAAGAGTGAGGAAACACAAAACACTCTTCAGTCACAGTTCATTCTAATAAAGGAATATTAGAATACAAACTGCCTACTACAGGGGAATATTAGCTGGAAAGTTTACATATTCTGCTGTATGGAGTGGAGTGAAAAGAAACATAGAGCTGTTGGATAAACTCCAGAGTGTGTTTAGCATTCTGTGCCTTGAATGGCATAGTGCCTGCCTACCACTGCTGCTGTCCTATGATCATGTTCGACACCTGTCCCCATCTCACACACTGTCTAACAGGGCGGATTTGCTGATGAAGTGAAGCTTGTGGTTTAACTGAAGTGAGGCTATAGCATTGCAGTACTGATAACATGTAATGAATGCCAGTATAACATAAGTAATACGCAGAGGTTATAGCCATTTTATAATCAATTATTTTTTCAATACTTTTATTGATTTTCGTGGTATAATTAAAAAAATAAAAAATAAAAATACAGTGAATCTGCATAATTACCCACGCAGGTGTAGCATACAACATAATAAGAGCATGAGGTCATAAATAAAAATCCAAAAAGGAAAGTGAAACAGGTGGAGGGAAAAAGAAGCCTTAATAGCCTAATTTTGAGGATATTATTTATGGAGTAAAATAGCAATTGCTTTAAATGTACTGATATTTGTAACAGTGCATTAAAAGCTCCTGCTGGTTGAATGGAAGCTGGATGACATTCATCTTCTACAGAGCACACAAGACAGGTCGATGTTACCATTCATTCATTCAATGCTTTTAGACAATGAATGAGCACCTGTGCAAAAAATATGGACACAGGTTGCCTTTCTCTGCTCTCGGTGCTGTCATGCATTTTTTTACATTGCTGTATTTCTCATTTGCCGTATAATTTCTGTAAATCTTCTATGTGTCAATAAGAGTAGAACCATCATTGTTTTGTTTACATTCAGCTTTATGACATTCTGGGGTGATTTATGAAAGTGTTCTGTTCTAAAAATGTGATCTTAAAGGCAGACAGATCATTTCATCTCATTGAAATGGTCTGGGTGCAGTGTCCCTGTCCACCCTAGCCATGCAATGTAAAACAATGCAGTGCTTTGCATGAGGACTTTCAGCATCTTCAAATCCTCCATAGGAAAGCATTGAGTCAATGCTTTCCAAGGTGGCAGGCCTGAGCGTGCAGCTCGCTAAGCATGCGCACGCACTAGGTTGCCTATCATTGCTGACGTCAGAGGAGGTAAAGTCAGAGCTAGGGAGGGACTTCAGTGCTGGATAAAGGTGAGTGAAAAAAAAAGGTTTATTTAACCCTTTCAGTGCTGCAGGGGTGGGATGGGGGACTGCGAAGGAGGGGAGGCATAGAAATAATTTTGTGTTAGGAATACAGTTTTGTAGTCTTACAACTAAATATTAACATGCTTTGTATTTGCCATGCTGTGATCTTTTTATTGGCAGACAGCGATAAAAAAGAACAATCCACGCAAATACCTGCGGAGCGTAGGGGATGGAGAGGTGGTGGAGTTTGACGTAGTTGCTGGGGAAAAGGTAAGAAGCCATATCACCATTTGCTACCTAATTATATCAATTTTGATCTACTTTCGAAATATTATGGTTCCAAACAGGAAGTTCATATTACAGTAATTAGGGAGATGAATCTCTTAAATGAACACTCGAGGCACTATAAGAAATTTAAACCGTTTTTGAACGGTAAGACTCCAAACCTAGGTTCTTACTCCCCATTCACAAAGTAGAGTAAAAAAAGAATGTATATATTTGTCTCACTCCATTTTGTCAATGGAGAGCTAATGATAGATTGAAAGTATCTGCTGATGTTTTCAAACTATCAGTGATTTCCACTCAAGGCTTCAGACAGAAGTCGCTGGGCAGAGCTGACAGGCATCGGACTTTGGTGCCTGGAGTGATCCCTCAAGCCAAAATGAAAATAATGCTAACTCAGTTCAGCTATAGATCTTTTTTACAATTTTAATTTTGGTCTAAAGTTTTTAAGACTCATCTCAGCTTTCGATTTAGTGAATGAAGAGAATTAAACCTGGTTTGTTAAGTGTGGAAGAAAGATGTACTTAAATTTGTTATGTTGCTCTAATGAAAACATCCCATTCTGTTATGGGTGTAACATTATCATTAATAAGATATTATTAATGTAAGGTAATCAGACCATATTCTCTTTCAAACGTGACTTATGTTTACAATATTACTATTGGCACATGTGGATGATGAATAGTATGTCATTTTTTTCACAAGAGGCTTATCAAGATTATTTACTAAAGTGAAAATTGTGGGTAATTGAAATTGCAGAACTGGAATAATAGCGGACTTGGAGAATTCAGCAATTTTGGCCTTTAATTTTAAATTTAATTTTGAAATCTCACAATTCCCACTTCAATATAGAACCCTGTATAAGCATGAATAAGTAATCTTCTTAACTAAAACCTTTGTTTTCAGGGTGCTGAAGCGGCTAATGTGACTGGCCCAAAAGGGGCACCAGTAGAAGGTAGTCGTTATGCTGCAGACCGTCGCAGATATCGCCGTGGTTACTATGGGCGCAGGAGAGGACTACCAAGGGAGGTAAGTAAGAGTCAGTGAATTCCAGCACATATTTTATCTTACCTGGAGCTCAATAGCAGTTCATGCTTCTAATTTTGACGTAAAGTCATAAATAAGACTTTGTCATCTACACTTGTTTGTAATTTTTTTTTTTCGTAATCAATGATTTAGATGAAGTGGATGAAGTGGATTCTTACTAAGTTGCACAGAATCTTCATAGGCCCACGTTATAAATATACTGACACATGCATACACTTAAAAAAAAGTTAAAAAGGATATCTAAGAAAAGTCTCATGACATTTTTTTCAGTGTGTGAAAGACACTGGGGTTAGGATGGATCTCGCAGAGCAATACTTGGGGGAAATGACTATAGTTGACCACTTGGGATATCGGCAAATCTATTGTAGAGAAATCAGCCAAAAAATAGACTTGTGCAGTTTGTTTTGGAATAAGTCAAATTTAATCTGAGATTCGGTTGATTCTTAAGCATCTGAATTTCCATTTGTTTTGATAAAGATAGCAAATTAAGGAGTTATCTACTAAACATGGAGAGTGCAAAATAAAGGAAAAGGGTTTCTTCATTTTGATCTTTCCATTGTTTAGCAGACAGCTCATTATTTTTGGTTCCTTAAATCTCGCTTTCCCACATCAGGTAAGAAAATTAGGGAGCTCTCTATTAAACTGCTGAAAGATCAAAATTAAGAATAGGGCTTTTCTTAAGATTGATCTCTCAGTAGTTTAGCAGATAACTCCCTAAATTGGTACCTTGCAATTTTGTAACTGTCACCTTCATTTATTCCATACAGACAACAACAAGAGTCCGAATTTCAAAAATGAACAATATTTTCAGATGAATATCAGTTCATCAAAAAAATATTTTCCAAATTTTGGAGAAACCAAAATTAAAAAAATCAACGAATGGATACGATGGCCCTACAAAAATATGACTCCTTAGGGGTTTCTTGGGGGGGGGGGGGGGAATATTTTTTGCTACATTTCTTTTCAGAATAGTTTTAACGAACAAAAAGGAATTAAAAAATAAATTTTACATTAAAAGGAAAGAACACTCAGAATTACCATACAATGACAATGGGATATCTGAATACATGTTCTAGTTTGACATAAAGGAACAACTACCATCAATCAAGAAAAACTATGTATGTGTGATAGTGACAATTCCACTATTTTAACTCTCTCCAGTCTTGCCTTGTTAGTTAAGTGTAGGAGGAGACTAGACCAGAACAGCTGCTCCTGTTCAAAGTCTAAATTTGGCTTCAGAATTTCATACTCTGTGAGAGAGAGACAGATGCCGGGGATTATAAGAAAAAAGGAGGAGACTTCAAGTAAGATGAACAGCTCAAATGACAAGATCACATAAAGTAGACCAAGATCTAATAATGACTCGTCAAGTTTTAAAGACTGGACAGTATAAGCTGATGCATTAAACATTTCCATAAACAGTTTTATATCTGTTTTTTTTCTTACATACAAATGGAGAGCCTGCGTATTGCATGATAACATTTGTAAAGAAATACTGTTTAAAAATAGCATCACAAAACACATATTTACATATATAAGAAATGCCTAAGGATCCAAAACAAAATAAATTAACCAGAGAATGGCCAGTGACTAGTCATGTCCCGAACGGTTCGCTGGCGAATAGTTGGCGAACATATGCGATGTTCGGTCTGCCCCCTATTCGTCATCATTGAGTAAACTTTGACCCTGTACCTCACAGTCAGCAGACAGATTCCAGCCAATCAGCAGCAGACCCTCCCTCCCAGACCCTCCCACCTCCTAGACAGCATACAATTTAGATTAATTCTGAAGCTGCATTCTTTTTTTTTTTTGTATTTTTTTTGTGTGTTTGTGTTTATTATACATTATCCTCCATAGCCAGTAACCTGTGTTTATTATACATTATCCCCCCACAACCAGTAACCTGTGTTTATTATACATTATTCCCCCACAACCAGTAACCTGTGTTTATTATACATTATCCCCCCACAACCAGTAACCTGTGTTTGTTATACATTATCCCCCCATAGACAGTAACCAGTGTGTATTATACATTATCCCTCCCATAGCCAGTAACCTGTGTTTATTATACATTATCCTCCCATAGCCAGTAACCTGTGCTTATTATACATTATCCCCCCCATAGCCAGTAACCTGTGTTTATTATACATTATCCCCCATAGTCATTTATCGTTGGACCTAGGCAGCATGATGTCTTAGGCCGGCCCAGAGAGTGAGTGAATAATATAATATATATGTTCAGAAACATATTAGTAATATATGTAAATCGGGTTCATGCAAAGAGGGTGAAAAGGTATTAAAGAAAAACACACTTATTGCATCAAATTTACAAAGCCAAACTTTTAAAAGCTTTCCTCATTTCTTTCTCGGGATGAGGAATATATCAGTTGTAGACTGAGGATTTCCATCTGCCCAATCTTTTAATAATATGCACTGGAGTGTCAGTGTTGAAGGAGTGTTCTAAATGAAAGACCCGAGACATGGATACAACCCAATCTTAGGAGTAGTGTTCTGATGTAGAAGATGAATTTAGCCATAGTCAGAGGGATTCAGTGAGAGTAGTGGTGAAATGTGTGTGGCATGACTTTCTGTGTGTGGGTACTTACTGTGTGTGGGTAAGTAAGAGTCAAGTATTTTAACTGGCCACTAGTTCTAAGTGGGATAAAGTGGTCTAGCGGATGGATGAGTCGTTTGGTTCGTTTTAGAGGTTTGTAGAGAAAGTATATAGTGATCATGATTTTTAGCGATATCCAATATTTTTAAGGTAGTCTCAAACAAACATAAAATGCTATATAAAAATTTGTAGGAATATCGAATAGTCGTGTACAGTAAATCAGAGAGGGCTCAGAATATCGAACCATCGATCGGTAACCTGGATGAAGTAGGGGGTCTATCTGTTTTATTAAATACACGGTAATATGCTTTTAATGGGATAGGACGTTAGGAAAGGTGTGTGATTGGGATAAGTGGTTGTGGCTGTATTTACCTTATCCTGGGACCGACCTGGCTCCTAAGCTTGAGCCGCGTGTGGCTGGATCACTCCTGCCTCCACACGAGCCGCATGCAGCTTGATCTCCTCTTCTGACTTAGCCGCGTGCACTGACCGCAGTTATCGGTCACGTGGCCCGCCTGGCACTAGGCGCACGGCTCGAGTCACGAGCTCACCCTTAAAGGGGCAGTGGGAGCCAAAAGTTGATTCAGGCTCCCATTGGCCCACGTCATTCCAGCACCCCCACACACTAACGTTTTGGGGGTATAGGCATGACGTGGGCCAATCAAATGTTAAAGGATATTTAAACTTCCCTAGCCCTATCCACTTTGTCCTATCGTGGTTTCTGTGTCAGTACCCTTTAGTGCGTTCCTTTATCTATTTTGTTTATTTTGGTATTGACCATGGCTTTGTTCTTGACTCTGAATTTATCTTTAACCCTTTCCTGTCTTGTTTGCCCGTGTGACTGATTACCATCTACCTGACTCTGGCTTGTTCTCATTTTCGTAGTCTCTCTGTTACCATGACCTCGTCTCGTTTCTGATTACGCTTTATCTCTGTCTGACGTTTAGTCTGGCCATTCTAAGTCCAGGTAATAAGTTATATCCTAGTCTTGTCCCTTGCTATCCTAAACTCTGCATGTTGGTGTATTACATCATGACATTATGATAGGACCATGGGCCCTGCAGGTTTAGGACAGCAAATGGCCTCCTATGAGGCAAGATTTTAAGAACAGGATCACCGTATGGACCAGATTGCCCAGGCCCATCAGACACTTTTGTCCAGAAATGCTTATTTGGCCCCTGAGACACTGGTACATCTCAACCCGTACCTCCCATTCCAGAGGCATCTATCCTGATTAGAGATGTCCCGAATAGTTAGCTGGTGAATAGTTCCCGGCGAACATAGCTTGTTCGCCACGGATGGTTCGGCTGTTCGGTCCGCCCCCTATTCGTCATCATTGAGTAAACTTTGACCTTGTACCTCACAGTCAGCAGACACATTCCAGCCAATCAGCAGCAGACCCTCCCTCCCAGACCCTCCCACCTCCTGGACAGCATCCATTTTAGATTCATTCGGAAGCTGCATTCTTTTTTTTTTTTTTTTTTTTAGACAGAAGTGTGCTTATTTGAGCATGCTAGGCTGAACGTGCGTATATCATGGCTAGTTGCACTGAGGGTATGAGTATATAGCAGTACATTGTATTGAAAGATGGCTGTCATGTTTAGGGTGTAGCTTGCACGTTATCAACTGTGTATTTATATCAGCAGCTCCACCACTAGTTATAAATCAAGTGTGAGTCGCCCCATGAGATGAGACTAGTGAATAACATAATACATGAACGGTTAAGGTAAAGGCATGTAAGGAACTACGACAATAAACTCTTTAGGAGGTGAAATAATGACATGTTTAAACGCTTGCTACTTTACGATTAGTTAATGTGCAGAGAGCAGTTCATGTGATCAAAGGCATGGTGTGAAGGATCGGCTATAGTGGGACATGCTTGGCAGGCTGCTGTTTACTGCTTGTGCTCATCCGATCCTTTCTGGGCGCCAGGTGCAGACCCTGGGAGTCCCTCATACCTGGACCAACAAAGGCAAGTCTCTGGCTGAGTGCCGGGTTCGCGGCTTGAGGTGGTGGAAGCTTGTTTTGTCGGGTGGTCGGATCTGTCCCGGTGGTGCTTCACGTTTGGTGCGGGATTGTGGTGGCTTAAGGTGGAGGCGAGTGATTGACGTGGGGCAGGCTCTGCATTTCTGTTTGTGCCTCCGGTCCCGTCTTCGATGCCTTTTGCGTTGGTGGATTTTAATGGGGACTGCTTCGCTTAGCTGTGGTGGAGCTTGTTGGGGCTTCCTGCTTGTTATTTGCTTCCAAAATTGATTAAAGAGTCTGTCCAGCTTAGACTCAATATCCTGCCATGCTTTGCTGGTACCAGGAGGACACGCGGCTGCCGCCATATTGGGAGAGTCGCAGATGAGTATGTCAACCTGGGCGGCTGTGCTCTGTGCGTCCATTAGCTCCAGACAGCCCCTCAGGGGTGGACCGGGATAACCCCCACCGGTCCGAGGGGGGGGGGTAACGAAGCTCCTGCCAGGAAGTAGCTGCTCCTGGGCATCCCAGGATCGGGAGATCGGCCGCCTTTCCCGCCCGGTGATCACCAGGCCACACTTGCCACTTGGAGGTAAGACTCTGTCGAGTTGCTGACCGCTATTAAGCATGTCGGGTCGGTCAGGTAGGAGCAACATTGCTGGTTCATCCCCTGCTGGGGTGAAATTCGCTTGTTGATAGCTGCTTAAAGTGAGATATTGAGGGAGCTCACACGAAGTGCGTCTTTCCTCCATGACAGCTAGGTCCCGCCCCCCGGAAGCTGCATTCTTAGTGAGAGGAGGGACAGTGTAGCTGCTGCTGATTTAATAGGGAAATCGATAGCTAGGCTAGTGTATTCAGTGTCCACTACAGTCCTGAAGGACTCATCTGATCTCTGCTGTAAGGACAGCACCCCAAAAAGCCCTTTTTAGGGCTAGAACATCAGTCTGCTTTTATTTATTTTTTTTTTTACTGTGTAATCTAATTGCAGTTGCCTGCCTGCTTGCCTGCCAGCGTGTGTGTCAGGCTCACAGCGTATACTGTGCCCACTTGCCCAGTGCCACCACTCATATCTGGTGTCACAATAGCTTGCATTTAAAAAAAAAAAAAAAACTTTTTTGACTGTAATATAATAGCAGTCAGTTTCCTTCACACGTGTGCGTTTCAGGGCCTGCCAGGGCACAGTGTCACACCAGTGCAACTCATTTCAGGTGTAACAGTAGTGTACATTTAAAAAAAAAAATACAGGGGGCTTGTTGTCACCTTTTCGGGGACCCTTGGTGTTGTACGTGGCTGGGTGGAGGAAGAGACTTCAATGACATCAGTGAGCAGTGGCGTACATACCGGGGTCGCAGGGGTCGCGGCTGCGACTGGGCCCGGCCCACCAGGGGGCCCGGCCGCCCTGCGACCCCGGTATGTATGTCACTGGGCCAGCCTCTTCTCCTGGGGGGCCCAAGAGCCGGCCACCTCAGGGCCCCCCGAGGCTGGCCCTGCTGTCACCCGGCTGGCCGGTCCTGCAGGCGCGCGAGGGAGCACTGTCTCCTAGGTGCTTCCTCTTCAGCTCCCTCGCGCACCGCACTGATACCGGAGCCGGAAGATGACGTCATCTTCCGGCTCCGGTATCAGTGCGGCGCGCGAGGGAGCTGAAGAGGAAGCACACAGGAGACAGTGCTCCCTCGCGCGCCCGCCTGACTGCTCGCCGGGTGACCGCCCCCCCAGGAGCCCAGCAGCACCACTGGACCCCAGGGAATCCCCTCAGCTCTCCCACAGGTAAGGAGGCTGGGGGGATTTAAAAAAAAATGTGTTTGTGAGTGTTAGTGTATGTTAGTGTTAGTGAGTGTGTGTGTATGTTAGTGTGTGTTTGTGAGTGTATGTTAGTGTGTGTGAGTGTATGTTAGTGTGTGTGAGTGTGTGTTAGAGTGTGTGTGAGTGTGTGTTAGAGTGTGTGTTAGTGTGTGTTTGTGAGTGTGAGTGTGTGTGAGTGTGTGTTAGTGAGTGTGAGTGTATGTTAGCGTGTGTTTGTGAGTGTGAGTGTATGTTTGTGAGTGTGAGTGTATGTTAGTGTGTGTTTGTATGTTAGTGTGTGTTTGTGAGTGTTAGTGTGTGTGAGTGTATGTTAGTGTGTGTGAGTGTGTTATAGTGTGAGTGTGTTAGTGTGTGAGTGTATGTTAGTGTGTGTTTGTGAGTGTGTGTTAGTGTTAGATTGTGTGTGTTAGTGTGTGTGTTAGTGTGTTAGTCTTAGAGTGTGTGTGTGAGTGTATGTTAATGTGTGTGTGTGTGTTAGAGTGTGTGTTAGTGTGTGTGTCTGTTACTGAGTATGTTTGTGTGCATCTGTTAGTGAGTGTGTATGTATGTCTGTCACTGAGTGTGTGTCTGTCAGTAAATGTGTGCGTCTGTTCATGAGAGTGTGTGTGTCTTAAGCACTTACCTTTCTCCAGCGCCGGACTCCCTTGGCGCTGGGAATCTCTCCGCCCCGATCCGCCTCTCAGCTCCGAATGCGCATGCGTGGCAAGAGCCACGCGTGCATTCAAACCGCCCATAGGAAAGCATTATTCAATGCTTTCCTATGGACGTTCAGCGTCTTCTCACTGTGATTTTCACAGTGAGAATCGCAGAAAAATCCTCTAGCGGCTGTCAATGAGACAGCCGCTAGAGGCTGGATTAACCCTCAGTGAAACATAGCCGTTTCTCTGAAACGGCTATGTTTTCAGCTGCAGGGTTAAAACTAGAGACCTGGCACCCAGACCACTTCATTGAGCTGATGTGATCTGGGTGTCTGTAGTGGTCCTTTAAGTGTATGTGTTTATGCATGCACTTGCGTACATACCGCGGTCACACAGGTCGCAGCCCTGCGACCCGGTGCCCGCCGCCATGTGTTGCGGCCCCAGCCCGCACAGAGTAAGCGCGCGGGGGGGCCCACGGATCAGTTTTCGCACCGGGGCCCCATGGGTTGTGTGTACGCCACTGTCAGTGAGGACAAGGAACGGGACATGGCTAGCTTGGTATCCAACCTTGTGCAAATGGGGAGTTTGCGGTTGTGCAAATGGACTGTTTGCGGTTGTTTGCAGTGCGTTAAATGGGGAGTTTGGTCTGTCACTGTGAAGCGGGCGTAACCCTTACACTACCTGATTGATACAACATCATACCTGATGTTTTAAAGCACGTTATTCCAAACAATTTAGGAATGTTACGTGATTTATGCCCTTTATGGATTAAAACCAGACTCTGCATCAACTATGTAATTTTCCATGGGAGTTTTGCCATGGATCCCCCTCCGGCATGCCACAGTTCAGGTGTTAGTCCCCTTGAAACAACTTTTCGATCACTATTGTGGCCAGAAAGAGTCCCTGCGGGTTTTAAAGTTCGCCTGCCTATTGAAGTCTATGGCGGTTTGCCTGGTTCGCCCGTTCGCAAACATTTGCGGAAGTTCGCGTTCGCCGTTCGCGAACGGAAAATTTCATGTTCGCGACATCACTACCAGTGACCCATTTACTTCCCCTAAATAAAAGTGATGGTCTAGAGAGAGTACAAAGTATTTGTTATTTGTGGCATCTCATTTCCCCCCGGCATTGGCGAACGTGATAAATGTTTTGTGATTTTGTTCCTCCCCACAAATCTACATATTTAAATTTATCAAAATTCTGCAGTTTGTTACTATGAAGGTGCTTTATTAGAACTATTTCATGACTCTTGTTTGATGAAAATACCATATTATACAAATGTTAGACATGTTGTACTACTTTATGAAGATACACAACAATTGAAATTATAACAGGTTCACTTTGATATTTTTTAAAGGGACACTATAGTCACCAGAACAACTACAGATTATTGAATTTGTTCTGGTGAGTAGAACCTTCAGGCTTTTTGCTGTAAACACTGTCTTTTCAGAGAAAATGCAGTGTTTACATTACAGCCTAGTGATAACTTCACTGGCCACTCCTCGGATGGCTGTTAGAGATCCTTCCTGGGTCATGGATGCCTAAAATGCATCCAAACATTCAATATCTCCTCCCTCTGCATGCAGACACTGAACTTTCCTCATAGGGATTCATTAATTCAATTCATCTCTATGAGGAGATGCTGATTGGCCAGGGCTGTGTTTGAATCATGCTGGCTCTGCCCCTGATCTGCCTCCTTGTCAGTCTCAGCCAATCCTATGGGGAAGCATTGTGATTGGATCAGGCCACCACTTCTGATGATGTCAGAGGTCAGAGGAAGTTCACAGGCAGAGGCAGCAGCTTTAGACTTGAATACAAGTAAGATTGTACTATCTTTAGGGAGGCAAAGGGGGCCAAGGGGCTAGATAGTGGTTTTAACACTATAGGATCAGGAATACATGTTTGTGTTCCTGACTCTACAGTGCTCCTTTAAAAATGGCTACATTAAAGGAACACTATAGGGTCAGGAACACAAACATGTATTCCTGATCCTATACTGTTAAAATCTTTATCTAGCCCCCCCTGGCCCACCCTTACCACCCTAAATATAATAACATTGTACCTTTATTCTAGTCTGCTGGTGCTGACTCTGCCCCTGATTTGCCTCCTTGGCTGGCATCATAGGAAATTATGATTTCAGCCAATATCAATGCTTTCCCAGAGGAAAGCATTGGATTGTCTGAGATTGTCAATTCTGATGATCTCAGCCAAGGAGTTGGGCTGGGGACAGAGCCAAATGCCATCCTGGCCAATCAGCATCTCCCCAAAGAGATGCATTGAACCAATGCATCTCTATGAGGAAAGTTCAGTGTCTTCATACGATTTGTTAATTAAAGTAATATTTAGCCACTAAACCTAATAAGAGCACCTGCTAACTACATGTAATTAATACCAGCTGCCAAAATACACTAAAATGCAAGACTGGGCAGCTTGCAAGCACACTAAAATGCAGTTTAACATATAGTGTACACTATCAATTTGTTTGTGGATCTAAAAAGTGTTAATTTCTGAAATTATATTTTTCTACAGAGAGAAGGTGAAGTGAAAGAAGGATTACCCGAAGCTGTTCAAACCCAGCAACCCATGCGTCAGTCGGCTAACTACCGTCCAAGATACCGCCGGTAGGTGTCTGTCAGTAGAAAATCCAAAGCACATGAGCATGTCATTATATAGGTCCCTGCCCACAATATAATTTCATAATCATCATATAAATTGTTTCCCTATTCAAAATGTGTTTATTACCCATACTTTATTGTTTAATATAGATTTTTATGGTATTCTATTTTTTTTTAGTATAAATTAAACAGAACTTGCACTAAAAAAGCCTAAATAGGGCTCTCTTTACAGGAAGTGTTTATGGAAGGCTGTGCAAGTCACATGCAGGGAGGTGTGACTAGGTTTCATAAACAAAGGGATTTAACTCCTAAATGGCAGAGGATTGAGCAGTGAGGCTGCAGGGGCATGTTCTATACACCAAAGCTGCTTCATTAAGCTAAAGTTGTTCAGGTGACTATAGTGTCCCTTTAATTATTATTTTTTAGTTTCAGCTCACTTTTTGTATCACATACATCAGTGTTGTCCAGCATTTTACCATAGATGGCCACATACCGTTCTAAACTTTAGGTTAGGAGTTTGCAAAATAGTCAGGACCTAAATGAAGTCCTCATTAATATCAAACTGCAGAAAGCCTTCTTTAGTGCAAATGAGACCCTACAGACACTAGGAAGAGTAGAATTATTATTATTATTTTGTTTTATACATGTTGTATATATTTCATAATATTAGCAGAATGGGCCACAGATGTAATTTTTGAATGAGTTGGCAATCTAATGACTTTCACAAAATTTGGCCACTATAAAAAACAGGTTATTTTAATGCAGATTGGTAAAAAGATATGGACCACAAGTCACACCTAATAAAAACAATGCCATTATAGAGAGGATACTGAATGTAAAAAAAAACATATGTATAGTATCATAATACTTATTTTGTACTCCTTCTTGGGGTAGACCTATGAATCAAACCAGACCACTTCCACCAACTGGTGAGATTGAAAACAAGGAAAACCAGTTTGAGTCAGTGGCTCCAGACCAGCAACAAAATCGCCGTGGCTTCAGAAGACCATACAACTACCGGCGTCGACCCAACCAACCAAGTGGTCCACCACAGGGGAACAAGGAGTCAACCAAGGTAATGTGTGCACACATTATGAGTAACTATTAGTAGTAGTAACATAGTTTTTGAACAACTTTAGCATAACTGGCACACAGTCCCATATTGTTTGTGAGCAGTACGAACTAAATATGAATATAGTAAACACAAATAGGCAGCAATAACAGCTTCAATTTGTACAGCTGTTAGAAGCACACATATTGAGAGAAAGATAAAACAGACTCACTTGAAACCAAGAACATAAGAAAACCAAGAACAATACAAAGTTATTATAAAAGGAAAGTAAAACACAATGCAAATAAATGAAAATAAACTAGGCAGATACAGTGAAAAGCACAAGCCAGCTGTATTATTATTATTGTTATTGGCATTTATGTAGCGCCAACAAATCCCATAGTGCTTTACAATAGTACAAGAGGGGGAGGTTTAACAATAAATGAGACAATGACAAAAACTTACAGGAACAATAGATTGAAGAGGACCCTGCTCAAACGAGCTTACAGTCTAGAGTTCTATGAAAAAGAAAGCTTTTTTTTTACTGAAAATATATTAACGTTTACCTCAAAGCTACATGTGTAACTTGTATATTAGTTATTCGAGTTGGAATAACATGGCTTTTCTATGCCGTGTAGTTGGCTGAAACCCCTGCAGAGAAGCCTGTGCCAGTGGGTGAGAAAAGCAATGCTGTGTAATCTGAGTGACCTGATCTTCCATCATGTAAGTGAGACAGTCGGCTACAATTACAAAAACTGAAGTTGTTCTGTGCCTTTGTCCAATTAATTTCAGGACCAGACAGTTCAGGGACTGCTAAACAACTGAGATGATGATCAATCGCTTAACCAGAACACAATAGCTTGGAAACTGAGAGTAGTTAAAAATGTCTGGCCACCGATTTTAACGTATTACTAATCTTTATATCTGTCCCTATGTTTTCAGAATCTCTATATAATATATTTTGTATCTGTTATTTACATAGCAGCCATTTATTCAGTAGTGCTGTACAATAGAGGGAATACAGACAAATAGTAAACATATACTGATACAAAGGGAACAAAGGATATTGCATGTGAGCTCACACTGTAGCAAAAACAGTAACTTTGATACAAAATGCTTAGCAAGATCATTTGTGAGCTTACATTCTGACGCATATAGGTCAAATTGAAGAGGTTTCTATTAGCCCGTTAAATTTTTATTATAAATGTAATATGCTCCTTCCACAGCCTTTCCATAATATATATATATATATATATATATATATATATATATATATATATATATATATATATATATATATATATATATATATAAAATAGATACAGATATTTACCCCCACATATGTAGTTTCAAGTATAGTACATATTATTAAGTGACACCAGTTCATTAACGTCATACGAGTTATAAGAAGAGCTATAATTCTATAGAGGGGCAAAGGTTTAAAATTAATATCAGGAAGTATTACTTTACTGAGAGGGCAGTGGATGTAATTTTTGAATGAGTTGGCAATCTAATGACTTTCACAAAATTTGGCCACTATAAAAAACAGGTTATTTTAATGCAGATTGGTAAAAAGATATGGACCACAAGTCACACCTAATAAAAACAATGCCATTATAGAGAGGATACTGAATGTAAAAAAAAACATATGTATAGTATCATAATACTTATTTTGTACTCCTTCTTGGGGTAGACCTATGAATCAAACCAGACCACTTCCACCAACTGGTGAGATTGAAAACAAGGAAAACCAGTTTGAGTCAGTGGCTCCAGACCAGCAACAAAATCCAGCTGAAGTGGTAGAGGTTAACACAGTAAAGGAGTTTAAGCATGCGTGGGATAGGCATAAGGCTATCCTAGCTATAAGATAAGGCCAGGGACTAATGAAAGTATTTAGAAAATTGGGCAGACTAGATGGGTCGAATGGTTCTTATCTGCCGTCACATTCTATGTTTCTATGTTTATCTTATTATTTTTGTATATTTCATTTAAAAAAAAATCTGTATATTTATGGCCTCTGTAAGAAGTATTGCTACATAGGGTTTTTAAATAGCAAGCAGAATAGTATATACAACCACATTGTTTTCATTCCATTTATGAATAAAGTAGTGTTTAAAATGTCTTACTGTTAGATTGATTAAACTCATCTTGGGGCTTGCATTAGAATGTCACAGTAGAAGAGAGGTATCATGGTAAAAGTAGATTTGCCTTGGCTGTAATTTTTCACAAGGCAGGAACACATAAATTCTGCATTCCGTCAGGCAAAACATAAATGCAGCCTATAAAGATTCAGCATAGATCCCTCATAAAGAGGCAACATTTCAATCAAGATCAAGCCATACGCTCGTTTGAAACGTTGCTATTTAATGATGTTATAATAAAGGCATCACAGCTTCGCTAAGATAAGGTGTGCTGGATCTTTTGACGTTAGTATCTGTGATATTGCCAGTCATTTGAGTGGGAGTGGAGATCTGTGGATCCAAATTTGAATTGAGGTGGGTGTTATTAGTTACATTAAAGTATTAATTATTTATATTAAAATGCAATGTGACATGTTGCCATGGTGACATTAATTAGTTGGAGTTGAATACTTGCCACAAGGAATTCGCTGATTTAACAAAACCCCAGACAGCACTTCCAACCCCTGCTGCCAGAATGCAGAACTCATAAACATTCTTCAAAAACAATGACAGAACCATCATAATTCAAAACCATTTAAAATGAGGTTCATGCTAATTATTATCAACGTGCTGATATTATTGTTTCCTTTGCAGGCATAATGTGAGCTGAGAAAGGATGGACATCAAGACAGGGCCACAAACTTTTACTACTTTTTGAAAATGCTACAGTTGCCAATTAATTGGGAGAGATGACATATACATCTCCTATGCTCCTCAGTTTGGATTTCACAACAAAAGTACACTCATATTTTGTGTCCATGCATGCAAATACCAAGGGCAAATTTGGGTATGTATTAAAACTGAATCTATGCATTGTGCTAGTGAAGTTGCTAGCGAAATGATAGATTTAAAATGTTACTTACCTGAAGTCTGCTTCCTCTTAGGCATGCTGTATTTGTGTACTCATGGTATGGTATGAGAGACATTGTCCAATACTGATAATTATATTTAATAAATACATTTCTGCACTAAAACAGTAAGGGAGAGACCACCTATATAATGCTCTAATACAGCAGAAACCAACCAGACAATACTTTTGAAAAATTAAGTTAAAAAAAAAAAAAAAAGAACAATAACAAATATAACAGCATGATGATAACCGGAGTCAATAGATGAAGACTAAATTGCTAAATATTATTTAGTGTATCCAGTAGCACTGAAAACACATTGCAGCAGAAGTGATGTGTCCAGATGCCAAAACATAATCAAGACAGACCACAAAACACCGGTCTGGTGATTGTAGTTTCTCCACTTGTAGATAAAGCAGACGAGAGGTGATTCCATTTGACCTATAAAAACAATATAGGTACCATAGTACACTGCTCACTGTATATTATTTGTTTTTGCATGCAATGAATTAAAAACTTACAGGATCAATGGTAGAGCTCATATCAGGAGACACATTCATTTAATTAATTGCATGCAAAAAAGGTTATAAACAGTGAGCACTATGGCACCTCATTTGTTTTTATAGATCAAGTGGAATCACCTCTCATCTGTTTTATGTATACAATTGGAGAAAGTACAATCACCACATCTGTGCTTTGTGGTCTCTGTTCATTATGTATTGCCGTCTGCACACATTAATGCTGCTGCTTTCAGTATAACCGGATACACTATAGAATATGTAGCCATTATGTCTTAATATTTTGACTCCAGGTCTTCACCATATAATGTTTTTAAGTCATTGGTGTTTTTTTTTTTTAAAATCCTGCACTCACCCATGTGAGGATGCACAGATACATGCACACTGGCTGCAAGTGTCATGGAATGATATGAACATAAAGATTCCAAAGAAATTAACAACACAGCAACCATCAAAATGCAAAGTGTAATAAATATATTGCATTGCAGTCATGTCCAGTAACATGTCCACATTGATTCTTTGCATTGTAAAATAGCACATGTATACGATAAATATCATAATTTTGTAAAAAAAAAACTAAAAAGTTATTTCTTGCTACTGGAACATGAGTCAGTCGCCCTTAAAGCAGATTGTTATATGCGTTCTTTTTTTACATCAGTAAATTTCACCAGAGGGAAAAAACTCTCCCCTTTTTGCTGTTGCATATCTGATGACATCATGGCCCAATTACCGACCCTGGTTCACAGATACAATATTGTCATGTTTGCTTTTTTCATAAATATAATCCACAGATGCTTTTGGGAAAAAAAAACAATAGATGTGAAAGAACATAAACGTCTGAAACAAAGGTTATGTGTTTGTGTTTCATTTACAAGTGTGCAACACCTATATATCCGCCACAGCACCCAACAGTCATATACCAGACTATAAATGCTCCATATAGCATCTGAGAAAGCCATCACGAAGTGAACATATATCCCAACATTTCAAATGGACAAATATGGACACTTTAATTTTAGGTTTGTGGCCAGGGGCGGTGCTGTTCTGAGAAACATTTACTAAACTGGTCACTCAGCAATTTTTCCATACCAGAGTTTCTTGTCCTTCTTCATTTAAAACAAATATTCTACACTCAGTCTTCCTTTCAGTCAAAGATGCTGTTATCAAATTTACACAAAGGCTTGCAACTTTGATGTTCTCAATCACAACTTTCACTCCTCTTATCCAGTCAATCACCAACATGTCAGTTCCAGAAAGATACCTCACATCTACCTCTAACACCAGATGCAGCCAAGCGTATCCATACCCTAATTATCTTCCACCTCAACATCTGCAACCTCCTTCACCATCTTTCTCATTCCTGGTTGTGAACTTGTAATTCATTATATAAACAATGATGTACCTGTACTACTTTTAGTTCAGGTTTTTATAAATCTGTATAGACAACAAAATAGAATGAGCTGCTATAACACTGTGGTTTATCTTTTAACATACAGATAGTTAAGGAAGAGGAGTGTTTCGGTGAAGCGCTATAAAAGTGATAATCAATGGAAACAGTCTATAGTGATATATATAGTGACACCCCTAAGAAAGAAAACTATTTTAAAGGTATATTCCTTTATATTGGGTATTTAACAATATCACTATAGACTGTTTCCATTGATTATCACTTTTATAGCGCTTCACCGAGGCACTCCTCTTCCTTAATTATAATTCATAATGAACATTAAAGGACCACTATAGTGCCAAGAAAACATACTCATTTTCCTGGCTCTATAGAGTCTCTAGGTCCCCCCCACCCTCATGGCCCCCCTCCCACCAGGCTCTAGGGTGAGGAAGGGCTTAATCCCTTATCTTTTCTCCAGTGCCGGGCTCCCTCGGCGCTGGGGACTCTCTTCCTCCTTTCCCCGTCATTGGCTGAATGCGCATGCGTGGCACGAGCCGCGCACGCATTCAGCCAGTCCACAGGAAAGCATTCTCAATGCTTTTCCTATGGACGCTGGCGTCTTCTCACTGTGAAAATCTAAAGACAATTCTCACATACCTGCTATACCTCAATCCTCTGCCAGTCTTTAATTTACACTGGCTTGCTCTAAGATTTAGGGTTAATTTTTAAATTCTATTGCTTACTTATAAAGTGCTTCATAAAATTCCCCTTCTCTACTTATCCTCACCAACAAACACCTTAAGTATATCCCGTCCAGGACCTTCCACTCTGTAAAAGCCTTGGGCCTTTCCTCTGCTCATATTTGCACCTTTGTCTCTCACCTTCAAGACACCATTCCTATAAATCTCCATACCATGCTCCACTAGACTACCCAAAGTAACCATTCTCTTATCTAGAAGGTATATCACATTAACAGTTAAGGACCTTCCTTCCCTCTCCTCTCTCCCCACACTTCACTAACCCACTTTCCTTATTTCCTCCAGTTGCGTTATTTAACCCCTTAAGGACCAAACTTCTGGAATAAAAGGGAATCATGACATGTCACACATGTCATGTGTCCTTAAGGGGTTAAAGATACACTATATCGCTAGGAAGTACAAGGAAAGAGCTCTTTGCAGCCAGCCCTCCTCCAAGGCTGTGATCATCAAGACTGACAAAACCTAACCAAAAGCATTCGGGAAGGAAAACAACTGGATAGGGATAGGGAATATATAGGGTGAAGGGGATGGGTCGGTGAAAATTGAGATTGACTGGTTTGGTATATATATCACCCAGGAACTTAAATGTGATCATATTTTAATCCATTTATATCATTCCACTCGTTACTCTACACCATAGAATATCAGGAAGTATATTTGCATCTTTTGTGCTTTCAAGAGCTTCTATTAAATTATAGGGAGGCAGGAAAACTGCAAGGAAAACACTATATTATTTAAAATGTATTCATCTATAAAGTTAAAAAGTGCATGGCTATCTCCTATAAATTCCAGCAGGTCAACTATACTGCTATGTTTGCCTTCGTGATAGTTGCGCTTCTGCCTCTTGATGATTGTATTTGTGATATAAACAATGGTAACATGAGACACAGAAGCCTGTAGCACAGGTAATGATATACCTCTGTACATCAGTTTGCATGTGAAGGTGCTGCTGCTTAAGGTAGACTGAATGTTCAGCGGTGAATGATTCATGCTTGAACATATCAGCCTAATTTTATTTAACCCCTTAAGGACCAAACTTCTGGAATAAAAGGGTATCATGACATGTCACACATGTCATGTGTCCTTAAGGGGTTAAATTTACTTCCGCTAGAATTCCGCTTGAAATTAGTAATTTAACAGGTTAGGTTGTTTCAATTATCATCGTGATAACGGTGGAACGCTCATTAAAGTTATTCTAGTATTTTCTTGTAGACTGCTAACTGCAGGACTTGATTTATAGCAGGCGATCTGGATTATTTATTTATTAGTATATTTGATATGACTGTGAAATAGGTAAGCCCTATTGCCAAATTCTCCAACAGTAACTATCTTTTTGGGAGGTGCAAATAAATTGGTCACCCTCAGCCCTCTGTAAAGAGCGATTGAAGGTGTATTAGTACAGATGGGAAAGCTTTGGGAGCAAAATACTTCTATTACGCTTTCTATACCACTGTTCTTCTTTCTAAGGAGCTCATAAGAGGTCTAAATAAATCACTAAATATGATGAAAAGTAATTGGAAAGGTGACATCATTAGCATGTTGAGAAAAATAATGTAATTCTGAAAAAAAATTGTTTTTATTTACTTTTTTTTCACTTAACTCTCAACAGTAGCTAAATCGAGATCTGAATGGCAGCCATTTAGAAAAAAAAATGCCAAGCTGGAAAATGATTTCACTCATCTGTAGTTACAGATTGACTATTTTACTCGCTACAGAATGCTTTACTGGTTATGATGCCCTTCCCTCCCTTCCACCCAATGTAAGTAGTCAAACAATTCTAGAACAGTTTAACTTCTTACCTGAAGTCCGCCAAATGCAGGGCCTAGCTTATTGGTTAGGAGCTAGCCCTGCACTGCAGGTTTTAACTAAGGGGAGCTAATAGAGGCTCCTAAGCAAAATATTTCAGCTCTCTGCTGGCTGTAGAGGAGGCAGGGATCTGCACCTAGTGGACCCAACATATAAAGTTAAACTAATAAATATGTTTGACTACTTCCAACGGGGGAGTGCTAGTGCAGTACTGGTATCACAAGAGTGTGTTGTAAAGGTTATAGTGTTTAGAGTGTTCCTCTAAAATCCTCCAATAATGATAATAGCTCTGCTTTCAAAAACATTACATTTTAACTAGAATACAGTTACATAGTTACATAGTTACATAGCTGAAAAGAGACTTGCGTCCATCAAGTTCAGCCTTCCTCACATTTGTTTTTTGCTGTTGATCCAAAAGAAGGCAAAAAACCCAGTTTGAAGCACAATTTTGCAACAAGCTAGGAAAAGATTCCTTCTTGACCCCAGAATGGCAGTCAGATTTATCCTTGGATCAAGCAGTTATTACCCTACATTGAAAGATTATATCCTTGAATATTCTGTTTTTGCAAGTATGCATCTAGTAGCTGTTTGAACATCTGTATGGACTCTGATAAAACCACTTCTTCAGGCAGAGAATTCCACATCCTGATTGTTCTTACAGTAAAAAAACTTTCCTTTGCCTTAGACGAAATCTTCTTTCTTCCAGTCTAAACGCAGTTGTTAATATTTTTTCTACCTTGATGCCAGATGCTTCAAAAAAACATTTTTTCCATTGATCAAATATACAATTAATCTTAAAATAGTATTCTTTCATACTAACCAGGCCAGCGTACATACTGCATTTACTTTAGAACATGTTCTCGCTTTAGACCACATCCTTTTTTATCTAAATAGCTCCAAACCTATGGAAGAAGGGCTGGCCATGTTTATGTGCTATATAATTCTAGATAAATTGTGTGAGATGGAAAGCTTGCCACTAAAATGGTTAAAAAGCATATTCTTGGTTGAAAATCAAAAACAAAACAAAAATTTTTTTTTGCAACAAATAAAAGCAAAGTTTATTTTGTATATATTAAAATGATTATAAAACTGCAAATAATACACAAAAAATACAGGATAGAAATCAGTACAGTAAATAAAACCCGCGTTGCATCTCCACAGTAGCACAAGTGCTTTGTCTCTAATAAAAGACTGTACTGCTTTCCTGTAATTATCTGAAAACATTGCCTACACTTTGTCCCTGGATTTAAATAAGAGATCTACCTTAACAATGTGACTGTGCCTTGATCACATTACCACTGGCACAGGGCCAGCTAAGAGAGAAAAAAAAAAAGGAAGAGACTGTTCATGCAATATATTAACAGAGATACGCAAGAAGAAGCAACAGTTTTCAGGATTCCAAAGACTGTAATGTTTCTTTCTGTTACTTGATCTTTAAAAGGTTCATTTGTTCTATGATTTATCCCATTCTGGAACCTTGTGCTTCCTCCAACTATCTGCAGAAATGAGTGAAAAAGACTCTCTAGCGAACCAGGAGATTCCAGCTGTTATTCGTGCCCTTGGGACATTGGCACTGGCTGCTGCCACTGCGGTGGTCATCAAGTGGTTTACGTCACATGAAAATAACGAGGAAAAGCTACTAGGAGATTGTGATCCCAATTTGCAAACACAGCTTGAAGCAATACCCCAGGAGGACCAGTGCAATAGCAATGGACCTAACTTTCTCGATGCTACAACTGCAAAAGACATCTCAGTACTGAAGGTCAGTGACGAGGTTGAGGGCATTAGCTCAAGCTGTCCTAACGACAACGAGCATGGGCTAAAGATAAAACTTTTCGGGAACAATTGCCATTGTCAAGAAAGTTCTCTAGACACAAGCAATGCCGAAGAGAAAGATGGGCGGGTAGCAAAGAACAATTGTGCAGATGCTTCATCAGGTACATGTGAGCATATGTGCATTAATAAAAACAATATTGCTGCTTGTCAGTGTGACTTTGTTGCTAACAATGAATATGTCCGAAAGACAGAACTGCCTGCATTATTCAAAGGTGTTAATATAAATGATACATGGGATTTGACTAGTTGCTGCATACAAGAACCGAATAATGAATCACCTTGTGAAAGATCACGCAGGTTAGGTGAACATGGCAACAGCTTGGGAACAGGAAAGTCAAGTAACATAGACGAGCAGATATATGATGTAACCTGCAAATCTAAAGGGAGTAAAGTACAAAGTCATGGCAACGTTTTCCCTGTGCAGATTCAACAACAGAGAAGCATGGGACTGCGGCAAGAGATGTTTGCTTTTGATTCAGACAGAACAGCAGATGGAGTGTTAACATGTTTTTTCACACTTAAAAAAAATGATTCAGAGTCTGAAACAGAGAAACTAGTTGATACTTTGCAACTGGAAAACGCATGCAATGACCAAGATTGCAGTAGAATGGAGTTTAGTGGTCAGGACTCAGTCTGTTATTGTGCGGAAACCGAGAATTCAAATGTGTCAAAACTTGAGAACCACCAGAGTAATGATGGAATATTAATTAATTCTAAAGAATTGAGAGATGACCTGTCAACAACTGCTGTGGCCTCATTGGTGGTAGAAACCATGGCAAATGACAACTGCATCAGTAATACAGATTGTTTTCAAAATAGCATTACAAATGATCAGATGCCGTATTCAATAAACGAAGATTCAATGTTGTCTAATGACACTGATAGCTATAAAGACATTTTGAAAACTGAAAGCTATGGCACCCAAGATAAAAAGTCTTTAGAATACACGGCACATAATGTCCTAGAATATGAAATACAGGAACAAGCACAAGCAATATTTCAAAATGAAAGTTCTGTGAGTGCTCCTCATCAACAACTGGCCAATCAGGGAAACAATATTGAAAAGACAAATAGTGGAACACCACTGGAAATTAATTGTACAGAGCCAATCACAAAATGTATCAGAAATAAAGAAGATAACTGCATAGAAATTGCCCAAATAATGCCATTGTACAGTTCCTGCACAGCCCAGTCTGTGGGCCCTGCATCTAACACTACTATACAGAACATCAAAACAAGCCTAAGAATCAATGATACTTGCCGTCATAACAGCAAACATGTAGCACATTCATCAGTAGAATACAGTGCTACCACAACATACCATGTTAAATACAGTGATAACCTTGACATGGAACCAACTTCTATTTTAGAGATGACATATGCTGAAATTTGCTCCACAGAATCCAGAAGTATGGATTATTCTGTACACATGGATAAAGATATAATTATAAATCCTAGCCGTGAAGCGGAAAGCAAAAATTATGCTTCTAATGTGCAAATGATTGAGGAAAAGCATGAAGTCAATGATTCTGTCTGTAGAAAACTACTGGATGAAAAAGAAAAATTAAATCTCAACTTTGAAACTGGATGCAGAGATGATGCTCCTGATGCGGAAATGGAAGATATAAAAAATTTAGATAATGCTATGTTACTTGCAGAAGAGGTCAAATTTAAGCCAAGGTCTGAAACAGAAGATAGAAATGATGCTTCTGATGCAGAAATAATTGAAGTAAGACACAAATATAATGAAACACTATTTGATGAAGATGAAACATATAATCACGACGTTGAAAGAGAATGCAGAAACGATGCCTCTGACGAGGAAATTCTTGATCTAAAACGCAATATCAATCATATACTGCTTAATGAAGATGAACATTATAATTCAAGTCTTAAAACAGAAGGCAGATTCATAAATGATCGTTGTAATGCGGAAACAGTTGAGGTAAAACATGACGTCAATGATATAGCATTTGATGGAGATGAAAAATATAATCCCGACCCTGAAATAGAATCCAGAAATGATACGTACGATGTGGAAATGGTTGAGGTAAACCAGGAAGTCAATAATATACCACTTGATGAAGATGAAAAATATAATCCTAACCCTGACACAAAATTCAGAAATTATAGTTGTAATGCGGAAATGGTTGCGGTAAAACATGACGTCAATGATATACCATTTGATGGAGATGAAATATATAATCCCGGCCCTGACAAAGAATTCAGAAATGATGCATACAATGTGGAAAAGATTGTGGTAAACCAGGAAGTTAATGATATACCACTTGATGAAGATATTAATTACAAATTAAACATAGATCCTAGCAAACTAGAAAATGACACACACTCTCATAAGGAGATATTGCATCTAAAATGTCCCTCTCTTATGGAGTTATTTTCCAATGAGAGCACCTCATCAACTATAAGAACAAACAGCCAAGATACTGATACAAATTCTAGGGGGCATCAAATGAATGAAAACAAATACCATCAAGAATATCCATTCAGTGGTTTTAGAGATTTGCCATCTCCCATTAAAAAAGGGACCTCAACAGCTTTTTCAATGCATAGCCATAATTCGATAAATGACACTGAACAACCTGTAGAGTTTTCATTTACTGCGTCATCCTGCCAAGAACCTGCTGCACTAAAAAAAACAAATCTCAATGCTGTTTTAACAGCACCTAAAACCAGAGAAGATAATGTAGAAGTAAAAAAGAATTCTCAAAACCTACACAGTGAAAACAATAATTTATTAGTTTATATGCCTGGCACATTCTTAAGTCAACAAAGTCAACAAACAGTAAAGGAGGAAATCTATAAGAATAAAAAAGATTTTCCTTTGGAGCTGACTAAGGAAATGCTAGGGTGTAATCCGGATGTCGTACGTTTGATACCAACAGAGAAGACAACACTAAATGATGAATGCAGCCTAACAATGAACCTGTGCAGACCACAAACTGCAACTCCTGGCTTCGAACAAGAAAAACAATCAGACTCTGCTAGCAACTCTAATGTGACTTGCGAAAACCCCCAAAATACCCCTCTATCATTTAGTGAATTAAAAAGATTATACTCAAACATTCCGCAAAGCTTTTTCCATCCCACGAAAAAGTTGTCGGCTATTGAAGAAAAACATGAGCAAAAAGCATCAGAAGACAATTATGTCTTCACTCCAGATGGTAAATTGCCCTTGGTTACAAAGAGCTGTGAAAATATCCATGATCGAGTCTCAATCCAGAGACCCAAACTGAAAAACAAAACACAAAGCATGTTGTGCTTATTAACAGAGTATTATTCATCAACACTTCACAGCTCTGAAAATGGGCCAATTGAAGAAGTGTCCAGAGGAAGCTTTATTCGCATACCCAGGGGTCTTCAGGATATAGGAGAAGCCGTGAGGTTTCATCTGACATTAGGAAACTGTTTAGAGTTGCTCAAGTTCGCAAGAAAAAACAGTGTACCCGAACTTCTGAAAGCAGTTTATACTGTAATTAGTGATAACTATCTTCATGTGCTAAAGAACTCTGCCATTTATGGCCAACTTAGTGGCTTGGACAGGGAAAGGATCCTGCAGTTACGTATGAGGAGGAAGCCTTCTCTTTGTGTTGTTGAAATAAAGAGCATCTTTGGTTGGAATAAAACTTGTCAGACCGTTGAAGAGACTGATACAATTCAATCAAAAACTCAAATTTACACACTGGATATGGAACTAAATCAATGGGACACTATAACCAGTATTCCAGAAGAAGCATGTCTTAAAGGGTGCAGCATCTGTTCAATGCACAACTATCTGTTCATTGCAGGAGGCATTCAAAATTCAAGTGGAGTTTCAACCTGTTCAGACAAATTATTTTGTTATAACCCTCTTACAGACATCTGGAGCCAACTCACATCGATGAACCAAGCACGGTCTCAGCTGAAGCTAATTCCAGTTGATGGTCACCTTTATGCTATTGGTGGACAGTGCTTACAAACAGTGGAAAGGTATGATCCTAGGTTGAACAAATGGACCTTCAGGTCCCCACTTCCCAAAGGTTCTTTTGCAGTGGCCCATGAAGCTACAGAATGTGGAGGAGAAATCTACATTTCAGGAGGTCATTTATTTTATCGCCTTCTAAAGTACAGCCCCAATAACGACAACTGGGAAGAATGTCCTTTTAATGCCAGCAGGGGACGCTCTTGTGATATGGTGGCTGTTAAGAATCACCTTTATAGATTTGACATGCAAAGAGACTCAACAGTCAACATCTTCAAATACAATACTACAGCAAAGATCTGGACCGAATATTCAGCAATCTTTCCAGCGAGTAAGATGCCTTTCAGATGTGTAGTACTGAATAATACAATCTACTGTTTAAATAGAGAGACAACTACACAGTTTGCAGATGGAGATGGCAAAGCGGTGTTTGAGCCAGTTGTCTTAAGTAATTTTCCCACCAGAGGCCTGGTGGGAACTCCCTACCCTTTTGTGTTAAGTCTGCCTGGCCCAATATCACAGACATCAGTGTAACATGTTGTTCTTAACAGCAGGTATACAAATATATTGTGCACCACATATATACATATACTCTAAGGAATATTTGCACTAGATAAGTGCCTTCTGTGCTTTTTATGAAATATTTTAAAACCAGTGCAGTATTAAGGTGAACCTGCCATGAGAGGTTCATTTTTCTCACTCCTATTTACGTATATCTTAAAAATAAATAATATATTATGATACAATGGTTTTTGGGTTTTACACTAGTAGTACCACCGACACCAGGTTCCTCCTACCTTCCATGACCAGCAATCCATTGGAAAGCAGAACACCACTTCACAAAAAAGTGCCTCTTTAATACTCACACACAGGCTTTATTGTCAATGCATAGACGTATGAACAGAATGACGTCTGTCATTCCATTCACATGTTCCTCTGACAAAGCACAAGACAAAGTGGTTTTCCTTGTGAGTCAATCCTTGCAAACACACTATGTCCTCAGCACAGGAGTGTATGCAGATAACTGAATGACTGGTGAGGGAAGGTGACAATTAAAAGAACACTACAGACACCATAAATACCAGAATTCTCTATAGTGGTTATGTTGCCAGGAGTGCCCTGGCTTCCCCCCTTTTAATGGAAGCTCCGGCTTAGGAGCTTCTGACATCTCCAGAGCAAAGAGGTGCCCAGGGGATCCCAGGTAAGAAATCAAACTACACAGTGCAAACTGAAGTGATCATGTTGCTCAGAGTGTTTTATTTTATTTAATCTATACATTTACTAGCATTTCTGATTGCACAGTGTATAGATAAAACGGTGTATGGCAACCATTGTGTGTACTACAAAGGATACATTTAAGAATAATTAAATAAACAGCTGAAATTAAATTCACTTCGCCTTAACCATGATATTAATTTATATATAAAAGATATTCCAGCACTCCATTGCAGTAGAATTCTCTCTTTTTTTTATTTGAGGCAGTGAAAAAAATATGACAATGTTTCGGCCACACGCATGTCAAGATTCTTAGTACCCTTTCGAGTCATAAGTGGTGACTGAACACCATATAAACAATCAGATTATCCGGTGATGAGTTATCTGTGCTTCATGTAAACAACAGGGAGATTTACAAACAACATTTTTGTATTCTGATAAAATGTTTTTATGCAAATGGAGTGAATAATAACTTCTCAACCATTCTAACGGTTCTATTTTAAGATTTCAAAATTAAAATATGCATATTGTGTACTTGTGTAAATGCACTAAATAGTACTAATGAGAAATATTTTTTTCACTAACAAAATTAATTTGACTTACATTTGTTAAATTACCTCAACTTACTACTTAGCAAATAGGTTCCCACATTTACCAAGAATGGTAAGATAGACATAGAAGTATAGAGGAGGTGCAGAGCAGGTAAGAAGTCAAACCGTTCTAAAATTGTGTGACTACTTACAATGGATAGGGGGGTGCAAAGGCACTCCTTGCACCATAATCACTTTAGCGCACTGTAGGTTTTATACTTATTGGAGTGTTACTTGCTTCATGGTGTTAAATCATATTTAAAAAGTTTAACACCAAAGTTCTGTCCCTAGGTACCCATCCCACTGCCTCCTCACAATTACAATGTTTTAACGAAAATATTCATAAACGAGCTTTCAAAAAGAAAAGACATATCATTGTAATTTCTCTTTGTGGATATTTAATTTAATTTATGAAAGACCCAGTGCATTAAGGGTTGTGCTCTTGCTGTGGCTGTTCATTACAGTAATTCTGGGATATAAAGCAAACATACCTGTCATAAATACTTTTAGAATATAGAAAATGCAGACTTAAATAACTTGAAAAGATAAAAAGCCTTAAAATATCCATAAAAATGATAACTTTGACATAAAAAATTACAATAAAAAAACAAACCTTTTCTCAATGTACTGAATAAAGTAGCATGTTTATCTTGTTCTGAATAATGTTTTTATAGCTAAACGGGTGTTCTCCTTTATTTCATGTGCAATAGACTGTAAGCTTGTCTGAACAGGGTCCTCATCTACCTATTGTTCCTGGAACATTTTGTAATTGTCTCATTTATTGTTAAATTTCCCCATTTCATAATATTGTAAAGCGCTGAGGAATATGTTGGCGCTATATAAATACTACTACTACTATTAATAATAATTTAGCATCTTCCTATGACAGTAGCTACTAAATCTCTATTTTGCTGCATTGCTCTTCATAATTTCGATTGTACACTGCTAGCACCATCACATACAGAAGCAGTTTACTGTCCGTGGCGCATTATGCATTTGAGCATTTTTGTTTCACTTTATTATTTTCTTGCATAAAATTTCAACCTTTTTCTGCATAGCTAACTAAATAAAATAAAATAAAATCTGAGTTATGATTTGGTTAATTAAATGTTCTTATGTCTTTTACTTGGCAATTTCTTGATGTCTAGATATATAATCAAGAATGCATTGACAAGGGAATTGAGCTAGGCCCAGGGTGATGACATACTGCCGCCTACTGTCATTAGTACAAATAGCAATAAAGCAAATAAATGAATGTTTTGTTATATGTATTTTATTCTACATTGTGGGTAATATGTCTATTTTAAAAGACAAATCTGTAGAAATATTAATAAAATATTTGCACCTGTCGTCTGTCACAAGACGTTTGAGCATCATGTGAACTTGCAGTCACTCTATATTAAATTTCTTTCTGCTAGAAAACTCTAAGAGATGTTGCAAGTGTCCTCAGCAGTCTTACATTTTTATCCAAAAAGCTCAAATGTATATTAAGAAGGGTTAGCTTAAAGGGTCACTCTGAGCACCATAGCCACTACAGCTTGGTGTAAAGAAATCGTAAGCGTTGTCCACCTGGTTTGTGTCCAAATGTTTACAAGTGGTATGACAAAACTCAGGCTCTGCCACCACCTCCAACCTGGACCCTCATGTCTTGAGACAGCATACAATAAACAAAACCCATAGACTTTGATATATTTGCTGTGAAAAAGCCATCCCTGAAAAAAGTACCCCCCATTATTCTTTCCCACCATGCTTAGCAGTGTGCAGGTTTAATAAAAGTGTCCTATCTGGTAGGAACAGATTGTCACTTCTCTCCCTTCGCTAGTTAACAGCGGGTGCAAAGTATTGTTCTTACATTTATTTATTCCTGTTGCCTACTGACAAATGTAGTTTTTTTTTGTTTTTTTTTTGCTCTTAATTTTGCTACAGCAGCTTTTTTTTTTGCTCTTAATTTTGCTACAGCAGCTTTTTGTTAGAGCCGTACAATCCAGCAGACAAATATAGCATAACCATAACTCAAAAGAACAGAAAAAGAAAACGTTAAGGAGGTCAAGCTAATAAGAATACCACCAAAGAACTGGCGCAACATTGGAGCTTTAAAAATGGACTTATAACGCAACTAAATAACTCACCTGTTCCCCAAAATATTTCTAGGCATGGAACCTCTAACAGGCTACTTGTATATTAAACAGCATACTAACAATGTAACTTGCACATGGCAAACAAAACGGCATTTTTATAAGGTTAATATGTGATAAACTATCACATGCCTTACCTACATCTCTCCCATTAAAGGAACACTATAGCATAGACAAACATGTATTACTAATGCTATAGTCTCCTAGTCCCTATTTATATTCTGGGTGGTCCTTTTAATCTAAAAAAAAAGTTATACTTACCTTTCTTCCAAAATAGAGAAAACTACCTCAATAAAGAGATAGAAAGTGTTTCTTTACAGTGCCCAAAATGTAAAAGCTGCTCAACACTAAAAGTGGAATACCCCTTACCCACAATAAAAAACAAATATACAGAAATAAGGTATACAAATTATACCAAACAAGTGGAGCGCTCTAAACAGTAGAGGGGTTTACTCACCCCTTTGGTACAGTGACAGTCTTGAAAAACTTGAATGTACATATAAAAGGAAACAAGAGAAACAAAAATATAGTGCAGATGTTCCAAAATGGATAATTGGTAGTAAGTAATGACTGAAACCACTCACATGGACAGGAGCCTATATGGTATTGGCTCCGTAAAAGGATCCTTTATGCTTTTAGGGCAGCAACACACCCCTTTATCCCAGGTAGTGTCCCTCCAGGAGTATACAACGAGAAGAAAAGCAGAAAAACAACTGTGTAGAATTGCACATACTATAATGGTATTTTGAAATATAAATAGTTGTGCTCACCTTCTGCAGAGCCCTGAAATCCCGGCTCTGAGGTTGATAAACAATGTGCTACTTTAGAGGGGGAATAGCACTCTCCCCAATGGAGTTCCTGATGGCTATAAAGGACTTTGGACTAAAGTATAAAATAGTAAATAACATTTATTGTTAATACATTAAAAACAAAATAAATGGGTACTTAGAAAGTAAAAAGATCCAATAAAAGTCCAATAAAAAGTCCAGAATAATCAGCTAAACACGTTTCACTCTATGAGCTTCCTCAGTAGCTCTATGAGGAAGCTCATAGAGTGAAACGCGTTTAGCTGATTATTCTGGACTTTTTATTGGACTTTTATTGGATCTTTTTACTTTCTAAGTACCCATTTATTTTGTTTTTAATGTATTAACAATAAATGTTATTTACTATTTTATACTTTAGTCCAAAGTCCTTTATAGCCATCAGGAACTCCATTGGGGAGAGTGCTATTCCCCCTCTAAAGTAGCACATTGTTTATCAACCTCAGAGCCGGGATTTCAGGGCTCTGCAGAAGGTGAGCACAACTATTTATATTTCAAAATACCATTATAGTATGTGCAATTCTACACAGTTGTTTTTCTGCTTTTCTTCTCGTTGTATACTCCTGGAGGGACACTACCTGGGATAAAGGGGTGTGTTGCTGCCCTAAAAGCATAAAGGATCCTTTTACGGAGCCAATACCATATAGGCTCCTGTCCATGTGAGTGGTTTCAGTCATTACTTACTACCAATTATCCATTTTGGAACATCTACACTATATTTTTGTTTCTCTTGTTTCCTTTTATATGTACATTCAAGTTTTTCAAGACTGTCACTGTACCAAAGGGGTGAGTAAACCCCTCTACTGTTTAGAGCGCTCCACTTGTTTGGTATAATTTGTATACCTTATTTCTGTATATTACCTTTCTTCCAGCTCGGAGACTCACTCGGTGCTGCCACCCGCTCCGTAACATCATCCTGGAGGCATTCTTCCACAATGATTGTCCAGTAGAGAAGCACTGGGGGATGAGATGTGCATGTGTGTTGAGCTCCACTCACTTCCTAATGGTTTTAATTTTCAATTCAATCCATCCCTATGAGTTGCATTTGATGATGTTTGACATCCTTGTGGACATTCATGGACATTGTATGTCATATGACCGAGTGTCATTGCAGAAAGACAACCACAGGAGACATATTTAGCCCTTCAATCAAAGCATTGCCATATAGATACTAAATACAAATACTAAAACAACAGGCCAAAGTACCCACACCACCTCATTGAGATGAAGTAGGCGTTTAAATGACCATCTGCATTCCCAGAAGAGCAGGATGTCAAAACAAAACAAAACAAAACAGCATCTGTAGAGTTTCTGTTTTTTAGGGAAACTTCGCTGCTTGTAAATCCATTGCTGATGTGCATTGTATGTTTTATTCTGAAACCAAGTCTACATGTAACTGTTACATTTGTAATGCATATTGTGATGTCATAACACTGAAATCACTGTACAAACATGAAAGATAGCAATCCACCATCTGCAGTAGAATAACATGACTACTCTATACAGAAAGGATTGTATATGTTTTGCAAGCTTGTCACTTGAAAACTAATATTTAGCTTTCTCTGGTTCTAAAAAAAAAAAAAAAAACATTCATCATGCAAATGTAAAATATTTTATTTCTGAAAGCTAAGAAAAAATGTTGTGAAATAAATGCTTCTTGTAGCCATAGTTTAAGAACACACAAAAATTAAAAAATATTTTTTTTTTTCCCAAAGGAAAACTCCAACCCCCATAATAATTTAAATAAACACCATAGGTTCAGGATCACAAACGTTCCTAATCTTATAGTATTAAAAACACTAATAAAAGAAAAGGCAGTGTTTACATGAGAATTCCTGCAGGAACTGACTTTATTCACCAGAACAACTTCATTAGGTGTAGTTGCTCTGGTGACTATAGTGTCCCTTTAATGTAATTTATTTATGGGGGCAGGATTGTATGTCTTACCTTCAGGGGTTAACATGTTGAATTCAATGTTTGGGCTCATACTATTTATTTCACTGGAGGCACAGTGATAGGCTGAGAATAACAGCAGGCCCCCCAGATCAGAGCGTACAAGGACAAAGGCAGAGCGACAAAAACGAGGCTCACCGTTGCAGGATTTGTCGACTGCTACATGCAACTTTTTTTTTTTCACACCTCACATATTTGTTCTATACATGCATAAGTAAACATAATATTAAAAATCCTGGGGAGTGACAGTTCTATTTTAATACATTTATTAAATAACTGAATTATTCTAAAATATAGGAATATAAATGTTGTATTTGTTTAAAACCAGATTTCCCTGTTCTCTACATAATCAAGGCTCCTTAAGCAGCCCTCTCTCTGTGAAAACCTAGCGTTTGGTGAATAGAACTGTGCTACAAACTATTATATACAATCAACATATTAGTGAACACTTTAAAAAAGCCTATATTTATGGTGAAACGCGTTAGTGTGTTACCCTTTGTAAGTTTTATATTTTATTTCTAAGTACTGTTTTTTTACCCTTCCCTGGACCTTCCTGATTTATCCAAAATATTTAATCTAGAAGATCCTCACATCAAATTCCTTGGTGGGAAATATACCACCCAAGCTATACAGATTGAACAAAACCTATTTTTGCTCTCTACCTGTGAGTACCTCTTCTTTTATTATTTTTACCGATTTTAAATAGAGTGCACTATATTCTGTTGTATTTCTATTTTATATACTTTTACCGGTGAACGTCTGCTACTGCACACGGAAGTGGGTACTCCCAAAGCCTAACAAGGTCCGCATCCATACATACCGGTTATTGGAAGTTAAATACTGGCCTTCTTCATAAGATCAAGACTGCAAGTATATCCACAGATGGGGATTATAGTGCCCAGGTGCATACACTTGGAGCTGATTTTAATCTCCAAAATACTGTAAATGTATTTATTTTTCTCACCTCACTGATAATATCAATATCCTTCACTATATTCTGTTTCATGTCCTCTTATTTTTCTATTGACCTTCGCTCCGGTCCGGATCTGAACACATCCATAAGGCGCTGCCTCCCTCTACCTTTTTGCACAATTAACATATTATGTCTTAATTAAATAATAAAAAAGTTCCTTTAGTCCAGGATCTTTGGTAACAATTTAAACATTTACAACAATTATGAAAAGTATCTCTGCTGCTTGATTTTTCCTCCACACTCCAAGATAGACATTTTGTTAATATGTTTACAACAAAAGCCAATCAGAAATGTCCATTATGCAGAATTTATTGAAAAGATTTTAAAATCATAACGTCAACAAATAACTTTCACATTGTTAGGTAATCACAAACTTAGTGCACTCAGTCTGACACTAAGTTTAAGCATATAAGGGGCACCTGCAAAGTAAATATCCATCCTGTATATCAGGCTCAGTTTGTACAAATCAGGACTCCATACTATAAACGACTGAACCGGCTGTATTATGCCACTGGACACAGGATTGTGGAGATGCGAACAGGGAGCTTGTTATACACAACGGATATTTACTTTGCTGGAGTTTTTATATGTTTAAAATCAGTGCCAGATTGAGGGAACTAACTTTGAAAATTCCCCTACATTGAAGTTGTACTTACCGATTTACTGTTTTTAGAATAATCTTTTTAATAAAAACTACACAATGGATTTTTCTCATGCACTTTTTTGTTTTAAAACAAAACATATATCTGCTATTTACACAAGTATTTTAAACATTTTTTATACTAAATATATAATAATTGTTTTCAGAACACTCCGACAAACTGCCAACTTTTAATTATCATTTTTTTTTAGAAAAATTCTTACAAAATACCTTATGCGTCTCCTTTGGGTTTGTCTAACATTTCTAGCCATTTCTTTTCTATGTCTTCTTTGCATTTCAGAAAGGTCTCCTCCAGTCTTTTCTGGGAATCAGCCAGGTCAGGTTTGGTGCGTATAACTACCATGTCATACGTCATCCACATTGCCTGAGCTAATGGAACACAGAACATACAGGTAAATAAACGTGTAGGAAGCTTAAAAGGGACTCTTTAACCTTACTGTACCATTGCAAAGAGGCCATGGGTACACCCCTCTGATTTGCATCAAATCATTATCAAAAACAAACATTTTGGAATTATAATGGAAAAAACTATAAATGTGTGTACACATACAGCCTATCCTTCTATTGCCACTATTCTCATTAATATTGCATCATTGGAATGAGGAGGTAGGATCAGGGGGTTATACCTTCTCATGGATCTGTATGTGATCATGTGCATGTCAAGCTGCAAACTCAGGGATGAAAATACGAATTCTCAAGTTTTTGTGCCAAATAAGGGATTCTCAAAGTTCTATTTGAGATATGCAAGTGATACATAACAGTTGTTTTCCTCCTAGATAGGTACTTGGCAGGATTCTACTTAAAGTGGCACTGTCATGCCGAACTTACCTTTCTTTTATCGATTCCACTTCTCTCCCTCTCTCAGGATCTGTTCTTCATTTCTTCCTATCTGCTCTAGTTTTCTTTAAAACATAAGACAAAGTACTACTTTGTCTTATGGAGGTTTCCTATGCTTGACAATCTTTGACTAGTGGAGGAGCAAAGTGTGCTTCGTTTCAAAGCAATTTCCCCACAATTCTCACCTTTGATCCGTGATCTCACGATGCTTCCTGTCAGTATACCCGAACGTCCTGTCACTTAGACAGAATGCAGGCAATACTACCGAATTGCGTCCTAACAGAATGAGAACAGTTTGTTCATTCATGTTTGGATGCATTTCGGGACTTGGTTTGTATCGGAATTTCATTTATATGAATGAAACTCCGATCCTATTCATGCCTCGGCTGCATCTTGCAGCTGCTTAAAAAAAAATAGCTGAAGATTAAATTAGGTATTTCATAAATCACCTCTAGGGGCACCGTTAGAGTGAGATACTACACATATTCTACATTGCCTAACTGCTTTTAACACCTTATCCAGACAGCCAACTCAATCTGTACAGTGGTGGAGAAACGTGAGAGTACATGGGGCTACAGTACTGTAGCCCCATGTAGCCAAAGCGCAGCTAAGCGAAAAAAGGCCTTGACAGGGGTTAGGAGGCGGGCATAGGATGAAGCAAGGAAGGAATGGAGTTATGGGTAAGTAGGCTTGGCTATTTAAATAGGCAGCCATTTTAAATCATTCACTTTTAATTACTACCTTGCCTTGTGTGTTATTTATATGGGGGTCATTGCCTTTTATATCAACAGAAGGATTCGGATGCGAGGGCGGAGTATGGGGGGCAATGACCCATGTTTATTGTTAAATTATTATTATGGTTATTAATATTGTAATTAATACATTGTTATTATTCAGGATTGTTTTAAATAAAGCTGTGGACAAATTTTCCCATATACCTGTGTGTCAGTGAGTTATTGGGTTAGGTATGTGGGGGGTTGTCCTGGAATCCGACTGCCCATATGGCGACTATACACTGGTCATGCAGTAGATCATGATGTATGTTCAACATTTATAACAGGAATTTGAAAATTAACCTTTTCTGCCAATGAAACATTTCAGCGGTTTATTAACTTACCACTGCCAATAGACTTTATTTTTTAATCATGACAACACTCATCTTGTTTTGTGCTTCCTTAAGTGCGCCAATGGAGGAGCCAACACTGTGTATCAATCCAACACATGTTTATGTTATCCTGAAACAAAATGTAATAATGAGAGTATTCTACCTGATATTTTTTCCATCTCCTCCTGCATCTTCTCCAAGTCCTTGTTCATGTTTTTCAACATATTGGAAGCATCACTGTAGCTGACAATTGCTGCATCTGACTCCATATTGAAGAACTTGCGTGTAAAATTCCAAAAGTTATAAAAACATAAAAAAAAAAAAAAAAAAAAAAGAATACAGGCAAAAAAGATTTAGTGTTAGTTTTATACTCAGGACTCAAAACAAAATGTCAAGTCCTAGAAGTCTAGCACAAAAGATTAAACCACAAATATTATTATTATTTATAAAGTCAACAAGTTCCATAGCGCTGTGCAATGGGTGGACTAACAGACGAGTTGGACACACAAGAACAGAGGGATTGAGGGCCCTGCTCCTTACAGCTTACCGTACATGCTAGAGGGAGTGGGGTAATGTGACACAGAAGGTAAGGGTAGGGTAGAGAAGTAGGTTGCTAAGATAGTGTTCATTGAGGGCTTAGTGTTTTGTTTTGATGACAGTTTCAGGAGAGGAATCAGGGTGCGTGGAGGGAAAGCTGTTCACAGCTTAATTGATATGCTTTCCTAAAGAAGTAAGTTTTCAAAGATTTTTTGAAGGAGTGGAGATTCGGTGAAAGTCTAACAGAGAGGGGAAGGGCGTTCCATAGGAACTGTGCAGCCCCAGATATGTCTATAAGGTGAGCTTCAGAGGTAGGAGTACGAACAGAGGTTAGGCGTAGGTCTCCGGCAGAGCGCAGGGGCCTAGATGGGACATATTTGTGTAATAGTGAGGATAAGTAGGGCAGAGCAGCATTGTGTAGAGATTTGTAAGCAGTATCAGGATATTAAATTGAGACCTATATCTTATGGGAAGCCAATGTAGGGACTGACAGAGGGGGGAAGCATGTGAGGTGTGGGCGGACAGGAAGATGAGCTTCGCCGCCGCATTCATTATACACTGTAACAGTTGGGAACACGTAAGACCACTGAGAAGCGGATTGCAGTAGTCAAGGCAAGAGAGGACAGTGGCATGGACCAGCACCTTAGCTGCATCTGGCGTTAAATAGGGTCAGATGTGCACAATATGTTTGAGATGGAAGCGGCAGGATTTGGACATGAGAGGTGAAGGAGAGGTCGGAGTCAAAGACAACACCTAGGCAGCGAGCCTTAGAAGTAGAGCGGATGGTAGCGCCATTGACTTGGAGGGACAGAGACAAGGGAGGAAAGAACAGAAGTTATGTTTTGGACAGGTTCAGTTTAAGGAAATGAGCAGCCATCCAGTTGGAAATAGCAGAGAGGCAGTCAGGGACACGAGTCAAGAAGGGGGGTTAGAAATCAGGGGAGGACAGATAAATTTGCATGTCATCTGCATAGAAATGATACTGGAAGACGAAGGATGTGATGATTTTACCAAGGGAGGCAGTGTAAATTGAGAACAAGAGGGGACCAAGGACAGACCCATGGGCAACACCAACAGAGAGGGGTTGTGGAGAAGAGGCAGAGCCCGAGAAACACTGAAGAGAGGTGAGAAGAGCACCAGGAGAGAGCAGGTTCTCGTAAACCGAGATTAAGGAGGATGAGAAGAAGCTGTTGATGATCAACAGTGTCAAAAGCAGCAAAAAGGTCGAGGAGAATTAGGATAGAGTAGTGGCCATGGGATTTTGCAGTGAAAGATTATTGGATACTTTGGACACAGCTGTTTCAACAGAGTGGTGAGTGCAGAATCCAGATTGAAGCGGGTCAAGCAGAGAGTTGGATTCGAGGAAGTCTGTCAGTCTCGCATACACAACTCTCTCAAGGATCTTAAAGACAAACAGCAGTAGCGAGGTAGGGCGGTAGTTGGACGGGGAATTAGGTTCAAGGTTGTTTTTTTTCAGAATCGGGGTTACGGTTGCATGTTTGAAGGGTAAAGGAAATGTGCCAGAAGAGAGGGAGAGATTGAAAATTTTAGTGAGACGCAGAGCAAGAGAAGGAGACAAAGTACGGATGAGATACGAGGGAATAGAAACGAGGGAACAGGTGGTGGGGAGTAACGGAGCAGAGCAGAAACCTCTTCTGCTGTAGCAGGTGCAAATGAGCATAGGACAGCTGAGGGAGTGTGGTTAGGGGAAAGGTTGGTAGTGGATGGAGAGAGATGAGAGATCTTTTTTCTGTTTGTAGATATGAGTTTATGATGAAGGGTGAGCGTGTGTAAATGAAGGGGTGTATTTGTGTGGAGTGCTAAAGGTGTGAATGTAGGAGTGTAATTCTCTGCAGTGTTAGATTTTTGGAATATACGGATGTATTTTGTGTCAATCTGTTTGTGAAAGATGGGTTGCATTTCTCTGGAGTGCCGGCATGTGTACATTTAGGGGTGTATTTATGTAGAGTTTCAGTGTGAGTGAATGCAGAGGGGTCTTTTGCCCCCTTCTCACGCCCTCCTTGTCACTTACCCTTTTCCTCACACATTACTGAAAAGGGAGTGAAAATTAAAGAGTATTATTACAAAGGGTAACGAAATATTAATACATCCTTTCCTTCACACATCAGTGTAGGAACCAAAGAAAATCTGTGGGGATAGCTTTTCATAACAAATATGCACCCCAAGGGAAGCATACTTTAAACCATGTATTGCTATAGGGAAAAGTATATCTTTAATTGAGAAGGCTATTCATAGAATATGATATAGGCCTAAATTAGCTACATGATCTCACCATTTAATATATATATAAATACACTAATATACTATTTTTCACACAAAATAAAAATTTCTTATCTTCTTTGCATTTCTAAGCGGCGGAAATAAGCAACTCCCCCCCCCTCCCCCCCCCTCCCGCCCCAGTCCTATTGCAGTAAAACCTGCTGAGGAAAAAAAATGGTTTTGCTTTTTACTTACCTTAAATCCAGTGCCAGGAGCTTTGTGACTTTCTCGCCCTGTCCTCACATAGCCCTACCTGTGGTTCCCACAAACTGGTGTAATGACTCTGTTAATCAATACATTTTGATTTAAAGCACTGTATGAGCTCTCTATACTGGGGTTGGCCAGAGCAGCTGAGGTCAACCTAGAAAGCAGACCATCCAACATATCAAATGGACAAAGGGGATGCAGTCAGGCAGTTTTCAGAAATTGTACGTGGCTTACTAATAATTTATGCAACTAAAATTTAACCCCTTAAGGACAGAGCTTCGGAAGCTTGTCTTTCACTTTATGACAACGGCATTTTTTTGCATTTTTTGCTGTTTGCGTTATACTGCAATTTGCATTTGACTAATTTATTGCAACAACGCATATTATATACCGTTTTTTAAAGGACAGAAAGGGCTTTCATTTGATGTAACATATATATACATGCTTATTTATTATTAAAAAAAATACAGAAAAATGCAAAAAAAAATGAATAATTTTGATTTTTTTTACAGTTTTTGCAATAATAATGTGTGCCTAATTAGTGCAGGTTAAGGAAAGTAATTGTAGATTATGCTAACGTAGTGTACTTATAATCTTAATTTTAATAATGACAGGAGGCGAGTATTTTGCATGACTTTCTTTACTCATGCTTCCAGCAGCACAAGTCAATCATCAAACTTTAAACCAATCATAACAGTCTGCATAACCATATATAAAGCCTTGTATGTCACATGACTTCCTCTTTCTTTGGTGAGAGACTAGTCCATGTATTGTCCCGAAATAACAAAAAAGTTCGTAAACATAAAACAGTCCAAACTTGTTCCATGGTAGTTTCAAACTGATAACTCATAACGGTATTGGAACTTGATTCGAGAACTTCCACAGCCGATGTGTCTTATCCGGAACCCATAACTGTCATCATGCTGCAAAAAACAGAAACGAGTGTAAGAGGATGGAAGTAGACTTATGTCCACATGATATCATCGTTACCATGTCTATCCATACATAGTATCATAAATGTTAATCTATCTGATATACTATATTGAATACCATAATACAGTCTATCCTCATCTATTAACCATTAACTATAATATCAGACAATATTCAGCTATTACCTCAAAACTTTTATCCCTATTCTCCTGATAAAACTCTAATAGTTATAGCTGATCTAAAAAACGTTGACAGAAGACAACCCGTATAAGCGGGAGTGGAGGGTGGGAAAATACTCGCCTCCTGTCATTATTAAAATTAAGATTATAAGTACACTACGTTAGCATAATCTACAATTTTATTACATGACAGGAGGCTTCATATTTTGCAATTTTAAAGCTGAGGTAATAGTGAGAAAGATGCGTGTGTGGTTTGACAAAAATAAAATAACCGGAAAGTATCTTCCCGTGTCCAGTCCGCGGAACGTAATATATCCGCTAGGGATGCTCCCGCCGAGAACGCTCGCGATGCGGCTGCGCCCCTGACCGAGTGAGCTCCGAAACACGTTTCTACACCTGCTAAGGATAGGAGCCAACGTACCCATCGCGCCAGTGTAGTGGTGGTAACCGGTTTATAAGGTTTGGTGTATGACACCAACAGTTGACCTCTATTAAAAGCACGAAGGTTTGCTGTAACCTCCACGTAACGAGTAAGTGTGGAAACTACACATAAACGGGGAACCGTAGGAAAAAAGGGGTAAAATATAGATGTCGAATTCGTTTTAGTTCTTCTAGACACCGTGAAGGTAACCCCTTCTGGTGCTATAGAGAAACCGTCCACGTCGAACGCTCGTACATCCGAAACTCGTCGAAAAGAGACCAAACATAGCAGTAAAGTGAGTTTGGCCGACAGCTGACGTAGGGATAAGTCTGCATTGTCTGGCCAATTCCTAAGTAAACTGAGGACCACCTCTACGTCCCACATATGATTATACTTAGGTTCCGGTGGTCTGAACAGTTTGATGCCTCGCAGAAGGCGACATACCAAAGGATCCTGACCCACCGGGGAACCCTGTATTGGCACGTGTGCCGCTGAAATTGCTGATCGTGCCACATTGATGGAACGATAGGATTTTCCCTCCGTGAAGAGGTTTGACAAATAATTCACTACTGTGGGAATAGATGCTGTAAAGGGATCACAGTCTCTTCCCACACACCAGCGGGTCCATGTATTCCATGCTGATATGTAACTGCGTCGGGTACCTGGTGCCCAGGAGTCCCATAAAAGGTCTTTAGCTGGTTGCGATAGACCTTCGACGGACCAGGTTCCCCTGAAAGACTCCAGGCTACCAGTTCCAGATCCTCTTGTATCATTAGTGGATGTGGTTCCCCTTGCGGGTCTGTCAATAGAAAGGGGAACGATGGTAGAAGCAGGGGATGGTCCTGTGTTAGGGCTAATAATTCCGGAAACCACGCCTGACTCCTCCACAATGGTGTGATGAGTATCATCGAGATCTTGGTCACTCTGATGCGATGGATCACTCTCGCTATCATCGCAAATGGTGGGAATGCGTACGCTCCCTTCGGGGGCCACTGCTGTAGGAAAGCATCTACCGCTTCGCATTGAGGGTCCGGCAGCCAGCTGTAATATCTCGGTAGCTGTGTATTCGTCCGGGACGCGAACAGGTCCACGACCAGTGGTCCCCTGATGTCTTTCACTGCTGAAAATATCGACGTGTCCAGTCGCCAGTCGCTGCCGTCTCTCCAGTGTCGAGAGAACCAATCTGCCGTGATATTGTTGATTCCCGGTAGGTATTCCGCCTTGATTGAAATGTTGCGGGGAATACAAAATTGGTATATCTCTTTCGTCGCCTCTGTCAGGTTTTTTGACCGTGCTCCCCCCAGGCGATTTATGTATTGGACCGCTGAAATGTTGTCCATACGCAGTAAGATGCAGCAGTTCGTCATCTCCTTGGCCAGACTGCGAATCGCAAATGATCCCGCGATCAGTTCCAGACAGTTGATGTGGAGACCCTGTTCCTCTTGGGACCATGGACCTCCTGTGGATGTGTGGGCGCAGTGGGCTCCCCAGCCCCAAAGGCTCGCGTCCGACTCCAATACAAAGTCCGGGTTCTTCCCGAAGATGGCTTTGCCGTTCCAGGCTTCCATGTGGAGTAGCCACCATCGAAGTTCCGTCCGAGCTTCTGTGGAGACGGGAATCCAGTGATCGTATGTGAGTCCTGCTCGTAGTTAGTGAGCCTTCAGTCTCTGCATGGCCCGATAATGGAGCGGGCCCGGGAATATCGCCTGTATTGACGAGGATAGTAGGCCTACTATCCTCGCTAGTAGTCTGAGAGGTATGGTGTCCCTCCTGAGTATGCGTCGAATTTCCTTGCGAATGGCCGCTATCTTGGATGCGGGGAGGCGTAGAACTCCCGATTTGGAGTCTATCTCGAACCCGAGGAACTGGACTATCTGTGATGGTGTCAATGCTGATTTTTCTCTGTTCACTACAAATCCTAGCGATTCCAGAAAATGCATGGTAAATCTCGTCTGAGATTGAATTCTGGATTTTGATTCGCAGAAGATCAACAGATCGTCCAGGTAGATGAGGCAACGTATGCCCCTTCCTCTCAGATGTGCCATGACTGGTTTGAGGAGTTTCGTAAAACACCATGGAGCCGAGCTGAGTCCGAATGGGAGACATGTGAATTGACACGGGCGGCCCTTCCAGATGAACCGGAGGAAGGGACGACTCTCTCTTGCCATGGGGACCGACAGGTATGCGTCTTTTAAGTCTAGACCTGTGAACCAGTCGTGTTCGTTCAATAGGTCCCTCAGGAGATGAATACCCTCCATTTTGAAATGGCGATAAGCCACAAATCCATTGAGTTCTCGTAGGTTGATAACTGGAAGATAGTCTCCCGTCTTTTTCCTGACTACGAACATGTTGCTGAAGTAACCTTGGTCGTCTGCGGCGAATTCCACCGCTCCTTTCGCGAACAGGGCTCTTATCTCTGTGTCTATGATGCGTATCTGATTCTCGGACGCCCGTATGGGTCGTGGTCGTCTGGTCTGGTATGATGTCTGGGTGAATTCTATCACATATCCTCGTACGGTCTGAAGGATCCATGCGTCTGTGGAGATGTGTTCCCATTCCTGTGGAAAAAGGGACAGCCTGCCAGCAGTTAAACCAGAATGACATAACGGAAGACAGTTCGTGCTCACCTGAGTTGAATCGTCCCCGTCCTCTGCTCCGAGTGCCTCTGGTACGGAAGGATCCCCGTGTGAATGTGGCTCTTGTCGATGGGAAGAACTGTTGAGCTGCGTATGGTTGGCTGGGGCCTGATGGCCAGAAGCGGCTGGTGGCCCGACCCCTCTACCGACCAGCCCTGCCAAAAACACTCCGATTTGTTCGAGGGGTCCGAAAGACCTGTCTGATGGAGGATTGGGCCTTATTTAATGTAGTAAATAGGCCGACGTGCTTCTTTAGTTCCGCCAGGAAAGGTTCTCCAAAGAGTAGTCCGTCTGCCCGAGGACCTAGCTCCTTCTTTCCCAGATCCAAGAGTTTGGTGTCTATCTTCAACAGAGCCGCCTTACGTCTTTCTGCGCACATGGCGGCGTTTGAATTTCCCAGGAGACAGATCGCTCGCTGCGCCCATTCTCTGATATCGTGCGCTTCGAGGGGTGTCCCCTGAGTAAGTGCCAGGTCAGCGAAGTATAGGATCTTCGCCAGCGGGCCTATCATGTCTAGCATTTTGTCTTGGACCGACTTCATGCCTTTTTCAACTCCCTTCCGTGGGTCTCTGCCCGACCGGGACATAAACACCCCTACTGTGGTGTCAAACTCTGGTGTGATGGCAATTTTGTCAGGCAGAACGGGGCGTGGGCATTCTGCTTTAAGTTTAGCCCGGACTTCCTTGTCCATCGGCTTCCGTAGCCAGAAATGTATAAATTGGGTCAGATGGTCCGGCAGGTTCCATTCGGACGATCTGGGGTGTCGTATCTGGCGAGGGTCGAACATGGGGTTGCCCGTCTCGTCCAGGAACACCCCGTCTTCGTCTATGTTTGGTTTGTGGGAACCCATGTTGCCGGAGTGGCTTGCCCATTCTTGACTCTGGCTGAACTCTCCGCTTTCCTGCGGTATGTCCTGCCAATCCTCCTCCTCATCCGAGGGTGAGTTCTCTGCCCTCCATTCGTCCATTATTTCCAACAACGGAGGTGATGATGGTCCCTCATCCCCTGATGAGGGGTCTTGTGTAGGGGAGCGATCCAGGTGTCTTGACTGGCGGCTCCGCTTATGTAGAATTCCTCCCTCGTATCTTGGGAGATTCATACTGGAGCCCTTCCAGTGGCGTTTGGACGCCGCTGCCTACGGCTTACGTTGTGTCGGATCTTTATCCTCCCTTTTTGATGGAGGTCTGGTGTCCGCCGACTCCGGCGGTGACTGTGTTATCATCTTGGCCAGCGCCTTTTCCACCGATGCTGACACTGCGGCATTGATCATTGCCTGGAAGTCTACTGCTGATGGTGTGGTAGTGTCCGACATTATGTCTGCTTGTTCTTTACCGTCTGTGGGGAGACAGAGTATACGTCAGTGCGTATATGGCTACACAGTGGCTTCCACGTACAACTGGGGCTCACCCAGGTACCCAGTCTTAACTGCCACTAGGAGCGTGACTAGTGGTTTGTAGAGGGGGTCAGCCTCTTAGCAACCGGGGTGTACGGTCATTAATGTTGGGACGGAGCCCGGGTAATGGTCGGGACGGAGCCCGGGTAATGGTCGGGACGGAGCCCGGGTAATGGTCGGGACGGAGCCCGGTAATGGTCGGGACGGAGCCCGGTAATGTGAGGTATCAAAGACCTCAGTACACTTGTAATGAGTTCACCCTTGTAAGTAACTTTGTGGAAGGTATTGCCACTGTGAGTTGCGAGGATCACCCCAGTTGTACTATGGAGGTGCCGCATACAATAAAGCGTACTTGTATTTATTTATTTATTATTATTTCTTATATTTATTGATTTATGTGATCAGTGTTTCCACATGTCAATCAGACACTCCTGTGATCATCCAATTCATTTAGTACTGTAGCCTGAGCCTGATGGGAGTTATCCTGCTGGCTAAGAGTTTGTCAGCATATAGATCCACAGTGCAGTCTTTCCAGCCCAGCACTGTGACCACTTCTATGAGCCCACATACAATCCATTATCATGTTTTAATCCATTTAACAAGATACACTTTAACCTGGCAAAAAACTTTAATAAATTGTGTGCCAGTTCGTGGGAATCACGAACTGGCGAAACCAAGATGGCCGCCGAGGATCTCGCGATATCCAAGATGGCCGCCGTTCGCACGCAAATTTGCCGCGCGGTCCGCGATCGCGGTCCGCGATCGTGGACCGACGGTATCGGATGGCACCCCCTCGTGCCCCCCCACCCACCCCTCAGTACCCTGGGACTAATAAGAGACCTGGCGGTCCCGCGCGATCGCGCTAAAAATGCCGCGAACCGCGCGAGACCAACAGGCAGAAATACCAGAGAAAACTGAATTCAGATAGGGGAGAACAGCGGAATGACAAAAAAGCATATAAACTATATTAGGTTTAGAGGGAAAGGGTAAGGGGAAAGCAGAATAAAAGGGGGGCAAAATACACAGTATAGTGGCCAAATAAATTAAAGGGGCCACAAGATAAATAGCATTGCATAAATCGAAATTAGTAGAGAGCTAATACTCTGACCTGTGTCTTGGCTGGAAGCAGCAAAGAAAGAGGAAGTCATGTGACATACAAGGCTTTATATATGGTTATGCAGACTGTTATGATTGGTTTAAAGTTTGATGATTGACTTGTGCTGCTGGAAGCATGAGTAAAGAAAGTCATGCAAAATCTTCTATGCTCTTCTCTCCCTCCCTCCTCCATTAAACGACCACTATAGGCACCCAGACCACTTCAGCTCAATGAAGTGGTCTGGGTGCCAGGTCCATCTAGGATTAACCCTGCCTGCTGTAAACATAGCAGTTTCTTACATATTTCTTTACATATGGGTTAATCCAGCCTCTAGTGGCTGTCTCATTGATAAATAAACCAGAAGAGCATACAATTTCCAAGCATCTTCGCAGGTTTTAAATTCAAACTACCCCACAAAGGCCTACCATTTCATAAAGTAGACACCCCAGGGTATTTCAAAAGGCATATTTTGAACCTTAGCGTGGGATCATTTTTCCGCTAGCGTGTACCAGGTGTAGTGGTAATAAGCGTTTTTTTCTGCCTTTTTGACACACAAAGTGTGTTTGCACAGTATATTTTGCAAACCATATGTGTACTACCACTGTATAATACTTCATATGTTGCTCAGCTATGTCTGCTGAGTACAAAAATACCCCCGTATGTACCTTTGCCAGGTATATGTGGACATCGGAGGGGCACATTTGGGACACAGCCATTCCATTTTTTTTTCCAACTTTAAATTTTTACGCTGTGCCCATGTCCCATTTTTGAGTATTTTACCAGGCTATATAATCCAAATACCCCATAAAGCCATACCATTTCTTAAAGAAGACATCCCAGGGTATTTCAAAAGGCATATTTTGAACCTTAGCGTGGGATCATTTTTCCGCTAGCTTGTACCAGGTGTAGTGGTAATGAGCGTTATTAAATGTATTTTTTTACTTTTTAAAACTTTTTTTACTTTTTAAAACTATTTTTTTAACTTTTGTTTTGCTTATTAATTTTTTTAAAGTTTCCTAAACTTTCGTAAAACCTTTTTTTACAGATTTAACATTTTTCCAAGCTTTTTTTTTTACGTTAACCCCTAACTAACAGTAAGCAGCACTAACAGTAAATTCCCAATTTTCCCATAACTCCCACCCACCCCAGCTAGAAAAATATTTAATTATACAATATTTAAATTAGTTAATTAAATAAATTTAACCCCTGAGGGTTAAAAAATAAATAAAAGTTCATCGTCAGGGGTTAAAAAAAAATTAGATCATAGTATAATACTGTGATCTGTATTTTGATCACTGTAGGCAGTGATCGACTGGCAGGGAAGGGGTTAATTTTTATTTGGACTGGGTAAAGGGTTTATTTGTTTTAATTTTTTACTTAAACGTTATTAAAACTTTTTTTAACTTATTTTTTTTTAACTTTTTAAAGCTTATTTTTAAACTTTTTTTAACGTTAACCCCTAGTTAGCCTAATACTAAATCCCCCAATTCCCCACTAACTTCCACCCTCCCCAGCTAGCTAAATTTATAAATTTAAAATATTTAAATTAATTAATAAAATAAATTTAACCCCTGAGGGTTAAAAAAAATAATAATTAACCCTCAGGGGGTTAAAAAAAAAATCAGATCATAGTAAAATGTAATCCCTGCCAATTGATCACTGTAGTCAGTGATCAATTGGCAGGGAAGGGGTTAATTTTTTTATTAAAATGGGTAAAGGGGGGGTGAAGGGGGTGGGATTTGAAATAAACTTTATTTTTTTTACACCAGGGGGCAGGATCAACACTGATCCGTCTCCCTGCACTTCACACTGAACCCGGAAGTGCAGGGAGGCGGAGGTGAGTATACAGAGCACATGTGCCCGCTCAGACATGCTGTCAGAGCGGGCACATGTACTGGGGCAGCCGGATCCGGTGCTCCCGGTCTGCCTCTAATGCAGAGGCAGACCGGAGCACCATTAACCCCACGATCGCCGCAATTGCGGCGATCTGGGGTTAATTTTAACGGGTGACGGACGAGGTCCGTCACTCGTCATTAACGCATTCCCCTGAGTGACGTACCTCGTCCGTCACTCGTCGTTAAGGGGTTAAGTTAGAACAATGTATTTTATTTACATAGGCTGATCTCTAAACACATTTATTGTAGTTTAAAGACACATTACTGTGAGTATTATTACTGTGGAGCTCTGTTATACATTCAGACACACCAACAATATGGAGCTCCTAGAAAAGAGGGAAATTAGGATAGACAAAAAGGACAGAGGGATGTAGGCGCAACATAGAGACTGACCCCCCTAAATCTTAATTTTGGGACATATTTGTTACTGGTGAGAAGATTACGAGATCTGCAGCATTCTGTTCTTTCTGTATAGAGGAGCGCTCTCTGTCATTGCATGCGGAGGTAGAAGAGAGATCTTAGCGTTCTCTTGCTTAGCATCTTTATTCACTAGATATCATGTTTTCACATTAGTAAAATAAAGCCCCGTTTCTCTGTTGCTGCAGAATGCAGTAAAAGCAGGCTCCCTTTCAGATCATGTGAGTAAAACACGGCTACATGTAAAATACTGACCTGCAACGAAGGAAAAAAAGTGCAAAATTCCTTGAAACGTTTAAGCCAAAAATCTGACTTGGAAAAAACTTCAGCTTTGCTGAACTGAAGACATCAAGTTGGCCTTTCAATATTTAGTGAACTAAAGGGTTTCTCCAACTCTTTTTGATACTTAAAGGAACACTATAGGCACCCAGACCACTTCAGCTCATTGAAGTGATCTGGGTGCAGTGTCCCTATTGCACTTAGGGACAGAGAAACTCCAGAGAAACTGCAATGTTTACATTGCAGCACTAAGTCTGCAACAGTGACTGTCTCCCACACAGCCATTGGAGGTACTTCATGGATTGAAACAGAACTTTCGTCCGATAACTAATTTTTCCCCATAGGAAATCATTGATTTAATGCTTTCCTATGAGGAGGTCTAATTCGTGCATGGCATTTGCCACGCATGCACATTAGCACCTGCTCGTTGCAGGACGTCAGAGAAGGCAAAGCCGTGACCCAGCGCAGAGGGACATCAGTGCTGGTATCAGATAAGTAAATTAATGTTTTTTTAACACTTTATTCACTGGGGTGGGAGGCGGGTTGTGCGAGGGAGCTATAGTGCCAGGAATACAGCGTTATATCTCTTTAACAGAATAATGCCATATTGGCATAATTCTATTTGTCCCTTTTTAAGGAAAGTAAAGTTTATCTTACCTTAATCCAAGGCTCTAACGCACCGAGGTCCAATCAAAGCCTTCTCATAGGGAAGCCTTTGATTGGACCATTTTTCCGGCTGAGGGTGCGTGCACACGATCTGAGTCTGCAAAGAGAGGGGGAGTGGGAGGGAGGGAAAGGAGGGATGGGTTATTAAAAATTAAAGGACCACTATAGTGCCAGGAAAACAAACTCGTTTTCCAGGCACTATAGTGCCATGAGGGTGCCCCTACCTTCAGGGTCCCCCTCCCGCTGGGCTGAAAGGGGAGGAAGGGAGTTAAACACTCACCTTTCTCCAGCGCCGGGCTCCCTCGGTGCTGGGGACTCTCCTCCCTCTTCTGACGTCACCGGCTGAATGCGCATGCGTGGCAAGAGCCGCGCACATTCAGCCAGTCCATAGGAAAGCATTCTCAATGCTTTCCTATGGACGCTGGCGGCTTCTCACTGTGAAAATCACAGTGGGAAGCGCCTCTAGCGGCTGTCAATGAGACAGCCACTAGAGGCTGGATTAACCCATATGTAAAGAAATATGTAAGAAACTGCTATGTTTACAGCAGGCAGGGTTAATCCTAGATGGACCTGGCACCCAGACCACTTCATTGAGCTGAAGTGGTCTGGGTGCCTATAGTGGTCGTTTAATGGAGGAGGGAGGGAGAGAAGAGCATACATACACAGTTCACCTCCTGACATCACTCAGTAAGATGGAAGCCAAGCAACCAGCATTAGATGGCGAGGACACTCAAATTGACAGATTCAGGTGGATTTCACATGTTAGCCAAAAATAAACCAAAATTAAAATATAGATTACTTTTTAACTTTGACAACTAAAATATGAAACAGCATCATTGGTCAAACATTATACCCCAAGGATGGTTAACTGCATATAACAGTGTGGGGAAGGTTGTATAAAGACTCTCTGCATACCTTTTTAGAACGTTTATTTCCTTCAGACTGTCTGCTATTTGCAACAGTGCCAAGTCAAAACTCTCCCACAAGGAACAGGTCAAATAGCAGTAACCCTGGGATTCCCTCCCAATCTGTTTCATTTGTTAACCACCCATGGGGGTGTAATGTTTGGCCCTTGTGCCTGCTCCCTTGTCATAGGCAATTAAGCTGCTTCATTCAGACTGCAGACTGTCAGGTAAACAGCAAGTATATAATGTATGGGGGGGGGGATTGTGTAATACAAACTGCTTTGCTTATACTTTGCTCTCCCCTAAAAGAGAGAGAGAGAAAGTGAAAGTGTGTGTGTGTTCCAGCAGAGTGAGGGAATGAGGACCCAGGAGGCTAAATGTTCCTCCCACCACAGGCAGCTCAATGGCCACAGTTACCATGGGAACGCTCTGAGGAGCTTGCAAAAGGGGTGTACTCAGCCTACAGTTCACTCACACGCTGCACCCATCACGCATACCCACACACACGCACTTCACCCCCTCACTCACACTGCACCCCTCATACACGCTGCAGCCCTCACACAAACTTCACACCTACACACACACACTGCTCCACTCACACAGTGATCCTCTGCACCAGGGGTTCTTAATTAATTTTCCCCGTGGAACACTTTGACATAATGTGCTAACAACATGGAATCCCAAAAATGTTTTCACGGCGTAGCGCTAGTAAACAGACAGTAGTACTTAGGAGCAGATGTGCTTTTGTGTGTACCATTTGGGTTTGTATATAATGTTAGCATTTTGATACAGGGGTGTGTTTGTATGTAATGTTTGCAATTGCGTGTAGGGGTGTGTTTGTATGTAATGTTTGCATTTGCGTGTAGGGGTATTTTTGTATGTAATGTTTGCATTTGCGTGCAGGGGTGTGCTTGGGTGTAGTGTTAGCTTTTAAATGCGGATGTACATTTGTGTGTAGTATTCGTGTTTGAGTGTTTATATATTAATCTTAAATTTTAATCCAGGGTTTTTTGTATGTAATGTTTGTGTTTGCAGGAGTGTGTTTGCATGTTGTGTTGGTGTCTGATTGCTGGGATGTATGCACATATACGTGTTTGATTGCTGTGATGGTGTTTAATTGCTGGGATGTATGCACGTATGTACATACATACACAAACAAATTAGCACACAGACACACACATAAAAACATTGACACATACAAACACTGACATACACACACAGACACAACGATACAGACCTTGACACACAGATACACACACACCAATATACACAGACTGACATACAAACACACTCAGATACACACAGTGACACATACACAAACCTTGACACACAGATACACACACTGACACACACATACTCTTTGACAGACACACATACGAACACATACATTCTCACTGACAAACACACATACACACACTCTCACTGACAAGCACACATACACTCTCACTGACAAACACACATACACACACTCTCACTGACAAACACACATACACTCCAAATACTCTCAGTGACAAACACACATACACTCTCACTGACAAACACATACTTTTTGACAGACACACATACAAACACATATACACTTAAACTGACAAGCAGACATACATTCTCACTGACAAACACACATACACAAGCATGCATACACTCTCACTGACAAACACACTTACACACTCACTGACAAACACACATACACTCTCAGTGACAAACACACATACACACACACTCACTGACAAACACACATACAAACTCCTTCATTTATAAACTCCTTCATTTTCCTGTTGTCCAGTGGGGCTGCTGGGCTGAGCGGATGGTGTGGGGTCCAGTGGGGCTGGTGGGCTGTGCGGGTGGTGTGCAGTCCCTGGGGTCCAGTGGGGCTACTGGGCTGAGCGACTGGCGTGCGGGAGTACAGTGCTCAGCTCCTTCGCGCACCTCTTAGTGATGCAGGGGCCGGAATGACATCATATTTCCCGGCATCACTGCGGTGTGCACGAGGGAGCTGAGCAGGGGAGAGTGCTCCCACGCCGCCCACCTCAATTATCAGCGGCACCGGACCGGGCCAAATCGCGGCTGCCATTTTGTTTGCCCAAATTGCGGCGGAACCCCATTTGTGTTCTCGCAGAACACCAATTGGGAAACCCTGCTCTACACACACTACATCACTGCACACACCTGTAGCGGTACTTACCCTTTCCAAGGGCCGGCAGGGGTCCTCTGTTCAAGCCACGCGCGGTCCTGCTGCTGCACGAGCCGCGCGCGGCTCATCCGACGGCTGCAACAGGAAGGCGGGCAGTGACCACGAGAAGTGGTCACGTGTCCCGCCTGACTCTAAGAGCGCGCCGCGGGTCTCGGGCGCGCTCTTAAAGGGACAGTGGGAGCCTAAATTGGCAAAGGCCTCCCATTGGTCCCTGTCATGCCACACTCCCCATACACTTACCTTTTGGGGGCGTGGATGTGACAGGGGCCAATCAAAATAGATGTTAAGGTATTTATACTCACCTTTTTACCTTAGTTCCTTGCCCTATCGTGGTTTCTGTTTCAGTTCCCTTTAGCGCTTGTTGTGTTCAGTTGTGTTCCTTCGTACTTGAACTTGGCTTTGTTTCTGACTACGTTTTCTCTTTACCCTTATTTGTTCTGTTTGCCGGCTTACTGTTTACCGTGTACCAGACCCCGACTAGTCCTAGTTTACGCTGCCGCTTTGTGCCCTTGACCTCGGATCGCTCATGACTCTGTACTCCTCTCATATACGTCGAGTCCGTCCATTCTAAGGTCCGGTAGACGTGTCTCCCCTCTGTGTTGTCTTCTGTTGAGTTGAATCCTGCGTGTTGGGATATTTTCGTTACAACACCTCACCCGTCACACACACCCACTGCGGAACAGTGGCGTATGTACCGCGGTCGCAGGGGTCGCAGGGGTCGCAGCTGCGACCGGGCCCGGCCCTCCAGGGGGCCTGGCCGCCCTGCGGCAAACCACCGGGGCCGCATGTTAAGGGGTCAATCGGGTGGCCCATGCTGTCAGGGCCACCCGATGGACATGGATTGTCCATTTAAATTTAACTTTAATTACATACAGGAGACACCTGCATGTTCTATAAGGCTATTAACCGAGCAGAAGATGGGAAATTTTTAATTAAACAGAATTTGCAATAAAGAAAGTGTAAACATTAGATGTCTCTTTACAGGAAATGTTTAGGAAACCTGTGTAAGTCATGCAGGGAGGTGTGACTAGGGCTGCATAAACAAAATGATTTAACTCCTAAATGGCAGAGAATTGAGCAGTGAGACTGTATTGGGCATAATCTATACACCAAAACTGCTTCATTAAGCTTAAGTTGTTTTGGTGACTATAGTGTCCCTTTAACTTTTCTTCATAGCTAAAATGTTCCATTCCTTTTATTAATTTTATAGCCTGCCTCTGCATTCTTTCTAGTGCCATAATATCCTTTTTTAGAACAGGTGCCCAAAATTGCACAGCATATTTTGATCTTACAATCGATCTTATATGCACACAGTGCCTTCTATATACACACTATGGTCCCTATACTCTCTACAGTCCCTAGCCACGCATATTATACAACTAACAAAACACAACTGAAACACAAAAACACCACAATCCGCACACTCTACTCACACAATTACACAAGCAGCCTCCAAACACATGCACAGTACTCTTTCCTGGCCCTTTTGCTCTCTGGAATCTCACTTATGGAGACACCAGAGACAAGTCACGAACAATTTGCTTGTACTTTGCAGAACAAATGCAGGGTCTTTTTCTCATGCAAGAGCTCTTCGACATGGATCTGCATATGTACCGCCCTGGAAGAGCATTGAACCAACATTGTCATTGGAAGATCATTGAACCAACAAGAGCATTGTCATTGGTGATGACACAAACCACCTGTCAGGATTGGAAATATGGAACCCAAAATGCATAACTTGTACTTGCAAAAATAACAAACAAACGTGCAAGGCAAACAAATCCAATAGGGCAAGGCAAAGTCAGGCAATTCAAAGGTCAGGTAACAGGTATTCAGGAAAACAGATAACACAGGTAACAGCAGGAAGTAGCACTAAACAACTGAGCAATGAAGGCTCAGCTGTTTTTAGATTTAAATTGGGTGCCAGACTGAAGGCACACCTACTTTGACAAGTCTCCATAACACCCTTTTGCTGTCGGAGCAGCAAGAAGTGAAGGTAAGTCGTGACACCCCCTTTTGACCCACTTTTTCTCCCTGTTCAGCCCTGGTGTGCCCACTTACATTCTGAATGAGCATGTCGATTTATGGGTGACATCAATAACCTGCTTTGTGTCACTGTAGCGGTACTTACCTTATCCGGGGGCCGGACGCGGTCCTCTCTTCAAGCCGCGCGCGGTCCTGCGGCTGCACGAGCCGCGCGCGGCTCGTCCGACTGTTCAGACAGGAAGGCGGGCAGTGACCGCGAGAAGCGGTCACGTGTCCCGCCTGCAGCTAAGAGCGCGCCGCGAATCTCGGGCGCGCTCTTAAAGAGACAGTGGGAGCCTAAATTGCAAAAAGGCTCCCATTGGCTCCTGTCATGCCAATCACCCCATACACTTACCTGTTGGGGGAGTGGAAGTGACAGGAGCCAATCACATTAGTTTGAAGGCTACTTATACTTACCCTTTTCCCTTAGTTCCTTGCCCTATCGTGGTTTCTGCTACAGTTCCCTTTAGTGCTTGTTGTGTTCAGTTGTGTTTCTCCGTATTTGACCTTGGCTTTGTATTCTGACTTCGTTTTCGCTTTATCCTATTCTGTACTGTTTGCCGGCTTGCTGATTCCTGTGTACCAGTCCCCGGCTAGTTTTCGTTTACGCTGTCTCTTTGTGCCCTTGACCTCGGATCGTTCCTGACTCTGTCTTATCCTATTACGTCGAGTCCGGCCACTCTAAGGTCCGGTAGACGCATCTCTCCTCTGTACTGTCTTCTGTTAGGCTGGATCCTGCGTGTAGGGGTATATACTCGTTACATTACGATAGGGCCATGGACCCCGCAGATTTAGCTCAACAGATGGCGACCCATGAGGCTAGATTTGTAGAGCAGGATCACCGTATGGATCAAATAGCTCAGGCTCTCCAGACGCTCTTAACTAGAACCATTCCAGCAACCGCACCTAACCCTCCTGCACCCCTGCTTCCTGAAGTATCGACTATGCCTAACGCTACAGCACATTTAACGCCTCCTCCTAGGTACGGAGGGGATTCTAAGACATGCAGAGGGTTCATTAACCAAATAGAGTTTCATTTTGAAATGTATCCACGTTCATTTCCCACAGAGAGGTCTAAAGTTGGATTCTTTATGCACCAACTTACCGACAAAGCACTTGAATGGGCAAACCCTATTTGGGAGGCTAATGGACCTATGGTGCATAACTTTCACAGTTTCCTAACAGCTTTTCGCAGAACTTTTGATACTATGAAAAGGTCTAAGAATGCCGCTAGAGCATTAATGAGGGTTAAACAGGGTTCTAGGTCTGTGGCTGATTACGCTATACAGTTTTGTACCCTTGCCTCACAGGTCGATTGGACCAATAATGGGTTAACTACGGCCTTCATGGAAGGTTTATCAGACTCTATATTGGATGAGGTAGCAGCTAAGGAGCTTCCTATTGCCTTAGAGGACCTTATTGACTACCTCATCGATATAGATAATAGGATTCGTGACAGGCTCTATACTAAGAACAGGAATAGACGTTTTGTTACACCTATTCAACCCAGAGTTAATATACCGGAGAGTGTTAAAGTACCTGAAGAGGAACCTATGCAATTAGGGGTTGCCAAACTCTCAGATACTGAGAAATTACATAGGAGAAGGGAGGGACTCTGCCTATATTGTGGTAAGAGAGACCATATGGTAAAGGAGTGTCCTCTGCTCCCGGAAAACTCTCGCACCTAAGACCTTATAGGGGACTGGCCTTGGGTGTGATTTCTAAGTCTCCTACATTGCCTCCTAACCGATTGCTTCTCCCTGTTTCTTTACATATGGGAGAGAGTTGTATAGTTGAAAACATAGACGCCCTGGTTGATTCTGGGGCAGCCGAGAACTTTATAGACTCTGGTTTTGTAAAGAGAAACAATATTCCCATCAGAGAGAAGGAGATACCCTTGGCCGTTGAGGCCATAGATGGTAGACCATTGATATCTCCTGTTGTTACTCACGAGACTGCACCGCTACACATGTACACAGGGGTTCTACACTATGAAACCATTCGGTTCCAGGTCATCACCTCTCCCTCTTCACAGTTGGTGTTAGGGTATCCATGGTTACGTGCCCACAATCCCATTTTTGACTGGGAGACAGGGCAGATAAAATCATGGAGTGAAGCCTGCCATGAGTCATGTACTATTGAAGTCACGCCTGTGAATTCTATTAACGTTCCTACTGTTCCTCCTTTATCTACGACAATACCCTCTCAGTATTTAACTTTAAAGACTGTCTTTGATAAAAGAGAAGCTGACAAATTACCGCCTCACAGACCCTACGATTGTGCTATTGATTTGTTGCCTGGTACTATACCTCCTAAGGGCAGGGTGTACCCCCTATCGGTTCAAGAAAACCGTGTCATGGAGGAATACATTAAAGAGTCATTAGACAAGGGATTTATTAGAAGATCCTCTTCTCCGGCTGGAGCGGGGTTCTTCTTTGTATCAAAGAAAGAAGGTGATTTAAGACCTTGCATTGATTATAGAGGTCTTAACAAGATCACCATCAAAAATGCTTACCCTATACCTCTAATAACAGAATTGTTTGACAGGCTCAAACATGCTACGGTATTCACCAAATTAGATCTTAGGGGAGCATACAATTTGATACGTATTAAAAAGGACCACGAATGGAAGACAGCCTTTAACACTCGGTCAGGTCATTATGAGTATACCGTCATGCCATTTGGGCTTTGCAATGCCCCAGCAGTGTTCCAAGAATTTATTAATGATGTCTTAAGGGACTTTATTCATTCATTTGTTATTGTGTACTTGGATGACATTTTAATATATTCTACAGACATTCACACTCATCACAGACATGTTACGACAGTTCTGAAGACCCTTCTTGCTAATGGTCTTTATTGCAAATTAGAAAAATGTCTATTCGACCAGTCCGAGGTCCAGTTTCTAGGGTATTTGATTTCCGCCGAGGGTTTTCGGATGGATCCCCAGAAGCTCGCTGCAGTCATAGAATGGCCTCTGCCGCAAGGTCTGAAAGCCATCCAGCGTTTTCTGGGTTTCTCTAATTATTATAGACGTTTTATCAAAGGTTTTTCGTCTATAGTAGCGCCTATTACTCGTATGACTAAAAAGGATGGCAATACACGTGTCTGGTCTACTGAGGCACTTCAGGCTTTTGACTTTCTTAAAACTACGTTCGCCTCTGCCCCTATTTTACAGCATCCTGTCCCCTCATTGCCATATATACTTGAGGTTGATGCTTCCGATATAGGGGTAGGTGCTGTCTTATCCCAAAGAGAGTCTCCTGACAAGCCATTGCATCCTTGTGGCTTCTTTTCTAAACAAATGTCCAAGGCAGAGAGGAATTATGATGTGGGTAATCGCGAACTCCTTGCTATCATTTTAGCACTCAAAGAATGGAGACATTTGCTAGAAGGAACTAAGGATCCTATTCTCATATTTACAGATCATAAGAACCTATCCTACCTTAGCGAAGCTAAAAGATTGTCTTCACGGCAGGCTAGGTGGTCACTGTTCTTGTCTCATTTTAATTATATAATCACCTATAGGCCAGGTGACCGGAACACCAAAGCGGACGCTCTGTCCAGACAATTCGAGACTATTGACAAACAGGAGATTGAGGTCACTCCTGTCATTCCCCCAGACAGGATAATAGCAACTACTATATTGTCTATTTCCTCGTCCCTCTTGCAGGCCATACAAGCGAAACAAGGCATGGCACCCAGCGAGAGGCCTAATGATAAATTGTTCGTTGACATTCCCGAGAGACGGGATATTCTGTCACTTTATCACGATACTAAGACTGCTGGACATCCTGGTATTTCCAAAACAGTGTCAGCCGTTTCTCGGTATTTCTGGTGGGATACCTTACGTAAGGATGTTACTGACTATATAAGTGCTTGTACTACTTGTGCATGTATGAAAACTTCTCGTAGAGTTCCTTGTGGGCTGTTGCACCCGTTGCCCGTTCCCGAGAGACCTTGGTCTAATCTATCAATGGATTTTATTGTTGAATTACCCCCTTCGAATGGTAACACAGTCATCCTAATGATAGTAGATCGGTTTTCCAAAATGGCTCACTTTGTGTCTCTTCGCAAGTTGCCCACTTCCAAGGAATTGGCTCTTATCTTCGCTAGAGAAGTGTTTCGATTACATGGTATTCCCTTATCTATTGTATCCGATAGGGGTAGCCAATTTGTTTCCAGGTTCTGGAAAGCCTTTTGTTCGGAGATGGGTATTTCCCTCTCATTTTCTTCCGCTTACCATCCCCAGTCTAATGGAGCTGCTGAACGTGCCAACCAGTCTCTTGAGCAGTACCTCCGTTGTTTTGTGTCTCACCATCAGGACAATTGGTCTGACCTGCTTCCTTGGGCTGAATTTGCTCGGAATAATGCCACTCATGATTCTTCCGGCAAAAGCCCTTTTTACGTTGTCTATGGCCAGCATCCCGTTGTTCTTCCGGCTGCATTCTCCTCACAGGGCATGCCAGTTCTGGATGAGCATTTGGCTGGTTTGCGTAATACTTGGGAGCAGGTTCAGCGTTCTTTGGTGGACTCTGCTGCCCGCCAGAAGGCTCAGGCTGACAAGCATCGCAGAGCGGCTCCTTCCTATGTTGTGGGGGACAGGGTTTTGCTTTCCACACGGAATATTCGCCTCCGGGTGCCTTCTATGAAATTGGCTCCCCGCTTCATTGGTCCTTATCGCATTATACATAAGGTTAATCCCGTTTCTTATGCCTTGGGTCTGCCTAAGAATCTGCGTAGACCCAATGTATTTCACACCTCTTTGTTGAAGCCTTACGTACGCAACCGCTATACCCGGCATACTCCCCCTCCCCCTCCTGTCTCTGTGGAGGGTCATGAGGAGTTCGAAGTATCTGCTGTTATTGACTCTCGTTTTCTCAGGGGTCGGCTTCAGTACTTGGTACATTGGAAGGGTTATGGGCCTGAGGAGCGCAGTTGGATTTCTGCGGATGCTGTTCATGCTCCCCGCCTTGTACGTTCTTTCCATTCGCGTTTTCCTGCCAGGCCTGGTCCTGCCCGCCCGGAGGGCGTGTCCTCAGGGGGGGGTACTGTAGCGGTACTTACCTTATCCGGGGGCCGGACGCGGTCCTCTCTTCAAGCCGCGCGCGGTCCTGCGGCTGCACGAGCCGCGCGCGGCTCGTCCGACTGTTCAGACAGGAAGGCGGGCAGTGACCGCGAGAAGCGGTCACGTGTCCCGCCTGCAGCTAAGAGCGCGCCGCGAATCTCGGGCGCGCTCTTAAAGAGACAGTGGGAGCCTAAATTGCAAAAAGGCTCCCATTGGCTCCTGTCATGCCAATCACCCCATACACTTACCTGTTGGGGGAGTGGAAGTGACAGGAGCCAATCACATTAGTTTGAAGGCTACTTATACTTACCCTTTTCCCTTAGTTCCTTGCCCTATCGTGGTTTCTGCTACAGTTCCCTTTAGTGCTTGTTGTGTTCAGTTGTGTTTCTCCGTATTTGACCTTGGCTTTGTATTCTGACTTCGTTTTCGCTTTATCCTATTCTGTACTGTTTGCCGGCTTGCTGATTCCTGTGTACCAGTCCCCGGCTAGTTTTCGTTTACGCTGTCTCTTTGTGCCCTTGACCTCGGATCGTTCCTGACTCTGTCTTATCCTATTACGTCGAGTCCGGCCACTCTAAGGTCCGGTAGACGCATCTCTCCTCTGTACTGTCTTCTGTTAGGCTGGATCCTGCGTGTAGGGGTATATACTCGTTACAGTCACTGGTTATGCCCCCTCAGATAGACTCTCTGTCCCGATTCCAGATGGAGCAATGTTGGGAGGTATAGGTAATGCTGACTTCATGGAACTGGGAGGAAGAATAAGTGCAGGGTAGAAGAAGAGAACCATCCTACAGGCATTGTCCATGTAACATTTTATGTTCTCCCTGTTTACCTGTAGCAATCATTCACAGAAAAACATAAGGACTCAGCAGTGCAGAGTGGTTAAAATATATTTTCTTGGCTTTATCTGTGTAAGAATATAAAGCTATATGTATAAATATATACAGGCTTATTTACCAAAGTGTGAATTGCAAATTAAGGCCAAAACACAAGTCATCTATGAAATGTTCCGTAAAATGCGTTGATGTTCCTGATATCGTGCACAAATGTTTCTGTTTAACCAAGCACTCACTTTATTAATATAAATACATGTTCCTTATACTGCTGCCTTATTACACAGGGTTTCTGCAGCCACCATTTCAAATTCATAGAATATCCCACCAATTGCCAACAGGCAGCAACAGTAAGTGGGGAACCAAAAGAAAGGAAGTGCATCATCTACAGCCAACAACAGCCCAACCTCCCATACATCACAATATACAAAATCATACACACACCATACACAGCCCAACACTCCATACATCACAATCTATACTTTCTGTTTGTCTAATTTTGCCTTCAATTTCGAGTTCCCTGTGAATTCCCAATGATTCACACTTTAGTAAATAACCCTGATAGAGTTTAACGCTCTGAAGGTGCCATTATTTATTTATCCTCTAGATGGAACCATAACGCGCTCTGTATTATTTTCTGCAGTACAAGGTAAAACAAGTCATTGATCTGTTTTAGAAGCCTTTTGCCTGTGCTTGGCAGGGAATTACAGCAATGCTTCCATTGCATCCCTAAAGATAAATAAGCTGTAACCTACTAACCATTGGTAAGATCTACACTGTTTTTACAGAATATAGTAAAAAAAAATTATAAAGAAAATTAATATTGCAGCCAAAAAGTCAATGTAAACGGCACTCCATATGACACTTTTTCCATTTTCTCCCTGTGTGGCAATGTTTATTTTCAGGGAGTGCACCTGGCTCACCTTTTCATGGTTCTTTTAACTAGTTTATAGAATGTGTATTTCTCCAAAGTAAAGATATGATAAAGCTTTGCTTTCGTGTTCCAAGTGAGACTTACCCATTGTAGACTTTTTGTTTCTTTTTTTTTTTTTTTACTGCTTTTAGAAATGTCAACATTCAAACCTGTTTAGACTTATTAACTGTAACAGACACTGTACCTTAGAACAGTGTCTTATTTCACTGTACAATAGTGTACACCTTTAACATGTTTGGGAAACAATTGTTACAGTATTTTACATATATACATATATATTTTATTTTCTCTTTTATTGGTAATGTTATACCAGTTTCTTCTTGGTTTTTTTCTGTGTATCTTTTTCTTTATAGCGATTACCTAATGTATGTAGTTACCTAGTGTATGATAAATCATCTGTGTCACTTATGAGTTTTTTGCTTTGAATGTAAATAAAACACACAAAAGAGCTCACAATAATACTATACTTCACTTATAGCGCTACGGAATCTGTTGGCGCTATATAAATGGCAATAATAATAATAATAATCAATTTAAATAAAATTATGATAGGGCCATGGACCCTGCAGGTTTAGGACAGCAAATGGCTACCTATGAGGCAAGGATTGAAGAGCAGGGTCACCAGATGGCCCAGGCTCTTCAGTCACTCTTGTCCAGTGTCAAGCTATACTCATTGAGAACATTCCCTAATTCTGGATAGATAAAATCCAAACATACAAGTGTAAACCCTCAGTAAATAATCCCCTGAATAAGTAATTAGGAGTAGCACTGCTCTTGTTATTTGTTGTATTAATTTGTTGTATTAAGAGTTCACCATGCTTCATCCTTCTTCCCAGTGGTGGTCTGTAGAATAGGGGAGCCAATTATTTAGTATCCGCTATCAACATTTCAATGTATCTAACTAGCAGAGTTCTTGCTGTATCCAATCAAGTGCCTTGACAAATAGATATAGTGTATTACTGTCAATTTATTAAATTCCCGAAATCCCTTACCCTCCATGGAACTCTTACACAATATCACTGTCGTTGTTGTCTACAAAAATAAAAAGCGCACAGAACAGAACAGCAGTGTTCAAGGCTCTGCACCGCTGATACGCTCCAGTACAGCAGTCTCCTGTGCAGTAGCCGGGATGAGTGATTCCATAGTCAGAAGAACGCAGCAGCCACACACCCTGCTGGATACCTTTTACTCACTTATATGTACGTGGGACACTCTCCACATCAACGCATGCCGCTTGCTAACTGCGGGTTTATCAAGATGTATTTCTTATTTCCTCTTATATTGGTAATGTTTTACCAGTTTGTGCTAGTTTGGTTTGTTATTGTGTAACTTTTTTCACAGTACCTAATGTATGTAGTTACCTAATGTATGATACATTATTTGTGTCACTTATGAGTGTTTCTCTTTGAATGTGTTTGATGATTGCACTTGTTTATGTATAAAATATGTGTAAACAACTGGGTACGACATTTTTTATTTTTTTACGATTATATTTTAGTATAATATTTTTCACATATTTTGTATTCTTTATGACCATTCTGTCATGTATATGATAATCTTAATAAGGTCTAGTGGGATGACTTGAGAGAGGGCATCATCTACCAGGAGTAGTACCTTAACCAATGGTCCGCAAGTCATGACCAATCCTTATCAGGAAGACTGACACTGTAGAGTTGAACTCGAAGAAGTGGATGAACTGTGTCAGGTGATCAGGGAGTGACCACTCTTTTTTCTTTAGATAGTGGTGGGAGATGTACCACCACTGCAGCATTAATCATAGCCTGCAAATTTTGGTCTTGAGGTGGTGAATCATCCATGATCGTGTGGTTAAAAGGAAGTAGCCATATAAGGAGGAGAGGCACTGGGTGAGGACAACAAACCACAGCCCGGCAATAACAAGTAATAACAGTTAGGGGCAGTAGTAGCTCAATGCAAGTGTAACTGGAGCTCACCCAGAATATGTGGGTATGCAGGGAATTCTTTAGCTTCATCCAGGCAGTAGGACATAATGGGTACAGACAGAGCAAATACCAGTGATAGGTGGCAAGCAGCAGTTGTGGGAGGCTCACCCCAAAAGCTTGTAATGCATTCCCAGGCAAGGGATATATGTTATAATAATATTTAGCTATAGGGAACAGTGGAGTCTCACCCCAATCAGAGTGTGTAAATATTGCACCTAACTAAATACATGAAAATCCAGTGCAATGGTATTTTAAACTTAAACCATATATAGAGCATGTGTGGTCTCATGCCGGACAATACCCAGTGTAACACCACAGTAATGAATGCAGAAATGCTGGTTCACCCTTAGGGAATATATATTATTAGTATGGGGCTCACCCATCAGTAAAACACGTTAGGGTTGCATTAACCATGTAATAATGTCACCTGCAAAATTACCTGTATGGAGGCAAAAAATGTCAGCTCAGAAGTGGGAATCCGACACTCAGAAGCACTAGTGTGGAGCTGGATGATCAAAGAAGGCCGCTGTGAATCTCGCAATAGTGCAGGAAACATCCTCCCACGGGTCTGGAGAAGGTGCAGAGCGATTAGCGATCCCCAAAGGACCACGCAATGCAAAATGTAAGGGGGAGAGATAAAAAGCGCTCCTTGGCAATGCAGATAAGGGAAGAAACTGCTAAATTAAAATAGAAGAACGGGTAACATGTAGGGCGACTGGGCCTACAGTGATAGCAAAGGGGTATGTAGTGTACAGGCTTGAATGAAGTACACTCAATACATGGTAAGCAGCCACTATCAGGATTATTCACTGCTCATAACTAAATGCGCATTTCTATTTAATTTAGTTTTTGTGCAAAATCCAATAGGATAATTCACAAATTATTGTTGACTTGGCTTTTGCAGGCAAATAGTTAAAAAAAAAAAAAACTATACGTAGGATAAAACTGGGCTATTGCTAATTAGTCCTTAAAAAAATCCCAATGGACAATGATTGCCCCCCCCCCCCTTTCCCCCCGCACCCTATGCCCCTACCTGTGGGCATCACGTGGGGGCTACATTTTATTAGAGAAGGGTTGCAGGTTTTTTTAATTTTAGAGACATCCAACCATGGCCAGCAAGGGTTGTGGCTCTAAAACAAAAAAGGGGGGGGAGGGGGAACTGAATGGGTAACATGCCTTTCTCAGTAGTGGTGCTGGCGTAAAGACCAAAATATATCCAAAATATACAGATTAAGAAACAGTGAATTCCAGACATTGTTAAATATAATGAATAATGTCCAGATTTTGCAGTCCTTTGGTACACAACCAAGTGGTTTTGCCACATCCTATACTACAGGGACATTCAGATTTTTGTTAATAACACTGTTGTGTAATGTTTCCTTTAGTTTACCATTCACGGATTAATAGTTGTGTATATTTGGAATCCAGAACAGATTCCTTTTGGGTTGATCGCCCCACCCATCCGTACACTACCAAATGGTTTTTCCACATTTTATATGTGGCCATTCATACATTTGTTAACAGTGTTTTGTTATGTTTCCTTTAGTTTAATATTCACAGATTAGTAAATGGCAAGTTATCTATATTCAATTTGGATACCTTTGGCAGTGACACGTTGTCCTGTATCGGCATACATCATGTGCCATAGCATTTAGAAAGGAAATACCTTTTGTTTTAGGAAGCCTAAATGTAAATAACTTGCTTGACAAAACACAGATTACTTTTACGTCAGTACATTAGTAATTATTTTTGCACAGCAATCCTGTCAGACTTGTCCCTAGGAATGAGGAACAATGCCTCACCCAATTAACCATTGCAGTGTTACCTGTCTGTTGTTTTGTGAACCTTACTGATGTCTCTTAGTTATTTGGGTGCCTGAAGTTTCCTTCTGTAATTCCTTGGCTTGTTTTATTTACCTGTCCGAGTTCCCCATTTGTCAGTAATTGATCGTTTCTATCACAGTTTTATAGTCTAGGTTAGCCTTAACGTGCTGTATTTGTCTTTCCAAGTTTCCCATATGTAACTAGTTTATGGGGTCTGTACCAGTTATAGCCCAGATTTTATGGATAACTATTCTTGAAAACAGATGGATTAGTTATACACACATAAAAAGAAAGTAATATATTTAAATGAACATTCTCAGCGCACCATAACGTTATGATACCAGGAGTGCCCCGGTCCCAGTCCCCCACTGTAAATAGTCAAATCATTTGCACTTCATCCATTGAGAGCCGGAAACTCCTGCACAGAGCTTCTGTTCTCCTGGAGACGTTAATTGACAGACTTAAGATATACTTTAGTGTTAGGAATACAAAGTTGTATTCCTAAACCTATAGTGCCCCCCCCCCCCCCCCACCCCACCCCACCCCACCATGTAAAGGGTTAAAAATCATTTATTTACGGACTTGATTCAAGCCCCGATCACCCTTGGTGCTGGGTTGGCCCCCGCCTCCTCCGACATCATTGCACTTAGTCCTGCAATGTAAATCATTGCAGTTTTGGAGAAACTGCAAAGATGACTTTGCAGGACTAAGACTGCCTCTGGTGGTTGTCAATCAGACAGCCACTAAAGGCACTAACTGGATCCTAACGGACTCCAGGGGGGCTAATGTGTATACGCGGCGAGATAGGAAAACATTGCCTAAATGCTTTCCTGTGGGGATTTTACAGACGCTGGAGGACTTCCAGCATCATTTAGGTGACCTGGAGTCCGTTAAAGGAACACTATAGTCACCTTAATTACTTTAGCTAAATAAAGCAGTTTTAGTGCATAGATCATTCCCCTGCAATTTCACTGCTCAATTCACTGTCATTTAGGAGTTAAATCACTTTGTTTCTGTTAATGCAGCCCTAGCCACACCTCCCCTGGCTATGATTGACAGAGCCTGCATAAAAAAAACTGGTTTAACTTTCAAACAGATGTAATTTGCCTTAAATAATTGTATCTCAATCTCTAAATTGAACTTTAATCACATACAGGAGGCTCTTCCAGGCTCCAGCAAGCTATTAACATAGCAGGGGATTAGAAAATCTTAATTAAACAGAATTTGCAATAAAGAAAGCCTAAATAGGGCTCTCTTTACAGGAAGTGTTTATGGAAGGCTGTGCAAGTCACATGCAGGGAGGTGTGACTAGGGTTCATAAACAAAGAGATTTAACTTCTAAATGGCAAAGAATTGAGCAGTGAGGCTGCAGGGGCATATTCTAAAAAACTGCTTCATTAAAGCGACACTATATTCACCTGAACAACTTCAGCTTAATTTAGCAGTTTTGGCCTTCCATAAACACTTCCTGTAAAGAGAGCCCTAGTTAGGCCTTCTTTATTGCAAGTTCTGTTTAATTAAGATTTTCTTATCCCCTGCTATGTTAATAGCTTGCTAGACCCTGCAAGAGCCTCCTGTATGTGATTAAAGTTCAATTTAGAGATTGAGATACAATTATTTAAGGTAAATTACATCTGTTTGAAAGTGAAACCAGGTTTTTTTTTTTCATGCAGGCTCTATCAATCATAGCCAGGGGAGGTGTGGCTAGGGCTGCATAAACAGAAACAAAGTGATTTAACTCCTAAATGACAGTGAATTGAGCAGAGAAATTGCAGGGGAATGATCTATACACTAAAACTGGTTTATTTAGCTAAAGTAATTTTGGTTGACTATAGTGTTCCTTTAAGCTAAAGTTGTTCAGGTGACTATAGTGTCCCTTTAAGATCCAGGAAGTGTCTGTAGTGGCTGTCTGACAGTGCTGCAAGGTAATCTTTCCAGTTTCTCTAAAACTGCAATGATTTACATTGTAGGAGTAAGTGGAACATGGACACTGCACCCAGACCACTGCAATGAGCAAAGTGGTGTAGGTGACTATTGTGTCCCTTTAGTGATTGCTTAGGGCTGAGAGAATCCCTGTTTTGTAATCATCGGTATGTGTAAAGGTTAGCGCAGGCTCAGGGCTGCTGTAGTTTTAAAACAGCTATCAGATTACACAGAACTCAGTTAACTGTTTAGTGAATCAATCTCTGTTTTACTGTCCTTTAGCCAGGCATGTGCAGTCCACGGTTCAGCTCTTGCTCTGGGGAGGGAAAAGAGCCATCCTTATTGTGAATGCAGCATGTCACATGCATAATAAGGACGGAATTGACAGTTGCATTCCAGAATGAATATTTTTTCTCTCTGAACTGAGAGTGAACTCAAGGTTCTCTAAGCAGTGCGCACTTATACACAATAACGCAAAGTGCTTGTGGTGCTTAGACTGACCCTTTAACTCATGTAGTTCTGGGTTTAAAGGAACACTATATGGTCAGGAACACAAATGTATTTCTTACCCTATAGTGCAAAACCCACCATTAAGGTGGCTCCCCTTACCACCCTTAAAAGCATAAAAAACTCACCTTATTTCCAGCGCCATGCAAGTCTGCCGGTGCTGGCTCCACCCCCTTGGTGACCTAATCAGAATTGCCGATCCAATGCTTTCCAGTAGGAAATGGGGAATGCCATTTTGGCTAATCAGCACCTCCTAATAGAGATGTATTGAATCAATGCATCTCTATGAGTAAAATTCAGCGTCCCCATGCAGAGTGTGTAAGGCAATGATTAGACCAGAAAAACTACATTAAGCTGTAGTTGTTCTGATGACTATAGTGTCCCTTTAAACATAGCTAACAGTTAGGATTCCCTTGACCAAACTAAAGAATTCTGATTGGCCAAGCTACTTCCTGGAGTGGACAAAGCTGAAGCTTGGTGATGCAATGCCAGGCGATTAGTACAAAAAAACTTTTAGTAACTTTGGGTTAGTTGCTTTTTTCAATTTATTTATTTATTTTGTGGCTCTGTAAACTTTTGAAGTCTTTGTATATTATGCAAAGCTCCTCCCGATGGTGGCATCATCGCTTGGTATGCGGTTGTGGTGGTGCGTGGGAAAGTTTTGCATTCCAAAAGCTGTTCGTCGCAGGCATCGCCATCTAAATCTGCCGGGAGCACCCATCAGTTCTGTACTCGCTCTCTTAGTAGATATGCAGACGCAAACACTGACACACCTACAGTTGCACAGACAGCGGTTCCCACATGTTGGGAACCGCTGCTGTAGAGCATCTTTCACAATACTTGAAAATTAGCAGAGAGCAGATTTTAAATTAACCAATGATTTTAGTACCCTTTGTATTTGAAAAGCCATTATGTGCTCTATCCATATGCGAATAAACAACAGTTTACACACTAATTGCGCAAGATTTAGATGGATTATAATTAATCCGTTAACAAGAGCTGTACATGGTGATATTTTTCTAGGAAGGTTTTAGGTTTCCAAAAGTCACATAGCTTATAGAATTAAATAAAATAGAACACCTTAGCTATTCACTGTCTCTCCCCACCATATATTTTTAGATTTGTACTAATCTATAATCTATTATTCTGGGAGGGCACCAGGGCACCCCTGGCACACTAATGCAGATTTCTGTCGTGGTTATGGTGCATTGAGCGTTCCTTTTAAGCTTGTCTCACATGCATTTAAAGGGACACTACAGGCACCAAGACCACTTCTTCTCATGAAGTGGTGTGGGTACCATGTCTGTCTCTCCCCATCATTTTTAACCCTGCAAGTAAAAATAATGCAGTCATGCAGAATGACAATGTTTAAATAGCAGGTTTAATTGCTTCTAGTGGCTGTCACTGCAACAGTCAGTAGAGGTGATTTCTCTGAAATAGCAGAGTAAAACCAGAGACTTTTGGTTAAAATGACATCGCAATGAAATGGTCTTGGTGCCAGGTTGCTGTAGTTTTAACCCTACAACTGGAAACATTGCCATTTTGCAAGAACAGCAATGGGTTAACATATCTCTAGTAGCTGGCACAATGAGGCGCTCCCCCTCACCAATAGCAGAGTTAAACTCATAAAGACCATTTGATTGGTGCAGTGCTTTGTTTATGCACCCCTAGGCACACCTCCCTGCATGTGACTTGCACTGCCTTCTTAAACACTTCCTGTAAAGAGTCATCTAATGTTTACACTTTTTTAATTGCAAATTCTTTTTAATTTAGAATGTCATATCTCCTGCACGGTTAATAGCTTCATATACCCTGCAGGAGCTTCCTGTGTGTGATTAAAGTTCCATTTACAGAGCAGGAGATAAAAACTTGTAAAGTAAGTTAACATCGGATTGAAAATGAAGGCATTTTGATTTTATGCAGGCTGTGTAAGACAGCCTTATTTTTGTGTTATGCTTCTATTGTATTCACTTTAAGTTTAACATTATTTGGATTTTAATAATGTGGGTGAAATGTTATTTATTGTACAAGTAAAACCATCCATCGTAAAGAAAATATTGCAACAATATTATTATTTCCTTTGCTTAAATTAAGTGCAATGTGTAAGTAACAATTAGAAACATGGCAGTTTGTTTTTGTGTGTGGGTGTTTTTTTTTTCCTTTACCTATAATTGTATCGGTCCAGCTTTATACCCCTCCCTTCTAACCTGTAGTGTTTTCCTTTATTGCTCCAGTAATTTGTTTTCTTTGTGATGTATTCAGGCTGCACAGCAAAGAAAGCTGACAACTGAACTACAACTCCTTGAAACCTATGCTGTATCGATAAAAACATTTTTGTCCTGGATTTGATGGGATAAACTGAGCAAACGCACAAAAATCTGAGGTAGAACCCTGATTGGTTAAAGGAATGTGCTAGTGTAGTAAGCAGATTAGAGTGTTCCTCTGGTTTGTTTTTGTTTTGTTTTGTTTAATCATTAAGCACCCATAGAAAAAAGAAAAAAAAAAGTTAAACATTTCTTAATTTAGATCATCTGATGAATGTTTTTGTACTAGTCCAAAGCTTTCCATAGAGAAAACATTATATTCCTTGTCAGCATGCACAACATTTCTTAAATAGGAGTGGATTTAAAGTCTTTAAATGTTATAAGGTCTTTACAGGTAAGTGTCTCTGTCTGACAGCCACAGAAGGCATTCTTTGTGACAAATATAAACATAGTTGTTTCTTACAAAAGGCAATGTTTAGATTTGTCAGACTGCAAGGACAGGGTCTATGCACCAAATCCACTACATTAATATGTAGTTGTTTTTGGTAGAAGAAGAGCACACTACATGCGATAAAAAGCCTGAGGAATGTCAATTGTATCTGATATGTAATAAAATTAATGTTTTTAAATGTTATTTTTTTGTAGATTTTTTTTAATGCCATAAAAAGAATGGAATGTCTGGTTGCTTTATGCTTTTGTCTTTTGTTTTCTCACTTTTGGGGAAGTGTGTAGATAGATAGATGGGTAGACAGTCAGATAGGTATATAGGCAGGTAGATAGATAGATAGGTAGGTAGGTAGGTAGGTAGGTAGGTAGACAGTCAGGTAGGCAGACAGACAAACAAAGAGATTTAAATGCACACTGATGTTGAAAAACAATGAATACAAGTCAATACAAATCTCTTTTGATACCATTGTCCATTCAACAAGCTTCAAGAAAGGACTCTCAGGTCAAATTCTTATTGTAGCAAATGTGCATTTGTAATAATAATAAAGCAGTCCTTTGATCAGTCGAAGTGGGATTCCATGTATCAATGTTTTAACATGAGTCCTGTTCATGAGACACTTCTTTGTTAATCACTTGGAGTAGCAGTACTGTTTCTAGTTTGTGTTCCCAGCTTTATCCATTAACAGGGTTTTTCACAAAATTTTAATATAATTTCAGTAATTTCAAAATGAATTTCAATTTCAAGATAAAAAAAAAAAAAAAAAAAGCTCTACTGGAATTTGCAAACAAGGTGGCTTTAGTATTGGGGGTGAAAGGATACCACGAAGCTGCGCCAATAGCATCAGCATTCTGTATTCGGAAGGCCCCGACCACCCCTGCAGAAACACCCAGGGGCATTATAGCCATTACCCCAGATGTTTCTATTAAAACAGCCATCCTGGCTTGCTCCAGAAATCGTCCCACCATCAAGGTGAAGGATACACCATTAGGATCTATGACGACTTACCATTCTCGGCCCTGTTGGACAGATGGAGATTTCTACCAGTCACCAAACTGCTAAGGGAACACAGTGTCAGATACTGATGGGGAACATTGGGAACTTTGCTAGTACCCCATGGAGATACCGTACTGACTCTATCAGCGGAGGAAGATCCAGCAGCCCTTCTGAGTACCATGGGCCTGCCACTTACGTCACCCGTTAGGTCCAGGGAGCTGTAGTCCCAACAAAGGGAACACCCGGTTTGGAGACAGAAATCCAGGGCAGGGTCCAGGAACCCCCATAGAATGCCCCATCCAGCTGAGAATGCCTCAGGAAACCAAAGGGTTTATACGAAGCCGACATTCTACCTGTTTAATTACATACTGCCTGCACAATTGTTGAATAATGTTTTGGTTGACTGTTATTTTTGTTGACTATTTTCTTTTCTTTTCTTTTTTTTATCCATGATGGCTAACTACCTAACCAGGCGGGGGGCATACGCAGGAAAAAGAGTGGGTACAGAGGAGCATATGGGGGTATGACAGCGGAGTTGTTGGTGAGTGCCTTCTGGGTATAAAAGTCTTTACCATAGGACCGCAGACAGCCAAATCCTCAGCCTCCCTATAGTGAGACACCTTACAGAGGAGGGATAGTTCCACTGGATCCCTTGGACACATTAGGCTAACAGGGACCCCAACGCCCCACATGTCTGAGGCTGCCAAAGGAATTACAAATAGACAATATGCTTGGGCTGCTGGCCTATATGTTCCCCTCATTACTGTAGATTGTTCTTTTCATCGACTATCTTTTTTGTGGAATATAATTTTGTATACGTGGGCCAAAAACCTATCCTGACAGGGAACATGGATGGGTAGGTGAGAGAGTATGAGGGCGAATGGGAGTATTAGAGGCAGTCTTGTCTGTGTGAGCCCCGTGTGCATATACGCCCTTGCCAAAGAGCCCCAGATAGATGAGCATTAAGTCTCCCTGCATTTCGACACCTTAAAGGACCACTATAGTGCCAGGAAAACATACTCGTTTTCCTGGCACTATAGTGCCCTGAGGGTGTCCCCTGGAGAGAGGAAGGGGTTAAACACTTACCTTTCTCCAGGGCCGGGCGGGGAGCTTTCCTCCTCCTCTCCTCCTTCCTCGCGACGTCATCGGCTGAATGCGCATGTAGGAGCCGCGCGCGCATTCAGCCGGTCGCATAGGAAAGCATTTATAATGCTTTCCTATGGACGCTGGCGTCTTCTCACTGTGATTTTCACAGTGAGAAGCACGCAAGCGCCTCTAGCGGCTGTCAATGAGACAGCCACTAGAGGCACTGGAGGCTGGATTAACCCTCAGTATAAACATAGCAGTTTCTCTGAAACTGCTATGTTTATTAAAAAAAAGGGTTAATCCTAGAGGGACCAGGCACCCAGACCACTTCATTAAGCTGAAGTGGTCTGGGTGCCTAGAGTGATCCGTTAACCCCTTAAGGACACATGCCATGTGTGACATGTCATGATTCCCTTTTATTCCAGAAGTTTGGTCCTTAAGGGATTAAAGAGATGGGATTTCCCGGGCGCAGTAGTCTAACAGAGACGAGGGGAATGCTGAATACGGCCCAGCCTCCGCTTCAAGCACCAGCAGCAGGTAACTGCTCCTAGAATTACAACTAACCTTTCATGGAGTCCCCCTGGGAGGGCGCACTGGGTTCCAACAAGATGCACGAGACAGTATACCAGGGCAGAGTGCAGTGGGATGGTAACATGAAAGGCGACGTGATAGAGGAGTGGGCTTTGGATTACCCTTAAGGGCTCTGTTTTTTTTTGGGGGGGGGGGAAGGGGGGGGTTCACCTCGAATTTAGTTTTTTTGTGTCATGTACCTGTTTTTATGCTATAATCAGCTGTATTACTACATGCAATCAATGTCTGTTATATTTCTGCAATACCAAAATGTGTGGAAGCAATCCACATAATAAATAAAGAATATAAAAAAAAAAAGCCAAACTACACTGTATCAATGACTAGAACGTCTCCTACATTATATCTGGAGTGACTGGAGTTAGGCAAAGCTCTCACCCCCACTGCGCCACACAAGTTGTTCCTCTGACATGGTACTGGGCATTGTAGTGATAATACTAACCATTCCTTATGCATGACACTGTTAGACTGAACAAGTATCTGTTTTGTTTTCTTTGTGTTATACTCGGAAAACAAAAACTGTGAACGTCATTGTTAGTGCTGCACTTTGACACTGTCATTGTAATATCCCCGATTACTCACTGTCAATATCATACTTAACAAGTCATATGTATCCTGTGTTCACAATAACTTGACAATCTTTGAAAAAAAAGAAAAGCCGAACAGGTCAGCTTTGCTTGAACTTTAACTACTTTTACCTTAAATTTAAAATTCACTTTAAATTCTCCCTTTAGTGAATAACCCTGTAAGTAAGTTCATTCACTAAACTGTTAATTATTATTATTATTATTATTATTATCTATAAAGTGCCAACAATGCTAAATGAGCCAAGAGTTAAATAAACCTTTGAATTTTCAAGTTCAGCTTTTTTTTCCATCACTATTCAGTGTTTATCAGATAAATAAATGAGATGTGACCAGTTGACAACAGAGTTAGAAAAATTGGTACCAAACACCCAATTACAAAGGTTCTGACTTTTATAGATTTATCATTTGTTTGGCCTAAACATCTGACTTTGCAGCAGAGCTCACTGTTTTTAGCAAATTATTCGCTAAAATTCATATTGATTAAGGAGAAACCTAATCCACATCAGTTCAAATTTGAAGTATAAATAGAATTAATTCTACGTACTTTGTGTATCATATTTATAAATATATTGTAAAAAGTATGTGTTACTGCAAAATAAGGGAGTTCTGCTATATATAATTGTGTATTTTCTTTTTCATGCATTTTTGTAAACTGCAGTTGCCCTCCAGCTGTACCTTGGACAAGGAAACAGAAAGGTGGTTATCCTGTATGCAGAGAAGGGGTGTGGAGTCAGTACACATTAAAGCCAGAAAGACCCGTCTGACAGGTGTGAAGTCAGTGGAAATCTGATCACAGACGTGTATCATGGGACCTTCCTGTCTGTCTGAGAAGCTCTAACGAAGCCAGAGACAGAAGCAACCACACAGGCAAAAGGAAGATGAGGCGCTCATTACATATCTCTTCCAAAGACAAAGGGGAAGTTGAACTGTGCTAACTAAGGAGGTGCAGGACAAAGCATGGTAACCAGCAAAGGACAGACGCTGACGAAAGGTAAGGACATGTGGAGATATACTGGACAGGGACAGGAACTGTGTCAAAGCACAAACAGAGTCACGAAGTAACTACATAAAATATATTGAGTTATAGGAACAAGAAATACAAATAATAGACAGAAGGGGCCAAAACGTGTTTACTGGAAATCGACAGATTTGTTCATTGACAAGGTGTTGGCAATGGCAAACACAAGGATCAAATTTGGGTACTCAGCTTAACTCTTTAGTTCTGTTGCCCATCTGTTACAAACAAGCAATCGCAAGGCACTGGGATATTTTTTTTCCAGTAAAGGCTGTATTTGATACATTCTCTCAGCAGCTGGATGGGACTTGGGTCCTGGTTCAGATCAGCTGATTGTGGGAAACGTGGAGCTCTTTTTCGGATATCAACTTAAAACAGCCTTTTACAGTTTTACATTTGCAATGTACTCTGTGAATAATGAATGTTATGGTTACTCACAACAGAGCAAATCTATATTATCCTGTGTGTTTGCATTGTAAGGCTGTCACAGCTATTTACTAAGTTGTGAGATGTCAGGATTTTACCAGGGAATTTCAAATTTTATGATAAAACCATAGCTTGAAAAAACAAAATTATTTTGGCGGCACAAAATTTAAATTTCCTGACGAATTCCTGATTAACCCTGTGTATCTATCGCTCTGGATCCCATCGAAAGCTGTGTGGTCTGCAGACAAGCAATCTGTCGCTATGAATATGTGTGACAATATGTCTGTTTCATTAGTGCTATTCGACAATACAATTACAGACGTTCTGCAGCATGTGGTTTGAAGCTACGTTCTGTATTTATTGGAGACGAAATGTTTTAAAGACTGCGTGAGATCAAGACAGTCGTTAAAAAAAAAAAAGAGGTCAGGTCACACAAGGTAAAGTAAAAAAAGAGAGAGAGAGAGAGAGAGAGAGAACATAGGGATAGCAGGTATCCAATACCACAAGACTGAAAGTCTGTTTTCTCTCTAACATGCTACACCATTATATATATATTTAATGTTACATGATTTTTTGAAGTACATGGTTTTTATTTGCCGATATATATTAGCTGTATTTATATGACAGCTATTTGTTTAGGTATGTGTCATTGGTAACTGTAGTACATGTAGACATATCTGTACCTGCCAAAGTGAAGTGAGTTGAATATTGACATATAAATTGTATTGGCAGTGTGGAATACAGGGCATTTTGCATCTATTACTGGTTTGCAGGTGGAATGTATTGATAAAGTTTGCCATTTAAACTTTATGCTGTATATAAATGTATTAATATTTTGTGTAATGAAAGTTTAGTGTAATAGAAGCAGAATGATTGTCTAATTCTCTTTAGATAATGTGGTTAGATTCTATCCACTCAAATGGCATGATCCAGGTTATCAACAACATTGTATTCTGGGCTGAAATTCTGTCTTCATAGCCCTGTTAAAATACACCTACCATTAAAATTATACACTGATCATTTCTTTGTCAGTTGGCAAACGTTCAAAATCGGCAGGGGAACAAATACTTTTTTCCCTCACTGTAAGTAGTCAAACCATTTTTAAGAATAGATTGACTTGTTACCTGGGTTTAGCTCATTGGCTGAGAGTGATCTATCGATGCGAGAATGGGATTAGTGGAGGTAGGGAATGGTGCCGGTTGAAGCCAGGTAGGAGTCAAACTGTTCTGAAATAGTTTGACTACCTACTATGAGGGAGGTGCCATGGCACTCCTATTCAGTAGTAGCAGTAGTGATGATGCTTGGAGTGTTACTTTAAAATATTTTTGAAAGCTTTACCCCTTAATAGTGCCTAGAACTGACTGTTTTCCAGCATGCACTTGTCCTTCTGACGGGCTGCTCTGCATCCTTGTAACTTGTTTTATAGAATAATTGATGTGTTAAAGTGGAACTTTCACCATCTGTGGACTTTACATAATTTGCAAAGACTCCCAAAGGTGACATTGCAGCTTAAGGTCCATTGGCCGTGGGAGACAGGTAAAGGTGAGTTCTACTTACCTGAACCTGTCCCTCACATATGCCGCCATCCTCTTTTGGCGGGTATTTTTCTGCTCCTGACACTTCATTTTCAGGAACCATAATCACTGCTGTACTCTCACGCATAAGTGTAAGTACAGTATTGAGGTCTATGGAGGATTACGCAAGACCGTGACAGCCTCCAAATATAGAGCCGCCATCACTGGTGACAACTGGGGTACTGACACTTCTTGACGGTACCGTCAGGTGTAGGAAAAATACATAGGACAAAATAACCCCTGCTTTGTCTTATGTATTTGGATAGAAAAATAGATCGAGAAGGAAAAGAAAGAGATAAGGAAGCGATTTTAAAAAAGTAAATATGACATGGCAGTGCTACTTTGATAGGTGTTGGCTCTCCTTTAAAATGGTAGATAGAAATCTATAATTGAAATATCTTAAAATATACAAACGCCCAATCCTTTTATTCATATAGCATTGAGAATAGAATATACATGTTTGCCAAATACAGCATATAGAAATTGTCTTTACATTTCCATTAGACTTTAGAACCGGATACATGATCTGTTTACATTGTAACAGGAACCTGTTTTCTGCATATTACATGAGACTTCATTCGCTTACACACACATATATATATATGTTACACATATGTTATATATATATATATATATATATATATATACGAAAGAAACACAAACATAATATATATATATATGCATTGACTGTGATATAAGTGGCAACTTTTATGTTTTCTTTTGCTTATACTTTACTGTATTTATAAAAATAATATAAATATCTTAAAATACCTAAAAGCTATATGGATTTAAAAAAAAAAAAAAGCTGGGATAACTGGGAAATTAGATAATCCTATATATTTTTCAACTATTAGCTACTTAACTTAGTTAACTTAACTTACTTAACTTAACTACGAGTTCACTTCCAGTTATTTAGTAGATATTGTGGAGTCACTGTACAAATTGTTAAAATACAAGTAAATCCGTTTTCCAAGATGTTGCTGCTGGTTTAAGCCAAAAAACAGGTGCTGTTGGTTTTTTGGGTTGTTGTTTTTTTTTTTTTTTTGCATAGTTCAAAGCCACATTGTAACATTTAAATGGACCAGTCACCTGCCGAAACAAAACAATTTCCTTAATCTTGTATAAACCATAAATTGTCTGCACGTGAATAGCTTTTTAACTCCGGTTCTGCAAAGGACTCCCACAACAGGCCAGGGCCATTGTAATCCTCACCTTTGGGCCTGTCTGGCTCTGCCGTCCAGGGGACATGCTGGACCGTGGACCACCATAGCACCTGGTACGCGTCGTCCAGCCACAGTTCCTCCCATACCAGGCTCTCGAGCTCCGTCACCCACTCATCCAGGGGCTATTCTCCAGGAGAGGCAACTGCAGCGCCACCCGATTCTGCACTCTCTGCTCTGGGCTTGGAAGCCTGCTCCCCTGTTGAACTTGAGCTCTCTCCAGGGCCTCGTGACAGACGTCTTTGTGGACTGCATGCCTCCTGTCTGGATCATACTCCTCCTCGTATGCGAACGCTGTCCGGGGACTAGCCTGTTCCATACTGCTGAGTTATAGTAGTCAGGGACGCTGCATGGGTGCTAGCTTTATCCCTCTATTTGTACTGCATACGGTGTCTCCAGGATGCTTCTCCACTCGATAGGAAGCCATCCCACCACTGTCACCAGATGTGGCGGTTGCCTGGCACCATGACTGGGTACCTTCGCCAATCACGCTTCCTAGTATCACTGAGTACTATGAGCACTGCACCAGACACCATAACCACCGTAGCCCCCCTTAGCCGCTGCAGCTTGGCTCAGGTCTCGCCGTCCCTTCCACCCTGGACCAACACCTGGCATCAGCTCCCAGTGAGAAGACATCTCCCCCATGAGAGTATAACAATCCAAAGCGCAGTATAGCAATTCCTTTTACACATGAGCCAAGGCTTAATGCTGGGAAGTAGTCTGTTTAATGGAAGCACAGTCACATAATTTATACAAGTTACAAACTCCTCCTCTGTGCTTGAGAGATAATTGAGTCAGGAACTGTACTAACTCAATTATCTCCAAGTAAAGAAAAACACACATTTTTCAGACACCCCAAAAGTACCCCCCAAAACCCATGAAAACCTCACAAAAGGTTACATCCCCTGATAGCCCCGATCTGCATGACCAACATATCCAAAAATCACCCAGATCGGTTCAGGGGTTTCGGGATTTCTATGGAAGTCATCATTTGACCCACCGTGCACATGGTCCTATGCCCAAAACAGTTCCATGAATTCAGTGCTAACGGTCCGTCAAGTTCGGTAGTTTAAAAATGAACAAACTACTAAACGTAGGCAATAGTCCTACCATGGAGCTTGTTCCCCTCATCCAGGCAAACGATTCCACCGAACAGTGCCCTTCTAGGTGGTGTAGAATCCGAACGCAGGCGATAATGGAAGTACAGCGGTGTTGAGGAGTTTCTGTGTCCGATTTGACTTCCATGAACTCGACGACCAAACACTGCTGTCTGCGTTCTTGCAAACAAGATGGCCACCACCTCGTGGTCGTTCAGACGAACAATTAGAACACTGCGGTTAGAATCGTTAAGGGGTGATGATAAGGCCTAACAAGCTCCCGGGTGGTCCATAGTTTGTGCGCCTGTTTGGTTCCCGAACAGCATAGGAAAATAGCACAAACTAAGTCAGGCTTTTGAGAGGCTTTTTGCCAAGAAACCCGTGGCAGAGGCATTTCTTTTTGATGGTGCTAGTCCTAAACATAACTGATATTGCCCTATTTTACTCAGAGCCTTCATGTTTGGCATTCAGGCTCCGGGTGAACTACTATATTGTTGTATTGTTAAACTGTATTGTAAGTATTGTTAAAGAGACACTATACTCTCCAAAACAACTTTAGCTTAAAGGACCACTATAGTGCCAGGAAAACAAACTCTTTGGGTCCCCCCCACCCTCTGGATCCCCCTCCCTTCGGGCTCTAGGAGGAGGAAGGGGATAAACACTTACCTTTCTCCAGCGCCGGGCTCCCTCGGCACTGGGGACTCTCCTCCTTTTTCCGCGCATGCATTCAATCAGTCCATAGGAAAGCATTTCGCAATGCTTTCCTATGGACGGCAGCGTCTTCTCACTGTAAAAATCACAGTGAGGCCACCGAGGTTATGCTTATTTCGAAAATATGACCCTGCCTACTTACGCACACATCCTAGAGACACAGCTGTACTTTATATGATTTTTCTAGCCAGACAGCGTAGCTTGACGGGCACCCTACCCACAGTGATTCCCAACATGAATAATGCTGCCTGCCTAGCATATTAACACTGTTTCTTGTATTGAGGTCTCTTAACGTATAGCTAATCATACTGTTATCTTTTGTCGAAGACTCTGCTACGATCTTATAACTTAACTACTTACAGCATGTATAATTTACTGCACATAGCGTGTTTAAAACGTAACATATAAAAATGTGCCGATATTCTTGTCACAAATGTATAACCACTGTGTCAATATCTTTTGAATATGCTGTTGTGGCATTGACAAACGGTTTGTTACTCCCTGCACAAAGAAAAATAAAGAATTTAAAAAAAAAAAAAAATCACAGTGAGAAGCGCGGAAGCGCCTCTAGCGGCTGTCAATGAGACAGCCACTAGAGGCTGGATTAACCCTAGTATAAACATAGCAGTTTCTCTGAAACTGCTATCTTTACAGCTACAGGGTTAAAGGACCACTCTAGGCACCCAGACCACTTCAGCTTAATGAAGTGGTCTGGGTGCCAGGTCCTTCTAGGGTTAACCCATTTTTTCAGAAACATAGCAGTTTCAGAGAAACTGCTATGTTTATGAATGGGTTAAGCCTTCCCCCTATGTCCTCTAGTGGCTGTCTCATTGACAGCCGCTAGAGGCGCTTGCGTGCTTCTCACTGTGATTTTCACAGTGAGAGCACGCCAGCGTCCATAGGAAAGCATTGTGAATGCTTTCCTATGTGACCGGCTGAATGCGCGCGCAGCTCTTGCCGCGCGTGCGCATTCAGCCGACGGGGAGGAGAAGAGGAGGATCGGAGGAGGAGAGCAGGAGGAGATCTCTCCGCCCAGCGCTGGAAAAAGGTAAGTTTTTACCCCTTTCCCCTTTCCAGAGCCGGGCGGGAGGGGGTCCCTGAGGGTGGGGGCACCCTCAGGGCACTCTAGTGCCAGGAAAACGAGTATGCTTTCCTGGCACTAGAGTGGTCCTTTAACCATAGATGAACCCAGGTTCATTGAGCTGAAGTGGTCTGGGTGCCTATAGTGGTCCTTTAATGAAGCAGTTTTGGTGTATAGATCATGCCCCTGCAGTCTCCACTATTAGCAGTTTAAGCAATACGTTTTGCAGTCAGTATGTTAATCTGCCATGTTTAAATTTGTGTAGAACTCAACCGTATTGGGGTACTGTGAAATAGTGGTGGGCTTAACACAATATGGCAATTTGATGTAACTGAATCCCCATATTTGTTTACTAAAATAAGTGTTTTTAAGTTGCCTCATAAAATTTTAAACTGTATTTTTTTTTGTTTGTGCGCTGTTTCTTAATCTGTATTTTGTATATTTAGGTCTTTACGCAGCACCATTACTGAGAAGTGCATGTAATAGGTGTGCTCCCAATTCCCCTTTTATCTATTTTTACTGCACGTGGTAAACTGATAGTCCACTCTAATTTATTTAAAATGCAGAGGTCCATCAAATTTTAAGTAAGTCTACTGCTTTTGCCTGAAACACACCTTGTAGTGGACAGATGACAATAGAATAAGACAACTCAGCCAGATAAAAAAAAAAACAGTAACATTTTCTCCAAAAAAAAAAAAAAATATATCTTTAGAAAATATATAGCTTGAGTGAAGATTTGTCCTTTAAATGCAATCTTGTACAGGAATGAAATACAGCCCCGTCCATTTTCATGCCAAGATAGATAGGTTAATTCCAGCCAGAACTTTGAAAAGCACCTGGTCAATTCCTGACTATTATTTTACTGAATATAATCAAATCTGTTTGTGAAAAACAAAATGTAATTAGAATTTATCAGAAAGGTAATTTGTGTGTTTGCATTTTTTAGAAGTGTGCGTTTTTTTGTTATTTGTTGTTTTTAGATCCGTCGAGATCAATTTAAGAGTTTTATCCACAAAATATCCATATTTAAAGAGACACCCCACTGCCCAAAACAAAACAAATGCTGTTTAGTAAATATACCCCAAATTAAAATATATATGCACTTAATTATGGTGTGTTTTTTTTCTCGCTTGGGGTATATCTAAACACAGCTTCCAAAAGCTGCAGAACTTCTGTCTTCTGCCTTTGCAAGCCCTCCCCTTCTTCCCAAACCCAGACGTTGCAAGGCAAGGCTGTTGCTGCCTCTTCAGTTTAGCTCCACTGAGCTAAACAAACCAGGAAGTAACATGACCTGTTGTCTGATTGACAGCCAGCATTTCAGCAAGCTAAAGTACTTAAGGAGTACAGAGTGTCCCTTTAATATAAGACCAAGCATATTTTTGAAGCTATGCTATCTGTTTTTTGAAATATGTTGGGAACTAGATTTTATTATTATGTATTATTGCATTATTATTACTTAAAATTGTATTCATGTCCTGTTGTTGGACTGTATGCAAACCCAAAATGCTGTCATTATGCCTACGTGCATATTGTGCAATTAACTGTCACACTCCTTTAAATTGCATAATACCAATCCCACTGCATTCTTCACCTTAGCATTTAGGTGAGGTTGAACCACCGCAAGCATTTGCTAAATACGGTTTGTGTGTGAAAAATGCAAAAAAACTTCACTTTTACTGAAAATATAATCGTTGTAATACCATTTACCATTTTAAAACACTAATATTTGTGTTCAGCGAAGTCTCCCGAGTAAAACAGTACCCCCCCCCCCCCCCCCCCCCCCATGTACAGGTTTTATGGTGTCTTGGAAAGTTATAGGGTCAAATATAGTGCTTGTGAATTAAGTTCTCTGCACTTTCTGCCTGGGTTGTAAGGCACGTCAATCAAATTTTAATTAATAAAATCACATACTTAAATATACACGTAGAATTTTAATATATATACATATATATGTATTTAAATTCTACGTGTATACTTATGTAATTATATATATTTATCTACATATATATATATTTGCGATTATTTGTATTTTGTATATAGATATATATAGAATGTCATTCTAAGTGTATTTTGTTACCTATATACATATATATATATAACAAAATACAGTTAGAATGAAATTACATGTAAATTCAATTTATTTTAATTTAAAAAAAATATTGTATTTATTTTATTATTTTATTTATTATTGTAATTATAAGTAAATAATGGAAAATTTATTCATACTTACCGTAATTTTCTTTTCCTGGTTATATGCCATGGCAGCACAACATTGGGTAGCTCCTCCCTATCCCCATTGGACAGGAATAATAATTAAGCCGTATAAGTACCACCTCCTGCTCCTCCTTCCCCAGTCACGTGTTCCAGCAATAGCCCCGGGTGGGACCCTTGTGCTGCCATGGCATATAACCAGGTAAAGAAAATTACGGTAAGTATGAATAAATTTTCCATTTTCCTGGCCATATCCATGGCAGCACAACATTGGGTAATACCCAAGCAATAAACCAGGGAGGGAAAGAGACACAGACTAAAAAATTTTTAAATGCAAAGTGTATTAACACCACAACAAGTGAAAGACACAGAAATCAGGTATTGGATACAGACAGGACTGACTTAGCAAATTGATCAGACAACCCTGCTCTGACATCAATTTGGTAGCTCCTAATGAAAGTGTTAGAGGAAGACCATGTAGCTGCTTTACAAATGAGTTCAGGAGAGACATTAGCTGCGGCTGCCCAGGAAGAAGAGAGAGCCCTAGTGGAATGGGCTTTAAGACCCACAGGGACCGGATATCCGGTGGACTGATAAGCCAGAATGATAGCCGCTACTATCCATCTGCTAATGGCAGATTTAGGAGCTTGTGAGCCCTTTTTACAGCCGCTATGAAGGACGAAAAGACAGTCAGAAGAACGCCAAGCAGAAGTCCTATCAATATACATCCGGAGGCATCTCACTAGATCCAGAGAGGACAGGTCAGCAGAATTCCCCATTTCATGGGAGTCCGACCTCAGAGATGGAAGAACAATATCCTCATTGATGTGAAAGGAGGAGGTGACTTTAGGTCGAAATACAGGAACCGTACGGAGGACCACTCTGTCCTTGTGAAAGATAGTAAAAGGCTCCTTGATGGATAGGGCATTGAGCTCAGAAACTCTCCTGCCAGAGGCCAGGGCAACCAGCAAGGCAGTCTTAATAGAGAGAACCTGTAGGGAAACTGAATCAAATGGTTCAAAAGGTTTCAGCTTCATGGCATCCAGAACCAGAGGGAGATTCCAGGATGGGACAAAAGGTTTAATAGGAGGTTTCATCTGAAGGACACCTTTGATGAATCTGATGACATCAGAGTCCAGTGCCCATCTACGACTGGTCAGGGCGGACAAGGCTGAAACGTGTACCTTGAGAGTGTTATAGCTCAGCCCTTTAGCAAGGCCAGATTGCAGGAAATCCAAAATATTAGAGGAGGAAGGATCTTGAACATCCACATTTCTGTGAAGGGCCCAGTCGGAGAAAACCTCCCACACTCTATAATAAGTGGCTGAAGTGGAATGCTTACGTGCCCTCAGCATAGTATCTTTGGGGAGCGGGAGAGGAGGTTCCACCGAAAGACTCAGAAGCAGAGGAAACCAAGGTCTCCGAGGCCAATAAGGCGCAATCAGGATGAGAGACACCTGCTCCGTTCTCAACTTCCTCAGGAGTGGTAGAATTAATGGAAACGGGGGGAACGCATAGCCCAGTCTGAACCTCCAGGGGCTTGATAAGGCATCCCTTCCCAGTGCCCGGTGGTCTTCTTCCTTCGTGAAGAAAAGGGCTACCTTCCTGTTGGCCCGAGTGGCTAGAAGGTCTACTTGAGGGAGACCCCACATGCCCACAATCATGCGGAATACCCTGTGAGATAGGCACCATTCCCCTGGATCTATTCTGGATCTGCTGAGGAAATCCGCCAGTTGATTCCGTTTCCCTGGGAGATGGATGGCTATAATGCCCGCCAGGTTTCTCTGAACCCACCACATCAGGTGACTCATTATTTCCATCATCTTGCAGCTCCTGGTACCCCCTTGGTGATTGACATAGGATACTACGGTGGAGTTGTCCGTCCTTATCTTCACCCATTGACCCTTGAGATGGATCGAGAAGTGCTTCAAAGCTTTGAGGACAGCCAGAAGTTCTAGCAGATTGGAATGAACATTGCTCATCTTGAAATTCCATTCTTCCTGCGCAAAGTCGTGGAGATAATGAGCGCCCCAACCCCACTGGCTGGCATCCGTTGTCACAGTCCTCCATGCGATGTCCCCTAATGGAAAACCTTTGGATAGGTGTTTTCTGTTTAGCCACCAGATTAGAGAATGGCGTACATTCAGGGGAAGCTTGATGGGCTGGAACAGGTTTCCGGACGAGAATTGACTCAGGAAGTTGGCTTGGAATGGTCTCATTCTCCACTGAGCCCATCTGGTCAGACCTATTGTGGAGGACATGGAACCAAGGAGGCTCATTACAGCCTTTGCAGGGGCAACCGAGGATTTCAGCATTCTTCTTAATAACCTCTTGAGTTTCAGTATTCTTACTGATGAGAGCTGGACAGTGCCCTTCAGAGTGTCGAAGTGGGCACCTAAGTAAACCATAGATTGCGTTGGGTGGAGGTGGCTCTTCTTGGTGTTGATCTTCCAGCCGTGAGCTTGCAGAAACCGAATGCTGGTAATAGCCTGGGATGTCACTGAATCCACGTTGTTTCCTAAGATCAAGACGTCGTCCAAATAATGGTAAATAGCAATGTTCTGCTTTCTGAGTTCTGCGATGAGAACAATCAGGACCTTTGTAAACGTTCTACAGCAAACCTCAGAAACTTCTGATGGATTTGGGCAATGGGAACGTGAAAATATGCGTCTAATAGATCTATAGACAGCATCCATTGGTTGGGCGACACAACCTTTATTATAGATTGCAGAGATTCCATTTTGAATCTGCGAATGTGCAGATGCTTGTTCAGCCTGTGTAGATCCAGAATGGGTCTCCATCCCCTTGAGGATTTCCTTGTTAAGAAGATGTGGGAGTAAAACCCCTGAGTTCTTTCGCCCGCTGGCACTTTGACGATGACCTTCTCCTTCTGCAAGGAAAGGATGAAGTTTTGTAGGGCCATGCACTTTTCCTTGTCTCCTGGCCACTTTGTGAGGTGAAAGGACCTGTTGGGGGGATGCTTGAAGAATTCTAACAGGTAACCTCTCCGAATAATATCCAGCACCCAAACGTCGCTTGTGGAATCGGTCCATCTCGGAAGATACTGGAGAAGACAAGCCCCGACACCTTCGGTTTTGGGCAGTACGTAGTCATAGATTCCTCGGATTTTTAGAGGAAGATGAACCGCGTGACCTGCCTCCTCTGTTTCCAGAAGGGGCTCCTCTCCCCGGTTGAAATCTGGAATATTCCCTACCAGGCTTGTAGGACCTACTGTCACGAAAGGAATGGTACTCTTTCCGGGCACAAAAGGATCCTTTATACTTCCTCTCTTGGGGTAGAAAGGCTTTATTTCCTTCAGCCGCCCTCTTAATGCATTCATCCAAATTCTTGCCAAATAACATATTCCCGTGAAATGGCAGAGAACACAAACTATTCTTGGAGGAAGCATCGGCCGCCCAAGATCTGAGCCAGAGTGCCCGCCTGGAGGAAACCGAGAAGGACATATTTCTAGCAAGGTTTCTCACCAGATCCACTGCGGCCTCCGAAGAGAAATCAATCGCTAGACGCATATCCTTTAGGGCATCAACAATAGAGGAACGGCTTCTGCCACTCTTGATGTCCCCTTCCAGCTCCTGCAGCCAAACCTTCATAGCTCTTGAAACAGACGTGAGAGCAACGGCAGGGTGGAGACTTGTGCCTGAGGCTACATAGGATTTAGACAGGTAGTATTCCATCTTACGATCCATTGGATCCCTGAAGGAGCCAGCATCATCCACCGGCAGGGTAGTGCGCTTGGCTAGCCTAACCACCGCAGCATCAACTTTGTGTGGAAGATCCCATGTTTCAGCATCTTTGGAATCAAACGGGTAGAACCTGGAGAACTTCCCTTTTGCAGATGATCTCCTATCAGACCTGGACCATTCTTCTTTAATAAGGTCACTAATAGTGGTATGCACAGGGAAAGCCGCTCTTTTCCTTCTAAGATCTGAGAAATAGCGGTTAGACGTAGAGGGTTCCACCTCTGAGGGTTCTTTCAAGGTAAGGGTTTCTCTGACCCGAGCAATCAAATGATCCACCTCCGCAGGTACCAGGAAGTCAGGATCAGGCATAGCATCCTCCTCCGAGGAAAAAGCCAAGTCTCTCAGCGAAGCTGTATCCATAAACTCATCCTCCGAGTTATCAGGAGACCAATCTGACGGCTCAGAATATCTAGGTCGCTTGTGGGTCTTACCAACCTCTCTGATGCCCCGAGCAACTGCATGCTTGATAAGCTGCCTAAAGTCCGGTGTTGACTGAGAAGGTCCAGCAGCTGCTGAGAGACAATTCGAACAGAGACGTTTCCCTTCTATGGCTCTGTTATCACAGGATATACACAGCGTCCCTTTGGGCGACTTCCCTTTGGACGATCCTGAAGTCTTTGTACTTTTATCACTGTAATACACCAAACGTGAACATTAGTACATTACCACTCTTTTATTTATTTATAATATCAATATAATTTTTTGTCCAAAAAGGATGGCTTACCTATATCGCTTAGATTGTGACCTATTATGATGTGAGGAATCCGATTCCCTGGATCTTGAGCGCGAAGCCATCTATAAATAATAGATGGAACAGCGAAACTAAAACCAAGAAGAAATACTACAAGAAACCAAACAAAAAATGGGAAAAAACTTACTTTTAGAAGAAAAAGGAACCCGAAAAGGCGAAGAACCAACAATCCCTAGATCTCCACGGTGCCAGAAACTCTCCAGGAAGCTGAAAATTCAAACTGACCAAAAAAGGAGGCCTGGTGCTTTAAAAGGGCGTCTGACGTCATCGCGCATGCGCAAATGACCGAAAAGACGCGCGAACGGCCTAATTAGAATCAAACGAACAGATTTTGCGCGCGGACGCTCTAATCCGTACAATGGCGTTCGCGCGCTTATGCGAATGAAGCCACGCGAACGCCAGAAAATACCGAATGGCGCGCATGCGTCCCAGAGTCCCCAAAAACCGCGCAGGCGCCCAGGAGACCCCAGAACGCCGCGCAGGCGCACAAGGAACTCCCGAACGCCGTGCAGGGAACCATGTATCCAGGGGAACCCAGAACGCTTCCACAGCAAACCATACAGAGAAAGTGTGTACCTATATCGCTTCCAGAAAACCAAACCACTCCTGGAAGAAAAAAACAGCAGGTAAATATCAAACCATATTACCTTGATCCTGGTGGGGAAATACCAAACCGGAACCCAGACAAATTCCATGTTCCTTCCCATGTTACCACTGGGAAATTGGAAGGAAAAAACCCCCGGTCATTAAAGGGTTTCTCTCCAGGGGGACACCTTTGCACAGGGCCGTATACTGGAGACTTCCCAGGGGAGAGAGGGTGAACTCCCCAGGGGCCAGAGGAACTAATCCTCAGGTAAGCCATAAAAGAAAATTTAGCAGTCTGAAAAGACCGACATGTCCTAGGGATAGGACAGGAAAAAAAGACTGGGGAAGGAGGAGCAGGAGGTGGTACTTATACGGCTTAATTATTATTCCTGTCCAATGGGGATAGGGAGGAGCTACCCAATGTTGTGCTGCCATGGATATGGCCAGGAAATATAAATATAAAAATATGTATGTATTATATATATATATATATATATATATATATGTAACTTAATTCTAAGTGTATTTTAATACTAATATATGTAATTATATTAAAGGGACACTATAGTCACCAGTGCAACTACATGTATTCCTAACCCTATAGTGTTAACACTACCATCTAGGCCCCCTGGGCCCCTCATGCCTCCATAAATATAGTAAAATCTTACTGTATTCAAGCCAGAAGCTGTAAATCTGCATGCTGAGACTCAGGAAATCAAGCAGTCTGCTGACATGTGATAGCCTGATCCAATCATAGTGCTTCCCCATAGGATTGGTTGAGACTGACAAGGAGGCAGATCAGGGGCAGAGCCAGCATGATTTAAACACAGCCCTGGCCAATCAGCATCTCCTCATAGAGATGAATTGAATCAATGAATCTCTATGAGGAAAGTTCAGTGTCTGCATGCAGTGGGAGGAGATACTGAATCACAGGATGCTCGTGCACAGCAGATCTGAGTGGATGGAGGCATATTATGCCTCCATCAACTCAGAAGTCCCTCTGGTTCACTCTGAGTGACTGCAACTGGAGGTGTTCCTAGCTTTCAATGTAAACACTGTATTTTCTTAGAAAATACAGTGTTTACATGAGAAAGGCTGCAGGGAGCTATAGTTCTCACCTGAACAACCTAATTAAGCTGAAGTTGTTAAGGTGACTATAGTGTCCCTTTAACATTAAAATACACTAGTATGACTTTACATATATATATATATATATATATATATATATATATATATATATATGATGTGTGTGTGTGTGTGTGTATGTATATATATATATATATATATATATATATATATATATATACACATACATACATTCATTTTATTTTAAACATGTTTAATTATTTTTTTTATACTTCCCACCAGCAGGAGAACTGTCTGACAGCCCAGACAGTCCCCCTGCTGGCAGATCCACAGCCAGCTATAGGGGGCCATGTGATCGTTCTTTGAGAGCGGTGACATGGCCCCCGGGGGACTGGTTTGCCGTGGGAGAACTGCCTGGGCTGTCAGGCAGTCTTCCCGAAGAGGATTGCGGCGGAGGTAAGTACCGCGGACCTCCAGGGGCTGAAAGCCGTTACGGCGTTCTATGCCGCCGCAACGGCTTTAAAGCCCATTATAATGGGGTTATAATGGGGTTTCAGACTTCTTTGGGCCTCATCAGCAAGGTGATACCCCTCTAGACACTGGGAGCACAGGGTCCATGTCTGGATTACCTTTTTAACTTGGGGAGAGCCAAATAAGTGCATAAAAAACAAACCAAAGAATATGAGAACACTGTGAATAGACAAAAGCTTAAAAAGACTCAGTAGCTAGCCCTTTTGTAAATCTTCACTTAGGTCTCAAAAAATGTTTTTACTCACTTTTGCCATTACAGAGAAAACAAGTTCCAAGGCATATCAGACTGATCCCATTAATAAGGGCAGTCCAGAACTGAAATGCCAGCAACGTCAACGTCTGAGATAGCGCAACCCCGGACGATCGATTCACAGGGTCCCCCATCTGTAATACCCTTTTAACTTGGGGAGAGCAAAGCTAGTGCAACAAAAACAAACAATATGAGAACTCTGAGAATGGATAACAGCTTAGAGAAACCTAGTAGCTTACCCTTCGTTAAATCCTCCACTCAGGTCTCAAAAAGGTCTTTGCTTCCTTGTGCCATTACAGAGAGAATCAGTTCTAAGGCATATCAGATCGTCTATAAGGGCAGTCCAGAAACCGAAATGCCAGCAAGTTCTGTCTGCACGAGATATTCAGCAACCTCGGACGATTGTTTTGGCCTTCTATGGGCCTTGTCAATACTTAAATGTTGTTGCTTTCTGTTATTTATTAAAAAAAAAAAAAAAAAAAAAAAGTAAACCATTGTCTTAAAATGTCACTGTCAATGTATCCTTTTAAGAACCCTTCAGCAAAAATGATACATTTGAAAAATAAATAAATTAAACTCTATGTTTGTTGGTTCTGATTGGTTTCTGTAACAACTGATGACTGACTGCAGTACTTTGTTAAATCAGGATTTGTGATGAGTGGCGCTAAACATTTAGTACCATGTAGCAGGTAGGAAGTATTGACTGCAGATTTCGCTATGTTTGCCCAAAATGTTGCAATTCGTTCCATGTTGAAATATTTTAGTAGTGAAAATAGATAAAGATGGAAATCATATCAATGCATTTTTTTAAGGCTAACTTGAGGCATTGCTGATTCATTACTTTAAAAACATATTTTACAAATATGTGCTTATCCCATTTAAACCTGTTTTTTATGCAGTGTTTATCACTGAATCTGCAATACATTATTAAATACTAAACTTGTTTTTTTTCTTTAAATTCTTTATTTATGCTGTGCATGAAGTACAGAATATGCCTACAACACGACAACAGCATGCATAGGCACAGTAAATTCAAACAATTAGATACATGTGTGGCATAAGGAACAATTGCACATGTTTGAGTTGTAACAGTGGTCTGGTTAAGTTAGTCAGTCATGTCTAAGAGCATAATAATACAAAGGCTGCGTCAAAGTTGGGAAGAAATTAGACGTGATGATTGTTAGTTATAGTCAGAGGTCAGAGATATGTCAGCAGTTGGGTGACTTTACAATAGAGATTCATCAGGCTATGCATGCTGACACTATGGGTGATCAAAATAATATGGTCAAGATTGGCATGCTAAAAATATGTCAAAAGATTATTGTAAATACAAAAATAAAACACAATTTATGAATTGCTAGGTAGTCAGGCCTTTGGGACCCAAATTCAGTTTGCGGGTACGGTATTATCCCTACCACGCATGGCCTATGGCTTAAAAAATGCTTATGTGGTCAACCCACAAGCATGGCTGGTAGTACAGAGTCCCACATCTGGAACTGAGGCTTTAGAGCTGCCAACACACGATCCAGCAGGTCAACATGCTTCCTCCCACCTCAATGCCTGGACTGAACCAGTTTCTCAGGATTTGTGAATCTCTAAAGCTGTGCGCCTTGTGTTCTTGTGCGGCGTCTGGCCCGGTGAGTTAGTTTGGGATGCCGTTTTTGAGAAGCTCGGATCCTCTGAAAAGAGGGGACGTTGTCACTGGATCTTTTTGGTCTCCGACATGCTGGTGGCTCCGCTCTCTTGCTCTCTCGTGTGACACCGCCTTGTAATCGCTGTGATATGTCTCCTGGTGTCTCAGCTTGCGTGGAGTTTTGCATTCTGTATGCCAATTTGGCCCAGAAGGCTTCAAAGATTTTGTCAAGCCCCGACAGAGTGTGGTGTTGGTGAGCCGGTGAACATTTGACAGCCGCCATTTTAAGTGGCATTCTCCACCAACTGTCGATTCAGTAAGATTGCTGCCGGTCCCAAGGCAGATATGTGCCAAGATAACCCTCTCCGGCCAGTGGAGGATGGGGGAGCAATGGGTCACACCCGTCCTTATCCTGCATTCAGTTGGTCAGAGCCCAAGAGACCGCCTGCGTCTCAGTGCTTCCACTACCAGATAGGCTGGGGGTAGGCCGCGGAGCCTTCACTGCAGGCAGTCTGGTCCTCGATAGAGGAAAGCAGCCTCTTCAAGCTTGGGGAGTCCTGCCGTGTTGTCAGGCTGAAGAATCAGGGTTCAAGATTCTGTAAAGTAGGCAATAATTCCGATTTTGCACGGAGCTCTTGCCGTGTGCGGCTGCTCGGCTAGGCAGTCAGGCCCCTCCTCCCCACTAAACTTATTTTAAAGGAAAACTTTAACGTTAAAAATATATTTGTTTTAGAATCAGGACCCGTAATTGTCACGATCTTCCAATCCAATGCTTGTCTAAGAATTATTAGCTGCATTTGGTGTCTTCATTAACAGTAGCCAGTGAAGTAGTCATTAACATTTACTAACCTTACAAAACTACCAACACTAAAATGATCCGTTAATGTTATGTTAGTAAACACATTAAAACTATCATGGGATACAAGATGAAAATCAGAAAATGTTATTGATCTACTATTGACAGAGGATTGTAATAAACCCTTGTTTTTGAATTATTACAGTTCTTAACTATGGACCATTATACAAATACAAGTGAATATTATGTATTATTATTTTTTGTTATAATTTTCTTGTAGATGGCTTTTTTTTTTTTTTCTGACAGGGGTTACAAAAAAAAAGACAGTGATATAAACATGTATGCTATTGGTATGTGGGAATATAACAGGCATGTATGCAATAGTCCCATTTTTCTGTGGTGAAGTAATTCCACCTCGTGTATATTTTAAAACTCCCTTTTCCATAACTATTTCCAGGTGCTGGAGCTGTTGACTCAAGAGGTGAGAAATGGAAGGAGGACATTTCCGTGGACCCTCTCGTACCTTGCTGAATTGCTCTAGTGATGACCAGCTTTGCCGTAAGCATATTAATTGTGCTCAGTTTAGAAACCTGTTAATAAAGCAAGCATTTTGTTAAGTTTTATAGGTTTAATTATTTTTCACGGGCCTGATCACATTTGAGCATACAGTATACTCACTGCCCTTCTTGCAAGATCTCCATACATGAGCTTAAAAGAACCTTGGGTTGTTATTTCATTACAAGGGAATGAAGACACTGGCCTGCTAAAAGCCATTGTAGTCTAGATATCTGAATATTACAAGATCATTTTTTAATAGGTGGCTGTTGCCTGTTTATTGACAGTTTATATTTTAAGTACCGTACATGCAATAACAATTATTTAGGCACAATTAAACATACCTTATTGATTTTAAAGGAATTTGGGCATTATAACAACTTCTTCTTCTCATTGAAGTTGTTATGGTGCCCAGAGTCCCACAGCACAGTCTTCCCTTTGAGTGTTGAACCCTTCTCAAACTGTTCGATACTAAACATGAGTGCCTAGGCACAAGTCTCTCCCTCTGACATGCTCAGTCTATCACAGGCTGGCAATTATGAGAAAAAGGACAGAATTGCTTGTTTATTTGCTCACCATGTATGGATACTGATCAGCTGACATTCTTAGCCAATCACTGCCACCTCCTCACTAATTATGCACTAGCCTGTGCAACGAAAGATATCGGCACCTGAAGGCACATATTTGTGTTAACCTGTTTGAGATTGGTTTACCATTTAAAACTAGGGGACTCCAGGCACCATTACAATGTAATTGTGATGAAGTTGTTATGGTGCCTGAAGGATTTAAAACCTCAAATCCTCTTCCACATTTTCTTATAGCGACACAATCTAAATTATTAAAAAATATTTATTATTAAATAATAAAATTCTCTTCTATGTTTTGAAGATTAAAGGAGCATTATAGTGCCAGGAAAACAAACTAATTTTCCTGGCACTATAGGGTCATTAGGTCCCCCCCACCCTCAGGGCCCCCCTCCCACTTACCTTTCTCCAGCACCAGGCTCCCTCTGTGATTTTCATGGGATTCTGAATAAATTGTTACACTCCAGTAAAAAACAAAATTACCTACTTAATTGCTGGTCTAATGAATAACCATATTTGTTATAGTGCATGTCCATTTGAATCCTGTCAATAGGAGATTGCTACTCTTATTGGGGATTAGTGCCTTTATTAAATAGAATCTGAGCAATTTGAGTGTTTACAATTTTATTTTCTTCTGTAGTACTATGTGTTTGTAAATATCAATATATTTTTTCCAAAACACAACTATTCTAAACCATGAATGCCAACAGTAGTACGAAGATATTTTTATAACTGAACAAGCTAGCTTATTGTAGCAAAGTAAAATCATTTTTTCATGTCTGCAGGTGTCCAAACATATGAGCCTGAGATCATTATTGTTCCTGTGTTATTTGTTGGAATCAGTGTGATTCTGTTAGCAGCTATATTTTGTCTACAGTACCGAGCACGGAAACAAAGAGATCAGGAGAAACAAGGTACGTTCTTTAATTATCCATTTACCTCCCATGAAACCAATTCCACATGTGAGAATTTTCCCTTATAATTGACAGAGGTGCAATCCAATTAAAGTGTGTTTGACATACCAAATGCATGCTTTTCACTAGTATCCAAATAATACAGAAGGTTTGTATGTGCCAGTGAACATTGATTGACTTGTTATGTCACAGAGCCTGTCTACATCTGTGCACTCAATAAACTATATAAGAATGAATGGGAATGGCTTACATATAAAAAATGCAGGTGTCATTGTCTTTAACTGGAGTCAGTGAAGGGTTGTATGGCTGTACTGCGCATGCATTAGTGTATATCATTAACCTGTATGGGGAGACAATACACAGCTTACATGTGAATATTTATCAAGGCCTGTGTCTAAGCCGAGATCAGTGGTCACTGTATGTGCAGTAAAATGTGTGTACAGTATATGGTCAAGTGCCTACATGACTCATATTAATTAGGAAAAAGTACCAACCAACCTCTTCATTTAAACATGTGAAATGAGGTATGATTTAATAGGTGAGCTTGTGCTTAACATCTTCTCTGACTAAGTAGGACTCCCTCCCCCTACCTCCCATTAAAGGGACACTATAGGCATTTAGACCACTTCAGCTGATTGAAGTGGTCTGGGTGCATAGACCCAGGTCCCTTAATACTGGAAAGATAATTATTGCAGTTTTTAATAAAATGCAATAATTACCTTTGAGGGTTAACTCCACCACTAGTGGGACTTCCAGTTGACTAGGCGACTTTTGGTCGGCTATGTGTCGCTAGACATCTTCACGCTATGCAGGAGGACATCCAGCATCATGTAAAACCCTATAGGAAAGCATTATACATGCTTGCCTATAGGGAAAATACTAATACAAGCGCAGCCATTGCCGCACATGCGCATTAGATCTCCCCCGCTGGCTGACGTTGCTGGGGAAGGAGTGGAGGCAGAGCCAGAGGGACATTGGCGCTGGACTCAGTTAAGTGACAGAAGGGGTTTTGCACTATAGTTTCCCTTTAACTACAATGTAAAGGGGTGCCCAAAAACAATCTAGTGACATGGAGAGTCCTGTAATAAAATACATCAAAATCTTTATGGTTCTTCTATACATGTTCTATCTATATTTTGGCTTGGGGGGTATATATCGTCCAAAAACAGAAAATATATTTTCCTACTAATTAAATTCAGCTTCACCTCCAGCCATTTAAACCAGGCATCCGTGAAAGATTAAAAATACATTAAAAAAAATATGCAATGCAGCTTTCAAACAATTAACATAAACTATCTGCAATCACGGATTTGTGAGAAATTAAAGTTCAGCTTTAACACTAAGCTTCACATCGGCTTTCTGTAAAGACAGCAGGTAAATTCATGTCTTTGTTCGTGACTCAATATCACATTGAAATCCCAGAATTTCCCCCTAAACTGACAAATGTTGTGTTAATTCACATGCCATTCAGAGTTTCCTAAATGTCAAAATGTTTAAGTGAAGGGTTTTGGAGATTTACGGATATATTTTTAGGTGGGGATTATAGTGTTCACACCCTCTATTATGAGCTCAGAATAGTAAGCTCTCTATATAGTTTGACCATTGCATTCCCTTTATATCTTTGTGTTTTTACTTATACAGTAACACTGTGACATGCATGTCTGATTGTTCCAGAGCCTCCATGAAACTATACTATCCTATTCTGAACTATTACTTTGATGTTTATTTTTTCCATATGACACGTTTTTAATACGTAGACATAGCTTCACCTCCCTTTTGTATGAAACAGTTAACAATATAATCTTTTTAAAATCTAATTCATTTTTATGTTCCCGCAGTAATTTAAGCAAATGTTTTACCTCCAGTCTAGAATGCCCACCTCTTTTTCTCTTCCTCCAAAAAAAATTATGTGTTACCTTCAGTAATCATATATGAAATAAAAAATAAAATAAAAACGTGTATCAACATATGTTGCAAAATAAGTCTTACAGTCATATTGCTTTTGAAACACATCATTCCCCATAGGTATATGGTGGTTTTGCAATAATATTTTGTTTGTGAAAAAATTTAAAATCCAGACGGTCATTATTTCTTTTACAAATCGTTGAACGCCGATAATAAAAGAAATACTACTTTAATTTTAACTTTGTACGATGGCACTCAAAATCTCGTCTTTAATTGGTTAACTCCTGACACCTAATATTTATAAGACTATGCACCTGTATCTGATGAAAGGCTGTTGGATGCACATATGTTCCAATTAGCAGAGACAGAAAGTAAAAAGCAAACTGAAAATCCTTAGTGACAATGTGTTTATTTTAATATCAGGATGGTTGCCCTGGTAATCTTTTGACCCTCAATGGAGTCTCTCTGGGTTTTTGATATGTTTATGAAGTCAGCCCTCTACTCCATGCTACTTGCTACACAACTGATCTAATTCTTAAATATATGGAAATAGCGCCTGTGCAATTCTAATTGACTATAAAATATACCTGTGTTTTAATTTCAGTTTTGATAATATTCTGTGAAATATGTTTTTCTCTACAATTACTTATTTGTAAAGTAATTTCCCCTTACCTTTCTGCATGTGTGGTCATCACCGGAATTGTAAGTAGTTGCCACTCTAGTCAATAATCGACAGGTGTCAGACTGCAGCCTTTCAATCACAAACCGTTTCAGATGGGGCCTACAACTGCAGGTTAACTAGAATCCTGACACTGCATATAATTTGCACGATATCATTGTAGGACAGTGATGAATAATCTTGGTAGTCATTATTTTGTAAATAGAATATATGGAACCTGGCTAACAGAATCAGTTATACTACTGAGAAAATGATCAAAGAGCATGAATTCTAAAACATAACAGGTAATGGGAGGAAAAAGTCCCACTTACCCATTTGAAAAACGAGACAAGAGGCGCAGGAACCCCCAATCCTGGAAACATCTGGGGGAAAAACAAACTAAGTAAGTTAGATTAGTTAGGTTGGCTAGTTTCGGATCCCCAGGTCCTTACTCAGAGGTCATTAGGAAGTTTAGTTTGACCTTTTCCTTCTGTTTGTCTTTTTTTTCTATTTGTGTCAAATAAACTTTGTTTGGCCTTCTGAGCGCATTTGTTTGTTTTTCCTCAGTCCCTAATTTGTTTCCGTTGCTATTTCAGTAAAATTACATCAAAACCAATATGAATATTTCATGAAGACTTTATGACATACTAAGTGACAGAGCTACTGTGAAGTAGCCAAGTTGGGAAAATGTCTATTCAGCTGATTTAGTAGCTATATTTTCAATTTCAGCCTTGCCTCAACTCAATACAAAGACACTGTTGTACTCTCTGTATTTCTTTTTTTTAACCCCTTAAGGACCAAACTTCTGGAATAAAAGGGAATCCTGACATGTCACACATGTCATGTGTCCTTAAGGGGTTAAACTTGAACAAAAAATCTGTTTCTTATACAGGCAGCTAAGATCTTGTTTGTTTTTTCACCCTCATTCTCAAATATTATACTTGTTTAGATGATAGATGCCATGTCTGTTGTATATACAGGGTGTATGTAAACCCTGTGAATATGTTGGTTCTCAGAGCCTTTTCATTTTAACTATATGCATCAATTAAAGGCAGAGATCCTGTTGAATAAACATTGTTAAAGGGACACTATAGTCACCTGAACAACTTTAGCTTAATGAAGCCGTTTTGGTGTATAGAACATGCCCCTGCAGCCTCACTGCTTAATCCTCTGCCATTTAGGAGTTAAATCCCTTTGTTTATGAACCCTAGTCACACCTCCCTGCATGTGACTTGCACAGCCTTCCAGAAACACTTCCTGTAAAGAGAGCCCTATTTAGGCTTTCTTTATTGCAAGTTCTGTTTAATTAAGATTTTCTTATCCCCTGCTATGTAATAGCTTGCTAGACCCTGCAAGAGCCTCCTGTATGTGATTAAAGTTCAATTTAGAGATTGAGATACAATTATTTAAGGTAAATTACATCTGTTTGAAAGTGAAACCAGTTTTTTTTTTCATGCAGGCTCTGTCAATCATAGCCAGTGGAGGTGTGGCTAGGGCTGCATAAACAGAAACAAAATGATTTAACTCCTAAATGACAGTGAATTGAGCAATGACATTGCAGGGGAATGATCTATACACTAAAACTGCTTTATTTATCTAAAGTAATTTAGGTGACTATAGTGTTCCTTTAAACAAAACTGCTTGCATTGTAATTCAGAAAATTCAAAGCAGGGGAAACCTGCCTTACAGATTCCATTATTTTTTTCAAAGTTGTGTAAACAGGGTGCAGTCACAGTGGTGCACTTTGCACTCAGCGTCTCCAAATGCATAGAGGGACATCCTGTTCTGAGTGTAGCAATGTGTATACACTTTACATTGGTTCCATTCCTAGATGCCTCCTATTTAAAAAAAAAAAAATGAATAGGGGTGTTCAGTATGCATAAAAATAACATTACATACTACTTTTTTGGGGGGTTATTGTGTAGCTTTTAAGATATTTTTCATAGTAATCCGTCATGAAAGTAAGGGCATGTCTAAATAAGCCCTTTAAAAAAAAAAATTAAAACAAATGCTGTATTGGTTACACAATTAAAATCACAACATATACAGTAAGGGGAAAAAGTATTTGATCCCCTGCTGATTTTGTACGTTTAGCCACTGACAAAGAAATGATTAGTCTATAATTTTAATGATAGGTGTATTTTAACAGTGAGAGAAAGAATAACAAAAAAAAAAAAATTCCGCATGTCAAAAAAGTTATAGATTGAATTGTATGTCAATGAGTGAAATAAGTATTTGATCCCCTATCAATCAGCAAGATTTCTGGCTCCCAGGTTTATTTTAAACAGGTAACGAGCTGAGATTAGGAACACTCTCTTAAAGGGAGTGCTCTTATTCTCAGCTCGTTACCTGTATAAAAGACATCTGTCCACAGAAGCAACCAATCTATCAGATTCCAAACTCTCCACCATGGCCAAGACCAAAGAGCAAACGACTTATTCAGGGAGCCGCGTGCAGCCGACCGGCGAGAGGAGGGTGCACATGCTCACAGCCCCTCCTCCAGACTCGGTGGTCGGACCGCAAGTGTTCTCCTCGCTGGCATTCTGGCTCTGTAACATGATGCATACAGAGCCAGTCTGCCAGTGAGCTCAGGGATAAGCAGATTTTAGGTTTCTGCTACCAGTTGATTTTGTCATGCACCTAGTAGGTGATAACTTTATATTGCTCTAATATCTAGTGTTCATTGGTGCATATGTTTATACTTCAGTAGATATGTGCCTGATCCATCCCTGTAGTTAGAGCTGAGACTACTCTAGCATGATATTCACTGTCCATGACAAATATACTAAGCTAAGCAGACCTGGCTATGGCTCAAACTGGTATGGGAGACCAGTCTATGCTGACACTGATTCAATTCCATCCGATTCTGTGACTTGTAGAATTGGAAGGTGGTCCCTTCCAAGCTCTATAAGAGGGTGCATTGAGTTGACTCTTGTTTTTGCCCTATTCCTGGAATGATACCATGGGTACGATAACCTTCTGGCGGCATGCTGATGATGCATACTATGGATGAAGAAATCTGACTGGTCTGCATGCCCATGTGCATATCCTATTCTCAGTTAATATGTATTGCTCACTATATCACGTTTTAATGGACGCGGTTATCACTGGAACATTTTCAGTTTATACCTATTACAACTGGGATACCATTTTGCCTGCTGGGCATTTAGGGACTACTAGTCCCAGTTATATGTTATTAACACAGTATTATACTGTCTAAAAGGGTTGGAGTCTGGGGGCCCTATGTCACAGGATGCTCTGAGGATCTACCCAACTCAGGGGTCCCCATTACTCATTCAATACCCATTGTAAAGCACTGCGGAATTGGATTGCGCTATATAAATAACATAATAATAATATAATAATAATAATACACAACCAGGATTGGCCTGCTATGTCTGTGCCCCATTGATTGGCCTGCTATGTCTGTGCCCCATTGATTGGCCTGCTATGTCTGTGCCCATTAAATCGGCCTGCTATGTCTGTGCCCATTAGAACGGCCTGCTATGTCTGTGCCCATTAGAACGGCCTGCTATGTCTGTGCCCATTGAAACGGCCTGCTATGTCTGTGCCCCATTGATTGGCCTGCTATGTCTGTGCCCCATCGATTGGCCTGCTACGTCTGTGCCCCATCGATTGGCCTGCTACGTCTGTGCCCCATCGATTGGCCTGCTAGGTCTGTGCCCCATTGATTGGCCTGCTAGGTCTGTGCCCCATCGATTGGCCTGCTATGTCTGTGCCCCATTTATTGGCCTGCTATGTCTGTGCCTATTTGAAAGGCCTGCTATGTCTGTGCCTATTTGCTTGGCCAACTATTCTGTGTCCATTCGTTTGGCCTGCTGGGCCTGTGCCCTTCTGGGAATATCACTGAGGAAAACACAGTACCCACCAGTGACATGGAGATAGGCAGGTGTCCAGGCACGCACCATTGCCATACTGCTTAAGAGGACACCAGTATACGACCATCTGAGTGTGGTGGGAAGGGTGAAGGCCCTAAACCTCATGCCTGAAGGGCAAGGTTTCTTATGAAGACCCCGGGCACACATCCACGGTTTACACCAGACCGGCGACGGCCCGTCTCCAAGGAGAACTTCGCACAGACAAGGACCGGTACTCAGACACCTACAGGGGAACGCGGTGTTTCCTTGTCTTTAACAACTAACTCTCTATCTGCCTCCAGGTATCGGTAGTTATTCCTGTGTAAGGTTAGCTCCTGGCCCTGTTCAGTGGGGCTTGCTTGTTTTGCCTTCCGGCCTGCTATTTGCCTTCTATCCGAGATAGAATTTTCGTATTTACTCTTATCTACGTTTATTTTTGTTTTTGTTTTCGTCACTTCCTTTTCCTTTCGCTCGGGTCGTCGAGATGCCTGACTTGACCTCCTCCGACCTCCCAGGCACTCGTGGATTGCGGAGAACGTCTCCAGCTTTCCTCAGGCTACCAATGGTCATCCTGGACCCCATGCGCGCACGGGATCCGGACGGTCAGTTGGTAGTTTTCCATCTTTGTTTCCGTAGGTTGCCCTCAGCCTTATGCTGATATTAGTAATTGGTGTACCCTGCAGTTGGTCACCCTGAGTCTCTAGGGACTCTAGTTTGGATCACAAGAGGGTGCGGCCCTCCATCACCTCGATCCGAGGATATTTTATTTTCAGGAACAGAGAGCGAACCCCTCTCATATACAGAACAGGACACTGATTTGTTATTAGAGGGCGCAGCCCTCCCTCAACCTCAGCCAGATACTGAGCTGGATACAGAGGACATGTTTGGAGTGACACTTTCCCATAGAGAGAACCGGTCACGGATGTAGACTCTACTGTGTGGTTATTCACAGGTGCGGCCCGTTCAGGCTAGCAGCCGGACGCTATCACGGAGTTCGATCACATTATTAGAGGGCACGGCTCTCTCATACGCTCAACGCTCTACGGTGCCGTCCTTTTTGTTCATCACTTAGGCTTGTACCTGAACAAGACATCGATGACTGCATAGAGGGGCGTCCCTCCGGCATTCAATTAGATCTGTCATCCGTGCTACTGATTTCGTTATGGAGGACTGCCTGGTCATGCAAGGTATACATATTTAGACTGGATCCCTCTATTTTATCTCCGGTAATGAATCGACTGGATCCAGACCACTGTACCACATGCGAGAAATACCCAGAGGTATAGAGGGGGAGACTCCCACTTATTTACACACACTCCTGGAGATGGTATGGCTAACGGATGAGCCTCAGGTAGTACGAGAGTACAGGTTTTGGTATATTCTGCACCATGTAAAACTGAGAATTGCTTTCAGTTTTGGATATCCAGACCATTGCGAACAAACTGCGCAGACAGTTTCTCCCATGGCAAGATGACAGGAGATACGGAGACCTTCATGGAGCAGACGGGCACTGCCTTGCTCGGGTAACAAGACTAGAGAAGGCCTACTACCCGGTCTGAAGGTAAACCGTATGCATGGATCGCATGGTGAGACCGGAAACCCCGGTTGTCTTGAGTTCCCCGGTCATTACGATCTTGGGATAAGATGGCAGTACTGCCCCATCTCCTCGGAGCACATACCTGGTGAACAGGGTTCGGAGATGGTGGGCCTTCCATCTATACTCTATATATCCCTCACGGGAGCCGTTTTGTTTTGGATTCGCACTAACCCACTTTTTCAACTACCGTCAAGGAGACCTACGAGTCTCTATGGACGTACCTGGTGTGCCCCGACTCCTACACAGACACCAAAGTCGGGTCACGTCCTACCACTGGAGTACGGCTCAGGATGGTAGCAGACTCAGACAGGGCTGCCGACATTCTCTAACAGGACATCACAGGTTTCAGACGGCTGAAGCTGGACCCTTCTTTTTTCACTATATCTGCTCTCTGGAGTCGCCTGTCATGAGTGAAGGGACTTTATGCCTTGCCTGCGCATTGGAGAACGCTATGTGTTCGCGAGACTCCAAGCTAAGAAGGGAGGTACCCCTCTATAGGGAGACTTTGACTTCAATTATCAAACTCACATTCCTGGGTCCCTTGTCCTAGGGTCTACTCTGGGAGTTATGTGCCTGGACAGTCAGTGGTACAGGGACCTAAGGGTCTCGCTATATTATACCCCATCTTGTAGGTGGCGTGTATACCAGGAACCCCTACACAAATTTTGACAGGTCGGGCATGGAACAGGATCGTACTACGGGTAATCGGATTATTTCACTCTCTCACTACAGCACGTGAGGACTCTTCGTGGTTTCCAGGTCCCAATCACCATTGGATCCGTACATCTTTCACTCTTAGACGATGACATATCTGGATGGAAATCTCCACTCCGGTTTACGCTTCCCATCCCAGAATAGTCAATCACAGTTCATCCACACAAGTTCAGTTCGGAACCCTGAATGGACGTCCTTTTGGAGTATTTTCTCTACCGCAGCTGAGGATTACACAGTCCATTTGGAATATTGGAATCACTTAGGATACGGCTGGTTTGACCACACTCTTGCCTGCATACTAATTTATTCTCGGATGAAACATCTCACCAGGTAGGTCAGGAGGGAACGAAAGATCCTACTCGGTTCTATTGTGATATTGGTGGTGGACTTAGGCGCATTCCTTGAGATTGGAGATCTACCTGCAAGGCCACATCGCCGGATGACCCTGGCACGATCGGAGGAGCCACCTTACAGATCAAGAGTTGAGACATGGTGGCAGTTTCTTCTCGCGGCCCTAAGTCCGCAAATGACCTTCGATATTTTACAACTACAGGAAAATGGCTGAAAAGTCAGATTGCCAGCTCATGGACCGACTGCTAGGAAACAGGTCGCAACACCACGTACAATGGATCTATCGGCGGATGGTGTTTTTTTCCGTGTTTGAGATGCTTCGTCGGCTGGCATCTTCATTGATCCGTCTTCTGTCGTTTATCGCAGTTGTTAAGTCCAATAAGGATTACTCTGATATCTCCTGGAATAGGTACCAGCGACACAAACAGCGTTGGATTGGTGAATTGAGCGTTGAAACAGCAACTACGAATCCTCCTGTCATGTTATAAAATTGTAGATTATGCTAGCTTTAGTGTACCTATAATCTTAATTTTATTAATGACAGGAGGCGAGTATTTCCCACCCATTCTTATCCCTCCCTTGTTTAATGTTAATAGTTTAGATTAATCAGGTACGTATGCAACTCTGCTTGTTGTCTCTGCTACCTGTCACTTGTTTCTTATGTCTGTTTTTCATATGTAGGGTTGGGATATCTACATATTAAGGTAAATTTGGTTGTTACACTGGGTGCCTACATGTTTTGTTCAGAGTACATTTCATTGGCTAACCAACCCTTTCGATTCTGTTTTTTCTCTCGTTTCAGTTTACAGTCCATCAACGCTATCTGGTTTGACAGTTCTTCTGGGATGGTGGACATTGTTGTATTCATTGTATCTAGGACTTCGTTTCTTCCCCATTATTTTTTCTGCTTTTTGTTCTGTTTTGTCGCAGCTTGAAAGAGGAAATGATGCATGGGGAGGGGAGTTTTATAGTACCTAACTTTTTTCTGATTGGTTGTTTTTCTGTGCTGCTGTGGAGTTCTCGTAAAGAGAGACTTAAGCAAATACTCGCCTCCTGTCATTAATACAATTAAGATTATAGGTACACTAAAGCTAGCATAATCTACAATCAATGTATAACTTTTTTGACATGCATTTTTCTGGATTTTTTGTTTTGTTATTGTGTCTCTCACTGATAAAATACACCTACCATTACAATTATAGACTGATGATTTCTTTGTAAGTGGGCAAACGTTAAAAAATACTATTTTCCCTCACTGTAATAAATAAGGAATACCAGGTTTTTAAAAATGTTGTTTTATGAAAAACTCAAACTTTAAGTGAGATGAAGCAGTTACATGGCCCATGTTTGAGGGGCATGATAGCAACATCTATAGCCACTACTCTATGTTTGGCATGGAAGAAAACAAAGGTTAGATTATAAAGTTTACAATGTTGTTGTAGAATTACTGACTAGTTTACATTTTCATTGTATTATTATTATTGATTATTTTATTTAACTCAGCAGAAACATTTACTGATTTGTATCCTGTCCTGATTTTGACATTATCTGCAGATGCACAATCGCAACAAAGAATAGGTCATCAGACCTCAACAATATCTCTGGAGGATTTGTCCTTGGAGTCTGTTTTGAGAACAAAAGATGCCTCTCTCCAGACTGTGGAGATGCCAAGGGAAAATATCAGGAAACCTCTCCAGCTGGTTGGAGAAGGAAGGTTTGGTCCTATCTACAGAACTGTGCTAAAAGACCCAGAAGGAGGACGAGAAAGAAACATAATCATCAAGCAGTTAAGAGGTAAGGTCAATTTTAGAAAAAAAGTTTTAAAGTGTTAGCCGTTATATTTATATTGTATTTTACTAATTTATTGTTAAAATGTTTTAAAAAAAATAACTTCTTCTGATCCTGATCCACGTCACGGATCCTGAGTGCAGAACCTTTCAATGTCTTATATTGATATAGCTAAATTGCTTTTTGCTTATCACATCTTCTTTCCCTCTCCCTTTACATGTCGGCTCCTTTTATATGCCTCATCCCTTTCATTATAGTCATAAGAAACATACCGTAGCTTGAGTTAATATTTTTAGGATAAGCTTTTCAAATAAATTATTTTCAAAATATAAAAATATAGCAATTATCAGAAAATAGAACAATATATAAAAAATATTAAAATACCTTTTAAAGTATCCAATCATTTTAAAAGTTTTTAGTTTTTTTAAAAAAAAAATGAAATCATTTGAAAAACGTATCCAAAAATAAATAATTGAGACCATAGTTCTTAAAAGTCTAGGGAAATGTGGTTACTAGGAATGACGATTAACTATAACACTGCAGATGGTGATGGAACACACTTACCATTCCCAACATTCTAAACTAGTTTTTTATGTATATGTGTCTGCATATAGAATGTGTATACTTCTGTATAATGTGTGTATGATGACCTGCATATATGATGTTGTGTGCAGAGAGCTATGGGGCTGTAAGGGTATGGAAAGAGCGAGATTGGTAAGATATGACGGGGTGGGTTAGTGTGGCAATAGGGAGACATGTGTCTGGGTAGTAATAAAGGCTCAGAGAGGAGCAAAAACATGCCACCACTTTCTGGTTTCAAATAAAAAGCCTTTTAGAAGAAAACTCAAGTGTGCCTGGATATTTATTTTCTTCTATTTGATATCTTCAGGGATTGGCCCTCCCTTTCTGGAGCACCCTGCAGGAAGTATTCCTCCTTTTTAGTGTGTGCATTATATTACATACAACTGTGGGTGGGTGAATATGACTGAGCTGGTTAATATATGTAATTCAGCAGTGAGTGGGGTGAATAAAATAATCTATGGGAATTGCAGACACAGTAAACCTGCCTTGAGAGAAGAGGCATCTGATTGCTTGTCCACCCCTTTCCCCGCCAGCATACCCATGGTGTACATGTACTATGATCTGTGATTCTACGACCAGAATTCTCTTTGTGCTCGTCTCACTTTCTTTTTTTATGTGCTTCCCTTTAGCAACTGCTGAACCTCGTGAGGTTCGTTATTTCCTAAATAGGGCAGCATTTCAGCCTTGGTTGGGCCAGCACGCACATCTTGTTGATATGCTTGGATGCTGTTCTTTACAAGAGCCATTTTATATTATACAAGAGAACTTGGAGCCAGGATCCCTTCTGAACTTCTTATGGGATTGCCGCAGGGTAAGAAGTAGTAATAGAGGCAAACAGATCTGTATTTGAACTAAAACAAAGGTTTATTTTATTTATTTTTTTATGGCAACGCTTATTTATTTGTAAACTGGGACTGCCATATCCATTAATTCACTAGATACCTATTGTAGATGTGCCATTGTTTTGTGTGTCCCGTATTTGAACCTCTTAGCAGAGTGCTGCTTAAGAATGGCTTTACAGAGTTTATCCTTATGCTGTTTCCACGTTAAATAAGATATCATTTGGGGGGGCGGGGCCTGACCACTGAGCGGAGTGGTCGCACTAAACGAGAGCTCCAAGCAGAAACCTGCAAATAAGCGACATATACAGGACATAACACGCCACAACCTCGCAAATTAGAGCAGCAGAGCCTCGGTGTTACCCCGAGACTCAAGTGGGTGGATTGCCGTGTTCGGAGGGGCACTCTAAAACCGACTGCAAGTTGCGGCCTACCAGCAGATGCAAGCGTGGGAGAGGCGGCCGACCTCCCTGCAAAATATCTTGCTGGAAAACGTTGAGCTTTCGGAACCCCGTTTCCCCCCCCTGCCGGTGAGGGATATCCCGGCACACTCAATAAGCTACTGGGCTGTGTCTCGAAACGCCAAGAGGAACCAGACCACTTACTCGCTCCAGATAACACACTGTAACATAGTCAAAACCAAGATGGCGACTGTGGTGCCGACTAAGACGACACACGGCCTGCTAGAAAACTTCGACCAGCGGCTGGATGCAATCTTCAGCGAATTCTGGCAGAAGTTGTGGAGCAGAGGGGTACCAGCTAAGGAGAAGCGGAATCAAACCATGAAGCGACGGAACCTGCCTCCCGACCATCTGCCCCAAGAGGCTAGTAGGCCTCAGAGCAATCGACCAGCCCGCAGACCACGGAAACCGGGGGAGAAGAGGGCCAGCTTTAAAGCAGTGTCTTATCCCGAGTCGTCCAGCATTCGATACAGCCTTTCAGGACCGAGAGCCCACAGGAGGACAACCTGGGTGCATGAGCGACCACGAGCAGCAAAAGCACCTTACCGAGTCTTTGCTTACGGTAGCAGTGGGATCCGCACTGAGGCTCCTGAGATGGCTTGGGGCCGGCGGAGAGAACAAGCTGGGACTGCCCGGGAACTGTATATATACTTGACTCATATTGTCAGCACAGGTATTGGGTGAACACCAGCCAGAGAAGGGAGAGAGGCATGCCGACGACTCGTCACAAAACAGCCGCATGCCACCCTCTCTCACGGAGACACATTACCCTGGCTCTCAGCAATCAGTGACTCTAAATAGCTAGTTAAAGCTGGTTTACTTTATTTTATTTTATTTTACCTGTCTGTTAAGCTTAGTTTAATTATTCTAGGTGGACACGCATACAATAGTGATATGTTAAAACTAAACTAATTTCCAGGCCAATACCCTTACATGCCATTCGAATATTGGCCTAGACCTGCACGTTTAGTTTAGCTCTGCCTGTCTAATTAGCGACAATCTGATCTAGACATCCACGGGAATATGTTGCGCCTGGCATTGAGCCTATCGCTTGCACAATGTAGTCACCTGCACAGGCGGAAAACGCACTACTTTCTTCTCATATGTTTTCGCAAACAATTATTTTTATTTAATTTAGGTTCCTCATACTTCACTCATACACTGAGATGCAAGCCCATACTGTCCAGACTCATTACCAGTGGTCCACTCTCTTTAGTAATTTCCCAGCAAGTTAAATAGTAATACTACAGATGATGTCTCACCCTTTAATTAGCCTGTAACTTGCACTTTGAAGTCTCATGTATACCTATACCTTACAAGTCAAGCTGGCCTTGTTTTCTGCCTAAACAGTTAGTCATGTTTGACCAGCCTCATATTTTCTCAGCATGCTTAGCCTGTGTTCAGCAACCCACCTTCACCTACCATACGTTTCACAAGCATGAATATCTTGATGTTATAATTTAATCTTAGAAAAAGTGCAGTCAATCAGACATGTAATGTGTGCTACCAGTTAACATTCTGATACCAATTGCAATGTCTCTGTTAAACTGTAAAATTTGCAAAGCACTACAAAAATAAAGAATTATAAAAAAAAAATAAGATATCATTTGTGTAAATGGACTCAGCACCAGATTTAAACATTTCTGACAATAGTGATTGAAAACCCTAAAAGGAAGACTTATAAAATTGTGACCCGTAGAAAACTGGACCATTCACCAGACAAATCAATGTAAGTTGTCTAAAGATTCCATTATTTTCCATGGTGATTGTCCCATGTTTAAAACTTTACCCCATTTTTTCTGTTTGCAACATATTATAAAGTTCATTTAATGAAACTGTTATATGTTTTAAATGTAATAATTTTATCCTTCAGGATGTGATGTCCATGGATGGAATTCTGTATGATATCACAGAGTGTCAAGTGTACAGCATAGCCCTTCAGATCCTTTCAGCACTGGTACGTGGTCCTGACCAAGTGTTATGTGCTTTCCATGTATTCCTTTCTGTTTACTTCGAACTCCCACATCTGTCACAATCTCAATTAGCTTTTGTAACATGTGTGATATTTAAAATGCTCTTCATGTTATTGGATCATAACAAAAAAAACAAAATATATGATTGATTGCATAGTTTAAATATCAGACGTTAGAGTAAGTAAGGAAGGAAGGAAGGAAGGAAGGTGCAAATGCACTAAATAAAACTCACAAAAATGTACGCAAAGAAATTGTGCCACATTACAGTTCCAAATAAAACAATTTCATCCTTGAACACAGAAATGAGAATAGAAAAAAAACTAATTAAAAGGACAACATAGGCACAAAAAAATCACTTCCTCCTAATGAAGTAATTATTTTTGGTTATATTTTTCTCAAAGAGTCATTTCGAGGACTGTATAATCATTGGATAGGTTATGGTACAAGAAGGTCCTTTGTCCTTGCATCTAATTATTTTAGGCATTTATAAAGCGCCAACCTATGCCGCAGCGCTTTAACAATAGATTAGAGAGTTGCAAATAAAATAAAATAAAAGTTATTCTGGGAGTTCGTAAGCTATTCTGATGAGATGAGTCTTGAGGGACTTCTTAAATGATTGAAGACTAATGGGGGTAGGCAGGCTGTTCCAAAGGAAAGGAGCTGCCCGCGAGAAGTCCTCCCTTATAAGGGAGCGAGCAGCGGACAGAAGAAGGTCACTGGCTGAGTGGAGTGACTGAGAAGGGGCGTACCTACAAATTAGTGAAGAAATGTAGTGGTGGCTAGAGTTGTTTAGCGCGTTATAGGTACATTTTGGCATTTCAAATTGACTCCTTTAGGGTACAGGAAAAAAGTGTAAGGATTGACAGAGGGGTGAGGTGTGAGCATTCATTATGAACTGAAGTGAGGCAGTATGGTTTCTGGGGAGACCAATTAGGAGAGAGTTACAGTAGTCAGTGCATGATATTACTAGAGTATGAACAAGCTCCTTGGCAACATCTGGCGTAAGAAAGGGGTGGACACTGCAATGCTTCTAGGGGGAATTATATAGTTGTTTGTAACAGCAGTGATTTGAAAATATTGATACAGCAGATCTGATAAGAGGTCTGTACCGCATATCCCATAAATCCCCCTGGATTTCTTTATTTGGGATCTTTTATGATAATGCTGAGTACATGTAACTGAGAATAATTCCCATTTGAATGTTTTCTTCTCCAGGAGTTCTTGCACCAGCGCAATCTACTACATGGCGACGTGGCAGCACGTAATGTCCTAATCCAAAGTAATTTTACTGCAAAACTAGGTGGATTAGGTGGAGCCTGTGATATGCGGCTTAGAGGGACATTTCCATCTCGACGCCCTGCACCACTTAAATGGATGGCCCCAGAGCGTCTTCTTCACTTACCTCTACCTGTAAAATCTGATATGTGAGTTCTCTCTCTTTGTCTGTCAATTAAACCAATGTTTGATTAGTAGATAGTATTTAATAAACATAAAAGCTCAGTTTTATATCGGGTTAGGTGTTTAAAAAAAAAAATCATACTCCTAACTTTTGGAGTTATATGAAGAATAGGAGGGGGGCTGTGTTGGTGATGTAATGCGCAGTAGCGGCGGACAGGTTTTTTTGGAAAAGCGTTTCAGTCTGGCTTGCAAGTTCTAGAATTAACAGCCGGAAAGAGGATGTCATGGAAATATATGTTAAGCACACAGAACAGGCAGTGAAAGTGGAAAAAACGATTTTAAAATATCATAATTACAGCAGAGCAATTTTAAAGTAAAAAAATGTAATATATACATATACAGTACTTCACAAAAGTGAGTACACCCCTCACATTTTTGTAAATATTTTATTATATCTTTTCATGTGACAACACTGAAGAAATTACACTATGCTACAATGTAAAGTAGTAAGTGTACAATGTACAACCTGTATAACAGTGTAAATTTGCGGTCCCCTCAAAATAACTTGACACACAGCCATTAATGTCTAAACCATTGGTAACAAAAGTGAGTACACCCCCTAAGTGGAAATGTCCAAACTGGGCCCAAAATGTAAATATTTTGTGTGGCTACCATTATTTTCCAGCACTGCTTTAACCCTCATGGGCATGGAGTTCACCAGAGTTTCACAGTTGTCACTGGCGTCCTCTGCCTCTCCTCCATGACAACATCACAGAGCTGGTGAGTGTTAGAGACCTTGCACTCTCCCACCTTCCATTTGAAGATGCCCCACAGATGCTCAATAGGGTTTAGGTCTGGAGACATGCTTGGCCAGTCCATCACCTTTACCATCAGCTTCTTTAGTAAGGCGGTGGTCGTCTTGGAGGTATGTTTGGGGTCGTTATCATGTTGGAATACTGGCCTGCGGCCCAGTCTCCGAAGGCATCTGTAGGCAAGACACCTGGTTGCCGCCACACATGCTTGACACCATCTGAACCAAATAGGTTTATCTTGGTCTCATCGGACCACAGGACATGGTTCCAGTAATCCATGTCCTTAGTCTGCTTGTCTTCAGCAAACTGTAGGCTTTCTTGTGCATCATCTTTAGAAGAGGCTTCCTTCTGGGACGACAGACACTCACAATTTGATGCAGTGTGTGGTGTATGGTCTGATCTATTTGCATAAGCTTACACTTGAAATCTGTATTTTGTTTATGAGCACTGTCAGGCTGATCCCCGACCCCCTTTAACCCGTACAGCAATGCTGGCAGCACTCATACGTCTATTTCCCAAAGACAACTTCTGGATATGACGCGGAGCATGTGCACTCAACTTCTTTGGTCAACCATGGCGAGGCCTATTCTTAGTGGAACCTGTCCTGTGAAACTGCTGTATGGTCTTGCCCACCATGCTGCAGCTCAGTTTCAGGGTCTTGGCAATCTTCTTATAGCCTAGGCCATCTTTATGTAGAGCAACAATTCTTTTTTCTCAGATCCTCAGAGAGTTCTTTGCCATGAGGTGCCATGTTGAACTTCCAGTGACCAGTATGAGAGAGTGTGAGAACGATAACACCAAATTTAACACACCTGCTCCCCATTCACACCTGAGACCTTGTAACACTGACAAGTCACATGACACCGGTGAGGGAAAATGGCTAATTGGGCCCAATCACTTTTGTTGCCAACAGTTTGTACACGTACTACTTTACACTGTAGCCGAGTGTCATTTCTTCAGTGTTGTAACATGAAAAGATATAATAAAATATTTACACTTTTGTGAGATACTGTATGTATATATGTATATATATATATACTTATTGATTAAAAGCCTGTATGGAAATTTTGCTGCATTTAGGGAGAATGGTTTAAAATATGAAGTTGTAAACTTAGTACTTTAGAACTTTGATGTTTCCCTAAGAGACAATAATAATATTATATTGCAATAAATGCATGGACACCCCAACCATTCTTGCTGGAGATGTGTTTCCTGGGTGTTTTTTTCCCTGTGACATCAAAGAAAATCAATAACAAGTAAATTGTGGAACTGCACATGAACATTAAAGGAACATTATAGCATTAGGAATACAAATATGGTTAATTAACCATTTACTTGCTTACCTTAATCCAGCACTGGGCTCCCTCGGCACTTGTGACCTTTCCTCCTCCATCGACATTAGCTCCCGAGTGAAGCCGGCCATTCAAATCCGCCCATAGGAGAGCATTACTTAATGCTTTCCTATGCGGATCTTATTTGACGCTCGATTCCATGGGGACGTCCAGCGTCAAATGAGTACGATTTACTCCATGTAAATCATGGAAGCAGCCTGTAGCGGCTGTCAGGGAGACAGCCACTAGAGGCCGGATTAACCCTGCAGTGTAAACATAGCAGTTTCTATGAAAATGCTATGTTTTCAGGTGCAGGGTTAAAACTAGGGGGACCTGGCACCCAAACCACTTGATTGAGCTGAAGTGGTCTGGGTGCCTATAGTGGTCATTTAAGCTGAAGTGGTCTGGGTGCCTATAGTGGTCCTTTAAGATACTTGAAGTATATTTGCTTGCAAGTCAGCAGTGTGCATGTTCCGTAAGTTGACATATAACTACAGCACATGCAAAAGCAATGTATTGTATGAATTACAGTAAAGCTTTTTACATATGTACAAACATGCTACGCTAAGGGGCTTATTTACTTATTTACTAAACTGTAAATTAAGGCCAACTAGCAGCCTTGCATGGCCTACATTTTGGCATTTCACCTCAATTCAATATTTACTGAGTAAACCCTAAATTGAAGTGAAGCCCTTCTAATCTTTATTGCTTTATTTTTTCAGATGGTCTTTTGGAATTTTTATGTACGAGATTATAACTTTGGGTAAGAAGTACAACAGAAAATATATTTGCATTTTAATTTAACAAATAGTATCTTTTTTTCCCCCTCTAAATTTTAATTTTGCTTAACTAAATAAAAAATGTAAAATAAGGTTTAAATATATTTATTTAACCCCTTAAGGACACATGACAGTGTGACATGTCATGCTTCCCTTTTATTCCAGAAGTTTGGTCATTAAGGGGTTAAAGGACACTGGAGTATTGAATTCCATCTATATGTTTTAAGTTTTAGTAAATTACAAGTTTTGGTAGGACAATGTATAGATTAGGAGAAAAACCTTTTAAATAATAGGCTTTTCTCACACCTTCCAATTAATTCCTCAGCAGACACATGCCGAGGAATTAATTGATAAAAAGAGAGCAGAAGGGTGGTAGGTCCTTCTGCTCTCCACCCATAGTTTGTGCTGCTAGTGCTGGCTAGGGAGTAAAGGAACAGAGTGACATCATGCCAGCTTGTCAGCGTCACTGAGAAGGTTTGCCCTGCTTGAGGAAGTGGCCATAAGCAGGGTAAATCAGTTAATAACAGAGAAGGTTTGTGGGCGGACTGAAGAGCAGCAGGGGAGAACCCGTCTAATGTGATCACTGTGGGGAAGCAGAGGCCAAGATAAGTGGCAAGGCCGGATTAACATAGGGGCTGATGGAGCTGCAGCTCCAGGCCCATACCCATGGAATAGGCCCGGTGCCGGTATTGCAGTAATAGCAGCAATACAAATGTCAATCTCGGTATAAACAGAAATTATTCTGCTATACCGGCGCTGGCCAGTAGGGGTCGCTGTGTGTGGAGAGAGGCAGGGATAGGGAGTTACAGCTTCTCCCTCCCTGCCTCTCTCTACCCACTGATCCACGGGGGAGCAGCTTTGCACAGAGACTCCAGACAGCAGTTCGGAGCCTGCAGAGGCAGCCTACAGCTCAGGTAAGTGAGGGATGGGGGGAAAGGCTGCAGGGAGACATGGGGGCACAGACACTAGGGGGCACTGGGAGACACAAGGGGAAACTGAGACATGGGGACGGTGAGGGACTTGGGGACACTGAGACACATGTGGACACTGAGACACTGGGGGACATGGCGACCCTGAGACACTATGGACACAGTGGCCACTAGTCTCTCAGTGTCCCCATGTCTCCCAGCCAGTGTCATTAGTGTCTCAGTGTCACCATGTCTCCCAGTGTACATGTCACTGCTAGGGGACAGTCATTAGACGCATTTATGCCAAGCTCAGGGTGCTGTCTGCATAGTATGCCCTTAGTTGACCAGCCTGCATGACTCTCAGGCAGTCTGACATGCATTCATGCCAGGCTGTCCTTCAAATTCTTTGGGCAGACATGGTTTTGGCAGTCCTGGTTACGTGATTCGCGTCAGTGGGCCACCCTTTTACCCCGTCCTCAGACTTCCTGCTTCACTGGACACTGCTGTTAGGGGGTTTGGATTGACTTGAAAGGTGAAAGCGTGAGATTAGCATAGGGTATGTGTTTTCTCATAGCTGCATCCTATGAGTTTCCCTCCAGTACCATCTCCATTAGATACATGACACTCAGGAGGTAGGACTGTTTTAGTGTTTTTGGTCGATAAGATTCTGTAATTAGGCCCATCATAATTGTCAGCACCAGGCTGACTGTGCTCTTAATCTTGCCCTGATAAGTGGCTACAGGTTCCTTTTAAAAGCCAAACATTATATTGTATAAACTTTTTAATGGGATTTTATCATGCATCATTAATATGACGTATTTTTTTAGCTAAATATGCGTTTTTGTTTTTACTCTATATTGTGTTGCCAAATGTGTAGATTAAAAAGACATGCAATCTAAAGATTCGACACTGGTCGAAGTGGATGCAACTGTGGCTAGCAGAAAGCATACGTGAAGTTATTTTGAGATACTACTCCTGTGTTAGAGAAAAATGTAACACTGTCGTGTTTGACAAATTCTCTAAAAATTAACAGAAACATCTGCACTTTAATATTTGTTTCTGATACCCAACCAAACGGTACTCATTTTATTAACTCATTTTTTAAATGGTAAAATGAAGTAAATATTGATCTATTTTAAACACCTGGGCACACTTAGCCATTATTATCAGTTTATGTTTTCTTTGATATCGGAAAGTCTAAAAGTCTCTTAATCTTATTTTATTGTAGGTGCACCTCCTTACCCCGAGATTCCTCCCTCAAATATACTTCAGCATTTACAAAGAGGAAACATCTTAACGAGACCTTCTAACTGCAATCCATCTATGTAAGAACTTTGTCTCATTACCAAATTATCTTTGACTTTGTTATCAGTCCTTCTTCCTCTACGCTTTTCAGATTTGTTGTTTCAAATTCCTCTTAAAATTTTTCCTACAGGTTGAAAGTTGTTTAAACAACATTTTTATTTTATTTTTTTGCAGTATCATAGACACATATTTTTTACTTTGCTGGTTTCTTTAGATTACAATATTATTTAAAGCAGCTTGTACTTTGTGCAACGAGACACAATGGTGGCATGCCCAATGTCACTCATGGGTGTCTACATCTTCATTGTTTGGTCCTTTTTCATCTTCTGGCACTTCATCTGCCAAAAGCCTGCTTCACTGTTGCACTCTTGTGGATGCAAGAAAGTCTAGCACAGAGTTCTATGGAAGATCCCATTACATTGTGGGATTCTCTATAAAACATTAATGGATTGTGCGGGAAGATGCCATTTCCCACAGTTGTCAGTAGCAATGGCTGCTGGAAGTTGCCTGAAGCTGACAGTGGAATCTCCACCTCTTGTCTGCTATTGTCAACTTGGGCTTTGCCCATAAAATAAAGAATTCAGTGAAAATCCAATGCAATTAATATGAATATATCATACAGATTTTATCTTAACAAAATACTCAGAAGTGTCAGAGCATTTAATAATACCTTCCTCTCTCATAGGTACAGTATCATGAAGTCCTGCTGGGCATGGAAGGCATCGGACCGCGTTTCCCTATCAAACCTGCGTAAACGCCTGGAAGTTGGGAAGAAAAACTCCAATGACAAGACAGTACTGCAGGTTCCAGAGTTAGTGGTTCCTGAACTCTATGCAGTGGTTGCTGGGACAGAGATTCTAAAAATGGAGATTGATTACACTGTTCTTTAAATTTTAGAAAAAAATAGACCTTAAATGGTACATTTGGGCTCACAAATTCACACTTAGACTCCACGCGGAGAGGAGTCAGTATTTGTGACCTAAATGTGAGACTCTGAAAACTCTTTCCTCTCGGTTTACATTGTGAAAGGGAATCCGACTTGCTGATAATTGTTCACAGTTGAAGAAAGAATAAAGAAGAAACCGGTCAAGATATTCCTGCAGGGATTTCCTGAGGCATAATCATTTTCGTCAAACATGTTTACTGAAATATGACTGAAGCGTTTAGAATATTCCATCCTTTGCTCCGATTTTACATAGACCTGATGTCAATTGATGAACTCTATCATCCATGCATCAATTGTCACAGAGTTTTTTGTTAATTTTTTATTTTTTATTTATCTCTGTTTAGCTGTGAAATGTTTTTGGACTTGCAGATATTGCAAGCCAACGCATTTGTATTCTTCAAAGAAGTTGTGCTCCTGTGATTTAATTTGTTACATAGAATTATAAGATCTCTGACTACATATCATTGGATACAGGGTCCATAGACTTGCCATTAAACAATGCCCATCAAAAAAATTCTACAACCTTGTTCTCAGTCCCATACCCTTCTTCTAAAACCCACCCATCTCCAGAAATTGTCTTCTAAAGACTACTGTGTCCTTCCTTCTCACATTATGTTCTCCACTTTAAGCCTTGCCATCTTATACGTTAGAAGAGCAAGAACAGGTCACATAGACTGTTACAGATGTAAAATAATCATCAAATCCTATTAGATTTATTCATATATTGAGACTCTTAGTATAGCAGCTAGGTACAGTGCTAGATCGTTTACTGCGGTCTTCAGGTAGTGCTATTTACTTAAAGGACCACTCTAGGCACCCAGACGACTTCAGCTTAATGAAGTGGTCTGGGTGCCAGGTACCTCTAGGATTAACCCTTTTTTTTATAAACATAGCAGTTTCAGAGAAACTGCTATGTTTATAATGAGGGTTAATCCAGCCTCCAAATCCTCTAGTGGCTGTCTCATTGGCAGCCGCTAGAGGCGCTTGCGTGCTTCTCACTGTGAGAGCACGCATGCGTCCATAGGAAAGCATTGTAAATGCTTTCCTATGCGACCGGCTGAATGCGAGCGCGGCTCCTGCCGCGCATGCGCATTCAGCCGATGACGTCGCGATCAAGATGGAGAGGAGGAGGAAAGCTCCCCGCCCGGCGCTGAAAAAAGAGGTAAGTTTAACCCCTTCCTCTCTCCAGAGCCCGGCGGGAGGGGGTCCCTGAGGGTGGGGGCACCCTCAGGGTACTCTAGTGCCAGGAAAACGAGTATGTTTTCCTGGCACTAGAGTGGTCCTTTAAACCAAGAAACTGTTAAATATCTTCCAACTTTCTGAACAACAAATGTTATTCAGTTTACCTGGTCCTGATTGTTCTAGAAACTGCAGGTTTAAGAAAGAAATGTAAACAGTAGGTTTAATTATGCTAATTTGGATCTGAATGTTAAAAAGAAATGGAAGTTACCTTTTTGATTCTTGATGTGTCAAACAATTTTATCAGGTCAGTTCTTTTCTTTCTGTATATAATGCCGTGCAGCAATTACACAGCAAGCAGTTTTTTTTTGTTTTGTTTTTTATTTATTTTATTTTTATTTCGTTTTTGTTTTCATGTAACGTCTTCAGCGAGTTACAAAACGTGTATAATAGCTTAAGACAGAGGCAAGCAGTTTTTAATGATTTGCAAGGAACATAACTCATAAAGCTCTTTAACTCGCAGAAGTGTGAGGAGCATGCCTTTTTAATTTTTTTAAAAAAGTGTTAATTTCAATAGAAATTGAAACTTTTCAAAAGGAAGCTTGTTACATCTCCCAGCTGTCAATCAGACAGCCTGTCCTGTCACTTCCTGGTAGTTTTGCTTTTTGGAACTAAACTTAAGAGGCGGCTACTGCCCAGAGCAAAAGCCTTGCAAAGACTGTAATACAGATGACTGAGAAGTCTGTGATTGGATAGCCACAGAAAGTCTGTGCTGGGGAAGAAGGGAAAGGCTTGCGGTAGCTGCAGGTATTGTATCTGCAGCTATCAGAAGCCAAGATTTTTATATACCCCCAAAGGAAGCATGCAAAACAGATAACATGCATATTTTCTATAGGTGTATATCTATTAATTTGTAATTTATTTTTTATTAAGTATTCTTTTAACAACATTTTTTTTAGGTAAGTGACATGTCAAAACAATATTGCATATGATATTCACAGCTTTTTCTAAAAATCTTACTGTCACAGGGGCACAGTACTCCAAGCGTGTTTTCACTACTTGGTTTTGAGGGTGAAAGGTTTCAAAACGACAATTTCCACTAGAACTAGAATAAGGATAAAAAAAAAAGTCCCTCTTAACTCACACTTAACCTTAATAGCAAAAAGCTGCCAATATAAATAATAACATAATAATAATAATAATAATAATAATAACAAAAAGGCAATGTATTAACTAGGAAGCCTTGTCAAAGATTAAAGATTAAATCCACAAACACTATTTTAGCACAATATCTACACAACTTGCAAAATACTATTAAATGAATCTCTTCAGGTTTGTGAATCCAGATACTAGAGCTTAAATACAGAATTAGCTTATTAAAGGAACACTGTATTGCCCGAAATACAAATATGTATTCTTGACAATATAGTGCTGGCGTGGCTGTTAAGGTGGCCGGCTCCACTCTGATCGACCCTGAAAGGTGAATTTACTCACCTTTTTTGCCATTCCAGTCTTGCCGTGCCGGGCCCTGCCTCATTGGATGAGATCATCAGTCTTGATGCTCTCAACCAATCCAGAGCTGGAAACTATTCCTCATGAGCTACAAAACGGTGCGCTGCACCAATCAGCATCTCCTCATATTGATGCATTAAATCAATACATCTCTATGGGGAACGTTCAGAGCCTCTATGCAGAGCGTGGAGATGGTGCTGCACACTGTTCAACGCTGACACAGGGAGCAGCTCAAGTGGCCATCAAAGTGACTGCTACTAGAGGTGTTCTTAGGCAGCAGTGTAAACACTGACTTTTCTCTGAAAATGCAGCATTTATACAATGCTCAGCCTACAGGGACTGGCTATAGACACCAGAACATTAAGCTGTGGTAGTTCTAGTGACGATAACGTCCCTTTAATATTTTAATAACAAGACAAAATAATGTTATACATTAAATAAATGTTATACAGTGCCAAAAATGACACAAAGCAAAAAGGACATACAAAACAAACAAACAAAAAGAAAATCAGTTCTGGAAATAAAATTGTGTTTAACCCCTTAAGGACACATGACATGTGTGACATGTCATGATTGCCTTTTATTCCAGAAGTTTGGTCCTTAAGGGGTTAAACAAAACACAGAGCCTTCACTAGAGCAAATATCCCTGCAAATTTACAGTAGGCCAAATAAAATCCAAGAGAAGTTTTGTTTCATGTGGGCTAGCACTCATTTATATGTGAGTCTTCCTCTCTGTTCCCAGAAAACCCAGCCAGCCTGAATGACAAGCTTATGATAATTGCTGATGTGCACACAACTCTTTGAACCCTGTATATTCATGGTAGAATCCTGGCAAAGCAGAGGGATTGTCTTTGTGGAGATTTCAATGAATGTGATCAAAAGGTTTCATTTCTGCAAGAGACAACCTGATTATTTCTGCAAGTGATAACCAGGTTAATCCCTAATACTGGCACAGAATCATGCCTGTTGTCCATGACAGTCACGACTGAATTACCTCCGGTTTTAGGTGAAGGGAATTTGATGTACTACCAGTAGATATTCTACTAGTAGAGTACTCGTCTACTAATATACCCTGTTTGCCGTTTCACAGGGCCTGGTGAGTAGACGAGTAGACTGATAAAATGCACCTTCTTATATAGTTATAAATGTTTTATATTTAATAAAAAAAGTATTTTATTTTAAGTTTTTTTAATACTTTCTGTTTCTTTATACTGTCACGGTCCTGGTATTTCTAAAACATGTTATATTTTAAAGTAAATTTAAAAAATAAATAAAGAAATATATATATATATATATATATATAATATTATTATACATTATTTTCTAGTACATACTATGCACTGGATGGATGTTTGCACAATTCAAAGTAGTTGAGTTTGTAAACAACACCTGAAAGGAACCTAAGCATTCCCTTCTAGCAGTGGGATCACTGTCCAGCTACCTTTGCTTTGTTAATTTATCAGCAGCTTTTGATTGAAGCATTGTGTTTGAGTCTGTTCTGGAGGAGGAAGCACCTCTAATGGCTACAAGTAAGAGAGTCACAAGAGGTATTTTAAGCCCTTCAATGTAAACATTGTCTTTGTACAAAACAGCAAAGTTATACATTAGGGGTTAAAACTACAGGAACACTACACCCAGACAAATTCATTGAGATGAAGTAGCCTGGATGACTTTAGAGGTCCTTTAACCCCTTAAGGACCAAACTTCTGGAACAAAAGGGAATCATGACGTGTCACACATGTCATGTGTCCTTAAGGGGTTTAAGCAACTGAGAAAGTTTGATGATTCACCCACCCTTTAAATCTTACACCTAAATGTTTTCAACATGTTTGTTTAATTATTAATGTTTGCTTTTGAGTGTGAAGATGGAATAAATGTGTACTTTTTGTTACCTGTTGACGCTCTTTACTTTCCCTTTTATCACAGAAGATCAACATGATAGTAGTACAGTTATTTTACTATAAGTTCTTCGTCACAAATATATATATATATATATTGTAGAATTATGGCAACTTATTTTTTTCTAATAAATAATTCCTTAAAAATAAATCCGCTACCTACCTTTATTCCAGCGCCGTGAGCAGCCCCCTCACGGCACTCTGCTCAGCTGGCATTCCGCTCCGATCCTCTGAGGTCATGAGGTCACCGGCCAATGGTCTAATTCTCATTTAGAAGCATTGTAGACTCTGAGCACATGTAGACTCGCCGCGGTCCACCAATGAAAATTTCTGCTTGTCAGGATCGGGACAGGGATCCAACACGCAGAGTACAAACAGTAGCCAGATACGTATACCGGACCTTAGAATGGCCGGACTAACGTAAGTAGTACAGTATAGAATGGTCAAAGACAAGCCGAGGTCGAGGGTAACAGAAGACAGGTAAGCGAGAGACAAGCCGAATCAAGGGTAACAGAGATAAGCAGAGTAAGGTAAACAAGCCGGGTCAAAACCAAAAGGGATAATAGAATACACAAGCACTGAGTGACTAGAACAAGCTAGAACCACAACAGGGCAATGAGCTAATGAAAGAAGCTCTGTTAAATACCCTGTTCAGAGCAGTAACCACGCCTCCGAGGCTTCCTGATTGGTCCTGCAGCAATTGAGTGACAGGTCGTTCCGGAGGAGTGTCCTGATGACAACTTCCTGCCTAGATGCTGTAAAAGGCAGTCACTCCCTCGCGGCCGGCCTTGCATGACCGGATAGACCGTGTGGAAGGGAGCCATCAGGCCGTCTGGATGGAGGAACAGCTAAGTCTCTACCTCTTTCGGAGGTAGAGACCACAGGTACCCTGACAGTACCCCCCCCTCTCAGATACGCCCACCGGGCGGAATACACCAGGGCGAGAAGGGAATCGAGAGTGAAACGCCCTGCGGAGACGGGGAGCATGCACCTCCTCCTGAGGTACCCAACTTCTCTCCTCAGGACCATAACCCTTCCAATCGACCAGATATTGCAGTTTCCCCCGGGAGATTCGAGAATCAACGATGGAATTGACCTCATACTCCTCCTGACCCTCCACCTGAACTGAGCGGGGAGGGGCGATCGTGGAGGAGAACCTGTTACATATTAATGGTTTTAGCAAGGAAACATGAAATGAATTAGGAATGCGTAAGGCATTAGGCAACGCTAAACGATACGCAACTGGGTTAATTTGAGACAGTACCCTGTAAGGTCCAATATATCGAGGAGCAAACTTCATGGACGGCACTTTTAACCGAATGTTTCTAGTACTTAACCATACTCTATCGCCTGGAACAAACACCGGTGCTGCCCTTCTACGTTTGTCAGCGTGTTTTTTAACCAGCGTAGAATTGTGCAGAAGGATTTGTCGAGTTTGATCCCACAACTCTCTTAAATTGGCAACATGAACATCCACCGACGGTATCCCTTGAGAAGAAGACTCCGAAGGAAGGATGGAAGGATGAAAGCCATAATTCAAGAAAAAAGGGCTAGAATGCGTAGAATCACAAATGAGATTGTTATGTGCAAACTCCGCCCAAGGAATCAAACCGACCCAATCGTCCTGGTGTTCTGAAACGAAACAACGTAAATATTGTTCAACTTTTTGGTTAGTGCGTTCAGCAGCTCCATTGGACTGAGGATGATAGGCAGAGGAGAAATTCAATTTGATGCCTAGTTGGGAGCAGAATGATCTCCAAAAACGGGAAACAAATTGGGAGCCTCTGTCAGAGACAATCTGGGAAGGTATCCCATGCAAACGGAAAATCTCCCTGGCGAATATCTCCGCTAATTCGGGCGAAGATGGGAGTTTAGGTAAGGGAATGAAGTGAGCCATTTTAGTAAATCTGTCTACCACAGTGAGGATGACAGTCTGCTTTTTAGAGATAGGCAAATCAACAATGAAGTCCATTGCCAGGCAGGACCAAGGCTTTTCAGGAACCTCTAAAGGGTGTAGAAATCTGCATGGAAGCGAATGGGGTAGCTTGGTCTTGGTACAAACTTCACATGCCCCGATGAATTCTTTAATATCCTTGTGTAAGTCAGGCCACCAAAAATCTTTAGAGACCAGCGCATAAGTCTTGCGGATGCCAGGATGCCCAGCCACCTTACTGTTATGGAGACAGCGTAGCACCTCCAGTTGGAGAGCGGCAGGAACGAAGTGTCGATCCCCAGGGGTCTGTTTGGGTGCCAAATGCTGAAACTTCATGATCTCAGAAAGCAATGGAGAGTGAATCCTGAGATTCGTGTTCGCGATGATATTCCCCTTAGGAACTATGGATGACAGAAGTGGTTCAGTTATAGTGGATGGTTCATATTGACGAGACAATGCATCGGCTTTAGAGTTCTTAGAACCAGGTCTATACGTAAGTACATAATTAAAGTGAGTGAGGAACAAGGCCCAGCGAGCCTGCCTGGCGGACAAGCGCTTCGCCTCCCCAATATAAGACAAGTTCTTATGATCCGTTAGAATAGTAACAGGGTGTAGTGTCCCTTCCAGTAAATGTCTCCACTCCTTTAAAGCCTTAATGACCGCTAACAATTCCCTCTCCCCGATGTCATATCTGCTCTCAGGCCCAGAAATTTTTTTAGAGAAGAAACCACAAGGGTGTAACGGTTTATCCACCCCTAACCTTTGAGACAGAACAGCCCCAACTCCTGTCTCAGAAGCATCGACCTCGAGCAAGAAAGGCAGAGTCGTATCAGGATGAACTAGAATGGGAGCTGAGGCAAAAAGTTCCTTGAGAGTCTTAAAAGCACCAAGAGCTTCCTCAGACCAGAACTTAGTATCAGCCCCTTGTTTGGTCATATTGGTAATAGGCGCAATGATAGAGGAGTAACCCTTAATGAAGCGCCTATAGTAGTTGGAAAATCCAATAAACCTTTGGATAGCCTTGAGTCCTTTGGGCAAAGGCCAGTCTAAAATAGATTGGAGTTTACCAGGATCCATTTTAAAACCTTCCCCAGAAATCACGTACCCAAGAAAGTCTACCTGAGCCTGATCAAAACTGCACTTCTCCAATTTGCAGTATAGACCATGTTGCAGAAGTTTGTGTAACACCTTTCTGACCTGTCTATGGTGAGTCTCAATCTCCTTAGAGTGTATTAGTATGTCGTCCAGGTAAACAATAACACAATCATGCTGAAACTCCCTAAGTACCTCATTAATCAAATCTTGAAATACTGCAGGAGCATTGCATAGTCCAAATGGCATAACAGTGTATTCGTAATGGCCATACCGGGTATTGAATGCCGTCATCCACTCGTGACCTTGCTGGATTCTCACCAAATTGTAAGCCCCTCTGAGATCTAACTTGGTGAAGATTTTGGAGCCCTTAAGACGATCAAATAACTCGGTAATCAGTGGGATAGGATAGGCATTTCTGACAGTTATTTTATTCAAGCCTCGGTAATCGATACAAGGTCTCAGCGTGCCATCCTTCTTCTTAATGAAAAAGAACCCCGCCCCGGCCGGAGAAGAAGACCTCCTGATAAATCCCTTTTCTAAATTCTCCTGAATATACTCCTCTAGAACCAAGTTTTCCTGAACAGACAAAGGATATACATGGCCCCTCGGAGGCATAGTCCCGGGTAGAAGCTTAATTTTACAGTCAAATTACCTGTGTGGCGGCAAAGAATCGTCATTCTTCTTGTCAAACACTGCCCTTAAGTCTAGGTAAAGGTCTGGTATTTGTCTCTCTGTGGACTGAGTAGGATTCTCCTGTATGTTAATATTAGCTAATGGAGAAACCTTGCACAGACACCGATCCTGGCAGCCCTGGCCCCACGAGAGTATCTCCCCTAACTCCCAATCGATAATAGGGTTATGTTCTTTCAACCATGGGTACCCCAGAACTATGGGAACGGAAGGAGACGAAATGAGCAGAAGAGATAAATTCTCCACGTGTAGGACACCAACACCTAACTCAATGGGTATGGTCTCACGAAAGATAACAGGGTCTAGTAGTGGTCTACCATCTATGGCCTCAACGGCCAAGGGTGTCTCCCTTAGCTGGGATGGGAAATTGTTTTTACTAGCAAAGGCTTGGTCGATAAAATTCTCAGCAGCACCGGAATCTATCAAAGCCATAGCCCTTACTACTTCCCTCCCGCAAGTTAAGGAAACTGGTAGCAGAAGCCTGTGATCTTTATAATTAGGAGTAGAGGACAAAATAGAAACACCCAAGGCCTGTCCTCTAGAGAGACTTAGGTGCGAGCGTTTCCCGGGCGGTTAGAACAGTTCGAGAGTAAATGACCCTTAACTCCACAATACATACACAAACCCTCTTTTCTCCTGTACTGTCTTTCCTCCTCAGAGAGGCGGGTATACCCTATCTGCATAGGTTCAGGAAGCAAAGATACCGTGGAGTCAGGACTTGGAAAAGCGGCGCTAACCTAAAAGAAGGTCTCCGGTTCCTCTCTCGAGTGTTCTGTCTCTCTCTTAAACGTTCATCTATACGAGAGATGAACGAAATTAAATCCTCTAAATTCTCAGGGAGTTCTCTGGTAGCAACCTCATCAAGGATTACTTCAGATAAGCCATTCAAAAATACATCCATATACGCCTGCTCATTCCACTTGACCTCCGACGCCAGAGACCTGAACTCTAGTGCATAATCCACCAGTGTTTGGTTCTCCTGTTTCAGACGCAACAGTAATCTGGCGGCATTAACCTTTCTACCTGGAGGGTCAAATGTTCTTCTAAAAGCAGTTACAAAGGCGTTATAGTTATAAACTAATGGGTTATCGTTCTCCCATAATGGGTTGGCCCATCTCAGAGCTTTCTCAATAAGTAGGGTGATAATAAATCCTACCTTTGCCCTATCTGTAGGATAAGAGCGAGGTTGCAATTCAAAGTGGATACTAATTTGGTTTAAGAAACCACGACACTTCTCAGGAGCCCCACCATAGCGTACTGGGGGGGTAATGCGAGAAGAAGCACCCACTGTGGCTACCTCTAGACCTGAACCGACAGGAGAAACAGGGGTATTACGTATCTCCTCTGGTGGGTTATTGGCACGAGATAATAGAGCCTGTAGCGCAAGCGCCATCTGATCCATTCTGTGATCCATGGCTTCAAACCTAGGATCAGGAGAAGCCAGCTGACTGTTTGTACTTGCAGGATCCATTGGCCCTGTCGTAATGTCAGGATCGGGACAGGGATCCAACACGCAGAGTACAAACAGTAGCCAGATACGTATACCGGACCTTAGAATGGCCGGACTAACGTAAGTAGTACAGTATAGAATGGTCAAAGACAAGCCGAGGTCGAGGGTAACAGAAGACAGGTAAGCGAGAGACAAGCCGAATCAAGGGTAACAGAGATAAGCAGAGTAAGGTAAACAAGCCGGGTCAAAACCAAAAGGGATAATAGAATACACAAGCACTGAGTGACTAGAACAAGCTAGAACCACGACAGGGCAATGAGCTAATGAAAGAAGCTCTGTTAAATACCCTGTTCAGAGCAGTAACCACGCCTCCGAGGCTTCCTGATTGGTCCTGCAGCAATTGAGTGACAGGTCGTTCCGGAGGAGTGTCCTGATGACAACTTCCTGCCTAGATGCTGTAAAAGGCAGTCACTCCCTCGCGGCCGGCCTTGCATGACCGGATAGACCGTGGGGAAGGGAGCCATCAGGCCGTCTGGATGGAGGAACAGCTAAGTCTCTACCTCTTTCGGAGGTAGAGACCACAGGTACCCTGACACTGCTATAGAGACTCATTTAAGCAATGATTTTCTGTGAGAAGCCCTGAATGCAACACCACATATGTGCATAGTGTAAGCATTCGCGCGGGTGATGGCACCCCTCTACCATCATCCTGTGGGGAGTTTGGCACAGATTGTTAAGATACACTTGTTGGAATAGTAATCGCAGGTGAGGTATGCCAGGTGGGGTATTTTTTTATATATATTACCTGAGGGGGCAGGCTGTGGAATGGAGGCCTGTCGCAAAGCTCTGGCTAAGACAGCATGTGTACCAAGAGCATGAGAGCATACACCACAGGATATAAACATTCTCGAACAGCATGTGTACCAAGAGCATGAGCGCATACACCACAGTATATAAACATTCTCAACTTGCATCAGACCAATTCCGTCTACAATAACATGCTAGGTATTCTGACATCACAGTATGATTGGGGCCTGGGAGATGTTGCTAGAAGCTGCTCTTTCAAACCCTATAACAAGATAACTAAGTTCATGTTTTCTTTTTACATAAATTTAATTAATGACTAAATAATAACAACTTCAATCAGATCATTATTTAAGTGAATACAGTGTTCCTTGATTTTATAATACATTGCTTTTAGAGATGTCGCAAACATAACATTTTCCGTTCGCGGATGGCGAACGCGAATTTCCGCAAATGTTCGCGAACGGGCAAACCCGGCGAACCACCATAGACTTCAATAGGCAGGCGAATTTTAAAAACCACAGGGACTCTTTCTGGCCACAATAGTGATGAAAAAGTTGTTTCAAGGGGACTAATACCTGGACTGTGGCATGCCATGGGGGATCCATGGCAAAACTCCCATGGAAAATTACACAGTTGATGCAGAGTCTGGTTTTAATCCATAACGGGCATAAATCACCTATCATTTCTAAATTGTTTGGATTAACATGCTTTAAAACATCAGGTATGATGTATCGATCAGGTAGTGTAAGGGCTACGTCCGCTTCACATTGACAGACCATTTGCACAACCGCAAACTCCCCATTTGCACAAGGTTGGATACCAAGCTAGCCATGTCCCGTTCCTTGTCCTCACTGATGTCATTGAAGGTCTCTAACTCCACCCAGCCACGTACAACACCAAGGTTCCCCGAAAGGTGACAACAAGCCCCCTGGGACACCTGCTGTTTTTTGTCTTCCTCTTCCAGCGTTGCCGCAGGTCCAGCAAGCGATGCTGATAAGGCTGTTTCTGGTGGTGATGGTGACCACAACTATTCCTCTTCCTCTTCACGCTCATCTACGGCCTGATCCAGCACTCTTCGAAGGGCACGCTCCAGGAAGAAAACAAATGGTATGATGTCGCTGATGGTGCCTTCGGTGCGACTGACTAGGTTTGTCACCTCCTCAAAAGGACGCATGAGCCTACAGGCCTTGCGCATGAGCGTCCAGTAACGTGGCAAACAACTTCCCAGCTCCGCAGAGGCTGTCCTAGCACCCCAGTCATACAAATAGTCGTTAACGGCTTTTTCTTGTTGGAGCAGGCGGTCGAACATTAGGAGTGTTGAATTCCAACGTGTCGGGCTGTTGCAAATCAAGCGCCTCACTGGCATGTTGTTTCGCCGCTGGATATCTGAAAAGTGCGCCATGGCCGTGTAGGAACGCCTGAAATGGCCACACACCTTCCTGGCCTGCTTCAGGATATCCTGTAAGCCTGGGTACTTATGCACAAAGCGTTGTACGGTCAGATTACACACATGTGCCATGCACGGCACATGTGTCAACTTGCCCAAATTCAATGCCGCCAACAAATTTCTTCAGTTGGTGCGGAGTCAGCCACCGATCCACCTGTGCGTTCAGGGCGGACAGGAGTGCTGGTCCGGTGTGACTCTCTGCAAGTCAACCCCAAGACGGCGTGACACTGCCGTATCCGGGATGTGGAATAGTACCTGGGGAGCTGGGGGGGTGCCGTTGATGTGGAGCAAGACGCAGCAGCAGAAGAGGACTCAGCCGAGGAGATTATGGAAGAGGATGGAGTAGGAGGAGTAGAGGAGGTGGCAGCAGGCCTGCCTGCAAGTCGTGACGGTGTCACCAACTCCTCTGCAGAGCCACGCATTCCATGCTTGGCAGCCGTCAGCAGGTTTACCCAATGCGCAGTGTAGGTGATATACCTGCCCTGACCATGCTTTGCAGACCAGGTATCAGTGGTCAGATGGACCCTTGCCCCAACACTGTGTGCCAGACATGCCATTACTTCCTTTTGCACAATCGAGTACAGGTTGGGGATTGCCTTTTGTGCAAAGAAATTTCGGCCAGGTACCTTCCACTGCAGTGTCCCAATAGCTACAACTTTTTGGAACGCCTCAGACTCCACCAGCTTGTATGGTAAAAGCTGGTGGGCTAAGAGTTCAGACAAGCCAGCTGTCAGATGCCGGGCAAGGGGGTGACTTTGTGACATTGGCTTCTTACGCTCAAACATGTCTTGACAGACACCTGACTGTGGGCAGATGAGCAGGAGCTGCTCAGGGCGAGAGACGGAGTGGCGGATGGTTGAGAGGGGGCAAGGAGGACAGCAGTGGTTGACGTGGCTGAAGATGCTGGACCAGGAGGAGGATGGCGGCTTTGAGTTTGGGTGCTGCTTGTACTCATGTGTAGATTCCATAGGTGTTTGTGATGTGTGATCATGTGCCTTCGCAAAGCATTTGTACCTAGGTGGGTGTTGGACTTCCCACGACTCAGTTTCTTTTGGCACAGGTTGCAAATGGCATCGCTGTTGTCAGAGGCAGACACACAAAAAAATGCCATACTGCTGAGCTCTGCAATTATGGCATTCTGGTGGTGGCAACAGCATGCGTTGATTGGCGTGCTGTCTGGCCGACCCCGGGTGCCGATGCATGCTGTCTGACTGTGCCACTAGCTCCTTGCGATGACCTCCCCCTGCTTCCAACTCGTCTCCTCCTCCCTGTCTCCCCATCTGAACTTTCCCCCTGTTCTTCTTCTCTTCTAGCGAGCACCCACGTGACATCCACGGACGCATCGTCATCATCAACCACTTCACTTGTATCTGACAACTCAGCAAAGGAAGCAGCAGCGGGTACAACATCATCATCACACCGTACGTCCATGTGTGTAATGCTGCCTGACTGAGACATATCCCTGTTATCTACATCCTCTGGCAATAATGGTTGCGCATCACTCATTTCTTCCAACTGATGTGTAAATAACTCCTCTGACAGATCAAGTGAAGCGGCTGTGGTGCTAGTGTTGGTGGTCGCGGCAGGTGGATGAGTGGTAACTTGAGAGGTGCCCGAAGCTAAGCTGGAGGAGGATGGTGCGTCAAGGTTCCGAGCGGAAGCTGTAGAAGATTGGGTGTCCTGTGTTAGCCAGTCAACTATGTTCTCATAACTTTTCGAGTTCAGGGTACGTGGCCTCTGAACAGTGGGCATTATTCTAGGGCCAAAGGGAATCACAGCACCACAACCACGACGGCCCCTGCAAGGTGGCCTGCCTCTGCCTGTCATTTTTTTCGATTAGTGGTACTATGCGTGCAAGCTACTGTGACAACAGATATGAGTGACACTGTGCACTGGCAGAAGTTGGCAGAGTAGATGCTGTAGGCCTGACACACACGCTTGCAGACAATTTTTTTTTTTACACTAGATGTTACACCAGATATGAGTTGCACTGGTGTGACACTGTGCCCTGGCAGGCCCTGAAACGCACACGTGTGAAGGAAACTGACTGCTATTATTTCACAGTCAAATTTCTAGTTTTTCTTTTAATGTACACTACTGTTACACCAGATATGAGTTGCACTGGTGTGAAACTGTGCCCTGGCAGTGTAGCGTTACTTACCTTATCCAGGGGCCGGCCGCGGTCCTCTCTTCGAGCCTCGCGCAGTCATGCTGCTGCACGAGCCGCACGCGGCTCATCCGACGGCTGCAACAGGAAGACGGGCAGTGACTGCGAGAAGCGGTCACGTGTCCCGTCTGAATCTAAGAGCGCGCCGCAGGTCTCGGGCGCACTCTTAAAGAAACAGTGGGAGCCTAAATTGGCAAAAGGCTCCCATTGGCCCCTGTCATGCCACACTCCCCATACACTTACCTTTTGGGGGGTGGATATGACAGGAGCCAATCACATTAATTTAGAAGGTATTTATACTCACCTTTTTCCCTTAGTCCTTGCCCTGTTGCAGTTCACTTTAGCGCTTGTTGTGTTCAGTTGTGTTCCTTCGTATTGACCTTTGCTTTGTTTCTGACTACGTTATCTCTTTATCCTTATCTGTTCTGTTTGCCGGCTTGCTGTTTACTGTGTACCAGAACCCGGCTCGTCCTAGTTTACGCTGTCTCTTTGTGCCCTTGACCTCGGATCGTTCCTGACTCTCTCTCCTCTCATATACGTCGAGTCCGGCCATTCTAAGGTCCGGTAGACTTATCTCTCCTCTGTGTTGTCTTTTGTTGAGTTGAATCCTGCGAGTTGGGGTATATTTTCGTTACATTACGATAGGGCCATGGACCCCGCAGAGTTAGCTCAGCAAATGGCTTCTCATGAGGCTAGGTTTGTAGAGCAGGACCACCGTATAGATCAGATAGCTCAGGCTCTCCAGACGCTCTTGTCTAGAACTATTCCTGCAACCGCACCTAACCCTCCTACACCTCTTCTTCCCGAAGTATCCACTATGCCTAATACTTCGCCCCATTTAACACCCCCTCCCAGGTATGGAGGGGAGGCTAAGACATGCAGAGGTTTCAATAATCAAATAGAATTCCACTTTGAGATGTATCCACGTTCCTTTCCCACTGATAGGTCTAAAGTGGGGTTTTTGATGCATCAACTTACTGACAAAGCACTTGAGTGGGCAAATCCTATTTGGGAAGCCAATGGACCTATGGTGCATAATTTCAATAGTTTCCTTACGGCTTTCCGTAGAACTTTTGACACCACTAAGAGGTCAAAGAATGCCGCCAGAACATTAATGAGAATCAAACAGGGCTCTAGGTCTGTGGTTGACTATGCCATTCAGTTTCGTACCCTTGCTTCACAGGTAGATTGGACCAACAATGGGTTAACTACTGCATTTATGGAAGGTTTATCTGACACTATATTGGATGAGGTAGCAGCTAGGGAGCTTCCTATTGCATTAGAGGACCTTATTGACTACCTCATTGATATAGATAACAGAATTCGTGACAGGCTCTTACCAAGAACAGGAATAGACGTTTAGTTACACCTAATAACCCCAAAGATGATAAACCTGAGAATTTCAGAGTATCTGAGGAGGAACCCATGCAATTAGGGGTTGCCAAACTCTGTGATACTGAAAAATTGCATAGAAGAAGGGACGAACTCTGCCTATACTGTGGTAGGAGAGACCATATGATAAAAGAATGTCCTGTGCTTCCGGAAAACTCTCGCACCTAAGACCTTATAGGGGACTGGCCTTGGGTGTGATATCCAAGTCTCCTAAATTGCCTCCTAACCGTTTGCTTCTCCCTGTTTCTCGTCATATGGGAGAGAGTTGTATAGCTGAAAGCATACTAGCCTTGGTTGATTCCGGGGCTGCTGAGAACTTCATAGACTCTGGTTTTGTTACGAAAAACAACATTCCCATCAGAGAGAGGGAGATACCCTTGGCCATTGAGGCCATAGATGGTAGACCTTTATGTACTCCAGTTGTTACCCATGAAACTGTACCATTATTCATGTATACAGGGGTTTTACACTTTGAGACTGTTCAGTTCCAGGTTATCACCTCTCCCTCTTCTCATATCGTGTTAGGGTACCCATGGCTACGTTCTCACAATTCCATTTTCGACTGGGAGTCGGGACAATTAAAATCATGGAGCAAAGCCTGCCACGAATCTTGTATGATTTAAAGCCCTTTAAATTCTATTAATGTTCCTACTACTCCTCCTTTGTCTACTGTTATACCTCCTCAGTACTTGTTTCAATACTGTATTCGATAAAAGGGAGGCTGATAAATTACCGCCTCGCAGACCCTATGATTGCGCTATCGATTTATTGCGTGGCACTATACCTCCAAAGGGCAGGGTATACCCTTTATCTATTCAAGAAAACCGTATCATGGAGGAGTATGTTAAGGAATCACTAGAAAAGGGGTTCATTAGGAGATCCTCTTCTCCGTCTGGAGCGGCGTTCTTCTTCGTATCTAAGAAAGAAGGTGATTTAAGACCGGGTATCGATTATAGAGGCCTAAATAAAATCACTATCAAAAATGCATACCCTATACCTTTAATCACAGAATTGTTTGACAGGCTGAAACATGCTACTGTATTCACTAAATGGGACCTTAGAGGTGCATACAATTTAATACGTATTAAGAAAGACCACGAATGGAAGACGGCATTCAACACTAGATCCGGTCATTACGAGTATACTGTTATGCCATTTGGTCTTTGCAATGCCCCAGCAGTATTTCAAGAATTTATTAATGACATCTTAAGAGACTTTATTCACACATTTGTAATTGTGTACTTAGATGACATATTAATATATTCTACAGATTTACACATTCATCACAGACATGTTACAACAGTCCTGAATACCCTTCTTGCTAATGGTCTTTATTGTAAACTAGAAAAAATTTTATTTGACCAATCTGAAGTCCAGTTTTTGGGGTATTTAATTCCGCTAAAGGTTTTCGTATGGATCTCCAGAAGCTTTCTGCTGTCATAGAGTGGCCTCTACCACAAGGTTTGAAAGCCATTCAGCGTTTTCTTGGTTTCTCTAACTATTATAGATGCTTTATTAAGGGTTTTTCTTCTATTGCAGCGCCTATCACCCGTATGACAAAAAAGCGTGGTAATACTCGTGTCTGGTCTCCCGAGGCACTTCAGGCTTTTGAATTACTTAAAACTACATTCGCCTCTGCACCTATTTTACAGCATCCTATCCCCTCACTGCCTTATATTCTTGAAGTTGATGCTTCTGATATCTGGGGTAGGTGCTGTTTTGTCCCAAAGAAAGTCGCCTGAAAAGCCATTGCATCCTTTTGGCTTCTTTTCTAGACAAATGTCCAAAGCTGAAAAGAATTATGATGTGGGTAATCGCGAACTCCTTGCTATTATCTTAGCTCTTAAAGAATGGATACACTTGTTAGAAGGAACTAAGGATCCTATCCTCATTTTTACGGATCACAAGAACCTATCCTACCTTGGTGAAGCTAAAAGATTATCTTCTAGGCAGGCTAGGTGGTCACTGTTTTTGTCCCGTTTCAATTATATTATCACTTATAGACCAGGTGATCGTAACATTAAAGCAGGTGCTCTGTCCAGACAGTTCGAAACTGCTGACAAACAGGAGATTGATGTTACTCCTGTCATTCCCACAGACAGGATAATAGCTACTACTATTTTGTCTATTTCTTCTTTCCTCTTGCAGGCCATACAGGCGAAACAAAGCATGGCACCTAGCGAGAGGCCTATTGATAAATTGTTCGTTGATGTTCCCGAGAGACGGGATATTCTGTCGTTATATCATGATACTAAGACTGCTGGACATCCTGGTATTTTCAAAACAATGTCAGCTGTTTCTCTGTATTTTTGGTGGGATTCCTTACGCAAGGATGTCACTGACTTTATAGGTGCTTGTACTACTTGTGCCTGTATGAAATCTTCTCGTAGAGTTCCTTGTGGGCTTCTGTATCCGTTACCCGTTCCCGAGAGACCTTGGTCTAACCTATCCATGGATTTTATTGTTGAATTACCCCCTTCGAATGGTTACACAGTTAGCCTGATGATAGTAGATCGGTTTTCCAAAATGGCTCACTTTGTGCCTCTTCACAAGTTGCCCACATCCAGGGAACTAGCTCTTATCTTCGCTAGAGAGGTCTTCCGGTTATATGGTATTCCCGTATCTATTGTGTCCGATAGGGGTAGCCAATTTATTTTCAGGTTCTGGAAAGCCTTTTGTTCAGAAATGGGTATTTCTCTCTCATTTTCCTCTGCTTACCATCCCCAGTCTAATGGAGCTGCAGAACGTGCCAACCAGTCTCTGGAGCAGTACCTTCGTTGTTTTGTGTCCCACCATCAGAACAATTGGTCTGACCTTCTTCCTTGGGCTGAGTTTGCTCGGAATAACACCACTCATGATTCTTCCGGCAAAAGCCCTTTTTACGTTGTCTATGGCCAGCATCCCGTTGTTCTTCCGGCTGCATTCTCCTCACAGGGCATGCCAGTTCTGGATGAGCATTTGGCTGGTTTGCGTAATACTTGGGAGCAGGTTCAGCGTTCTTTGGTGGATTCCGCTGCTCGCCAGAAGGCTCAGGCTGACAAGCATCGCAGTGCGGCTCCTTCTTATGTTGTGGGGGACAGGGTTTTGCTTTCCACGCTGAATATTCGCCTCCGGGTGCCTTCAATGAAATTGGCTCCCCGCTTCATTGGTCCTTATCGTATTCTGCATAAGGTTAATCCTGTTTCATATGCCTAGGGTCTTCCTAAGAATCTAGTATTCCTAATGTCTTTCACACCTCATTGTTGAAGCCTTACGTACGCAACCGCTATACCCGGCATACTCCCCCTCCCCCTCCTGTCTCTGTGGAGGGTCATGAGGAATTCAAAGTTTCTGCTGTTCTTGACTCTCGTTTCCTTAGGGGTCGACTTCAGTACTTGGTGCATTGGAAGGGCTATGGGCCTGAGGAGCGCAGTTGGATTTCAGCTGATGCTGTTCACACTCCCCGCCTTGTGCGCTCTTTCCATTCTCGTTTTCCTGCCAGACCTGGCCCTACCCGCCCGGAGGGCGTGTCCTCAGGGGGGGGGGGTACTGTAGCATTACTTACCTTATCCAGGGGCCGGCCGCGGTCCTCTCTTCGAGCCATGCGCGGCCCTGCTGCTGCACGAGCCGCACGCGGCTCATCCGACGGCTGCAACTGGAAGGCGGGCAGTGACCTCGAGAAGCGGTCATGTGTCCCGCCTGAATCTAAGAGCGCGCCGCGGGTCTCGGGCGTGCTCTTAAAGAAACAGTGGGAGCCTAAATTGGCAAAAGGCTCCCATTGGCCCCTGTCATGCCACACTCCCCATACACTTACCTTTTGGGGGTGTGGATATGACAGGAGCCAATCACATTAATTTAGAAGGTGTTTATACTCACCCTTTTCCCTTAGTCCTTGCCCTATAGTGGTTTCTGTTGCAGTTCCCTTTAGCGCTTGTTGTGTTCAGTTGTGTTCCTTCGTATTGACCTTGGCTTTGTTTCTGACTACGTTATCTCTTTATCCTTATCTGTTCTGTTTGCCAGCTTGCTGTTTACTGTGTACCAGACCCCGGCTAGTCCTAGTTTACGCTGTCTCTCTGTGCCATTGACCTCGGATCGTTCCTGACTCTGTCTCCTGTCATATACGTCGAGTCCGGCCATTCTAAGGTCTGGTAGACGTATCTCTCCTCTGTGTTGTCTTTTGTTGAGTTGAATCCTGCGAGTTGGGGTATATTTTCGTTACAGGCAGGCCCTGAAACGCACACGTGTGAAGGAAACTGACTGCTATTATTTCACAGTCAAATTTCTAGGTTTTTTTTTAATGTACACTACTGTTACACCAGATATGAGTTGCACTGGTGTGACACTGTGCCCTGGCAGACCCTGAAACGCACACGTGTGAAGGAAACTGACTGCTATTATATTACAGTCAAAAAAGTTTTTTGTTTTTTTTTAAATGCAAGCTATTGTGACACCAGATATGAGTGGTGGCACTGGGAAAGTGGGCACAGTATACGCTGTGAGCCTGACACACGCTGGCAGGCAGGCAACTGCAATTAGATTACACAGGAAAAAAAAAAAAGCAGACTGATGTTCTAGCCCTAAAAAGGGCTTTTGGGGTGCTGTCCTTACAGCAGAGATCAGATTAGTCCTTCAGGATTGTAGTGGACACTGAATACACTAGCCTAGCTATCGATTTCCCTATTAAATCAGCAGCAGCTACACTGTCCCTCCTCTCACTAAGAATGCAGCTTCCGAATGAATCTAAAATGGATGCTGTCCAGGAGGTGGGAGGGTCTGGGAGGGAGGGTCTGCTGCTGATTGGCTGGAATGTGTCTGCTGACTGTGAGGTACAGGGTCAAAGTTTACTCAATGATGACGAATAGGGGGCGGACCGAACATCGCATATGTACATCCGCCATGGCGAACGCGAACAAGCTATGTTCGCCAGGAACCTATTCGCCAGCGAACTATTCGGGACATCTGTAAATGCTTTCTTTGCACTAACAATTTTGGTATGAAGAACTTACGTCAGATCCTCCCTTTATCAAGTATAACACTAAGGGCTTGTTAGTACAATAATAAAAGTATTACGAAATACTGTGTGTGTGTCTATATATAATAAATATACACACAGAAAAGCTGGAACATAAATAACAATTACATAGACTTATGTGATTCACTTCTGCAGGCTAAAGAAATCACAAGATATATGCACAACAGATCAGTAAATATTCAAATCCCAAACATACATAATTGTGAATCAAGAGATCATTACAGAAACACTCCAAGCACCATAACCCCTACAACGTGCTTTACAGGGGTCAAGTCCTGGGGGAAAAAGTGTCGGAACTCACCCAAGATTCCCCCCCACAAAAAAAATGATACACTTGTTAAAAAAAAGCATGCACACACACACTGACAGGTGCACACAGACACACACATACACTTACATACACACACACTCACAGATACTCACTCACACACACACACACACACACAGAAACACACAAATTATTCATATTTTTTACATTTACAAATGTCCACCCAGTCTCCCTACCTGGAGAGCTGGAGTGGGCCTGTCCATGGGGTCCAGTAGGCCACCTCTTCACCCCCCCCCCCCCCCCCATGACAGGGGGAACACGGGGGGCATTTGGAGGCGGCACCAGGACATGTCACACGCAAACACAAACGTGTTGCTTCCATTGAGCAGCATACATGGCATTTTTCATAATAAAATATCCTTTTTTTTTTAATATTCTTTATTTTTGCGAGTATTCGCCAAAAGATAACAAGACATATGAAACTTATAGGTACACATCCATATGTATATATATCAAGAACTGGGGGTTTCATAGCAGTAGTCAACTCTATTTTAATTTATGTTGCCAGGGGTTTCCTCTGTTTGGACAGTGTGTGTTAGGTCGGTGTGGTTTCATGAGGGGAGCTAGCTTGGGATCTTGTAGCGCCTTATCGCTTATCGATCTCTCTATGTGCTTTGTGCTCTGCTAAGGCGTTTGGTGGGCAGGGGTGGTTAGCTGGTTAGCCTCTGCTGGCAACTTTATTTGCTTGTAGAATATAGCCTGGGGTGAGGCTTAGGGTGTGGACCGTAGGGTGTGCATAGGGCTTGTAGGTGGGTGAGTGACGGCTGCCGTTCGTTGCACACAATGTGAAGGGGGGGGTGATAAAACATAACGGTGGGCTAATCTTATAGCTCGCAGAGCCAGTGAAGTCCTGTATTAGGGTAAGGTTCTCTCTGCGACTGACAGTCATGTGGGCCACGCTAAGTGCGGGCCAGTTGTAGATGTGTCGGCAGGTGCGGTCTTCAAGTAGGTTGCTCACGTCCCCCTTTCCTGGGTACGAAGGGAGTGATGCCCTCGACTGTCCATTTCGGGTGGTCCATCCTTGGCACCTTCTCTGCTGGTATTCCCAGGAGCCGGAGGAATGCTGGTGCTTCCAGGAGGGATGTCAGCTTATGCAGTGTGCCGGCCTTGTCAACCAGGATCCGACGTGTGCCCCACCAGTAGGGGATCGCGTGCTCTTGCAGTAGCTGGGTGACTGGCTTGAGGTTTCTTCGCCAGAGGAGCGTATGTCTGGATAAATCCCGGTAGAATATCAGTTGTGCCCCCTCAAAGGGCACAGTTGCGGAGTCCCTCACCGCTGCCATGATTGCTCCACGGTCAGAGTCTCTGGACATTTTCAGCAGGACGTCCTTAGGTGCTTCGCGGACTGCGCTGGGAGCCTTGGGAAGGCAAAAGCAGGAGTCCACCGCAACCTGCTTAGCCTGTTTGGGCAGCAGCAGTGTGGCGATGAGCCTCCGGCAGTAGTGGGGGAGCTCCGCTCCGGCAACTGTTTCCGGTATCCCCCAGATTCTGAGGTTGCGGGCTCTAGCTCTGTCCTCCAGTGAAGCGATTTGCCCTTGCCGGTCTGCGCATTGCTGTTGTAGGGTGCTAATGGCGGCGTCAGTGGCCGATTGAGCCAGTTTGGTGCCTTCCAAGTCCTCTTCCACTGCCTTCACTTTGTCAGTGAGTTTGGCCACCGCCTCCCTGATCGGGGCCATGTCTGCCTGGAACATGGCTTTGATTTCGACCATTAAGGCCTTGATGTCAGACTTGGTTGCTGGTGCAGAGTCTGCCAGAACGACAGTTGGTGACCCTGTGTGTGGCCCTGTGTGTGGCCGGGATGGCGGATAAAAATCAGGGCGTCGTCATCATCCGATGATGTTGGTGTGCAGGCCTCAGCCGCCGCCATTTTGGCTGTGCCGAACCGCGGTGCCGTGTGGAGGAAGTCTCCGATATTGCGGGAGCCCGATCCCAGGTCCGCCCGGAGTTTCTTCGCTTTCTTCCCCATAACTGGGGCAACGTGCAGGTACTTTTGGGAATCCGCTAATTGTCGGTTTGACAGATTTAGTGCCCGGAGCTGTTCCGATGTGCATCCAGCTCGTGCAGGCACTGGCTCCGCCCCCATAATAAAATATCCTAATGAAATATCTTCAACAGGGCTCTGCGCATGGTCTGCCCTGGAAGAGCATTGAACCAGCATGCTCACTTTGAGCCCCCCTTCTCACTGTGATCAAAAAATGCCCGGGCCAAATTTATTTCCCAGTCCATGCCTAAATGTAACATTCTCCAAGTCAGCTATATTTTTGTTCAGCCTAAAATTTTAAATTAATTTTCACACTTTATTAAGTAATCCTGATGGGACATTGTGTTATAAAGAAATTTTTGAAAAGTCCAATCCTAATTGACAATGTCACACAGTACCTCGATTTATAGACTCCTGTTTTCATTCTGCCCTGTGCAAATCATTTGCCTTCATGCTAGCTGAATCCAATAGGTTTTTCATTTGCAGAAAAGTTTGTAAGGTAGAACACCTTCATTTATAATTCTGACAGGTATGATATAAGTCTTTTTTAGTCGTTAATTAACTCATTTAATTGACTTCAGGGCTCATTAGCCTTCAGGAATCTATAACCACACTTATATGACAAACCACTCTTGAAAAAGTTTAACTCTGCTCAAGTTATCTCCTACCTTCTTTTAAAGCCCAGTACCTTTTATGAGCAGGTCCGTACATGGTACGTCTAGTACATTATTGTTTCTATTATGTCTAGACTACCTGTATATTCTGTATTGAATTAATTTTACTGTAATACCTGACTCTTTGTACTTGAAACCAGATGGTGGATTTACTGCTGATTTAGCAATACTACTGAGCCATATGTCTGGGGGACATATATTTTATTGAGTTTGTTATAAAAATGTATAGTTTGGGGTAGTATTGGATAAAATACAAATAGAACACTGCAATATACTTTTTACTTAATAAGGCACAGAATAATGCGTTTTTATAAACAATCTACTAATTAGCCCATGACGTAGTGAACGAAGAGTGGTTTTCCCTCTGAGCACATTTTCTAAAAATGGTGGCTTTGTTGTGAAAACAAGTTTTCTAGTATTTGACCCATAGGTACATACTGTCTGGCTGCTGTACTACTAATCGTACGTCCCGCAGCTGTCAGACCATACCGCTCTGTCACTCTCTACAGTGTCTTCTTGTTTCATTTAGGATTTAGTTCAAGGCTCGTATGCTTACTTATAACTTCTTCTGTTACTATTCTGATCTCTTACCTGCACCCCAGATTCACACCTGCAGGACTTCTCCATGGCTGCCTCTTCCTTTTGGAATGCCCTCAAAAACCACATTTGTCTCTCCTCGCTATTGCAGTCCTTCAAAAAATCCTTAAAAACACACTTCTTAAGAGAAGCCTTTCAGCTCAACTCCTCATTCCTTACAAACTTCCTTTGCTGTCCCCCATCTACTCCCAAACATACATCTCATCCTTTCATATGTATCCAGATCATTTGGTTACCTCACTTCTCTTTCTGAATGTGTCCCTCATCCTTTGAGATTAAAAAAACTTGTTTAAGCAGGGCCTTCTTCACCTACTGTTAGTAAAAATGGTACTGTAAGTAAAATGTGTTTTGTTAGAAGTTTCCATCTTGCTTTGCCTATTATATACCGTATATACTCGAGTATAAGCCGACCCGAATATAAGCCGAGGCCCCTAATTTTATCCCAAAAAACTGGGAAAACTTATTGACTCGAGTATAAGACTAGGGTGGGAAATGCAGCAGCTACTGGTAAATTTCTAAATAAAATTAGATCCTAAAAAAAATATATTAATTGAATATTTATTTACAGTGTGTGTATAATGAATGCAGTGTGTGCGTATGTGTGTATGAGTGCAGCGTGTGTGTATGAGTGCAGCGTGTGTGTATGAGTGCAGCGTGTGTGTGCATGAATGCAGTGTGTGTGTGCATGAATGCAGTGTGTGTGTGTATGAATGCAGTGTGTGAATGCAGTGTGTGCAGGGCCGGTGCAAGGATATTTGCCGCCATAGGCAAAAAAAATGTGCCGCCCCCTCCCCCCCCCATATGTCCTGACTTCCCCTCCTCCTCCCTTAGTGGTCCTTACCTCCCCACCCCCGTGTTCCTTCACCCCCCCCCAGTGGTCCTGACTCACCCCTCCCCTAGTGGTCCTTACCCTCCCCTCCCCTAGTGGTCCTTACTTCCCCCTCCCCTCCCCTAGTGGTCCTTACCCTCCCCTCCCCTAGTGGTCCTTACTTCCCCCTCCCCTCCCATAGTGGTCCTTATCCCACCCCCTCCCTCTCATAGTGGTCCTTATCCCCCTTCTCCCTCCCATAGTGTTCCTTATCCCCCCCATCCCTCCCATAGTGGTCCATATACCCCCCCTCCCTTCCATAGTGGTCCTTATACCCCCCTCCCTCCCATAGTGGTCCTTATCCCACCCCCTCCCTCCCATAGTGGTCCTTATCCCACCCCCTCCCTCCCATAGTGGTCCTTATCCCCCCCTCCCTCCAATAGTGGTCCTTATCCCCCCCCTCCCTCCCATAGTGGTCCTTATCCCCCCCCTCCCTCCAATAGTGGTCCTTATCCCCCCCCTCCCTCCCATAGTGGTCCTTATCCCCCCCTCCCTCCCATAGTGGTCCTTATCCCCCCCTCCCTCCCATAGTGGTCCTTATACCCCCCTCCCTCCCATAGTGGTCCTTATACCCCCCCTCCCTCCAATAGCGGTCCTTATACCCCCCTCCCTCCCATAGTGGTCCTTAACCCACCCCCTCCCTCCCATAGTGGTCCTTAACCCACCCCCTCCCTCCCATAGTGGCCCTTATACCCCCCCCCCCCCCCCCATATTATTTCTTTTTATTTATATTTTTTTTTTTTCGTCCCCCCTCCCTGCTTGATATATGGCAGGGAGGGGGGCTCTCCTTCCCTGGTGGTCCAGTGGCAGTTCAGTGGATGGGAGAGGGGGGCTGGCAGAGCTGTAACTTACCTGTTCTGCAGCTCCTGTCAGCTCTCTCCTCCTCTGCGCCGTCCGTTCTGCTCTTCTGTCAGCTTACACTGTAAGTCTCGCGAGAGCCGCGGCTCTCGCGAGACTTCCAGTGTAAGCTGACAGAAGAGCAGAACGGACGGCGCAGAGGAGGAGAGAGCTGACAGGAGCTGCAGAACAGGTAAGTTACAGCTCTGCCAGCCCCCCTCTCCCCCCAGTCTGTATTATGGCAATGCAAATTGCCATAATACAGACCTTGACTCGAGTATAAGCCGAGTTGGGGTTTTTCAGCCCAAAAAATGGGCTGAAAAACTCGGCTTATACTCGAGTATATACGGTATGATATATAAATAATTGTATTTGAACTGAACTCCTCTCAGATGGTCCTTTCATGCTAAAAACACTTGATATTGGAATTGTAACATTAGCATGTAGCAAGAGATAACTATTTTTCCCCCTCCAACTTTCACTATCCTTATTGGCTAGAGCAGTGGATCCCAATCCAGTCCTCAAGTACCCCCCTAACAGTCCAGGATTTAAGGATAACCCAGTTGTGTCTTAGGTGTTTTTAGAAAGAAAAAAAAAACACTTTAGACACAGGGTAATGCCTAGACCCTGTAGGGGGGTACTTGAGGACTGGGTTGGGAACCCCTGGTCTAGAGCATTGTTTCCCTGCTCTCAACTGTCCAGGTTTTGTCAGTATCGCCATTGGGACGGAATTTGTAAATAACTAAATCTTGAACCTATTGGTGGGATTTGAGACCTTGGATGAGAACCACTAGTCTAGATTACATCTAGATGCTTTGTATGGTACAGTCTGTAGAGGTTCATCTGAACTATTTTTTTTTTTTTTAGGGTTTTGTTTTAGAACCCGACAATATTACAGAAACACGTATAGAACGTGTAGAGTGATGGAACATGGAGAAGCAGTAGTCTAATCTAGTCTGTCACTCTTACAAGCCACCTAAAGCTTTACACCTGCAAATGGTTTTTAATTTCACTGGAAACCTACTCCATGTGAATGATTTAAAAATGAGCTTTGAATGAAGAAAAAAAAACTCCAGTTGGTGAATCATCAGGACAACTTAGTAATGGGGGAGAACCAGAAGCAGTGCCCTTCCACCAGCAACATGAATGAACAGGTTAACCAGGATTTCAAGTTAATGAAAGGGGGATGGAATACTTGGTGAGAACTTCCTATCTCTCAACCCCATGTGCTGAGGGGTAATTAGAACAAGCAATTGCTTAGCGATCAGCCCCAATTCTATCCTCCACTCTATGTATGATTGGATGGAAGTTAATGTGCATATGGTGACAAAGTGAGTCCCCAAGACCAGTGGTGTATTCTGGTTTTGTGCTGCCCTAGGCAGGACAAAACTCAGACGCCCCCCCCCCCCCCCTAATCCTTCCCTGCATTCTAAATACACACACACATTCACTGACAGAAACACATACTCGCTAACAGACACTCACACTCACTAACAGGCAAATACACTCACACTCACTAACAGACACACACACACTAACAGACACACTAACAGACACACACACTAACAGACACACACACACACTAACAGACACTGACAGACACACACACTAACAGACAGTAACACTAACAGACACACACTAACAGACAGTAACACTAACAGACAGACACACACTCACTCACATTAACACTCACTTCTTTTTATTTATTTAACCCCCCCCCCAGCCTCCTTACCTTAAGGAATGCTGGGGGGGGGGGGGGTTCTCCCTCTCCCTGGGGCTGCTGGGCTGGCTGCTAGGCGCGGGCAGGCGGCGCTGGCGAGGGAGCACTTTCCCCTGAGCTCTCTGCTCAGCTCCCTCGCACGCCGCCCGCAGAGTGAGGCTGGGAGGCGGAGCCAGAATATGATGTCATATTCCGGCTCCCAGCCTCACTCTGCGGGTGGCAGAGAGCTCAGGGGAAAGTGCTCCCTCGCCAGCGCCGCCCGCCCGCGCCTAGCAGCCAGCTCATCTGGCATGTCAGTTAGCCGCGAGGCTAACAAGACATTTGCCCTGGGCGTTTGGGGGGCGGCTTTTTTTGCCGCCCCCTGGAAAATGCCACCCAAGGCAAATGCCTTGTTTGCCTCGCGGCTAATACGTCCCTGCCCAAGACCCTTTAGTTTACATATGAAAGGACAAGGACCAGGAGTGCCTAAGCACTTGTCTAATACAGTACTACGGGATGCAGAGTCCAACACCCTCCCGTTATGGACAAGGGTCATCATTTGCTTGCTCAACAACTCAACATACTCGTCCAATTCCCACCCAATTAGTCCCTCGTAGAAATAATGAGCATTGCTACCCCACCCAACAAAACTAGGACTGATTGAAGTGGGTCACACCAACCCACCGCCCCCCAACAGACATTCATATGTACTATTGTACAGCACTGAGGAATTTGTTGGCACTTTATAAATACAAATAATAATAAAATGTAAAATAGCACTACCAGTCCAGTATTATTCAATAAACCGTTTCTCCACAAATTGCACAACAAATAATTATCTTTATGTTAATTTAATAATAAGGTTCTGAAAGAATGTGACTATAGAGGTGTCATGTACACGGTCATCTAAAGGAAGTGCATGATGTCACTCTTACATGGTGACATCACTCTTGGATTTGTGTTATAAATCAAGTTAATATCTTTGGACAATAAATGAGTCACGTGGACATTTAATTTAGAATCCATTAGAATCAATTAGTTTAACGAATAGTAAACTAGAATCAATTAGTTTCATTTTGGGGTGTAAATTCTAATTTTGTGTAATTCAAAATAATACGAATTTTGATGGATAAGCAATAATCTTTACTTTTGTATGTGTTATGTCACTCTTATGTCATGCATTAAAAATTATTATTGTTTACAAATGTACTCCGTACAACCTTTAAACATGACTGATATATTGCACAGACAGAGACAGATAGTAAAGACAACTCTGCTCTCTAGACCAATTAGATCCTAATAGTAGTTGAGAAAACGTATGTCTTGCAGCAGAATTCATTATGTTAAGGTCTTGTGAACACTGCATTTGAATAATTTGAATACGTTAGGGGAGGGAGACCTGACTCGTGGGGAGGGCTTCTGTTGACCTTGACAGGTGTGATAAACTGAGATTGAACACTAGTTTCTCAGTTACTCCAGATTGATTTTGGTCTCACGTTTTTTTTTCGTCCTCTCTCTTTGGCCACCTAGCCTTCTTTCCTATTGCTGGGTGAGAACTCTGTCTGTCCTGCTTTAGAAATGTCTCACATGGCATCTGAGATCATTGCATTTGTGCTAGCAGTGTCAGGATGGGTGTTGGTTAGTTCTACTCTACCCACAGACTATTGGAAGGTCTCAACAATCGATGGTACTGTGATCACCACTGCAACATTCTGGTCCAATCTCTGGAAGACCTGTGTCACTGACTCAACTGGAGTATCCAACTGTAAGGACTTTCCATCAATGCTAGCCCTGGAAGGTAGGAAACTCAATAGGAATCGTGAGATAAGAATAAAAGTACGATACATTTTTTTTTGCTTTGTATTTATTTACAAAACTTACAGGGTTATTTACTAACGTGAGAATTGCCAGGAATTCAACGTGAATTTTAAACCTATGGCCAATATAGCCAAACCAAAAACAAAGCCAACTCAGAATTCGGCACTCCAGAAATAGTGGACTACATCGCCAAATCTTAGGCACTCCAGATATAGTGGACTACATCTCCCATACTGTTCTTACAGCCATAATGCTCGCAACGCATCAAGGGATATGTTGTTTACAACATCTGGAGTGCCAAAGGTTGTCTACACTGATTTAAAGTTTTCTGTTGACCAAATAAGCTAAAGCACTTATTGACGTAACATCAGGGTATTTGCAATTCACAGTGATAAGCAATGTTATACGATTGTCACCTAAAAATGTCCTATTGCTATGATGCCTGTTCTAAGGCTTAACCTATCTTGGCCATATCTTATAGAGGTTTATTCACCAAAATGGGATTTCAGAGCGAGTCTCACATTTATGACCCCATAAAATTTCAAATTCGTGTTAATGTCTTTCGTCTTTGAAAAGCTTTCAGATTTGAAATTCTCTTTAAATCTATGTTAAATCCCTAACAAATCAAACATTAGTGAATAATGATTCCAGGGTTTTGAACATTGTAAGAATGAGTGCGCGGGCTCTCTTGTCCTAAATCTTCACTTAAATTTTTTATATCTGTTCCTAGGAGTAGACATGACCAATTTTTAATTATTTAGTGCATTAGTGCAATCGATTCTCTCATTGTGTTCTTCTAGAAGCACTACTGTTATAGACCTGGTAGATTTCCTAAGAATCTGCATTATTCACTAAAGTGAGAATTCCAAATTTACAGATTGAGTAGTCAAACTAAAGGCATAGCTGCAGTTCGGCTATTTTGATCATGAATTTTGGGATACCGTTGAGTTCTCACTTTAGCACATAACCACGATTGTCTTCTAACAGCAAACAGGCATTGAAGCAAAGAATATTGGACAGGTTAATTGCCTGCATTTTATCAGTGGCTGTTTAGGCATAATAATATTTAGAAAATCGGCTCTTTAAAGTTATATTTGTGAAATAATATTTGCTGATTTTACAGCACAGCATTGCCTTCTTTTTGATAAATGTAAATGAAAAAATAGCAACAAATAAGAAATCATTCAAAAATGTAAGCTGCCAACATCCCAATAAATCTCTTTTTTAACATATTCTCTGGAGTTAATGAGCTGTATAATAAGTTGGTTAATAACTAACATTTACAAACATTCTTGGTTTTTACTTGACTACCGTTTTACCCTTTTGACCACAGAAGTTCACAACAGGAACCAATATATCAATCTTGTACAAAGCAGGAAGAAAAATAAACATTTTAGTTCCACTAGACTGGAACAGAGAGTTGGGTTCCTAATATGAAAATATTGCTAAATATTACATTTTATGGGGTCCAGATTATAGTTTGAGATTTCTTCTAGGCTCACTTTTAGAGCTATGTATGCCAAGTTTGCGTAGAATTGCTTGATAAAAAGTGACAGTTATCAATATAATTGTTCAGTGGAATCAAAAGCTATTTTCACAAACTTGCAAGTTTGCTTAGCATATTAGAACATGCTGGCAGTAAAGTAATGGGGCCCGTTGGTGCACCTGCCATGGAGGTAAAATAGTAAAGTAGTTGCGTGTGCAATTTTCTTTAGCGGAGCCTAAAGATGGTTGATAAGACCCACTGTTGCAGTTAACAATAAATACGGTCTTTTGTTTGTTTTAATTAGTTTAAATCACCTGTGACACAGACAATGGCAGTAATTTCCAGGGCCAATAACGCTATTGATAATTAATACTATAATCATATATATTCTTTATTATATTATAATAATCAAATATATAATAAAAATAGGAAAATAGCTACTGTCTCAAAGTGTTTGATATTGAATTAGTGTCAACAGTCACTTGCATGTATCTGGTCATTTGCTTATTTTTAATGTCTTTATTTAAAGTCACTCTTCCCAGTGGATAATGTATAATAAACACAGGTTACTGGCTATGGGGGGGATAATGTATAATAAACACAGGTTACTGGCTATGGGGAGGATAATGTATAATAAACACAGGTTACTGGCTATGGGGGGGATAATGTATAATAAACACAGGTTACTGGCTATGGGGATAATGTATAATAAACACAGGTTACTGGCTATGGGAGGATAATGTATAATAAACACAGGTTACTGGCTATGGGGGGATACTGTATAATAAACACAGGTTACTGGCTATGGGGGAGATAATGTATAATAAACACAGGTTACTGGCTATGGGGGGATAATGTATAATAAACACAGGTTACTGGCTATGGGGGATAATGTATAATAAACACAGGTTACTGGCTATGGGAGGGATAATGTATAATAAACACAGGTTACTGGCTATGGGGGATAATGTATAATAGACACAGTTTACTGGCTATGGGAGGATAATGTATAATAAACACAGGTTACTGGCTATGGGAGGATAATGTATAATAAACACAAACACAAAAAAAAGAGAATGCAGCTTCAGAATTAATCTAAATAGTATGCTGTCTAGGAGGTGGGCGGGTCTGGGGGGGAGGGTCTGCTGCTGATTGGCTGGAATGCGTCTGCTGACTGTGAGGTACAGGGTCAAAGTTTACTCAATGATGACGAATAGGGGGCGGACCGAACATCGCATATGTTCGCCCGCCGTGGCGAATGCGAACAAGCTATGTTCGCCAGGAACTATTCGCCAGCGAACCGTTCGGGACATCTCTAATGGCCACATAAATACATACTTACACAGATATACATACACATTTAAATACACAGATACACAGAAACATACACCCTGACACACAGATAAACACGCTAACAAATGCATACACCTTGACACACAGATACACACACTTACATATACACATACATGTCAACATTTTTAGCCACCCTTCTGTTAACATACCTTTTATGTGCAGCAGGGTGGCTGGCAGTCTGATGGAAGTGTGGGTCTGAAACTGGGTCTTTGCTTCTCTCCATCCTTCTGTTCCTCTTCTGTCTCCTCCTCCTGAGCCTCTCGTGCAGCTCCTCCTGTAGCTGGGAGGAAGCGATCTGTACTCACTTCCTAACAACATGGGCAAAACTAAAGGAGTCCAGTCATGATGTTAAAGGACCACTGAGCCTGACCAGGCAACTGTTCACCATTACCAAGTGTTCTTAAGTGCATCAGCCCCCACCTCAGCATATGGGCCCCCATTTCTGCCACAGAAAGCTCAAAGCCATTTTCTTTTTTAGACAAAGTTATACTAATGCCCAAAATTCCAAACACTGCTACTTTAGTTCCTAATTTCTTTTAACTTGTGTTTTTAGGTTTTATCCAGGCCTGCCGTGGTTTACTAATTGCTGCAGTTAGTCTAGGCTTCTTTGGTTCAATCTTTGCACTTGTTGGCATGAAGTGCACCAAGATTGGAGGAACAGACAATCAAAAAATGAAGATCACAGCCTTTTCTGGTCTTCTCTACGTTTTGAGTGGTGAGTGTTCTATAGTTTATACCACAACCTATAATGATCACCTTGAAGCTACCTGTGCAATACATTTCTTGCCTGGCTACAGAATATATGATGTCACAAACTATGTGATTGGCAAATTAGTCAAGTTCCTTCAGTACTTGTCTTAGCGATATCTTTCCTCTCTGTATGACATCAAACATTCCGGTAATGGGATTTACAGAAGATATGATACATATCAGCTCAGCACATATAACTACAGCTCAGTGTGGGAAGATGTATATTGCAGATTGAGATTTTGCCATCCATTCTAGCCAGGAAGACAGCAACTGTGTAAGAAAGCACTTTGATAGAAAAGCATTTCTCCAGACAGTAGAGATATGTACCTCTAAAATACACTTTCATCATGTACTTTGTACATCTAGTAATCTAGATTTATAATAAACAGGGATGTAACATGGTATTTTATATATGTTTTGTATATCATAGAATGTTTCTCTCCACCTATAGAGAACAAGACTTAGACACAGTCACATCTTTTTTTTTTTTCTCTAGGTCTTTGTGCAATGACTGGGATATCACTATATGCACATAATATAACATCACAATTCTTTGATCCAACAGTTCTGGAACAAAAGTAAGTGGGTCATGGTGAAGGTCACCAAAGTATAAATTTGTGTTATTCAGTAGAGATTTATTGTTGCTATCTCTCAGGTATGAACTGGGGGCCGCCCTTTTTATTGGATGGGGTGGATCATCTCTAACCGTCATCGGAGGCGCTATTCTTTGTTTCTCTTTGAATGACAGTTTAAAAGACTCCAGGTAACCATAAAAATGTATAATTACCACCCAAACACTTTAAATGAAGAATGGGTAAAAACTTTAGAGTTATAGTTATTTTAACTTATTCCATTTTGCATACCTAGCACACATTAGGATGTAGCTGCACTGGTCGGAGTTTTGCCATCCGTCCCTCAACACCTTATATGGGGGACAAATTGCACGCATTCTTGGTCAAATATATGTACACAGAATATCCCTGTACTAAAAATTGAAGAAGGCCAAATCACAGGATCATGGGTGATTACATGTCATTATTTAGTGACATGTGAATAGGGATAACACGATATTCAAACACCAGTAATATGCTATTGACTATAGATTATCTATAGTATAGATCTATGACAATTTAATTTTAGGGCAGTGGTGAACTTATTTTTAGACTCTCCAAGAATTATTAATATGTCAGAGAAAAAAATCTCAACATGAAATGTATTTCAACATCTCCATACACCCCATGTCCCAAATCTAATCAGTTTAAAGGACCATTATAGGCACCCAGACCACTTCAGCTCAATGAAGTGGTCTGGGTGCCAGGTCCCACTAGTGTTAACCCTGCAGCTGTAAAGCTGAAAATCACAGTAAGAAGACGCTGGGCGTCCATAGGAAAGCATTGAGAAATGCTTTCCTATGGGCGGTTTGAATGCGCGCGCGGCGCTGACGTCGAGGTCACCAGCACCGAGGGAGCCCGGTGCTGGGGAAAGGTAAGTGTTTTAACCCCTTCAGCCCAGCGGGAGTGGGGGACCTAAAGACCCTATAATGCCAGGAAACAGTTTGTTTTCCTGGCACTATAGTGGTCCTTTAAGATCATATTTATTCTGAGCACTGGTTAAGTGAAAAATTAGTTATTGATCTTGAAAACATTTTTTTGAAACAAATTGAATATTTTTGAGATTGGTGGTAAAAGTAGCACTTTGCATCTTAAATGCACGTTTTACCTTGATAAATAAAATAAAAATGTTTTATTTGACATAATTAATCTTTGTATATGCAATAACCTAAAGTTTTTTTTGTTACATCTTTTAGAATACATTATTCTTATAACGGGGTCACTTCTGTGAGATCAGCACGGACACGCCTTCCTGATGAAAGTAATAGTCGCAATGCGCCGAGGGATCTTCCCAGACACTTTGATAAGAATGCCTATGTGTGATGAGAACATTCAGAAGGAAAATGACAATCTAGTGTACGACTCAAAGAAAGGAGCGTGCTTGACCAATGTGACACTCTAACTTGGTTTCCTCTACATTCCTGTATTGTCCTGTTTGCTGCAACTTTTATTCCCCTCTTCTTATTCTACCACAAAAGTCCTTCGGAATTGGCTTCAGCTATGACTCAAAACATGCTTTATACTCAAGTCTGTCACCAAGAAAGGCATTTTAGATACGACAACCAATTTAGAAAATATACAACTAATCACGATGAAATGGATTAATGGCAGGATTCTCTGTCTCCAAAAGCAGACTTACTGACTGGACTAGATAAGGTCACTCTAAAGAACATGTTAATAAAATAGGGGGTAGTTAAAATTTTCTAACTATATGGACCAGCCGGCTGACTATACTAATGCAATTTAACAAGGTAACAAATAGAACAAGATTACTTCATAATGTGTATCTGGTTGTATACAGGGCCTGTAATTATAAAACAAACATCCACACTTCCAAAATGCACAAACTGCCATTAAAACCCATACTGGTTTACAAGGATGAGAAATGTATATACACAAAACAATAGCAGCCTTTAATACCTACCCCAAGAAAAACAAATAAAAAGTACACTGTCTTAATGTGGAGCTATTATTATTGCCATTTATATAGCGCCAACAGATTCCATAGCGCTTCACAATATTATAAGAGGAGGGATTTAACTATAAATAGGACAATTATAAGAAAACTTACAGGAACGACAGGTTAAAGAGAACCCTGCTCAAACACACTTACAGTCTATAGGATTACACAAATTATTCCCCATGAGGATTCATGGAGAAAATGTGTTTATACTGTATGCCTGCAATCAATACATTTATAATGTAGAAATCAACCATAAAGTTACAGTTTATAATAAACTATCCAGATAGAGGTCATTACATACTAAAAATATATGCATAAAAAAAAATAGAAAAAAAAAAAAGGATTTTTTAAAAAATGCAGCAGTAGTGTCACAGGAAATGATTATTATTATTTTTTTTAAATCAATAGTGCATGTTTGTTTTGCTTTTTCGTGGTGTAACATGATAAAAAATATTTTTTAAAACAACAACCCCACTTTGGATATGTTTCCAGCTTTATTGAAACATGTGAATGTGATGGAAATTGTAGAATAATTAAACAAAACAGATTAACAGAATATATCAACAAAATTATTTTTCAAACTTAATATATAATTCCTTTTCCATTACAAAAAAACAAAAAACAAAACAAACCAAAACTAAACTGAAACATACATAAACTTTTCAGAGAATGCACTGAATTTACTTATCATAAAATTATTACTGGTTTAGCTGAACAACAATGAAAAAAAAAAATATATATATCTGCAGTGCCAAAGTCAGTCATCCAGTTCTTTCTTTTCAAACAAAAATCACAAAGAAAAAACACAAACATGGAACTGGTAACTTTGTAGTTTTAAATAAAGATGAATTATTTTTCAAAAGCAGCCTATGGTTTCCCAATGAATTTTGATTACTTGTGTGATTTAAAACAAGCTTGAGACTATTTTGTCTTCATGTAATAGGTTCCACTGGTACAGAAGGATTTAACCCTCTAACAGCTGTCATTGATAACAGTCACATCGGCATCTTGTCATGCATTGCTCCAAAAGCCTGTACAGGAAGATTCCACTTAAATTGTCAATATTGTAAGATCTTTCATAGAGACCGGTTTTCTATTCTTGCACACCAAGGCTGCCAGGAGTCCCATACAGATGATTAGGTTGCCAACATGGACTCTTCCAAGATCAACTTGTCCCTAAAATTAACCTAAATCCCAAACTAGTGGTTTAAAATTGTATGCAGCCATGCCACATAGGTGGTATATTTTTGAAAATGAAAAAAAAAATGTAATGTTGTGGTCCAAGGTCCCAGAATTAAGGGTTGAGATGAAAAGGGTTTACTGCTTTACAAAAAACAATAGCAGCCTTTAACAATTTCCTGGACATCATAAGACGTTCTGTGTTGGGACCCATATGAAATAGCAGAGTATATTCAGCAATGAAAAGGATGAGGCGTTCACTAAATATAAACCGTGAAAAATCCAGTTTTAGCCCACTACCTATGGAATGGTATGAAAAAAGAAAAAAAAAGCCATTTGGAGGTAATTCCAGTGTCCTCCTCTATCTCTGCATGACCACCCAAGCTGGAATTCTCCTACAAGACTGACAGTCCCCCTGGACCTTGCTTCCATATCAAGTCAGGAGGAACAGCAAAGAGAGTGCAAGGTATAACCGAATTGAGTCAATAAGATGCCTTAACTTCCAGATCACAAAAATAACTGTATGTGGCAATGAGAAACAGGAAAGAGGCAGCTTTTTATATAGAAAACGGTCAGGTGGGACAGCAGGATTACAGCTCACATATTGTTAGATTGATTCTGTAAATTATGTGCGTCAAGATAAAATAAAACCGGATGGCAAAAAGTCAGAGAATATAATCCATCACTCAAAGAGTAGAGTGGTGGATTATTGGATTCACCCTGTCAATAGGTTCCGGGATTGTCTAAGCTTTCCCCACTGCTAAAGATAGCCAAAGATATAATCCCCATATGAAAAAGTAGTCTTTGTTTTATCATGAACATAAAAATGGAGTTTAAGAAAAAAAAAAAAAAAAATATGGAGGGGGATACAGATGAAGCCTAAATGAGTAAGAAGATAGAAAACCCACCAAAGTGACAGAGCTGCTTTAAAATGTAGACTGTTGCCAATCTTTGTCACTGCAAATAAAATAAAAAAATAAAACCCCCACAAAAAATCCACAACAAAACCATTTACTATAATTGAAGGCTGGGATCCTACGGTATTTAACATGCTTAAGTGACTTAATGACAGGTTTCAGGAATTGCGAAAGTTGGTTCCCTGTCGAGATCCGCACACATTGGCTGCAGAAGGCTGCTCAACAAGGGAATAAAGTTAAGGTTTCAGAGAGGTTTAGGGCTAGGGACTGCATTGCAGCAGAGCAAGTTAGGAAATTTAGGGTTAAGGTTAGGAGCATGCAGGTTCTTGAAAAAGATCAGCAAACAATCTCGACAGGGAACCCACATTTGCAAGACACAGGCAATATGCTTCTGAGCAATTGCAGCTACGGGTCTTACGCTCATAAATTTTTATCTTCAAAGTGCAATACTTCATATAAATGCAATAGTCGTAAACAAACAAACAAACAAAAAAAAAGATTAAAATAAAGATTAAACTAAAATGCAGGCACAGAGTTTTAGCATTTGTTGAATCAGGATTTTGAACATCACTCAGTCTTTCCCAGTATAAAATGGCATTATTATCTCTACACCGCCAGCTAGTGGACACTTGCAATAAGCGACGCAGTATATACACTTCTAAGGAAATAACAGATTAACGGTTAAAACACACACATCATATTTAAGACATGTTTAATTTAAGCACAAAACAATGAAAAGTAACGTCTGCAAAAATGTATTTTTTTTTTTTTATATAAGAATACCAACAGACTACGATGAATAAATATTACAATATTGTCCTTAATCATGTGTCTTTAGTGCATGTACATGTTTGATTCAATGTGCTTCTTTTGCCTTTGGAATTCTGAAGCCTAGTTTGCAACAAAGCATAGGTTTACTAAAGTAGAGAAATTCATGCTTGCGATGATTTCTAGGCTATTTTGAAGGATAAACAAATGAAATTCATAGAATATATTTCATAATGTGTTGAGCAAATACTTCATTTAAGTTTTACTTACCTTCACAGTTCCCCTCTCTCTGCACTGTGTTCCTCAAACTAACTAGATCTTATTTTTAAATACTATGTGAATAAAATCAGATCAGTGGTCGATTATGGATCACTTTAAAGGGTTCTAGAAGGATTTAGACTTATTGTTAAGAAAAGGATTATTGTCTGTGGATCTAAATTTCTAAAAAGGTGCATTTTTTTCTTTCTATCTCTCGCAAAAAATAGTTAAACATTCATAAATCGGCCAATTAAAGGCGTTTATCTCCCTGTATAATATATCATGGGATGGATGTATATTACATCACAGATGGGGAAGGTATAAATGATGTGTATGATTGAGCCAGTAAGGAATGTACGTGAGGGATTAGTGAAGGATGTGTGTACACGCAAATTGGAAAGGGACAAAGCTAAACGTGGAGAGCTCAGCCAATGGAACCACCCAGCCAACTCTACAAACACATTTACCCCAAGTTCTCGGCCCTTACTGACCCCAATACCCACTGAAATGTTACGATTCTCTCAGTCACGACATCCTCTTACATTGTGTCAATCCACTTCTGCATCTTCATAAGCCAATCCCTTGACAAAAATTAAAATAAGCTATCCCAACCCCCCTCCCCCCCCCCCCCCCTCCCCCCGACTCCCAAAATAACCAGCCTCTGAGCTGGTAGGTTCCATAAACTGTGTAGTCCTAGAGGTTGGGTGTTCTCTTATGTGGTTGATGATGGTAGTGGTAGATGGTGTAGAGTTTGGAAGGATTCTCCATCTGTGCAATCACTTTCCATACACACTCTCATCACTGTAAGCCACATACAGGAAGAAATCCTCCTCATGGTTATCCTGGAAGACAACAGAAAAAAAGTTGATCGTTTCCTGGTACACATATTAAAAATCTGTTTTCCTGGCACTGCAGAATCCTGCAGTGCCCCTCTCCCTCCCATGTTGCTGAAGGTGTTAACACCCCTTCAAGTGACTTACCTGAATCCAGCGCCGATGTCCTTCAGCGCTGGGTCATGCTCCACTCACGCTCCTCCCCCGCTGACGGGGGAGATCTAATGCGCATGTGCGGCAATGGCTACGCGCATTAGACTTTCCCATAGGAAAGCATTATACAATGCTTTCCTATGGGGATTCCGGCGACGCTGGAGGTCCTCATGCATAGCATGAGGATGTCCAGCGTCGTTTCAAAACACTTTTCGGGTTTTAAAAACACGGAAGTCCAACTATTGGCTGTCTAGAGGAGGACTTAACCCTGCAAGGTAATTATTGCAGTTTAGTAAAACTGAAATAATTACACTTGCAGGGTTAAGGGTGATGGGAGTTGGCACCCAGACCACTCTAATGGGCAGAAGGGGTCTGTGTGCCTGGAGTGTCCCTTTAAGAATAATAAGCAGCATGACAACAGTTATTCTTCATTAATCTAGACAGTGGTAGTCTGTCACCAACAGCTGGTGAGTCAAAGGTTAATTTGCTTCTAAATAAAGAACACCTAATGCATGTGCATTTGAAGTTGAAAACTGAATGGAAGAATATTAATTTCCCAGATCAGTGCAGGTATAGGATTTGAAAAAGGCATATATACATGTAAAGTAGTTTAAAGGATTTTTGTTTAATTTTATGTAGAAAAATTAAAAAAAAAAAAATTAAGTGGTCTTTCTTTGAATGAAAGCTGCTAGCTGAACTATAGCTCTATAATTGCTGTGTTTACCTACAACATATACAAAACTGTTACTGAAAGAACACTGCCAATTAGAAGGTAGAGAAAAAAGGATTGGTTATGAAGCTGACAAAAAAAAACAACAAAAAAAAACACACACCTAAAACTTGTGTTGGTGCCTGGAGTTTGCTTTTAACATTCTAGGAATGCAGTAGTGTTGGTGCCTGGAGTTTGCCTTTAACATTCTAGGAATGCAGTAGTGTTGGTGCCTGGAGTTTGCTTTTAACATTCTAGGAATGCAGTAGTGTTGGTGCCTGGAGTTTGCCTTTAACATTCTAGGAATGCAGTAGTGTTGGTGCCTGGAGTTTGCTTTTAACATTCTAGGAATGCAGTAGTGTTGGTGCCTGGAGTTTGCTTTTAACATTCTAGGAATGCAGTAGTGTTGGTGCCTGGAGTTTGCCTTTAACATTCTAGGAATGCAGTAGTGTTGGTGCCTGGAGTTTGCTTTTAACATTCTAGGAATGCAGTAGTGTTGGTGCCTGGTTTATGCTTTTAACATTCTAGGAATGCAATAGTGTTGGTGCCTGGAGTTTGCTTTTAACATTCTAGGAATGCAATAGTGTTGGTGCCTGGAGTTTGCTTTTAACATTCTAGGAATGCAGTAGTGTTGGTGCCTGGAGTTTGCCTTTAACATTCTAGGAATGCAGTAGTGTTGGTGCCTGGAGTTTGCTTTTAACATTCTAGGAATGCAGTAGTGTTGGTGCCTGGTTTATGCTTTTAACATTCTAGGAATGCAGTAGTGTTGGTGCCTGGAGTTTGCTTTTAACATTCTAGGAATGCAGTAGTGTTGGTGCCTGGAGTTTGCCTTTAACATTCTAGGAATGCAGTAGTGTTGGTGCCTGGAGTTTGCCTTTAACATTCTAGGAATGCAGTAGTGTTGGTGCCTGGAGTTTGCTTTTAACATTCTAGGAATGCAGTAGTGTTGGTGCCTGGAGTTTGCTTTTAACATTCTAGGAATGCAGTAGTGTTGGTGCCTGGAGTTTGCTTTTAACATTCTAGGAATGCAGTAGTGTTGGTGCCTGGAGTTTGCCTTTAACATTCTAGGAATGCAGTAGTGTTGGTGCCTGGTTTATGCCTTTAACATTCTAGGAATGCAGTAGTGTTGGTGCCTGGAGTTTGCTTTTAACATTCTAGGAATGCAGTAGTGTTTGTGCCTGGAGTTTGCTTTTAACATTCTAGGAATGCAGTAGTGTTGGTGCCTGGAGTTTGCCTTTAACATTCTAGGAATGCAGTAGTGTTGGTGCCTGGAGTTTGCTTTTAACATTCTAGGAATGCAGTAGTGTTGGTGCCTGGAGTTTGCTTTTAACATTCTAGGAATGCAGTAGTGTTGGTGCCTGGAGTTTGCTTTTAACATTCTAGGAATGCAGTAGTGTTGGTGCCTGGTTTATGCTTTTAACATTCTAGGAATGCAGTAGTGTTGGTGCCTGGAGTTTGCTTTTAACATTCTAGGAATGCAGTAGTGTTGGTGCCTGGAGTTTGCCTTTAACATTCTAGGAATGCAGTAGTGTTGGTGCCTGGTTTATGCCTTTAACATTCTAGGAATGCAGTAGTGTTTGTGCCTGGAGTTTGCTTTTAACATTCTAGGAATGCAGTAGTGTTTGTGCCTGGAGTTTGCTTTTAACATTCTAGGAATGCAGTAGTGTTGGTGCCTGGAGTTTGCCTTTAACATTCTAGGAATGCAGTAGTGTTGGTGCCTGGAGTTTGCCTTTAACATTCTAGGAATGCAGTAGTGTTGGTGCCTGGAGTTTGCTTTTAACATTCTAGGAATGCAGTAGTGTTGGTGCCTGGAGTTTGCTTTTAACATTCTAGGAATGCAGTAATGTTGGTGCCTGGAGTTTGCTTTTAACATTCTAGGAATGCAGTAATGTTGGTGCCTGGAGTTTGCTTTTAACATTCTAGGAATGCAGTAATGTTGGTGCCTGGAGTTTGCTTTTAACATTCTAGGAATGCAGTAATGTTGGTGCCTGGAGTTTGCCTTTAACATTCTAGGAATGCAGTAATGTTGGTGCCTGGAGTTTGCTTTTAACATTCTAGGAATGCAGTAGTGTTGGTGCCTGGAGTTTGCCTTTAACATTCTAGGAATGCAGTAATGTTGGTGCCTGGAGTTTGCTTTTAACATTCTAGGAATGCAGTAGTGTTGGTGCCTGGAGTTTGCTTTTAACATTCTAGGAATGCAGTAGTGTTGGTGCCTGGAGTTTGCCTTTAACATTCTAGGAATGCAGTAATGTTGGTGCCTGGAGTTTGCTTTTAACATTCTAGGAATGCAGTAGTGTTGGTGCCTGGAGTTTGCTTTTAACATTCTAGGAATGCAGTAGTGTTGGTGCCTGGAGTTTGCTTTTAACATTCTAGGAATGCAGTAATGTTGGTGCCTGGAGTTTGCTTTTAACATTCTAGGAATGCAGTAGTGTTGGTGCCTGGAGTTTGCTTTTAACATTCTAGGAATGCAGTAGTGTTGGTGCCTGGAGTTTGCTTTTAACATTCTAGGAATGCAGTAGTGTTGGTGCCTGGAGTTTGCCTTTAACATTCTAGGAATGCAGTAGTGTTGGTGCCTGGAGTTTGCTTTTAACATTCTAGGAATGCAGTAGTGTTGGTGCCTGGAGTTTGCTTTTAACATTCTAGGAATGCAGTAGTGTTGGTGCCTGGAGTTTGCTTTTAACATTCTAGGAATGCAGTAGTGTTGGTGCCTGGAGTTTGCCTTTAACATTCTAGGAATGCAGTAGTGTTGGTGCCTGGAGTTTGCTTTTAACATTCTAGGAATGCAGTAGTGTTGGTGCCTGGAGTTTGCTTTTAACATTCTAGGAATGCAGTAGTGTTGGTGCCTGGAGTTTGCCTTTAACATTCTAGGAATGCAGTAGTGTTGGTGCCTGGAGTTTGCTTTTAACATTCTAGGAATGCAGTAGTGTTGGTGCCTGGAGTTTGCTTTTAACATTCTAGGAATGCAGTAGTGTTGGTGCCTGGAGTTTGCTTTTAACATTCTAGGAATGCAGTAGTGTTGGTGCCTGGAGTTTGCCTTTAACATTCTAGGAATGCAGTAGTGTTGGTGCCTGGAGTTTGCTTTTAACATTCTAGGAATGCAGTAGTGTTGGTGCCTGGAGTTTGCTTTTAACATTCTAGGAATGCAGTAGTGTTGGTGCCTGGAGTTTGCTTTTAACATTCTAGGAATGCAGTAGTGTTGGTGCCTGGAGTTTGCCTTTAACATTCTAGGAATGCAGTAGTGTTGGTGCCTGGAGTTTGCTTTTAACATTCTAGGAATGCAGTAGTGTTGGTGCCTGGAGTTTGCTTTTAACATTCTAGGAATGCAGTAGTGTTGGTGCCTGGAGTTTGCCTTTAACATTCTAGGAATGCAGTAGTGTTGGTGCCTGGTTTATGCTTTTAACATTCTAGGAATGCAGTAGTGTTGGTGCCTGGAGTTTGCTTTTAACATTCTAGGAATGCAGTAGTGTTGGTGCCTGGAGTTTGCTTTTAACATTCTAGGAATGCAGTAGTGTTGGTGCCTGGAGTTTGCTTTTAACATTCTAGGAATGCAGTAGTGTTGGTGCCTGGAGTTTGCTTTTAACATTCTAGGAATGCAGTAGTGTTGGTGCCTGGAGTTTGCTTTTAACATTCTAGGAATGCAGTAGTGTTGGTGCCTGGAGTTTGCTTTTAACATTCTAGGAATGCAGTAATGTTTACGGTAAAGGAAATGGATACTTGCTCAGGCATCCTTACCTCATATAACTGACCCATGGTGGCACTGGTGGGAGGAATGGTGTTGTTGACGAAGAAAAATAGTGCGTCTTCTGGGCGAAGGTGAATCCGTTTTCTAATGAGGAAGTAAAACTGCCCAACTAAACGGAAAGAGAAAATAGGAAATGGCCACTGTGAAAAACTCAGGAAAAAAAAAAAAAATTATGGAAAAAAGAAGGTTCAGATTCAAGAACGCAGCTTTTTTTTTTTTTTTAAATATAAATTTTCTTACCATTTACCAAGACAGCAATAGAAAGATGTGAAGACTTTAAGAAACCACAAACAAAAGAAAGACAAACTAATCAACAAAGGTAAACGATCTGCCTAAACAGTAACTATTAATCCAGACTTTATAACAGACTCTGGGATAGTTGGTTAAGCCAACAGGAGAAATTCTGTATTAAAAAAGGACACTACAGTCACCAAAACAGCTTTAGCTTAATGAAGCAGTTATAGTGTGTTGATCGTGCACCTGCAGTCTCACTGCTCAATTCTCTGCCATTTACAAGTTGTATCACTTTTGGTTCTGCTTATGCAGCCATAGCCACACCTCCTCTGGCTCTGACACAGCCTGCATGAAAACTAAATAGTTTAACACATGTAATTTACGTTAACAGTTTGTATCTCCTGCTCTTTAAATGTAAATTTACTTACTTTTAATAGGCTTTTGCAGGGTCTAGCAAGCTATTAACAGAGCGGGAGATAAGACATACCAAATTAAACAGAATTTACAATAAAGGAAGTATAAACATTAGATGACTCTTTACAGGAAGTATTTAGGAAGGCTGTGCAAGTCACATGCAGGGAGGTGTGCCAAGGGCTGCATAAACAAAGGGATAGAACTCCTAAATGGCAGTGAATTGAGCAGTGAAACTGCAGGGGCATGATCTATACACCAAAACTGATTCATTAAACTAAAGTGGTTTAAGTGACTATAGTATCTCTTTAATATTATTTTACTCTTTGATACAAAAACAAAAATAAATTATTATGGTTTTTTTTTGGTATTTCCATCATGTTTTCTCTTGTTCTGATATGTCAAAGCTTTACTTGCTCTAATGTGTTTGATTGTGTTGTGCATACCCTAAAAAAAAAATAACAAACAGAAATTATATTTCTTCATTGTAATCTGATGTAGAAAGTGGCACTACTGCTCTACTGCTTTTGACTGAAAAAAAAAAAAAAAAAAAAAGCTGGGAACTCTCAATTCGTGACCAAGTAACTGGGAAGTTTGTCTTCATGAACCTGGCTATCTGTGCTTCTCCATGGAAATATTCGAGCATATCCTTTAGTGCATCTGGAGGCACCCTAATGGATTTGGGATACAGAAGCCTTTTTCCAGGAGAAAGGCTTTCACTTTTGTTGGTGGAATTAACTTAGATATTAGAATTCAGATATTGGGCATCTCTTCTGCTGTTTCGTTAGCTTGCACACCATGAACCCATAATCTGTCACTTGCTCGAGGGATATCAGCTCAAATATTCAGAAGGAGGCTGGTTAAAATTAAATATCCTCAAGAAGGCAAGGCTGTCATTTTGACTGTAGTTGACATTGACACGAAGTGCCACCCCAAAAAAATTATAATAATAATTTTGCTAAATTTTGTCCTATAGGCCTGTCCCCTTAGCGACACCCCTTACGATTCCCTTATAAAATGTATGCACACAGTCTCAGCAACAACAGCACTGAACGAGTGGTTTTTAATTCACAACCACAAATGGTAGTGATATCCTTATTATATGCTTCACTGGGTGCACTCTCTTTCTAAAGTAGGGTGTTCTATAGTTTAGATCATCCAGTACTGTGAGTTCAGCTGTGTGATAAGGTGCAGTATTTTGCAAGACATTTACTTGTTTTATGCAAAAAAAAAAAAAAAAAAAAAAAAATTTATATATATATATATATATATATATATATATATATATATATATATATATATATATATATATATATATATATATATATATATATATATATATATATATATATATATATATATTATATATAAAAAAGGGGGGGGGAGCATAGGCCGCAGGCCAAAATCTAAGCATTTCCCTCCTTCATTTTGTCTAAATGCACACTATTAAACATTGTTAATAAAAAAGTGCTACGAATGTCTGGTACAGGTAATAGGCCAAAAGTATGAGAGTCTGCTCATTTTTCAACAATATTTTTAAATTACATCTCTATCTAGAACACGAACTATGATAGCTGGAATTTGTAACATGCTTTGATTTGGAGAGCTATACAAGAACTGTGAACAACAACAACACATAACCTATCCCAGTACATCATCATCATCTCTTTTATTGCCTCATGTTTATGGAAAATAATATCAGTAGGTCTAATACTCTAACTAAATCCAACTAGAAACACGGTCTACGTTATACGAAATTGCTTCATGTGTTGCTTTGGTACATACATTATATCTTGTGGATTTTACCTGCTACTGTCCTATTAGTTACCAGCTACTTCATTATACTGCCTATGCAAAAAAAAAAAAAATGCCACCAACATGATACAGGTTTTAGCGACCCTTACTAAGTTTTTCCTCAAATTGGCTTCCGTCTTCACTCTAGAGTAGTTGTGAGAATTCGCCAAGTGATGGATGCATTAGGTCGTGAGTATGGGGCAAACAAGACAGTGGAAACCATGTGATCGTACATATGAGATACTAGAATGGAACAAATCAATTGCTTCATTTAACGAAGGAATATGTGAGTCACTCTTCTCATTGGGAATAGAGCAGAGAATTGCCTCTCATAAGCATGATATAATGGCTACATACCAGTTAGATCTGAGGGCACCAGATATTTCCTCTTGTCCAGATCTGGAACCCTGGCCTTCGGAGCCTTTTCTACAATAACCTTAAAAGAAAAAGAGCACAATGTTATAAACAGGACAGTAAGAGTAAAAAAAGAAAACCTAATCTATTAGAACATTTGTGCATGGGGAATCAGAGCTATATTTGATGCATTCTAAACATAGATGGCCCAGATATGTGCAAATTCTAGGACACAGCTTCTCTGCCTATGCCTCAGGTTTTTCCAACTATGCCAAGGTTACTGCAAATAACAGGCCAGAATTAAAGCAAAATAAATAAATAAACAGCAAAATATAATGGCCTTCTTTGACAGCCATTAGATACGACAGAAAAATAGATAGGCATGTGTTATATAAAGGACAGTCCAACTCAAATTTCTTGTCTCTTCCTGTAGTGCCACAGAAAGAAAAAATAGCTACCTATCCCTGTTAAAATAGGTTTATCTCGTTTCTTGTTACACAGCTTTGGAAGCTGAAAAGACCTGTGTCAATTGAGGGACTGTTTATGTCTCCTTCCTTTACCACTGAGTAGGTACCGCAGCAACCATCTGGAAGAATATTAGAAAAAACAAAACAAAAAAACCCACGTTAGAAACTGGTTTGCTCCATTAACAGGTTTCTGGTTTACCAAACAAGTATGACCAAAAAGAAAAATGAGGATAGGATACCACAGCACCTATAGGGATAAACAAACAAAAAAAACTACAACTTGAATTCGGTACTGCTTTACACTTCTCACCACTGTTTTTCTATCAGTGGTACGCAATATGTTAACTAACTGAGCTTCTCGTCTTTCCTCCTCTTAATGCTGATCCTCCTCTTTCGCTCTTCCTTCAAGTTAGTGGTATCCTCATCAGTCCATCCTTGCAAGTGTCTTGGCGTCATACTGGTTTCTGGCCTCACCTCTGAGCCTCACATCCAGCATGTTACCAAATCCTGTAGATTCCATCTTAAAAACATAGCCCGCATCCGCCCCTTTCTTACTCAAGATGCTACCAACGAGCTTGTCCATGTTCTAGTAATTTCCCGCATGGATTATTGCAACCCTCTCCTGATTGGTCTTCCCAAAAGCCGTATTGCCCCGTTACAGTCTGTAATGAATGCTGTCCTCTCACACCTCACCCCTCTGTCAGTCCTTACATTGGCTTCCTGTATCCTACAGGATTCAATTCAAAGTACTAACACATACCAATAAAGCATAGAACAATTCTAGCCCCTCATATCTCTTCACAGATCCATAGGTATGCCCCTTCTCGGTCTCTCTGCTCTGCCCATGTCTGCTGCTTGCACCCGTACGGCCAACTCACGCTTGCAGGACTTCTCGCGGGCGGCTCCCTTCCTATGGAATAGCCTGTCTACACCCATCAGACTCTCCCCTAGTCTTGCATCTTTTAAGAAGTGCCTTAAAATCCATCTCTTTAGGAAAGCTTATGGCCTCCCAAAGTAACCTCTACCTCACATACCTGTCTCTTGCTCTCTCCTCTCTTCTCCAGCTCTGCTATTAAAACAAAAGCAAACTAGAATGCAAAGTGCTATATGGATTTATTAAAGGACATGTGTTAATGTAGACATTTTGGGACCATACTCTTTCTCACACAACACAAAGCAAAGGCCTAGAACCCAAATTATTAACATTCAATAAATCAATGTTGCACCTTGGTACACTTTGCTTTCTAGCTCGGCACTATTCCTCTTTTGATTTGTTTTGTCACCTACCAAGTAAGGAACTTGGTCAGAAAGTAGTATTTGAGGTCTGCTGGTCCCAAACAGTCTGAACTATTTTAGGAAACAATTTTCAGAAGATCTTAGTGAGTCTGCACTCCCTCCTTATGTGAGGATGTATCTTAATATCTTACTGCCAATGCGCAGTAATGAAGAAGAGTACCTGCTGGTGAACAAAATCTAAAGCCAGATTCCGTTTTCTCAAAATGTGGTGTGGTGGTGCCCTATCCGTTTCCAGCAAAAACAGACATAGAATGGATATGTTGTGGGTAACTTGTATCTCAGAAAATGCAGTTGTCCCGCTCCCCTCAAAATAAGTGCATGGATGCAGCACATTAAATTGGCCAGCCTTCCTGAATGGATTACTAAAAAATCCCCAGAGAATTAGAGTTCATCTGGCCTACACTCTTCCCCTGTCCTACAAAGACATAGGTGACTCGGAACCACATCTTAAAAGGTCGACCCAGCCTGTACAAAGACAGTAAAGAAATGTTATGCTGATATGCTACGCATGCAACCACGAGGCATGACCAGACTTTAAATGGACTACTGTCTGCTGGATTTACGTGCTTATCACAGAATCCTTCAGTGTATCTTCTCTCTTCAGAAAAGCTATCGAGAAGAGAAGTGTGAGGTATCTATTATACCAAATATACAGGATGGTTATGTGACATATCACATTTTTACTAACTGCTAGCATAGACCCAAATGTCTGAAGACTATTTACAATTCTAGGAGAAAGTTCTAGATTCTGCCTTATGATTCTTTTACAGTGCCTTCCTGTTTTTGGTAGACCAGAGTCCTGAAAAATGGGGTAGCAGGGAAAAAAGTTAGCATCACCTAATAATCAACATTCTTTGTAGATGCTCCAGTGGTACAGACCCATTAAATTGCCAGGGACATTTTTACAATTTTTATTAGTGAATATTGTATTTATAAACTACTGAGCTGTCAAATGATGGTGTTCTTTTTATAGTTTTCATTCTGTCCTACCTAGGAACTGGAGAAGACATCCCTCAGTTTTATTGTTGTATCTAGAGAGGAAATGTATTCTCAGGAAAAGATAATTACCGTATTTATCGGCGTATAACACGCACTTTTTTCCCCTGAAAATAGGGGAAAAATCGTGGGTGCGTGTTATACGCCGATATCCCATAATTACTTACCTGTCCTGAAGCGTGGGCCGGCTTCACAGCTTGCACCGCGGTACAGGAACTTTAATTTCATGTTCCGGTTTCCGGCGGGACTGAAAGGAAGTGTGCACAATAGTGTGCACACTTCCTTTCAGTCCCGCCGGAAACCGGAACATGAAATTAAAGTTCCTGTACCGCGGTGCAAGCTGTGAAGCCGGCCCACGCTTCAGGACAGGTAAGCAATTATGGGAGGGGAAGTACACTATGGGAGGGGAGGGGAGGGGGGGGGGGAAGTACACTATGGGAGGGGAGGGGGGGGAAGTACACTATGGGAGGGGAGGGAGTACACTATGGGAGGGGGGGAAGTACACTATGGGAGGGGGGGAAGTACACTATGGGAGGGGAGGGGGAGAATACTATGGGAGGGGGAGAATACTATGGGAGGGGAGGGGGGGAGAATACTATGGGAGGGGGGGGAGAATACTATGGGAGGGGGGGGGAGAATACTATGGGAGGGGGGGAGAATACTATGGGAGGGGAGGGGGGGAGAATACTATGGGAGGGGAGGGGGGGGGGAGAATACTATGGGAGGGGAGGGGGGGGGAGAATACTATGGGAGGGGAGGGGGGGGGAGAATACTATGGGAGGGGAGGGGGGGGAGAATACTATGGGAGGGGAGGGGGGGGAGAATACTATGGGAGGGGAGGGGGGGAGAATACTATGGGAGGGGAGGGGGGAATACTATGGAAAGGGGGGGGACACTATGGGATGAGGGGGGGAATACTATGGGATGAGGGGGGGGAAATTTCCTGGAATTTCTTTCTAAAAATGAGGTGCGTGTTATACGCCGATAAATACGGTAAGTAAAATCACCACATAATCATGTGCTCAATGCACAGAAAAAGAAAGTATTTTCATGCAATCTAGCCTTTGGATGTTAGAAAAAACAAAAACAAAAAAACATTATTGTGCGTTGCTAGGTTCAAAAACACCTGGGCTTGAGCCAAAATCAAAACTCAATAACCTCCACACTTTACAGAGAGGTGGCACTGTATCATGACATCATACCCACAACATTGGTGTCCTGTAAAGTGGGAAGCTGGAGGGCTGTGTAAAAGGAGATGGACCAGTGGGGCAAATCACGCCACCGACTCCGCCCAAAATGGCAGACCTGCCCATAAAGGGGACAGGTCCAAACAAATAATTGGCAGATCAGTCTGGTGTGAATGCACCATAAAAAAAAATATAATTATATATATATATATATATATATATATATATATATATATATAACAAAAACGACAAACACAACTAACAGATCCTCCTGCCCCCTCTACTACCAGAGTCCCACATCCGGGGCTTCAGCTGCCAAAACCCCCACCCCCAGCAATACCTACAACCCTCGGCTTCTCCACGTACACAACTGGAAAAAGTTAAATTGTCCCAGTTCGGTATATACGGACACATAGGCCAGTGGTAGGCAACCTTCGGCACTCCAGATGTTGTGGACTACATCTTCCCTGGTTATTTGCCAGCATTATGACTTTAAGAGCATTATGGGAGATGTGGTCCACAACATCTGGAGTGACCTACTCCTGGTCCAAGCTTTAAAGTTACTTAATCTTAAAAGGGACACTAAAGGCACCACACCACTTCATCTCAATAAAGTGGTCTAGGTGCAATACACCTGTTATTATTTATATAGTGCCAACAAATTCCGTAGCTCTGTACAAAGGGATATCTCTGCAATCTAAACCATTGCCGTTTAGTACATAGGATGATGTTTTAGCACAGTTCTAGTGGCTGATTATATGAGAAGCATTTCATTGGACGAGCACTGCGCATGAGCATCTCGTCCCCAATTCTTCTTCATGGAGAACCATTGGATTGGACAAGAAGCCAAGGATACGATGCCTGTTGGATGACACCTCCGGAGGAGGGCTCTGCACTGGGAAAAAAAAAAAAGTAAGCCCCCCCCAATCATCTCTTTATTTTAAGTTAATTTAGAAGAGCCCAAACATCTAATTAATTAGGAGAACACTGCAGTGTTAGGAATACGTTTGTATTTCTAATGCTATAGTGTTCCTTTACGTTAAGATTTGTGTTTGTTCTTGTTGTTATAAACAGAGCCATTTCTAAAAATCAGAACGGTTTACGTTTTGCAGTTCCCAAGGCAGTGGATTACTGCCATTCCCTGCATTCACTAAACTAGACATGTATGTTATTTACAACCCGCACATTTTCTATTTACTAGTCTGCCCTCTGCAAAACCAACTGCGACAGACAGGGTTAAGCTAATCACATGCAGCATTGACGTCCCTCCCCTCCCGTTGCAGTGCAGCTCAAGGAAGGACAAATGTCTCAATAGCACTCTCCCCTGTGTACACACAATGGTAAAGGTGTATACAAGTCAGCGCAGGGCCCTATATTTGTTAGGTCTATTTATACCATAGATAGCAGTATATTCCCATTATAGCATATTTGAATTGCTATTATCCTGCCTAATTGTGTTTTGTTTTTATTAACTCATGAACCATTTATATGCATAGCATTATCAATGTATACACAATGCTGTAAAATGTACATGAATTAGCAAACAAACAAGACTTGTGCGTTGCTCAATCTACATCTTGAAACGCTGTGACTTCAGTGGTTATGGAGGATATAGTGCTATGCTCCTAAGGTAACAATAACAGACCTTAGATCTTCGACATAGCATGTGGGTGTGGGATATTTGCATGTAAGAGGCGGTATAATAAATAGCTCAGGTACAGTGCAGGATTGACAAGAGAATACCAAATTATAGGTAAAAAAAATAAAATAAAAAATCGTTTACAATTTGGCCTAAAGTTTACAAGGCTCTTGTGAATCCCCGGCCAGTTTGCGGTTTGGTGAATAACATTACACCCTGTTTGATAAGTATATACTGGGAATTATTTTAATAGAAAACGTGGGATCCCTGCAAAACAACTCTCCTTAGTCCATGATCTAACCATATTGCAAAGTACTTTTCTAGCAGGTGTTATATGTGCTCATTTAATGAGGCACTCTTATGTACCACAACAACTACAGCCAATAGTAGTTGTTTTGGTGCCAGTGCATGTCATCCCCTGGTATGTTAGTGATACCGGAGAAACTGACGGAAGCCAAGCACAGAGAGATGGACACAGGTTTCTTCAGGAAGGAAGAGATTCTTTATTGGATCACCGATCGGGACTCAGAGGGACTAGCGTCACCAAAATACAGCAAAGTCTGAGTACTGAATACATAGAGTACATTCCTTATATAGCACTGTAGCTCCTCCCACAATTAACTACACCCACACATACCCTTAACCTATTTAATGAATAGAGTCTAAACTCATCCATCCGGTCTAACCACGTGGCTCATCTGATACAAAGGAGAGGGACGCGTAATTCCAGTTCTTACATTCCTGCACCTGGTCAGTACAGTGATGACAGTATCTTAGCTACGTGTAATTAACTAACTGATACTACAAACACATATACATACATATGCCTTGTGGCAATCTTAGCCTGCTAAACTTGTATTTTACTGGGATTACATCACATTCCCCCCTTTGATGCCTCTGATATTTCACAATTACTTGAGGCATCACTTAACCTTGGTTTGCATATACCTCAGGTTACCATGAACCAGACCAGACTTATCTTATGATGTGAATCTTTTCAACACTCATCTTCCTGCATAGTTTCTCCCTGATCTAAAGCCTTATACTTATATATGGCCATTATCTGTGCAGCAGCCTTCCTCTCTGCTATAGTTCCTATCAGGCTTTGCACAGACCTAACTACTAAGGGTATAAGACACGGCAGGAGTAGACACAACAGTAAAATCAGTAGGACTCCACCTACCACTGCCTTAAGCCCTCCAAACCACTCATACCAGCTACCAAACCAACTACTTGGATTGTACCCTTTCCATACCTGAGTAGGCACATGCGCTAGTTTAACCATATGGCTAGTAAGCTCAGCTATTGCTTGCCCTTCGTCATCTATTTGAAGACAGCAATTGCTTAGGTTAAACTTCCCACATACACCTCCCTCTACTGCCAAAAGGTAATCCAAGGCTAATCTATTTTGGTAGACTGCTGTCCTCATCCTGGTGTTATGCTTCGCTAGAAGATTGAGCGCTTGTGATGTCTCATTTGTGATAATCTCAACCACCGCCTGTAATCTTATAATACGGTTGAGCATATAAATAGGGGTTCTATAACCAAAGGTACCATCCTCAGCCCACGTGGCTGGCCCATAGTAATCTATGATACGCTGGGGAGGCCATTCATCATCTTCCCAGGCGCCTATCTCTATGGGTCCCCTTTTCTTCCTATGATTCACATCATACACTTTAACACCTAAAGTCTCACCTGTTTCAATCGGTAACAAGAAGAAGGATGGTTTGAGCATACCCAACACACATGCCCCTTCCCAGTCCTGTGGCAGCTCCGAATAGGCTTTCTTACCACAGATCCAGTACAAATTTGCTGGGGCTCTCCAAGTAGATGTGATGGATAGATCAAACCACACATCCTTTAAATTGGCATATCTAGCAAACGGGTTAGATGGTTCTGAGACATTTGAAGCCGACCACCAAGTTGTATTCTTTGTATCATCATCATAAGCTTTTTGCCCTAGACAAGTTAATTCTCCTACAGAAGTATTATACATTATTCCTTTCCTTGCTATGCAAACATAACCTATGATGTAGGTCTTTAATCTCCACTCAGATTTACCTCTAACACTCATATGATAATCGGCTTGTGTAGATATTAATTGGTCAACTGCCTCAGAACCGGACATTACCTCCTTTGCTTCCTAAGGCCATTGGTCTCCCATGTTAGTACCTCCACACACATAGCAGTTGGTAACATTAAGACTACCGGCAATACTTTCAGCTAAATCGATGAACAGGTTTTTAGCATTATGGGGGATCTTATTATCTATACTCATCTCTTCGTAAAAGGAATGGTATACTTGATGAGTCTGGGAGGATACCGTATCAGTCTCTATTCCTATAAACAATAATGTCCCAGGATCTAAACCCGTCCCGTATATTTGAAACCCAAATAAATTTCCATACTTATCTAAGAACTTGTCGGGGTTATTAATGAGTATATGGACTGGGTTGCATTCCATAGACTTACAATAAGGGCTAGTCGGCAACTTAGTCACTATCATGTCTTTGTCTACTGTCTGTCCCCAAGTTGCCCACCCCACACAAGACCAATATGGGCAAAAGTTATAATCTCTATTTGGGCATCTAGGACTTACATATTTATTTTTGCTACTGGGACAAATATATTTATCGTTAGACCCATACGTCCTCTCCCATCTAAGATCCCCACATACATTCCACGGCTTTCTACCACTCGATATCGCTTTACACGCATCAAATAGCAGAACACCCGAAGAATGTACGGATTCTAACACCGTTTTATTAATTAGGGTCCCCTGAGGATCTCCATTCCTGAGAGTCAACCAAATTGTACGAGGCTGATACTCCGGACTGAAGCACTTAGGTTCTCCTACTCCTAAATGGCACACACTATAATCTATATTTAAGTATCTACATCTCGATACATCTCCTTTACATTCGTATTGTGAATGCCAAATTAGGGTTTGGGAAATATGGTTACCTGTTCTCGTAGTCTTAATGCATACCTCACAGCTAGGAGTGTCGGTACCTCTACCTTCCTGAATATAAAAACACATATAAATAAACACTATCAAAAGCACATCTTTCGCCGTCATCCTCAGTCTTCGTCCGTGCGATGGCGCCTCAGCTTCCAGGATGTGAGGGGCTGCAGGGAATGGAGTTCTGCTCATCTTCACAGGTGTCCCTTCGAGACTTTCCTGGCTTATACACTATGTGATGGTAAGCGGACAGGCTTTATTATGGCCTTCTCACTCACACCTGTAACAATAAAATTTGTAATCCACAATAATTCCTCGTTACTCCGACTGAGTAGTGCGTTTTAACCGGATCTTGCAGGGATTCTCTGGATCTGCTGTAACTTGCCAAGAATCGACTGCTGCTGGTTTAACCCTGGAGTGATGTATCCACGGAGTCACTTCTGCTACTTTTATTGCTGTAGGGGTAGACAAAAGAACAACATAAGGACCTCTCCACTTGGGCCCTAACGGTACATTATTCCACTCTTTAATCCACACTTGATCTCCTGGATGATAACTATGAACAGGGGGATAAATATTCACAGGTAATCTATCTTGTACCCATTTCTGTACCTCCTCCATAGTTTTACCCAACTCTACAACCTGCTGCCGAGTAATTCCTTCTCCCAACTGACTCAAGTCCCCCCTTAAGTTACCAAGTACGGGAGGTGGTCGCCCATACATGATTTCAAAAGGAGAGAGGCCCATCCTTCTGGTAGGGGTACTGCGGATTCGCAATAAGGCTATAGGTAAGAGAACGTTCCACTTAAGTTGGGTTTCCTGACACATTTTAGCCAACTGGTTCTTTATAGTTCTATTCATTCTCTCTACCTTACCAGAACTCTGGGGTCTATATGCAGTATGAAGCCTCCACTTTATACCAAGCATATGAGTCAGTTGTTGTAGGCACTGGTGAACAAAAGCTGGACCATTGTCCGATCCTATAGAACAGGGTAGTCCATATCGGGGTATTATTTCTCGTAGCAGGAATCTCACAACTTCTCCTGCTTTCTCTGTACGAGTAGGACATGCTTCTACCCAGCCTGAATAGGTGCACACAATTACCAGCAGGTAACGATGTCCACCCGATTTAGGCATCACTGTAAAGTCTATTTGTAGATCGGACATGGGGAGTCCCCCCATAAACTGAACTCCTGGTGGCTTTACTGGTCCTTGTCTTGCATTATTCTTAGCACACGTTACACATCTACGTACAATGGCCTGAGTCAAGTTGGACAATCTTGGTATGTAGAAATGTTTTCTAAGAGATTCTTCAGTACTGTCTCTCCCAGAATGTGTCCCGTTGTGATAATTTTGGACAATTTCTACCGCTAGCGATGCTGGTATAACTATTCTTCCATCTTCTAGCTGATACCACTTGTTCTCCAGATACTTTCCCGGTTCAGTCTTTAACCATTCCTCTTCTTGAGCTGTATAAACTGGAGTCCATTGGGACAGTGGAGTTGGTATAAGAGCAGCTATATGCCCTACATACTCCTGTCTTCCTGATTCAGCAGCACGCTTAGCTGCACTATCTGCCATCCGATTTCCCTTGGTTACATCACCATCTCCTCTCAGATGCGCTCGACAATGTATGATACCGACTTCTTTCGGCTCCCACACTGCTTCCAATAGTTGTAGGATTTCAGCTGCGTACTTGATTTCTTTGCCTTCTGAATTCAGTAGTCCTCTTTCTTTATACAAAGCTCCGTGGGCATGAGTGGTTAAAAACGCATACTTAGAGTCCGTATAGATATTTACTCTTAAACCTTCAGCCAATTGTAACGCTCGTGTTAGTGCTATTAATTCTGCCTTTTGTGCTGATGTTCCTTTCGCCAGTGGCCGAGCTTCTATCACCTTGTCTATTGTTGTCACTGCATATCCTGCATAGCGGATCCCTTCTTTCACATAACTACTGCCGTCGGTGTAATATTGAACATCGGGGTTCTGGATGGGAAAATCACGAAGATCTGGTCTACTTGAGAATACTTCATCCATTACTTCCAAACAATCATGTTGACTTTCAGTAGGTTGTGGCAAAAGGGTAGCTGGATTTAAGGTGTTTACAGTCTCTAAATGCACTCTTGGGTTTTCACACAACATTGCTTGATACTTGGTCATACGGCTATTACTAAACCAATGATTTCCTTTGTAATCCAACAACGTCTGTACTGCATGTGGGACTCGTACATAAAGTTCTTGACCCAGAGTGAGTTTATCGGCTTCAGCTACTAGCAGGGCGGCTGCAGCTACGGCTCTTAGACAAGGTGGAAGTCCGCTGGCCACTGCATCCAATTGTTTAGACATGTAGGCAACAGGTCTTTGCCATGATCCCAAGTACTGTGTCAATACTCCCACAGCCATTCTTCTTTGCTCGTGTACATACAGGTAGAATGGTCGTGTGTGATCAGGTAGACCTAATGCTGGGGCACTCATCAAAGCCTTCTTCACATCTTCAAATGCCGTTTGCTGTTCTTGGGTCCATAGGAAGGGGTCGTGCTCTGTACCTTTGATAGCTGCGTACAGAGGTTTTGCTAGTATCGCATAACTGGGAATCCATATCCTACAGAAGCCTGCTGCCCCCAAGAATTCTCGCACTTGTCTTCTATTCTTGGGTATTGGTATTTGGCAGACAGCTTCTTTTCTCTCTGGCCCCATAATTCTTTGACCTTCAGAGATATGGAATCCTAGATACTTGACAGTTGGCAAACACAACTGAGCCTTCTTTCTAGACACCTTGTATCCTGCCTTCCAGAGAATGTGTAGTAGATCGTGCGTTGCTTGCTGACAGATTTCTTTTGTAACTGCTGCTATCAACAAGTCATCTACATATTGTAACAATACACACTCTCCTGGGATGGACTCGAAATCCAATAGATCTTGACTTAGGGCTGAACCAAATAGGGTAGGTGAATTTTTAAACCCTTGGGGCAGTCTTGTCCAAGTCATTTGGCGTTTTGAGCCCGTTACAGCGTTCTCCCATTGGAAAGCGAAAATACATTGACTTTCTGCGGCAATTCGGAGGCAAAAGAAGGCATCTTTGAGATCTAAGACTGTGAAGTAAGTAGCCCCGCCCGGAATTAAAGCAAGCAGGTTATATGGATTGGGTACAACTGGATGTATACTAACAACCGCATCATTGACTGCTCTTAAGTCCTGCACAGGTCGATACTCATCTGTGCCGGGCTTTTGAACAGGCAGCAATGGGGTGTTCCAGGGGGAAGTACAGAATTTTAGGATACCATACCGTATGAACTTATCCAGATAGGATTGGATGTTCTTCTTAGCCTTCTGCGGAATGTGATATTGTCTTAGGCTCACTGGATAAACCCCATGTTTCAGTTCAATTTTTATTGGTGGAATATTGCGGGCCAGTCCTGGTGGGTTGTTCTCTGCCCAAACTCCTGGTATGTTAAACAATGTCTCATCACTCCTAGGGTTTTGGCTAGTCAACACTGTATAAAGTCGCCACTCTTCTTCCTTTGGTACGGATAAAGTCATAATACCTGAAGGTCCATTAAACTTTAAAGATGTTGTTCCATCTGGTAGGAACGTAATCTGCGCTTGTAATTTGGATAGCATATCACGTCCCAGCAATTGGACTGGACATTCAGGCATATAAAGGAATTGGTGTTTTACTACGTGGCCTCCCAATGTACAGAGTCGACTTTTAAGAACCGGTTTTTCAGCACTTCTTCCAGTTGCTCCTATCACAGTAATAGTCCTTCCAGATGGAGGAGCAACTAGATTAGTCACCACTGAATGTTCAGCACCAGTGTCGATCATGAACGCACTCCTTTTCCCCCCTATTGATACATCGACCATAGGCTCCGCTCGACCAAGGGGGATGGAGCCCGGTCGGTATCAATAGTCCTCCATGACCGTGTCAGCCAATCCTACAAAGTCCCTACCTTCTCTATCGCGAGACCTTTGCGCTGCTGGAATATACCTGTCTTCCCTAACACTTCCTCTGTTCCCATTACTCCCTCTATAACCATTACTCCCTCCGGGACCTCCTCTACCTCTCGCTCTGCCTCTAAAGTTTCCGTAGCCTGCCCTGGGTTGGTCTCTCTCGTACTGCTCTCTTTGCGGACATTCGTTCCTCCAATGCCCTTCTTCCTTGCAATACGCACACTGATCCCTACTCAAAGGCTCCCTACTCCATCTATTATTGCCTCTATCTGGGCCCCGTTTATCTACGCCTGCGATCGCTACCGCTAGCATATCAGCCTTTTTACGCATCTTGCGCTCCTCCTCTTTCTTGCTTTCTGTTTCCCTATTCATATACACCTTATTAGCTACCTCCATTAGTTGGGTGATTGACATACCTGCAAACCCTTCTAGCTTTTGTAGCTTGCGCTTAATATCTCCGTAAGCTTGGCTGACAAAGGCGGAGTTAACCATTCGGGAATTGTCTGCGTCTTCCGGATTAAAGGGGGTGTACAAGCGGTACGCCTCCAATAATCGGTCATAAAAGACACTGGGCGCTTCATCGCTTTTCTGGATCACCTCAACTGTCTTCGACATGTTAATGGCTTTCTTTCCTCCGGCTTTCATGCCAGCAATTATAGCGTCTCTATAGGCTCTGAGTTGAACCATATCAGCACCATTTACGTTCCAATCGGGATCAGTGTTGGGATAATGTGTTGCGGCCCATGCTGCTGGATTAGCTTGGTTCAAAGCACGGGCTCTATCCTCTAATGCTTTAATGGCTGCTTGATTTATTCTTGTCCTTTCCTCATTGTTAAATAAAGTCATTAATAACTGCTGGCAATCAGCCCATGTCGGATTATGTGTCTGTACTATTGAGGTGAACAGATCAGTCATGGCTTGTGGTTTCTCAGTATACGAGGAATTATGGGTCTTCCAGTTTAAAAGGTCGGTAGTGGTGAAAGGGACATATACGAAGACAGGGTCAGCGTGTGCCATTTGACCTGCGGCATCGATATAAGCTGACCCGGGATTCAGACGAAGAGGCATCTGATAGTGCTTTAATTGTTGGGCACCAGTCAACTGTCGGGTTTGGATGGGGCTACGTAGAGAGGCGTCAGTCATGGGTTCCGGTCGGGGAGAGATAGGGTATGGGGATGTGGGAGGTCGGTTTTGGGAAAAGGTAGTGAATAGAACACTTCGGGCCGAGCTAGATGAAGCTTGACCGGAAGTCTGAAGTGGCGCCAAATCAGGATATTCGTTTCTAATGGGGGTGGGTTCTGGTTCCGGAAGGGGAGATTTAGTACGAGGGGGGGTGGATCCTGTACTGGAGGAGGAAGCGGAAGTGGATGAGGGTAATGAGGGAAGGGTTACAGGACTTCCTGTATTTGCGTCACTTCCTCTTACCGGAAAGTAAGGGGGCGGCAAAGGGATCTCGGACTCAGGGGGCGTGTCCAAAATGGGCCTAACACCAGCCCTAGTGGACGAACAAGTCCTAGCTACCATGAGGCGACACTGTTCCTCGTGGCATGTCCGGAGCCATTTTGGCGAGTCATTTACGGCCTGTCTCCAACAATCAATATAAGGAAACTGGCCGTAAAGTTCAGGCCTACCTGATACAGCCACGTGTAAGCGCTGTACCAGAGTTGGATCCAAACTGCCACGTGGCGGCCATGCCGCAACCAAAGTAGGCCACTCCCTAGTGCACAAAGTGACCAAACGTACAGGGGACATCTTAACCCCAAAATCACAAACTTTGAATCCCTTTTTAAAATTCTTAACCATACATCCTAAGGGATCCGGAATCGTTGACTGCGACGCACCCATATTTAACAGTGGAACGTCGTTGACAACGATTACTATACACGCGTACTATTCAACAGTCACACCCGTTTCCTCTGGCAACAGCACCACGTGGTACGGTTACCAAGTGAAACGTACACAATAACAATAAACACTCAGGGAATTCCCGTACACACACAGCTGCTACACCAGTCACTATATAATCAATATTATGCCCTTTGGCGTAACTACACAGTCACCCACGCTATAATTCTCTATATACGAATTACCCGTCTATAACACACCCCAGTAACATCGTCTTTTACAAATAGCGGTTACAGTACGGTTAGCATAGGTCAAAGCACAAGTTAAGGTCACAATACAATTATTAGTGGTTATGGTGTTAAACATGCAATGGACGACAATGATTAGTACTTATTATATAATGTCAGTAAATATACAGGGTTATGGTACCGTGCACTATAATACAGCAACACACTATTAACACTCTCGCTAGACGGCTGAGCTCGCGCTATCTAACAAGATATACACTTTACTAAAACAATCGTTAACACATTTACAATTCCCAACTAAACTATTGGCCAGTACCTTGAATGGACTACCTAAAACTATATACACCCGTTTTGGTTAGCCACACTGCCCAATCACCACATATATAGCGAGCTAGAGAACCGAATTTACACAGACGCCTCTTAGTCGCACTATACAACGAGCTAGAGAACCGAATTTACACAGGCGCCTCTTAGTCGTACTATCAAAAGTCTAGTGGGTTCCAAATTTACACGCCTTCCCACTTAGCCCAGATAGGATGAGAACTAGCGAACCGAATTTACACAGGCGCCGCTTAGTCTCCCGGTCCCTCCGACCTAGCGAACGTAATATACACCCTAGAACGCTAGTCTAGACAAGACACCGGTGTCCGGCTAGGGCTATTTACACCAGGACCCCGCCTGACTAACCAAATCAAACGGTCTGACTAAAGAGCGTTCGATCGAGCGGTGCGCCTTCGCTCCTTCCCTCCGACAGAGGGGGCAGATACACAGATTCAAAACCCCTTTGGGCCTACCGCACAATCGGTATACCCCTAGTGGGTCCTGCCGTCTAAAACAGCAGTTGTCTTACCTCCTCGTTCCTGAACCTGAGTTCACACTCATCGACGGGGACACCCCAGCACTTCTCACGTAGAGGCCGATGATCTCCTGGACAACAGACCAGTGGCGCCGAGACGAAGGGAGGTCCACGCAGAAGTTCAGGGGTGCAGCCGTAGAGAACGTGGGCAAAGATAGACCGTCTCACGCCTCTGCCTCTCAGCTACCGTTGAACGATGAGCTTCCCGGCCAATGCACCAAATGATACCGGAGAAACTGACGGAAGCCAAGCACAGAGAGATGGACACAGGTTTCTTCAGGAAGGAAGAGATTCTTTATTGGATCACCGATCGGGACTCAGAGGGACTAGCGTCACCAAAATACAGCAAAGTCTGAGTACTGAATACATAGAGTACATTCCTTATATAGCACTGTAGCTCCTCCCACAATTAACTACACCCACACATACCCTTAACCTATTTAATGAATAGAGTCTAAACTCATCCATCCGGTCTAACCACGTGGCTCATCTGATACAAAGGAGAGGGACGCGTAATTCCAGTTCTTACATTCCTGCACCTGGTCAGTACAGTGATGACAGTATCTTAGCTACGTGTAATTAACTAACTGATACTACAAACACATATACATACATATGCCTTGTGGCAATCTTAGCCTGCTAAACTTGTATTTTACTGGGATTACATCACATTAGTCCGTACAAAATTGGTCTGGGTTATTATACTGAAGCTCGCTTCCATCTTGGAAGACAGGCAAATGAGGGCCAAAGCTGCAGGCCCTGGGATTGCCCTAGATTTTGCCCAACTGTTCTAAAAATAATTAAAAAAAAAAAAAAATTCATAAACAGCGTGCACCACATAGACTGCACCATAACCACTGCAATGAGCTGTAGTGTTTATGGTTGCTTAGAGTTCCCTTTTATTTATTTGTAGGATAACTGGCATCTCGCCTTCTATGACTGAAATAGAGATCTGAGGCCCACAAGGATGACAGTAATTATTATTTATAGAAGGCCATTATACTGTACAATAAGTGTGCGTGTTAACATACAAAAAAGTGCTGACTAAAAGTAAACAGAAACGAAAAGACCTTGTGTGACTGCTTCCTGTAGATTATTATTATTATTATAACCTCACTGGAACAAAATGGTAAAAGTGTGCCCAGGAGGGAACACGGATTGCCAAGATTTACTTCACCAGATGAGTGCTGCTTGAGGATGATGGGAATTGTAGTTTTGAGAATGGGTGACAAAAACTATTTTATGTTGTTGTCAATGTCCAAGAAACTCCCCCCACTTACCCATGGCATTCATAACAGAACTCTGCCATGGGGCCCTGTACTTAGGGGGTTAAACAAACTGCATTTCCTGCACACATTAAGATGTATGTTAAAATGCAGTATACCAGCTACTGAAGGTAAAATGGTGGGTAAGCATCAAAGGAAATGCAGTCCACAACAAATGTAGACCCACAAGTCAGCCACCATTATCCTCCATGGCTGCCCTTAGTACAATAACACTGCAGATTGCCATTAAGTCAATCATCTCAGACCTTTGGACAGTATAATGAAATTATATAAACACTTACTGTGTCCACACAAACTGCTGATTTAAATGTACATTACAGCTACAGTTCTATATCATACAGAACCCTATGGCTAAATGGGCCTATCTTTACCCCCATCCATAACACAGTGTTTATGGTATTTCTCTATAGCCCAAATACAACTGCTCAGTGATCCTAACTCTCTAGAAGTGGGGGGAAAAAAAAAATGATTAAACACAGCCATTCTCAGCATAGAATTATACACTGGCCATCTCCTCCCAGCTATTACACAATGCCAAGCAAAGGGTTATTAATAAATATAATATACTGTATAATCATTGTACACAACAACACAATTACAGCATGTGATGCTAGGGGTTAATAATGCAGAGAAAACACTATTACCAGTGAGGTTAATGCAAACTCAAAGTGCTTTGTCTTTTATTTTATTTTTCTTGAGATGGAAGGCAGCAAACAGCATACTTACAGGGACCCTGTCTGGATATTTCTTTCGGATTTTCTCCCCCTCTTTCTTCCTGTACTCGAAAGGATGATCCTCTTTGTATTGAAATTTCATGGCTGTCCTGGAGTAGAGAGCCCTGGTGTAGCTTGTCAACAGCTGGCCAAAACAGTCCCTCTAAATCTGTCTGTATCACAAAGAGCAGTGCAGAGCCATTGTGACGTCATAGGTAACCACCCACTGGGCTGCACCATCTCATCCAACAAACACTGCCTTAACCAGTGCACTGCCAATGAGGGAGCCACATGCTGGATACAGTATATATATATATCTTAGGCCCATAATATATGTAGAGTTTGGGATTTAAAGAAGCCACTTACATTATAAATGCTGGCTGATTTAACCCCAGGAAGGACCAGTCAGGGCAATGGCATTAGCCTGATAGTTAAAGGGTTAATTTATATTCTGGCTTTGCTCCTATATACACAATTCAAGCTGTATTTTGATTTTTTTTCAATGGTTTAGTAAATATTTTACTTGAGGAGGAAATAAAACAGAAAACAGCTGATGCATATTATCTAGCTCTTTGTCCAGGCTTGGCTCTGCATTAGGTAGAGGTTTATTTACTAAACAGAGAGTTGGTTAAGCTGAACTAGTTGAGAATATTGGCTACAATAGTTGAGTTGGTGAATAATTCTCAGTCAGGGCTTTGGGATTTGTTTATTTTGTCAGTTCTGCTACATTGCTGTGTTATATTATTATATTTATTTTGTTTTATGGCACCTGATGCCGATGGCATGCTTGCCCACACCTTTATAGACTGCAGACAGAGGGATATGAAGTTTTATATATAAAGCAGAGCCCCCCTAGAAGAGTAGGAGAGGGTAGCAACAATCTACAGTTTCCCTGTAACTACACTAGACCACTAGGGGTGCTGTCCCTCTCACCCTTATTCCCCAACTCTCACTAATTACTAACAGGTGAGGAGGGATGGTCACAAATGAGCTAAAAGGAGAGATCAGCAGAGGTGAGTGGAGGCAGAAAAATGTTAATGAAAATTAATTTATGTTTTATTATAATTTTTTATATAGCGCCATCAGATTCTGTAGCGCTGTACAATGGGTCTTATCTAGCTATCCCATAATACGCCTGGTTTATATAACTACCACTGTTTAGTGAATACAGCCATCTTTGGTGAATTTTTAGACTATGTTTGCATTTCCTGTTAATTTATTTTCACTGTTTTTGTTTTTTGTTTTGTTTTTTTTGCAATTAGTCTGCTTCTACAATTTTCAGGGTTAGACTCTGGATTGTAGCAAATGGACATCCAAATGTAAAAATATAGGCCACAATAGCTAGACTGTTACTATAGGTGAGTTGGAAAAATATGCCCGATAAGCTATTTCGGTCTAAAAAAAAAATGCCGTTTGGGTTTCAATTTACTACAATGTGGAGTTTAGTGAATAAATCCCTATATGAATATTTAAAGGGACAATCCTAGCACCATTATAACTACTGATTACTGTAGTGGTTATGGTGCTAGAAAGTGAAGTATATGGTCCCTGTGTAGTTTTGTCAGTCTATTTTAAAATGACTTGTCAAAAAGCAGGGGATTTCCTTGCTCCATAGGCCAGCCCATGAGTCTGACATGTCTTAATGGGTAAGTGTCAGGGTTTTGATGCCACTAATCACTTGCCACTGGTATTCGCTTTGGCACCCATTATGATATCTCAGACCAAAAGGGTGTGCTTTGAAATCCACAGGGAACAGGGAAATCCCCCGTTGTTGTTGTTGTTGTTGTTTTTTTCCTTTTTCTTTCTTGTGAAACCAGGAAGGACTATTGCATGGAATTTTCAGTACATTTAGAGAAATTGCAACTGTTATTAAGAAGCTCAACATGAAGAGTTGTGAGCGTTATTCATTAAAGAGTGAATTGTGGGAAAATTGAAAATGTATTTGCAAAATTCATCCTAAAGTGTGAAAAAGAGATCTGTTTTTTTTTTTGTTTTCTTTATAGAAAAGCAGTTTTGGCCTTACTTTTTAATTATTGTTTGCTTAGTTATTTTTTTTAATTATTGTTTCATTGCTTATTGAATAAACCCCTTTTTGGTGTTTATCAGCCGATCCTCTATTCGTAATCCCTTAAGGACTGAGGCAGTTGTACAAGTTGTGAACAAAACGTAAACAAAACCTTGAATTTGCGCTATATGTCTGTTCAGGCGTAGTTCACCGCTGTCATATTATGTGCACCCACACTTATCATATATCATTTTGTTCAGGAGAAACAGGGCTTTCATGTCACATCAAATATTTGTTTATTAAACATAATTTTATATGAAAAAATATATAACAAATTGAGAAATTAAGAATCTTTTTAGTTCTGCATGGCATTTTAACTGTGAATGTCACAATACTGTTAGCTGTTACTGCAATAAAGTACACATATGTATTCAGCGATGTCTCACAAGTAAAACAGTACCCCCTATGTACACGTTTTATGGTGTTTTGGGAAGTTACAGGGTCAAATACATACACATTGAAATTCGCCAGGTTGGTTATGTTGCCTTTGAGACGAAATGGTAGCCCAGGAATGAGAATTACCGCCATGATGGCATACCATTTGCAAAAGTAGACAATCCAAGGTATTGCAAATGGGGTATGTCCAGTTTTTTTTAGTAGCCACTTAGTCACAAACACAGGCCAAAGTTAACGTTCATATTTGTTTTGTGTGTGAAAAATGCAAAAAACTAAATTGAACGCTAATTTTAGCCAGTGTTTGTGACGCCCGCCGTCCTTAAGGAGTTAAAGGGTTACGCCAACCAATAAACAGTGTTTTAGGAAAACAGTTTTTGGTTAGAGTAACTCTTCCTATCCTCGTACACCCTCATAAAACATTGAAATTAGCTAGCTCAGAACTCTTGTTCCGGGCTGGAACGTCTAATGACGCCGTAGTGATTTTGCCGGAGGTGGAGTTACACCTCCGGTAACAGAGGGGTTACATTTTGCAAGTGCAGCGTTTCATAGCAAAGGGCTGTACGTCCAGACTCGAGGCAGGTTGACCACCTCAAATAAGTGAAGTGATCATGAGGTTTGGCGTAACCCTTTAAAAACTCCAAAAGTCATGTATCTGAACTGCAGTAAGTATACATGTAAATAAAACCCTTAGTTCTTGTAAATTACTTAACACATTTACAGACAGCTTTCTAAAGTTATTAAGCCACATAAAATTCAACACTAACCCTGTCTTATACATTATCCAATATAACATCCATCACTCGTCCAACCAAGTGGCCCCCCATCCCCCCTTTGGAATATTGGAATGTATGTATCATGCAATGATCTGCAAGTGCTTGGTTGTGCGATGCTCTGCAATGTTTTGTTGTTGCGTGAGCCAGTCTTGTGACAGAGCACATGATTTCACAGAAGGTAAACAGGTGACTCAGCCAGTAAAGGAGCAGGTGTGTCTCTGAGTATCCACAGTCTGTGGCCTGGGGAGACATGTGGTATAAATACTTGTCACAGCCATTGCTGTCTAATAATAGAAGATACTCGTTTAACCTCTTCAGAACAAGCAGTTAGTCAACTATATTTTGTGATGACTTCGTAATTTGTCCTGAAGGTTTTGCTCAGATGATTAATTAGTATATATATATATATTTTTTTTTTTAGTAAAGCCTACACCAGCTTTGTGTAAATGAAAATCCATCCGTAAATGGGGCCCGTTCACTAAACGGTTGTGTTGAGATGAGAATTATTTTGTTTTAAACGTTGGCTGAAATAGGAGATACAGTATATTTTAAGAATTGTGTTTTAAGAATGCGTATGAATGTACAAGCTAGGAAATATGCACTGGAAACAAAAGTTTTGAGATCTCTACATCTCAGAGCTAGTTAAGGGTCATAGAAATTGGAGTATATCAGCAATCAGAGCGACATACAGGGTTATTCGCCAATGTGAGAATGCTTTTTAATTTTTTTCCAGGACCGAAACTTCCTCAGGGCTGCTTCCCATGTCCCCTCCCACTACATCATTAAGGTCTTTTGCCTGTGGTCATAGAGGAGCCTTGGAGACTGGTGTGCATGCGTTGCATGTTTTGCGACCATCCAAATGCTTATCATAGGAAAGCATTGAATGTAATTAGGCATTATTCTTGTGCTAATGACCGAATAATCTAAATTTTTTTTTTTTTTTTTTTTTTTTGTCAATCTTTCTTTTATTGAGGCATATGGTTATGGTGGTACAGAATAAAGAGAGGGAGACTTGCAGGGGTTACACATGCTTATATCATCACAACAAATTACAAAATCTCCTAGAGTTATCCGCCTCATTTTATATTTTTTATAACATGAAGAAACACAGCGTTTCAGTTGAAGGTAAGTGTCACTAAGTAAGACAACAGGGTTGACTGCTAGCCCACAATGATGCATACGTTGAATTACAGGCTTTAGACATACACTTCTAGAAACGATATATACATTAACTTTGATAGCAGGCAATTAGTGAGTAACAGTATGATTAACAGTTAGGCGTAATTTTGCGTACAGGACATGTATGGTGTACTGTATTATTCGAAAATCAATTGCGTCTTTAGGCAAGTTGAGTTACGTGGCTAGTATGTAAGTGTGATAGTACATCGTTGGTTAGAACGTAGTGAACCCGCTTTTCTGAGTGTAGGCTGAAGGTAGTCACGTAGCTGCCGGTCGTTTGGTGTGGACATGTCTGTCGTACGATTCTTGGCTATCGTCCTTTATGTTTGGTGAGGGACTTGCCCTTTCCTAGTTGGGTTGTCTTAAGCCACAAGGGAGTGGAGTAGGAGGTCGGTGTGAGGTCAGTAGGACCCTTTCCCTCTGGGTGCACAGTAATGAGCTAGCCAGTAGTGGTTTACTTTTTAGTGCGGGTGTCCCGCCTAGGTTCGGTCTCTTATGTTGATGTCCCCTATCCCGGGGGGGGGGGGGGGGGGGGGTAGTTCCCCGTGTAGTGAGAGCCTGCGCTAGGGCCCAGGGGTGCCCCTATGCGGGGTCCTTGTGCCTAGCAGCCCTATGTCTAGTGTGTGTAGATTTAGAGCCCTTGGTGTATTTTCAATAACAATTAAACTAGAGCATTCAAATTATAAAACATTTCAACAAAATTATAGAAATTATAGAAAACACAGTGGTCATAACGGTAGAGCACGTGGAACATGAGAAGGTAGAGGCCCAGCTCGATAGACAGTTCATGTCGGGGCTCCCATCCGCTCCGCGCCCCTGGGGGCGAAAGGTACTGTTCTACTCGGGTCCCAGGAATGAGTCGCGGTAAAAGTTGCCTGTTGCCTAGATTGTGTGGGAATCCCTAGGTTCTGCAGGAATAGTTCGGCATTTTGTAACGAGGTGAGGCTGGTTGTGGCGCCGTCTTTAGTTACCATTAGGGATCTTGGTAATGTCCATCTATAGGCGATGTTGGCTGCGCGCAGTTGGCTAGTGACGTGGCTTAAGGACTTGCGCCATAATAAGGTGTTCTTTGTCACATCTTGATAAAAGGTGAGGTTGGAGGATTCGAAGGAGAGTGGGGTTTTACCCCGGACTGCAGTAAGAAGCCTGATTTTATCCGTTGTAGAACGGCATCGTATGATGACATCTTGTGAGGTTTCAGAGGGTGCTGTTCTAGGCTTTCGGATACGAAAGAAGCCATCCAGTACCATGTTTTTCGCTTGGGAGTGCGGTAGGATCGTGGCTATGAGGCGCCTAAGGTAGTGGGGTAGCTCAGTAGAGTCTATGGTGTCGGGGATCCCCCTGAGTTTGATGTTAACACGTCTGTTGTGATCCTCTGACACATCCACTCTTGTATTGTGGGAGGTTTGGAGTTGTTGGATTTGTTCTGCAAGCCCCTGTACCTCTTGTCGCAGGTCTTGTATGTTTTCCTCCGAGGCCTGCGTGCGCGCCGTCACTGCCTGTATTTCGGTCTGGAGGAGGTTAAAGTCCGCGGCATGTAGTTGCCTCATTTCCTGCAGCAGGTCGGCAATGTCTTGTCTGGTGGCCGGGCCCTGTATGTCTCTGCCCGCTGGTGTTACCGCGGCCAGTTGCGTCCCAGAGGGCTCCGGTTGTTCTGCGGGGGGTTCCTCCGTGTCTGGGGGGTTCCGCTCGCGGTCCGGTGTGGTCGCCATCTTGTGCAGCGTCGGGCGTTGTAGCAAGGCCCCGATGTCTTGGGTATCCCTGCCGGTGGCCGAGGTAGGTTTCTGGGACCTCCTCCCCATGTTGTGGGTGTCTGGTGTAGTGGGACCGTACTGCAGATTGGTGTCGTAGGAGATTCCTGCCACTCTTGCAATTAGACCTTGTGCGGCCTTCGCGGCTTGCGCCTCGAGGTAGGCCCCGGACCTCCTCCGGGTTTTCCTGCCCGTGTGTGGGAACAGGAAAGGCATCGGTATGTGGCTCTACCTTAATGTGTGCTTGTTGGAGTGATTGTGCCCATCGATGGCACTTTGGGATTGGCGATTAGTGTGGATTTCTCGTCGATTGTCAGGAGCTCTGTAAAAGTGCGGCCATTCAGGTCTAGCGTTAGGCCCCGCCCCCCATAATCTAAATTTTATTAAAGACAGGAGGCGAATATTTGCTTTACTTTCTTGATTCAAACCTCCCAGTAGAAAATAAATGGTTAACAGAGTAAAATGAAAAAACAACCAATCATATAGACGGTATCAGTAACGAGGAATAATGAAGCTCCTCCCTCTTTCTAAGAGGCATGACTAGAAACCACGGGGCCCCGGTGCAAAAATTACCCTGGGTCCCCCCCCCATAGATCTACCCCCTGCCAACCTCCCCCATATGTCTACCCTCCCCCTCCCATACGTTATAGACACACACATACACAGACAGACACACATACATACACGTGCGCACACACACACACAGAGAAACTCTCCTGAGGGGCCTTGGAGAAGGTCGTAAGTCCGAGGAAGGAGAAGAGGAAAGTCTGCAGACAGTTCCAACAGACTGGGATCAGTGAAAATGAAGAGCCCCTGAGCTCGGCCACGGTTGTAGGAATGCATTGACTGTTTGACAGGATGGGTCTGGCAGCCAGCTGAAAAAGGCCTCGGTCTGACAATTCAGGCAGGAGACGAAGAGGTCTAGATGTAGAGGGCCACGAGATAGGTGAAGGAGGTGGAAGATTTGTGGGTCCAATTGCCAATCGCTGGCGTCTCAACAGTGATGAGAACCAGTCTGGCAACAGGTTGTCCGGACCTAGTAAGTACTCCACTTGAAGGGAGATGTTCCTGGCCAGGCAGAATTGGTAGAGTTTCGGGGGGCGGAGCCAACTGTGCAACAGAGCGGACGCATCTCCTCGGAGCTCCGTCTCTGACTTGAGGAAAATCGATAATATATGGTGGAAATCGAGCTTAAAACCATACCACTTACTACCCTAACACGGGCTAAAAGAACATGGGCAGGAAATCCAAAAAGGCAAAAGCCGAGAAAAGCCCCCACGGGAGGGACATTGGGGAGATGCTTCGGCTCTCGCAACAGGCCGCGTGGCCCAAAATGGCGCAGCACGACGACCTTTCCTCATACTCATCGGAGGATTTCACCTCTGACATCGTAGAAGGGGCATCCTACAGGCCCCCGCCAGAAGCCAGACAGGTACCCCCAAAACCCGGAGACCCGGTCACCGCAGAGCAAATCAAAATTATGCTGGCGGAACTCCGCAAAGACTTGGCGGCCGATATGGCCCATTATAGGAAGGCCGTTGAGGGTGCCACGGAAAAAATTATCCAGTTGGAGGCCAGCTCAAGCTCCCAGGATGCGAGGCTACAGGCACTCGAACAGACAACCACAGGCCTAGTCAAATGGCAAACTGCCACTAACAACAGGCTTGACACCATGGAGGATCAAAGAAGGCGGTGCAACCTGAAGCTGAGGGGGATACCGGAGTCGGTAGGCCTGGATGACTTACCTCACTACATTCGGCGCCTGCTCGAAGCACTGTTACCGCCGAAAAAGGTGAAAGCTATGAAAATCGACGGCATGTTTCGACTGCCGAAATCACCTCGAGCTCCGACAGCGGCATCGGCGGACCTCATACTGCGGTTCCAAACTCTGGCGGACAAGACCACGCTTGCGACTGCGCTGCGGGGCAAAACCCCTCTCAAGTTTGAAGGGACAATGTTGACGGCGTTCCCAGATCTGACCAGAAACACAATTGCCTGGCGAAAAGACCTACAACCCCTCTTGCACCTTCTTCGAGCTAAGGACATCCCATATAAGTGGGGCACTCCTCGTGCTGTATCTTTCACTCTCAATGGGAATATATACAAGGCGCAAGACAAGCTGGAGCTGGAAACCCACCTACGAGCAACAGGTATTTTTCAAGAAGCACCGGAGCCCAGACGGAGTATGGCCCACCTGAACCCAGACACCATCCGGGACTTTATCCCACGGAACCCCTCCAGGGCCTCCCCAGGCGGATCCCCCACCTGAGGTACCTCCGATGGCCATCCAACAGGGACTTTTCTTCCCTTTCCACTCCACCATTTACACAGATGGACCACCTCATACAGTCAGAGACTAACCACCCAGGAGAACTACCAACTTCATTTAATGGTTTTTATATTGTTTATTCTAAGTTTATCTTGACTGGTCCCTCTTACTATTTTCTTTAATGTTTCATTTCTTTTGTGTTACCATATGGAGACCCAACAATGCTAACAATGCATAACCTGCAGCGCCTAGTGACTAACAAACCTAGACTAGACAAACCGTCATGAACACACCAAGAATATTCACACAGGGCTGCAGCAGCCTACCCAATAGTGCCATCATTTAACCCGCATTACACTAGACACCCCTACCCCCCCCCCCCCCTGCTGACACAATGCGGACCACTGAGAGAACGAACCCCTCGAATATAGGCAAGGGGGATGCCCTACAGGGCAGACACATAGAGAGCAACATCGTGCACACCTCACCCTCATTAAGGGCATTATTGTTACCTACATAGGCCTCCCCCTAGATAGAGTTAACTCTACATTATAAAATTGTGCTATGATATGTAAGCCATACAAGTTTTTTACTGTTGACATGTTAAATATGTGCCGCTGTGGCCAAGAATGCATCACTGTTATTTTATTGCACGCAAAAATAAAGAATTCAAAAAAAAAAAAAGAATTGGTAGAGTTTCATTGTCAAATCCGAAAGGAATTTGGAGCAGGAACCGCCTAAACAGTTGACGTAACAAACAAGATATTGTCCATCCTCAGAGTGAGTGAGCACTTGTATGCGTCTTTTGCAAAGCTGCGGACCGCAAAGGAGCCGCAATTTATGTGTAAGGCACATTCTGAGGGTGTCCAAAGTCCTCCAGTGGAGAGATCCGAGCAGGTGGCGCCCCAAACTGAGAGACTGGCATCTGATTTCAGGACGAAAACCAGCTTTTAGTTCCATGCCTCCATATTGTGAAGCCACCAATCGATTTCCAAGCGGACTTCCTCTGTCGGAGCGATCAGTTGATCGTATGAAGCAGATCTGCGCAGGTAGAAGGCCTTGGGGAATTGTATTACTCTCTAATGTAATGGGCCCAGGAAAATGGCCTGAATGGAGGCTGACAGGAGGCAAATGACTCTTGCTAGATCGTGAAGGTAGATGCAAGGGGAGCCAATTCGTTTTCAAATGTCCTTCCTGATAGTCTTTATTTTGGAGGACGGGAGTTGTGGAATAGCTTGAATGGAGTCTATTTGGAAGCCCAGAAACTGTACAGTTGGTGAATGAACCAGAGAAGATTTTTTGAAATGTATCACAAAACCGAGGTTTTGGAGGAGAGAGGTTGTCATCTCCATGTAAAGTTGAAGGGTGAGAGGGTCTTGAGCCATAATCAGGATGTCGTCGAGGTAGACAATGGATTCGACGCCTTGAGAGGAGAGCCATAACCACTTTCATCAGTTTTGTGTAACACCACTGAGCTGAGGAGAGGTCGAACGGAAAGCAGATGAATTGCCAGAGATCGTGGTGCCAAATAAATTGGAGATAGCACAGATGGGAAGGTGCTATTGGGACCGTTGGGTAAGTATCCTTGAGTTCGAAGTAGGATAACTAATCTCCCTTGCAGAGAAGGTTGCGTAAAACCATCTTGAAGTGACGGTAAGTGACCACAACTTTTAGTTCCTTTAGGTTGATAACAGGACGTAACTCTTGAAGTGTTCTGGGTGACTTTATTGGTCCTCTTAAAATGAATTTAAAATGTAAAACCCACGTAACTGAACTGGAAGCATACCTGACTTGGATAATTTTTCCCTTGTAGCTATTTTGGCCTTAAATTTGAACTTCAATTTGAATTAATCTTGAATTCCTGGCAATTCTCACTTTAGTACTTCTAAACAGTACCAGATTCAGTTGGTCAGTCCTGATTTTAACCTACCATCCTGCATTTGTTCTTATACGCTTATTGTGGACATTGTCCCCAAATGCACACTTCTCTGGTGTCCTGCATTTGGGGACAATGTCCACAATAAGCACATTAAAACGTGCCTCATGGCATTTGGCACGTGCAAGAGCACCTTAATAGCATTCTGCACATAAGTGGGACTAGCCAGCTGGACCTCTGGGTTTGATTGAGAACTCCACTATAACCTCATCAACACAACCCAATGATGAATGGTTTGCAAATAGTGATGTCCCGAACGGTTCGCTGGCGAATAGTTCCTGGCGAACATAGCATGTTCGCGTTCGCCACGGATGGCGAACATATGTGATGTTCGGTCCGCCCCCTATTCGTCATCATTGAGTAAACTTTGATCTTGTACCTCACAGTCAGCAGACACATTCCAGCCAATCAGCAGCAGACCCTCCATCCCAGACCCTCCCACCTCCTAGACAGCATACAATTTAGATTAATTCTGAAGCTGCATTCTTTTTTTTTTTTTTGTATTATTATTTTTTACGCCGTGTTTATTATACATTATCCCCCCATAGCCAGTAACCTGTGTTTATTATACATTATCCTCCATAGCCAGTAACCTGTGTTTATTATACATTATCCCCCATAGCCAGTAACCTGTGTTTATTATACATTGTCCCCCCATAGCCAGTAACCTGTGTTTATTATACATTATCTCCCCATAGCCAGTAACCTGTGTTTATTATACATTATCCTCCCATAGCCAGTAACCTGTGTTTATTATACACTATCCCTCCCATAGCCAGTAACCTGTGTTTATTATACATTATCCCCCCATAGCCAGTAACCTGTGTTTATTATACATTATCCTCCCATAGCCAGTAACCTGTGTTTATTATACATTGTCCCCCCATAGCCAGTAACCTGTGTTTATTATACATTATCTCCCCATAGCCAGTAACCTGTGTTTATTATACATTATCCTCCCATAGCCAGTAACCTGTGTTTATTATACACTATCCCTCCCATAGCCAGTAACCTGTGTTTATTATACATTATCCCCCCATAGCCAGTAACCTGTGTTTATTATACATTATCCTCCCATAGCCAGTAACCTGTGCTTATTATACATTATCCTCCCATAGCCAGTAACCTGTGTTTATTATACATTATCCTCCCATAGCCAGTAACCTGTGTTTATTATACATTATCCCCTCATAGCCAGTAACCTGTGCTTATTATACATTATCCTCCCATAGCCAGTAACCTGTATTTATTATACATTATCTCTCCCATAGCCAGTAACATGTGTTTATTATACATTATCCCCCATAGTCATTTATCGTTGGACCTAGGCAGCATGATGTCTTAGGCCGGCCCAGAGAGTGAGTGAATAATATAATATATATGTTCAGAAACATATTAGTAATATATGTAAATCGGGTTCATGCAAAGAGGGTGAAAAGGTATTAAAGAAAAACACACTTATTGCATCAAATTTACAAAGCCAAACTTTTAAAAGCTTTCCTCATTTCTTTCTCCGGATGAGGAATATATCGGTTGAAGACTGAGGATTTCCATCTGCCCAATCTTTTAATAATATGCACTGGAGTGTCAGTGTTGAAGGAGACCGAAGCTGCCCCTATTCTAAATGAAAGACCCGAGACATGGGTACAACCCAATCTTAGGAGTAGTGTTCTGATGTAGAAGATGAATTTAGCCGTAGTCAGAGGGATTCAGTGAGAGTAGTGGTGAAATGTGTGTGGCATGACTGAGTGTGGGTAAGTAAGAGTCAAGTATTTTAACTGGGCACTAGTTCTAGGTGGGATAAAGTGGTATAGCGGATGGATGAGTAGTTTGGTTCGTTTTAGAGGTTTGTAGAGAAAGTATATAGTGATCATGATTTTTAGCGATATCCAATATTTTTAAGGTGGTCTCAAACAAACATAAAATGCTATATAAAATTTGTGGGAATATCGAATAGTCGTGTACAGTAAATCCAGAGAGGGCTCAGAATATCAAACCATCGATCGATAACCTGGATGAAGTAGGGGGTCTATCTGTTTTATTAAATATGCAGTAATTTGCTTTTAATGGGATAGGACGTTAGGAAAGGTGTGTGATTGGGATAAGTGGTTGTGGCTGTATTTACCTTATCCTGGGACCAACCTGGCTCCTAAGCTTGAGCCGCGCGTGGCTGGATCACTCCTGTCTCCACACGAGCCGCATGCGGCTTGATCTCCTCTTCTGACTTAGCCGCGTGCACTGACCGCAGTGATCGGTCACGTGGCCCGCCTGGCACTAGGAGCACGGCTCGAGTCACAAGCTCGCTCTTAAAGGGGCAGTGGGAGCCAAAAGTTGATTCAGGCTCCCATTGGCCCACGTCATTCCAGCACCCCCACACACAAACGTTTTGGGGGCGCAGGCATGACGTGGGCCAATCAAATGTTAAAGGATATTTAAACTTCCCTAGCCCTATCCACTCTGTCCTATCGTGGTTTCTGTGTCAGTACCCTTTAGTGCGTTCCTTTATCTATTTTGTTTATTTTGGTATTGACCATGGCTTTGTTCTTGACTCTGAATTTATCTTTTACCCTTTCCTGTCTTGTTTGCCCATGTGACTGATTACCATCTACCTGACTCTGGCTTGTTCTCGTTTTCGTAGTCTCTCTGTTACCATGACCTCGTCTCATTTCTGATTACGCTTTATCTCTGTCTGACGTTTAGTCTGGCCATTCTAAGTCCAGGTAATAAGTTATATCCTAGTCTTGTCCCTTGCTATCCTAAACTCTGCTTGTTGCGGTATTACATCATGACATTATGATAGGACCATGGGCCCTGCAGGTTTAGGACAGCAAAGGGCCTCCTACGAGGCAAGATTTTAAGAACAGGATCACCGTATGGACCAGATTGCCCAGGCCCATCAGACACTTTTGTCCAGAAATGCTTATTTGGCCCCTGAGACACTGGTATGCGTACCATCTCAACCCGTACCTCCCATTCCAGAGGCATCTATCCTGACTAGAGATGTTCCGAATAGTTCGCTGGCGAATAGTTCCTGGCGAACATAGCTTGTTCGCATTTGCCACGGATGGCGAACATATGCGATGTTCGGTCCACCCCCTATTCGTCATCATTGAGTAAACTTTGACCCTTTACCTCACAGTCAGCAGACACATTCCAGCCAATCAGCAGCAGACCCTCCCTCCCAGACCCTCCCACCTCCTGGACAGCATCCATTTTAGATTCATTCGGAAGCTGCATTCTTAGTGAGAGGAGGGACAGTGTAGCTGCTGCTGATTTAATAGGGAAATCGATAGCTAGGCTAGTGTATTCAGTGTCCACTGCAGTCCTGACTCATCTGATCTCTGCTGTAAGGACAGCACCCCAAAAAGCCCTTTTTAGGGCTAGAACATCAGTCTGCTTTTTTTTTTTTCCTGTGTAATCTAATTGCAGTTGCCTGCCTGCCAGCGTGTGTATCAGGCTCACAGCATATACTGTGCCCACTTGCCCAGTGCCACCACTCATATCTGGTGTCACAATAGCTTGCATTTAAAAAAAAAAAAACTCTTTTGACTGTAATATAATAGCAGTCAGTTTCCTTCACACGTGTGCATTTCAGGACCTGCCAGGGCACAGTGTCACACCAGTGCAACTCATATCTGGTGTAACAGTAGTGTACATTAAAAAAAACTAGAAATTTGACTGTGAAATAATAGCAGTCAGTTTCCTTCACACGTGTGCGTTTCAGGGCCTGCCAGGGCACAGTGTCACACCAGTGCAACTCATATCTGGTGTAACAGTAGTGTACATTTAAAAAAAAAAAAAAAATACAGGGGGCTTGTTGTCACCTTTCGGGGACCCTTGGTGTTGTACGTGGCTGGGTGGAGGAAGAGACCTTCAATGACATCAGTGAGGACAAGGAACGGGACATGGCTAGCTTGGTATCCAACCTTGTGCAAATGGGGAGTTTGCGGTTGTGCAAATGGACTGTTTGCGGTGGTTTGCGGTGCGTTAAATGGGGAGTTTGGTCTGTCACTGTGAAGCGGGCGTAACCCTTACACTACCTGATTGATACAACATCATACCTGATGTTTTAAAGCACGTTATTCCAAACAATTTAGGAATGTTAGGTGATTTATGCCCTTTATGGATTAAAACCAGACTCTGCATCAACTGTGTAATTTTCCATGGGAGTTTTTCCATGGATCCCCCTCCGGCATGCCACAGTCCAGGTGTTAGTCCCCTTGAAACAACTTTTCTATCACTATTGTGGCCAGAAAGATTCCCTGTGGGTTTTAAAATTCGCCTGCCTATTGACGTCTATGGCGGTTCGCCCGGTTCGCCTGTTCGCGAACATTTGCGGAAGTTCGCGTTCGCCGTTTGCGAACGGAAAATGTTATGTTCGCGACATCACTATTTGCAAATAGATTGGAATTGTTTCACATAACAGCAGATCTCAAAATAGATCAGATGAAACTACTTCAGACTCGTTTTAAAAGCTGCAGACTTCTAGAACTTCGCAATCAAAAAGGACATTTACCTATAGTATCCATACTGATATAGACACACTGGTGGATCAGCGCAGTAACTATACATTATCGTTATAATGTATAAAAGAGCTTCTATGGCTAAATCAGAGCTCATGGGCCTTTTGTATTTGTCTCTGTATATTGTATTGTCTTTTTCACCAAACTGTACAGCCGTGCAGAATTTGTTGGCATGTTATAAATGTCAGTAGTATTAATAATAATCATCAAAGTGTGGTGTATTCACTTACCTAAATGTATAATCTTCTAATGTGGGCAATGATGAGCTATTGACATTAGCATCTTGAGAGCAAGTGTAACAAATGGGACAAAAAACAACAACCTCAACGAATCCTATGTTTGGGCTCTGAAGTTAAAGGGAAATGCATCACTTGATAATTATTTTTTAAACCAGCAAGCAAACTCTTTTAAACAAATGTACAAACTAAGATAAAGCAAGAAAAACTTGGAAAAGTATGTTATCAAAGTTAATAAACTTAAAGGGACACTATAGGCACCCAGAGCACTCCATCTCATTGAAGTGGTCTGGGTGCAGTGTCCCTGTCCCCTTAAACCAACAATGTAAACCAGGTATCAATTCACAGAAATTTTACTCCGTGAATTGATACCGAATGTCTTCACACATTGTGCAGTGAGTCAATGCTTTACTATGGGGTAGGCCTAATGTGCTTGCTGCGCATGCACATTAGGTCCCTAATCGCTCTGACATCGTCAGCGGAGGCCGAGCCTCAGCACTGGAATTGGGTAAGTATTTAAAGTGGGTTTTTGTTTAACCCTTCCATGACCATGGGTTGGGGGAGTTCCATGGAAGCAAAGGGACGCTGTAGTGTTAGAAATACAGCTTTCTATTCCTAACACTATAGTGTTACTTTTAATAGAAATTTGGTCAGATTGCAGTATTGGGCACACCTATGAGGTAGGAGAGTTTTTTCTGCCTTTTATCTTATCCACCTCTATCAGGCTAGTCCAATAATAACCAGAACGGGACATCATTGTACAGCAGCAAGAGAGAGAAACCTGACACTAAAGCTTGCTATGCATGATCACACTGATCAGACTCCCTCTCTTCTCCCCATGTCAGGATGTTGCAATGTGAAGAGATATTGCAACTGTAGATGTACAAATCTGTCAGGCATGCCCAACGCACTTTTTCAGCATTCCTATGGATAGGACACTTGTTAAAGTAGTGCCACCACCTGCAGTGGGTGTGTAAAGAATAAGAAAAAAAACAAAAAACAATTTGCCTATTTTTTCAGTTTGCAGAGTGAGGCAACTGTCTCATTCAAAGCTAAAACGTTTGAATAAGACAGTTGTCTCAAAGTAATAAATGCATCTTTAACAGTCACACTAGCTCCTAACCCTGTGCACGCTTAACTCTATCCCTTATTCCTTTAAGAGAAAACTTTCCAGCATTATAAGCACAACAGCAAGCTTAGAAAATTAAATTTGTTCTCCTGAGCTAAGCCCAGAGTTCGATTACTTGGCTAATTGGAAGAGAGTAATTGATCTTAAACTGAGCTCCTCTGCACCTCTGGGCTCTACTCCAACAGAATGTTTCCGGCTCTCCTGCAGGCTGTAGTGTAGGCAGGGAGCAGCAGCCAGCAAAAGAAGTCTAACTGTTATACAGGTTTTACTACTTACTTTGGGGTGCTGCACAATAACCACTACAGTGCACATTTAAAAAGAAATCAAAAAACATGCATTTCTTGCAAGGTTATTTACTAAACTGAGAATTGGCAGGAATTTAAAGTGAATTCTATCAGGACTACAAACTAAACGAAGAGTACCCTGCAATTCTCATTTTAGCGAATTACCTTGTGGCGTATGTATAGTTGACTCACTCTTACAAAACCTGTAAAATTGCAGTGGTGCGGGGACCTGTACAATGTGGTACATGGGTGGGGGGGAGTTGATGAGTAAAAACAGTTTTTTTTTTGTTTTTTTAAAAGTGATAATTAATGGAATTTGCCGTTTGAACCAATAGAACATCTCTCAACATATAGCAATTCACACCCAGAATAGTACCTGCTTTACATTGATCAATTTTCTCCTGTTGTTTTAATATAGTTATAGATAAAGTAGAAGAATAACCCCCAATACAAAGGACTGTTATTTTTTTTTTTTATCATAGATTTATCGTAGATTTTATGACCATGAAAAGAACCTGTGCACATGGCACCGTGAATGGCTTCCCTGCTTTTCCTCTGAGTCATCTTGTGATTTCATCAGGCACTTATATTACATAAGTACAAGTCACAGGATACAGTGGATTGTTTGTCACCTTTCCTATCGAAATGGGCATGAGAAGAATGAAATGTACTAGTCGAAGTCTCTGTGTACCAGAGTGATCTGACACACAGAGGGTACGACAAGAAATAAATGTGCTAGTTTAACTCTCAGTGTACCAGAATGATCTGACACACAGTGGTGGAATTAATGTAAAGTGCCCTAGTGCAAGAAATTGTTTTGGGCCCCCTCTAGCACAAGGGTGGCCAAATGTTAGATCCCAATCTGTCAAACTCCCACAGTACTATGCCAGCTGGGGATTTGCCATTTGCCCATCCTTGCAGGGTTTTATTTGTGAGAAGAGCTTGAACGTAAGCATGTTTTTGTGTAGAGCATGTGTGGACATTTAGGGGTAAATTTGTATGTACCATTGCCATTGGAATGCAGTGCTGTATTTGTGAGAAGTGTTTGCGTTTGAATGCAGGGGTATGTTTGTATGTAGTGTTGGCTATTATTGCAGGTCTGCTTTTGTGTGTAGTGTTGGTGTCGGTGACCCATTCAGCGACTCTGCAGTCATGGCAGACGCCACGTGTCTTCCCCATTTTCACAATGTACAAGCTGATGTCCAGACCAGACGCTTTGCTTACTTCTGACAAACACTAGAAAGCCGGGCATCTCAACCTACCCTAAGGATTCTAGGATGGTATTCACTGAGGGCTTTGTGTTTTGTTTTGATGACCGTTGCAGAAGAGGAATCAGGGTGGGGGGAGGTAAAGTTGTTGACCATTTAATTGATGTGCTTTGCTGAAGAAGTAGGTTTTGGAGACTGGGTTAATATCTAAAAGAGAGGGGAAGGGCGTTACATAGCAATGATGCAGCCCTACAGAAGTCTTTAAGGCGAGCATCAGAGGTAGGAGTACGAACAGAGGTTATATGTAGGTCATTGGCAAAGCGTAGGGGCCTAGATGGAACATATTTGTGTATTAGTGAGGATAGGAAGGTTGGCGCATCATAGTGTAGAGGTTTGAAAGCAAGTATCAGGATCTTAAATTGATCCCTGTATATTACGGGAAGCAATTGTAGGGACTGACATGGGGGCAGGGGGGACATGGGAGGTGCGGGCAGACCGGAAGATGAGCCTTGCCGCCGCATTCATTATAGACTGTAACGGGGCAAGTTGGTAACATGTAAGACCACTGAAAAACAGATTGCAGTTGTCAAGGCAATAGAGGACAGCGGCATGAACAAGCACCTTAGCCGCATCAGGCTTTAAATAGTGGCGGATGCATGCTATGTGTTTGAAATGGATGCGGCAGGATTTGGCGATAGACTAGACATGAGGAGTGAAGGAGAGGTTGGAGTCAAAGAGAACACCTAGGCAGTGAGTCTGCGAGATGGCAGTGCCATTGACTTGGAGGGAAACAGACAAGGGAGTAGCAATATTTAAGTGAGGTAAGAAAATAAGTTCTGGTTTGGACAGGTTAAGTTTAAGGAAATGAGCAGCCATCCAGTTGGAAATAGCAGAGTGGCAGCCAGAGACACGAGTCAACAGGGGTGGTGAGAAATCTGGGGAGGACAGGTAGTTTTCGGTGTTATCCGCATAGAAATTATACTGGATGCCGAGGGAGCTGATGCGTTTACCAAGGGAGGCAGTATAGATTGAGAACAATAGAGGACCAAGGACAGACTCTTAGGGAACACAAACAGAGAGGGATTGGGGAAAAGAGGCAGAGCCAGAGTAAGAGCTGGGAGAGAGGAACTCATAGACTGAGATTACGGAGGATGAGAAGAAGCTGTTGATGATCAACAGTGTCAAAAGCAGCAGAATGGTCAAAGAGAATCAGGATGGAGTAGTGGCCACGGGATTTTGCAGTGACAAGATCATTGGATACTTTGGTAACAGCTGTTTCAACAGAGTAATGAGCGTGGAATCCAGATTAAAGCAGGTCAAGAAGAGAGTTGTATTCGAGGAAGTCTGTCAATCTCGCATATGCAACTCTTTCAAGGATCTTGGGCACCAAAGGCAGTAGCGAGATAGGACGGTAGTTGGACAGGGAATTAGGGTCAAGGTTGGGCCTTTTCAGAATAAGGGCTACGTTTGCATGTTTTTAGGGTAGAGGAAATATTCCAGAGGAGAGGGAGAGATTGAAAATGTTAGTGAGACGCAGAGGAAGAGAAGAAGACAAAGTGCAGATGAGATTTGAGGGAACAGGTGGTGGGGCGGGAGGACTAGAGCAGAGCTGAAACCTTTTCTGATGTAGCAGGTGCAAATGAGCATAAGACAGCGGATGGAGTGTGGTTGGGGGGAAATTTGGTAGGGGATGGAGAGAGATAAGAGATCTCTTCCCTGATTGTCTAAATGGTTTCAGTGAAATGAGTTGCATAGTTTGTGGCAGATAAGTTTGTAGGAGAAGGAGGTGCAACAGGGCGAAGAAGAGTTAAAAGCATATACTAGCCATAGTTCTGCATTATATACTTGCTCTCGGTGGAAAATGTATCAGCATTTACTTTAGTTACATGTTACTCTACTTTGTTCTCTATTATTTACAAAATGCGAATACTCCATATGTTAGCCATACTTATACTTACGCAATGTTTCCCTCGATCTTGAGCCTCACTTATTTTTATTTTTAAAAAATGTGCTGTTTAACGCACATATGTTTTGATGGAAATTTTATTTTTTACTGTTTAGTATCTTGTACATGTGCATTATCCATGTCGTATCTATGCACGCCATAAATGATGAATTAAAAGAAGAGGCTCCCCCCAACCCCACTATTCCTAAAGTGCATACATGTACAAGATACATACTTCAAAAGAACCCCTGTCCTGTCACTATACATGGGGATAGAGCATATTGTTATCTTTTAAGTTTCAAGCTGACAAAAACATTCTTGTAGTACACATTTACTGCTATTTCACTTTAAATATATTTGTATCAGTTCACAAATTCACGGTGTTCTTGGTTTTTAAAACCTATTGAAAGACATCCATTTCGGACAATGAGCAAGTGCACTTTGGTATACATTGCGCAACTTTTAGCTACTGTGTGAAATCTGTCAACAACACCTTTCCACCCCTGCAATTTATAAAAACAGCTACTTTTGATTACACAACAGCAACCTTGTGTCATGTAATGTTTACGTGGAACCTTAAGCAGAGTACATTACTGGTGTCTGATAACCGGTAGATGAAGTGATTTGCTGACATTCCTTTGTTGCTGTGCTGTGATCTATGTCTGTACAGTATGCTGCTATTCCTGTTATTGGCGGCAAAAATAAAATGTATCAGTTCTGTACGTAGGATCGCCAAGTTTTTTGGGGGAAAAAAATACCTGCCATGCAAATTCGCATAATTAATTATATATACATGACATCACAGGACACAACCGCACCTGATATAACAACATTTCTGGGAGTGATATAAGAGGGGGAAAAAAATTGGAAGGGGAAAATTCCTTAAATCACTAATAAACTACTTACAATGTGTGTACTATGTCTGTCTGCACGTGCAGCTTTGTGTATGTGTAGCAGTGTGTGTATAGTATAGTAGGACATGTACAATATTAATCACCCAAAAAAACATACATTTCCCCACGAGGTACCCTTTTAAGTCATATATCCCCAGATAGCCTGGGTCTGAGCGCCCCAAATATACGAAAAGCACTCAGATCCCACGAACGCAGCCGAAACACCACCGGGATATAGTTTAGACCGACCGCACGCGAGGCGCCTGCCCAAAAAGGCTCCATGAAATTAGGCTGTGCGGTCGGTCTATTTCGAGATTATTAAATATACGAAACACCAGGCATGAACTTGTTCATGCAAACATTATTCTGGGTATCTGTTTCGGGAGTTTGCTCCCCCCTAACACCACTCTGTTCTTTCTGAATCCCCACAAACATAACGGAGGATGGAAGTCCCAGCAGTGTTCGCGCCGTCGAGTGTCCTACTTTAATTCCATGCACTCGCCGACCAAACACAGCTGTCTCTGATCGTAATTAAAGATGGCCGCCGCCATGCAAACCGTGGCCGCCCAGCCGACCGCTAGGAATGTTCAGGTTATTGGGGTTAGTGGAGGTGTGAACAGAGGTTACTGGGGTTAACGAGCGACACACTCCACATATGGGTGGTCTGGCTGTTCGGTAATTTGTTCGGTTGTTAATAGACGAAGGGGCTGCTATTTTACCCAACAGCCAGACGAACACGGGAAAGAACAAGATGATCCCGGGAAATAACGGGGGGACAAGCGACGAACAGTGCAAGGTTCAATCCGCTACAATGACAGCATCAGGGGGGTTAATGTGTTAGGGTGAGTGTAGCAGAGCGAGGGGAGATGCGTGTGGTTTGGTTGGAGGGGGTGAGTGTGACAGTGTTAGAAGGGGTTAATGTGAGTGTGGCAGGGTTAAGGAAGGTGACAGTGTGTGTGTTCGTGGAGGGAATTACGTAGTATGAAAGGGGATGACACAGTGTGTGGAGGAGGCTGACAGTGTGTGAAAGGGGGTGAGAGAGTGTGGAGGGGGACAGGTGGCAGAGTGAGGCAGGGGGTGACAGGTGGCAGAATGAGGAAGGGGATGACAGGTGACAGAATGTGGGAAGGGGTGAGCGTGTTGAAGTGGGTGACACATGTCAGAGTGAGGGGGTGAGAAGTGGTGGCAGAGTGAGGGAAGGAGGAAGTGACAGGTGGCAGTGTTGGAGGGGGTGACAGAGGGCAGGGTTAGGGAGTGACAGGTGGCAGAAGGTGACATAGTTGGGGGGAGGGACATGGGGCAGAGTGTGGGATGGGGTGACATTGGGCAGAGTGAGGGGGTGTTAGGAGGCAGAGTGTGGGAGGGGATGACTGGGCAGAGTGAAGGAAGGAGGAGGTGACAAGTGGCAAAGTATGGGAGGAGGTGACGGGGCAGGGTGTGAGAGGGGGTGACAGGGGGCAGAGTGTGAGAGGGGGTGACAGGGGGCAGAGTGTGAGAGGGGGTGACAGGTGGCAGAGCTAGGGGTGGGTGTCAGGTGGCAGAGTTACGGGAGGTGGCAGAGTTTTGGGGGGTGACAGGTGGCAGAGTTAGAGGGGGTGGCAGGTGGCAGAGTTATGGGAGGTGACAGAGTTAGGGGGGTGGCAGAGTTAGGGGGACTGGTAGGTGGCAAAGTTACATGAGGTGACAGGTGGCAGAGTTGGGGGGACTGGTAGGTGGCAAAGTTACATGCGGTGACAGGTGGCAGAGTTGGGGGGTGGCAGTTATGTGAGGTGACAGAGTTAGGGGGGTTGGCAGAGTTGGGGGGTGAAAGCTGGCAGAGTTTGGGGGGGGGCTGGCAGGTGGCAGAGTTAAGGGGATGTGTGACAGGTGGCAGTGTGGGCGGGGGTGACAGGGTGCAGAGTGGGGGAGAGAAATACCTTGCTCCCTGGTGGTCCAGTGTCTTGGCTCTCTATTCAGTCTGGAGTCCACGTGATAGAGTCTCGCGATCTCCAGAAATCAGAGCGGCAATGCTCTGATTTGCTGGGGGTCGCGAGACACTTCAGTCTGCATCTCACACCCGGCAGAGCTGGAGACTTAAGGCTGGCTCTCTGGGCAGACTGGAGGGGCCTTGTACACGGCAGCATGAAGAGCAATGTCTTGGACCGAGGACCCAACAAATCACTCTGCCCTTAGGTGATTCAGGTAGCCGCCTAAATCGCCTAATTAGAGAGACACCTCTGATTTTTCTGTAATTAGTGGACTGGTCTGAAACAAAGTTTGGTGGGTAAGAGAGAGAGGGGACTGAAGAAAATTCTATAGCTGAGAGGCATGCCTAATATTGCAATCTGACTAAATTTAAATTAAGTTTTAAAATGTTTATTACATCATTTTTAAAGTTATTTTTGCCTTATTTTGGTTTGCTTATTTGTTTAAAAGTATTTACTTGCTGGATGAAAAACAAATAATTGTCATGTGATGCAGGTCCCTTTAATAGATGTATACAAAGGGTAGAAGGGAAATCGCTGTCTATACCTATAAAAAAGAAATTAACAATACATAGTGAAGATTGTTATGAGCATGTATAAAGACACGCTAACAGGTACACTCACAAGATGTCAGGAGTTTTGCGCATTCAGAACATCACCCCTTGGTAGCAGAGGGGGAATATGCAACACTGGGACTGTTAGATGTTATCGGTCCACAGATCCGGAAACCACAGAAGAGCAGGAACAAGTAGTATGATTAGAAAATTTATTTGGTAAAATAAGGCACTGGTCCAACGCGTTTCGTTCGGTTAGAACTTCATCAGGGACCTCTTAGTAAAAAATATAAATAATCTTCATACAAAACAAATTCCCGCTATACCCTCCCTCTCCCCACAGTCTCACTTTATAGGAGAACCCTTCTTCCTATTGGTGGTGTAGTGGGTGTGTTCCGGATCAATCCTGCCGTGTATCAGCTGTTCGTTCTTGAATTTCCCGCTTTCAGGTGCTGTCAACGTCGCCCGGAAGTGATGTAAGCGCTTCACCCGGCACTTCCGTGCGTTCCAGCATACCCGGAAGTGATGTCGACGTTTCACACAGCGCTTGCGTGCGTTCCAACAGGGTCCTTGCGTCTAGGGGGTATCGGTTTCCGTAAATACATATAGTCTGTTTGCGCATGCGTGGTATACGGATCTCAATACTTATGGAAATTCTCAAAAACGTAAAACCATTAGTATGCATCACTAGAAACAAAACATAGCGTCAGTTAAAAGACATAAATAGGTCAGTACAAGAGACCTTATACCGGATCCCATAACATGGAATCATCAAAACCTCAGATGTGATTTATTCATCAAAACTCTTCACTTTTGAATCAATTCATAATTAATATCATACAGCAATTCATATATACAAAATATAAAAACTCCATATTCTCCAATATTCAACAGTATCTGTATTATCAAAATATATATACACACAATATCAGAGAAAGCAAACTAAATCTATGTCTACATTTAAACCTTTCGGTTCCAATGTTTGTAGACGGTGAATCCAATAAGTCTCTTTTTGACATAATTTCTTGAGCCTGTCACCCCCTCTCCAATGGGGGGGAACATACTCAATACCCCTACATATGAATTTTTTAAAATCAAACAGGGGACATGATTGGCAGTGTATTGGGACTGAGTGAGTAGTGAGACCCTTTTTTATATTATTAAGATGTTCCATAATTCTCACTTTTAATAATCTTTTGGTACGTCCCACGTATTGCTTACCGCACGGGCACTGTAGTAAATAAACCACAAAGTCCGTGCGGCAGCCGACATATGATTTGATAGAAAAAGATTCTCCCGTTACATTACTATAAAAAGTACTTGAATCTAATAAAGAAGCTGTCCTACACGCCACACAGCTCCTACAGCTCCTAAAGCCTTTAATCGTGACCCCAGGGGTTGTTTGTTCAATTGGTTTAATGTAGCTTGGTGCTAACATGTTCTTGAGGTTCTTATTTTTTCTAAAGATCATAGTTGGATTCTTAGGTAGTACTTGTCCCATCACAGGATCACATTGTAAAATCGACCAATATTTACGAAATATCTTTGTGATCTCGTTGTGGTGGGTATTAAATCTTGTTTTAAAAGAAAACTCAAACTTATTTACAGTGTTATTATTTGATTTCCTGGTATCCGAAAGTAAATCAGCTCTTTCGCCTATGTCCACAAGTCTCATCTCCTTCTCTATACTGTTCTTATTATAACCCCGTTGAATCAATTTATGTTTAATATGATCTGCTTGGGTCTTAAATTCCTGGGGTTTGGAGCAGTTACGTTTCACCCTTGTGAATTGGCTTTTGGCTATCCCTTTCAACCACGGCTTATAATGGCAACTAGTTTGATGTACATAACTATTGCCATCTGTAGGCTTGAAAAAACATCTTGTAGGTCCCTTTAATAGTCATTAAGCACACCGTGAGTTATTTGAAGGAAGATCCTTTGATAAGTACTAAGAAAATTGGACATGCAATATATTAATCATTAGAAAGTACAGAGTTAAAATTCTTGGAATTATTCCAGGTTGCATAATGTCACAAGTGTCATGTTTCATTTGAGGCATTATAAAAGACCAATTACAAAAGACTTATTCAAATTAGTTGTGACTTAACATGTAGACACAGGTACACATGCTATCTAAAATTCTCGGAGCCTTGGACCATTAAACTACAGGTGAAAGGGTCATACATGCAGTAACCAAACAATGCACCTTACTGCTGTATCCACAAAATGTTTTCATTTTCAAAGGTTCTCAAAGTCTACAAAATTGTATTAAACTTGTAGTGGATCACTGTGTTTGACTACATACTACAAGGCTTTCTTGACTCTGATGAGTTGACATCAGTGACGTAACTACCACGGTCGCAAGTAACGTAACTACCACAGTAGCTGTGACAATGGGTTGCTGGCATACCTTCGGGGAGGGCCTGGGGGGAGGGAATTGAGACACCAGTAGGGACTTGGGGTGAAACACATGGAGGTAGGATGACACATGGAGGGTAATCGGGGGAGGGAATATGGGGGTGCTGGGGGGGATAAGACACATGGTGGAACTTTGGGGGTAGTGAATAGGACACATGGAGGGGCTTGGGGGGATGAGACACATGGAGGGAGGATAAGACATATGGAGGGGCTTGGGGGGAGGGGATGAGACACATGGAGGGGCTTGGAGGGAGGTAATGAGACACATGGAGGGACTTTGGGGGAGGTAATGAGACACATGGAGGCGATTGTGGGGAGGTAATGGGACACATGGAGTGGCTGGGGGGAATGAGACCCATGGAGAGGCTGAGGGAGAGAATGAGGGCATTTTTCACGCTAGGGCTTGGTGGTTTCTAGTTAGGCCTCTGGTTGACAGCCATATTACAGGATGTAGGCCAAAGCAGCAGATGGTTAACTGTTTCTGTAAGCAAGTCCCTTGCTTACTCACAACAATCTGCCCAAGTTGCCATGGTCAGATTTTATCTAGCATCTGATTGACAAGCTTACATTTGCCATTTGGTACTTGTAAGAGAGACTTTGCAGGCAAACTGACAAATTACATTTTGAATGTGCTGATTTTTTTTTCCTAATCTTATAGTGGCATATATATATATATATATATATATATATATATATATATATATATATACACACACACTGAACAAAATTATAAACACAACACTCTTGCTTTTGCCCCCATTTTTCATGAGCTGAACTCAAAGTGCTAAGACTGTTTCTATGTACACAAAAGGCCTATTTCTCTTAAATATTGTTTACAAATCTGTGTTAATGAGCACTTCTCTTTTGCCGAGATAATCCATCCACCTCACAGGTGTGGCATATCAAGATGCTGATGATTAAACCGCATGATTATTGCAAAGGTGTTCCTTAGGCTGGCCTCAATAAAAGGCCACTCTAAAATGTGCAGTTTTATCACACAGCACAATGCCACAAATGTCGCAAGTTTTGAGGGAACGTGCAATTGGCATGCTGACTGCAGGAATGTCCACCAGAGCTGTTGCCTGTGAATCGAATGTTTATTTTTCTACCATAAGCCATCTCCAAAGACGTTTCTGAGAATTTGGCAGTACATCCAACCAGCTTCACAACCGCAGACCACGAGTAACCACACCTGCCCAGGACTTCCACATCCAGCATCTTCACCTCCAAGATCGTCCGAGACTAGCTACCCGGACAGCTGCTGCAACAATCGGTTTGCATAACCAAAGAATTTCTGCACAAACTGTCAGAAACCATCTATGGAAAGCTCATCTGCATGCTCGTCGTCCTCATCGGGGTCTCTACCTTACTGCAGTTCGTTGTCGTAACCGACTTGAGTGGGCAAATGCTTGCATTCAATGGTGTCTGGCACTTTGGAGAGGTGTTCTCTTCATGGATGAATCCCAGTTTTCATTGTACAGGGTAGATCGCAAACATCATGTATGGCGTCGTGTGGGTAAGCGGTTTGCTGATGTCAACGTTGTTGATCGAGTGGCCCAAGGTGGCGGTGGGGTTATGAAATGGGCAGGCGTATGTTATGGACAATGAACACAGGTGCATTTTATTCATGGCATTTTGAATGCACAGAGATACCTGGATGAGATCCTGAGGCCCATTGTTGTGCCATTCATCCACGACCATCACCTCATGCTGCAGCATGATAATGCACTGCCCCATGTTGTAAGGATCTGTACACAATTCCTGGAAGCTGAAAACATCCCAGTTCTTGCATGGCCAGCATACTCACCGGACATGTCACCCATTGAGCCTGGATCGGCGTATGCTCTGGATCGGTGTATACAACAGCTTGTTCCAGGTCCTGCCAATATCCAGCAACTTCGCACAGCCATTGAAGAGGAGTGGGCCAACATTACCAGGCTACAATAAACAACCTAATCAACTCTATGCGAAGGAGATGTTTTGCACTGTGTGAGGCAAATGGTGGTCTCACCAGACACTGACTGGTTTTCGGATTCCCCTAATACAGTAAAACTGCACATTTGAGAGTGGCCTTTTATTGTGGCCAGCCTAAGGCACACCTGTGCTATAATCATGCTGTCTAATCAGCATCTTGATGTGAGGTGGGTGGATTATCTCGGCAAAGGAGAAGTGCTCACTAACACAGATTTAGACAGATTATTGAGAGAACAATATTTGAGAGAAATAGGCCTTTTTGTGTACATCGAAAAATGGGGGCAAAAACAAGTGTTGCGTTTATAATTTTGTTCAGTGTATATAGCTTTTTCTGACCTCTAAACTATTTTTTTTTCTAGACAACTAGTAATTTGGTTTAAACAGTTGTACATTTTATTGAATATAGTAGTAGACTGTTGCATTGAAAGATCTAGAGTTCCACCTAGTGGTTCAAACGTTTTCTGTAATTATTGCTGACCAAACCACCACATACTCCTTCTCAGTTACTTTTTTATGGATTCTGTGATGGTTATATTTATGTGTATATATTTAGGCAGAATGAGAGCTCTGTAGAAAAAAAAAAAAAGAAAAGTCAGCTCTGGTCTTTCTATCACATGTTTAATTTCCTGCAAAGTCAAATAAGACCTCACCCTCTTGTGGTGGATAAAAACAATTATTAAAGGAACACTATAGTGTCGAGAACACAAACCTGTATTCCTGACACTATAGTGTTAAAGGAACTATTTAGGTGGCTGCCCAAACCCCCTCTGTGCAGTAAAAATGGTGTTTAAACTCTTTTTCCAGTGCCGTGATGGCCTTGCCTGGCTCCAACTCCATGGCTGAGATCAGCAAATGTGATGTTCCAAGTCTAGTTCCTCTGCCAATATCGAAATGGCCGCTCACCCAATGTTGAAAGAGTTAAACACCCTTTTCTCACTTATCTCTTTCAAACACCGAGGTTCCTCAGCGCTGGCTCCATCTCCTCCTCCGGCCTTTCAGTGATGGGGGGATCTAAAGCACATTACACCTTCCCCATTAGAAAGCACTGAATCATGCTTTACTATATGGATTTCAAAACTCTGGATGTCCTCATGCAAACCATTTCTTGTAGACCGCCACTAGAGGTTGTTTTAATCCTGCAATGTAAATATTGTAGTTTCTCTAAAACTGCAATGTTTTACATTGCAGGGTTAAGGGGTCAAGGACACTGCACCCAGACCACTTCAATGAGATGAAATAACAACTGGAGACATATCTGTGGGATATGTCCAAATTACTACAAGCCGCTTATGCAATTTCAGTCAATAACAATCAAATTAGGTAAATTACACGTCATTTTATTTTTATTCACAGTGATACATTGTCACAATACATCCAGAATGGATCTGATTATAGTTTCTCATTTTATGTGAGTACTTTTAAACCAATCCTAACATTTACAAATGATTGATGTCAGTGTTTGATTTTTAATGAACTTTTTTTTAAAATCAATATAAAAATATCTTTATAATTAAAATGTAAAATTTACTATACTGATACTACCAAATAGGAATATTTTTGATTTCGATTCTGAATTTCTATTACATTTTGTTTAGCTAGTACAGTCTTTTTTTTACATTTAAAGGTTTACAAAATAATTGAGTTCTCTTATATATTTTAGTAATTTAATTCAAGTGATTTACTTAATAAAACTCACAAACTGTTTTATTAAGACTTGCAAAATACTCATATATGTTTCAAAGAATGAGATTCCCAGAGTTTCATTGTTTATAGACAGAATTATAAAATATAGATATTCAGTGATGCATAATAATATATTTTATATCGTTATATATGTGATTCCAGTGTCTGGACAGCATATATTTTCCTTATTCTTCAGAAAAGTGGTTGTATAAGAATTATTATAAGCTTGTTCTTGGGTTTTCTTAAAGCTCATTAGACATTTGGGGGGCCGCGGTGTGCACACAGGGGTGCTGCGGAATATTTCCCAGGTGCTACGATTATAGCACCAGTGCAAACATTACTGCTAAACAGGAACCGGGTCAAGTGCCGCGGTCCTTTAAGACCGTGACTGGGCCCCTGTAATGTCGGTGGCTGGAAGGAAGTGACAATTCCTCCCAGCATCCTGCAGGGAGGCAGCGCGGGAGTAAGGGACAGGAGGCAGCCGCAACGTGAGGGGAGAGGAGCATGAAGAGCTCCAGACCTCTCACTCCCACAGCAGCAGGACTCCAAGCCACCCTCCTGGCACATAAGGTAAGCTAACAGGAGGGTGGCTTGAGATATATATATATATATATAAAAAAAATCTCTTGTGAGTGTGTGTTTTTGTGTGAGTATGTGTGTATGGGTGTTTTTGTATGTGTATGAGTTTGTGTGTATGTATGAGTGTGTGTATGTCAGGGTGTGCATCTGTGTGTGTATATATGCCAGTGTGCTTCTGTGTGTATGTGCATCTGTGTGTCAGGGTGTGTATCTGTGGCATGGTGTGGGCATGTATCAATGTTTGTGTGTGTTAGGTTGCACGTGTGTATATGTCAGTGTGTATCTATATGTGTGTATGTGTCAGTGTATTTATATGCATCTGTGTGTTAATGTGTATGAATATTTGTGTATGTGCATACATCCAAGCAGTCAAACGCCAGCACAATCTAACAGAAATATTACATACAAACACACCCCTGTACTCAAACTAAAAAAAAATATACAAACACACCGCTTCAGTTAAACACACATACTTCACACAAATGTACATCCACATTTAAAAGTGAACATTACGAGGGGCGTGGCTAGCTGAGCACCTAAGCAGACGTGTTTACATGGAGCTCCTGTTAAACACACAAAAATGCCACGAAAAAAAAGCAACCTACCTCTACAACTGGGATATTGGTGAAACTAAACCCCCCTCCCCTCCCCAAAAAGAGAGATGGGGCACAGACATAAAAAATTGATGGCTTTTGAGGCTTCTAAACTGTTCGAAATTAGGTGGTCATTTGATAGGCCGCAATAGCTAACAGCCTAAGATGGCACTTGGCAGGCCTCGAGGCTCCAGTGAGTCAGCGGTATCTCTAGATGAAGAGGGGCCGGCGACAACACAACTCCCCAGTGGGGTATACCAGAAAGATGACTCCGACTCTGACACATCACCCTCTACCAAAGGGGATATTACAAGACTCCGGCTTGAGCTCCGAGGGGTTTGGAAGAAGGACCTGGACAGAGTGCGCAAATAAATGAGCTGCATCATATCTCGCATGGGAGCTATTGAGACCCGAGAGGAGGAAAGAGACATCCTCACAGAGACCCAAGCCAACGTAGAGGATCTCTCCTAGCAGCTCCAGTGACTCACCCGCACTGTCACAACCATAGAAGCCCGGCACTGAAAGAAAAACATACGCATATGCGGGGTGCCCAAAACGGTGGGTCCTGAGACTGTGCTGGAGGTCGCCAACAAAATGGCCGCTGAGATGGAGGTGAGTGGAGAAGGAGGGCTGCCTCCCATAGCCTCTGCATTTTGGATTCGAAAAGCAGTGGTGAAAGCAGCAATTCTGACCCGCTCATGGAGCACACCCTTTACCACAGTGGATAATTGTCAAGTGAGAATCTACGATGACCTACCATTCGTGGTCCTGCTAGAGAGACGCAGATTCATGCTGGTAACTAAACTAATCAGAGACCACGGAGTCAAGTACTGGTGGGGCGTGTCAGGTACCCTGGTGGCACCACGTGGAGACGTGGTGTTGTAGCTATCTGCAATGGAACCCAGCGGACTTTTCACGAAAGTTCAAATTTCCACAGCTGATGCCCGCTACACTCGGAGCGAGGCGGGCTCTAAACACAGAGAAACACACCCCAGAGAGGGAAGAAAACTCCTGGCACTGCGGCGCGGAGCGGAGACCATCACAACAGTACCCTCCTTAGGTCCGATAGCCCCAAGGGGAGATGACCGCTAGGATACCTGGCAGGACTAAGTAGAAGCCAAAATGATGCATAAGCCCATGGTTGTTTGCAAAAGTCTGTTTCTTTTAATGTTTACTCTTTATTTTGATCCTTCAGTTGATATTTTTACAGCTGTGACTACTGTTGACTCTCATAGCTGCCACTTATAGAGTCTACTTTTACTCCACACGAGTTGCTAGAGTGTTATACCAAGTTTGTGAACGTGTTATTCTTTAAATCAGAAAGAGGGGGACCACGGTGGAGATACACGAGTGGGGGTGGAAGAAATAGACCTGAGACAGATGATTACATCTCATGCCTACACTAGATGACATAAAGAGACCAGACCCAAGCTTTGGCACTAAAGCCACCAAAGACTTTCGGAGACCCCTTTTTCTTTAAACACGACCACCCGGGGGATGCCCAAACAGTTATAACCCGCTGACTGAGGCCCAAACATAAGGGGGACACATAAGGGAATGGAGGCGAGTGGGGAGTGACGCATGGGAGTGGTTTGGACGCTGCGCACATATGAACAACACATAGATTAAGAGAGACATAAAGTGAGAAGCTGGCAAGAGATGGCAAATGCGACTAAAGAGCGGGAAAGTGAGAGACCCCCCGGGGACATGTAAGGGGATCTAAACAGAAGCCTAAAGGTACCCACAGATATCTGTTGTGTTATAATTAACTAATGTATATCCTCAACCATTGTTTTTTTTTTTTTTTTTAAAGTTTTTTGCACTTGACGAATGTATGTTATCACCAAAACATGTGGACATTTTTCCACAACAAAAATAAAGAATTAAAAAAAAAAAAAGTGATTATATTCAGACACACCCCTGCAATCAATCACAAACATTACATACAAACACACCCCTGTATTAAAACACAATAAATGTATGCAAGCACTCCTTCAAACACCGACACTATACATTACACTATAGCGCCAGTAAATGCGGCAGCGCTGTACAGATACGCAACCTAGAAATTGTGACTGTGGGTGCCTTGGAAAAATACTGAAATATTAAGGGCGACTTGAACCTTAAAAGTTTGGGAACCACTGAGCTATAATATAATTATTGTAATAATTGGGAATGTGTTGTGAATACTTCGCCACCTAGTGACAGAATTGTAAAATGCAGAGTATATTCTAATTTGTGCTGCCATTAGTTCATATATATATACATATATATATATATATATAATCAGCTTTGTTGTTGGCCTTTGAGTTACCGAGTAAGATTTATGTGTGCAAGATTCAAAGTTTCCAGACATTTTTATAAAAAATATGTACATGCAGTGACTTGTAATATATTGTTTCAATATTGTCTTGTTTCTCAAGTCTCACTCGGTAGAGTAGGTGTCCAGGATATATCCACTGGTAAATTAGTAATTGGTCAAATGGTAAATTGTTCGATGGCTTTCCAAGACAGTCCTCCTTGAGTACGTAGTGTCCATATGAACCTACCTAATGATTCTTTTCACCATTGGTGTGTTGGCAGCCAATTACCATAATTATCAGATCAGGCAATATTGTCTGTTTGTTGTTCTGTTGATAGACATTTTGCAAGTTTGTCGTCAACTCACTAAAGGTTATTTGAATTAATAAACACCCAGGGGACAAGATGAGTAGATTCAAGGACAGAGGGGATGCTTATAATCCAGCCTATTACTAGCATTTGGGACCTAAGTAAGAAAACCTTGATATATTATTAGATCACCAACTAAATATATCTAATTCACAGCATTAGTTGTGATGTTATGTAGGAGTATAATGCTGTGGCATGAGTAATGACAATATGAGCAGTATGATGCTGTAGTATTGGAGGTTTTTGTTGTACTGCCATTGGCATGAATTGTATCGTCAGGTGTTCCTCTGGGGATGCTTTAAGGAGTGTTCTTTACCTATGGAGAGATCTGGAATGAATGTTCTATCCTATATGTGACCATTTTCTCTCTCTCAACAGATGCTGATTATCTGAAGCGGGATGTCTGCTTTACTGTATGAGAGCCAAACATTTCCAAGGAAAGGTTCCAGGTAAGAACACAAGTCATCTATTGTAGTGAATCTATGTTAATCAGTCGCTGAGCTTGAGAATTACTCATTATGAACAGAGTGTAGCTACCTTTATTGTTCATATCTCACATGGCCTCCTGGTGGATACTTCTTTGATAGGCACCTGAGTACATTATCAGGGAAATATTGTGTATAAGGAACTCTTCTCCCTCTTTGTTTCAACATTAATAAGGCTTCGACCATTGGGGTTCTTTGTTCATTGACTTTGAGTTGCATCTTCTAAGTAAAAGCTACTTAGAAACAAAGTTTCAAATAATTTAGCATGATTATTATTAATAAAAGCATGTTTAATTTGTATTGTCTTCATGTTGGGTTGGGGGCAATCATGCATTACACTGGGATGTCCAGATAAATAGAAAATCCTCACTTGCAGTGTTTTCCATGAATAATTTCCAATGACCATAAATTGATTTCTTACTTTCTCTACTTTGGAGTTTGCTTTGGTAGAGGAATTTCATTTTTCTCCTCCAAGACTGGAGTGAGATGACATCCCAGGTGGTTACTGCGAGCAACGGTAAAACGACTCATTCTCAAGGCTTCATCATAGCATGGTGGGGTCTCCAGTCCAGGAGTGAACTGGGGTGGTGGGACATGGGTGTGAGACACAGCAAATATTCTACGGGCAGCTGGGCCAAACACAGATTGCAGAGCTAAAGTGAAAAAAAACGAACAAAAACACAACAACAAATATAAATGTGACACAGAGCCAGCACGAACTACAGTAACAGTTATGAGATGTCGTCAAGGCAGAAGCTAATATGTAGTTGGTGTAGAAATAGTTCATGTTGGGGCTATATATTAAACTGGGAATTGTAAAGAATGACATATCAGAATCTCATATCGTAAGCCAGGATAGATGAGCCTTAAAATAGAATTTGGTGGAAAAATTATTCTTAATAACTTTTGCATAACTTGCAATTTTAGGTTTAGTAAAAAAAAAAGCAGTTTATTTTTTTAATTTAGTTTTTTCCTTGAGGCTACAATGACATCACTACATGACATCATCCCTTCCTAACATAATTATGTTAAACAAATATAATTATGAAATTACTTGGATAATGAGCGTAAAGTACTTCAATATTTAAATAATTAACATGGTTTTATACCTAATTTAATACAGGAAGATTATAAATGATATAGAGCAGGAATGTTGTTAAACTTAAATTGATTTATAGGCAAATGACTAGCAATGACTTTGGATAACTGGATTTCTCAACTGTCCTATTTTTTTTATTTATTTATTTTAAATCCTTTTTGGAGAACGTACAATCTCATATATAAAACAGGTGCTTTATAAGGTAATAGTGTATCAGTCAAAAAATGTATTTTTGTGGAGTCAGAGAATGCCATAATTTCACAGGACTTTTGATATACTAATGTAATTTTCGTGCACTTTGAATAGCATGTAAATTGAATGTTTTGGTGGCATTTTGTGCGGGTGCTGAGGTCAGTAAAGCCATTAATCAAAAGCACCCCAAATCATTTTGCAGTATGGAGGATTTTGTGCCAGCTGTATGCATACATTCCATTTTTAAACTAGACCAAGCACTGTACCATGCAGAAACATTATTAATGAACATAACACTGATGATGAATCATCGCAGTGCAAGTCATTCTTGTTTTGCCAATTGCTCTTCATGATAATGTAGTTCAGGGATCCTAACCTCTACTAGCATATTTAATAATTAAATACACTTTGATAGCTTTCTGCTTTTCTCCCTTAGAGATTAGACACGTATGTGTTAATACACTAACCAGAGATTCTATATTATTATTATTATTGGGTATTCCAAGTGTAGCAGACATTACAAACCAGTCCCTTTAAAATATGCTTGATGCATTTAGTATAACGGACATGTGATACAGAAGGGAGGCTGCAGCAGTTGTTATGGAATAACTCTCCGATAAGAAATTAATACGAAAGCTTGCAAACATACATGTAATAGTGCTTTGAATTGTGCTGTCGTGGTCGATTGCTATAACTGTGACTTCACATGGCCTCTCTCCTCCTCCCTCTGGGCAGGACTGCTGTCGCAAGTAGTAGCAGCGCAGGCAGGCACAGGTAATTCCAAAAATCAGGAGCAGAATCCCTGCAGTGACTACCAGCCTATAATAAGGTAAATAAGGTGTTGGCAGGAGAACAAATAGAATCTAGAACGCTAGTGATCTCTGTGCAGAATTAGAGTGATGCATAGTACCAACCAAAAGGTGGATTCCAAAATATATTGTAATGCCTAATAACTGAAAATAATCACAAAATATGTTTTATAAAATCAGCTGTTGTGGTGTTGGTAGTAGGAACGTTTTTAGCATGTATTAAATTGTAACCCCTGTGTGGTAAAGACATACATAGCTAGCTCTACAGGTCTGAGAGCAGCCTTGGCCAACTCCTACAAGACTCTAATCAAGACTCCCGCTTGCCTGAGGATATACCAAGGATCATTTTCAAACTTTGAAGTGATTACATGCTTCAGATGTTCCGGCCTGGAATCTGGTGGCACCTTCTTCTGTTTCTCTCTCATTATGTCCCTTTATATTTGTCTCTGATCCCCAATGTGTTTGATCCCCTGTCTCTCAGCTCTCTCCTAAAGGAACACTATGGTGTTAGGAATACAAATCTGTTTTACGTACCTCTCCACATCTTGTGACATCATGGAGGAGGCATGGCCTCCCTCGTCAATATCCAATCCAATGTTTCTCATAGAGGAGCATTGGGGGCCTAGTGTGCCTTCAAATGTACATTCAAAGTGCACGGTGCATTCAAACTTCCCCATAGTAAGTCGAATCAGTGATTTCCTATGGAGGCTTCTGTGTCTTGTGGTCGAGTTGTACTCGTTCAGTGAGCCCTTAATGGCTGTCATACTAACAGCGAGTAGAGGTGGGCTTAACCTGCAATGTAAACATTGCACTTTCTAAAAAAAAAATTTTAAGTGGTCTGGGTGACTATAGTTTCCCTTTAATATCTGTGTTTCTGGATCCCCACGTTGTCTGTCTACTTCTAACTCTGAGATTGCAGTTATAAAATTGCTCATATCCCTGTGCCATCGAGCGCACTCACAGATCACCTGGGAGGAGAGAAAGAAGTGAATTGGAAAATGTCCAGTTTTATCGTTCCCTCTGCAGCTATGTGGTGTCGGTAATCCAGGTCTGTGAAGAGCAGAAAGTCCAGCAGAGCAATATGGGAGTGTTACAAAGACCTGCAAGTTGGCAAAAAACCTCACTAATGTCACTAATGCAAAACAGGGTAGGTTGGAAGTAAAGAAGAGTGACCACGGCTGTAAACATAAATATAAATGGAAGCCACAAGCAGCCAGAAAGCACACACGGTGCGACAGTGGAGGCACAAGAACTAAAACCACAAATAACATGCCATAGTCTAGATTAGGGGTACCCAAAAGATAGATCCCCAGATGTTGTAGAACTCCCTTGATGCATTGCATGCCTTTAGAATCCTTTTACAATGACAAAGCATCGAGGAAACTAAAATATCTGGGGATCTACCTTTTGGGCACCCCTGCTCTAGAGCAATGTGGATCTATCTCACGGTGTACTCCACTTCACATAGAACCAAATAGAACATCATGGATCACCTTGTTGCTCCCACATTACTGGAGACTCTCGGTTACTTACCATATGTACCACTGGTTTACCCACTCTGTCTTGGAGCAGCTGCAGGAGAAAGGAGAAATAATGATCTCTAGATATTTGTTTAGGCATATTTCCTTTTCTGAGACCATGACTCTACAAATTATATATTATAATCATGTTTATTGTATCATATGTAAATTACTATGTTATTGATATTTTTAACCAAATCAAATGATGACTGGGTGTGGGCCACTGAAGATTCCCTCATTTGTTATTTTAAATATGTTTTTACCCACTTAATTTGCAAAGACTCTGCATGATGATTTCGCCATTCGGGGTCCGGTGGCCATGGGGGAGGGCCGTTCTCTTCAGCTACATCAGTGCTGTACTCTCACGCATGATTGAGAGTACAATATTTATGGAGAATCCTGCGGGACCACAGGATCCTCAATAGAAAGTGTTTTTTCCCCCTACATCTGTCGCTGTGACGGCTGGTAGAAATGACAAGCTCAATAAAAGGTAACTCCCCATTTTGTCAAGCGTTGGGAAAAATACTGAATAAAGGAATCCTTATTTTTTTCTCTGTAAATCTTTTGACTGGGTTGGAATTTCAGAGAATCTCTAACTCCGCTAACATGAGTATTTCATAACGATTTTATTCATATATTCATTTTATTTTACTCATTTTGGGTACGGGGGTTACAGAGCCGCTTTAAGTATATGGGTTGTGCATTGCCATAGAATGTCAGCTGTTGGTCTGGCAGCAGCCAAGATGCCTTCAGAATCATGTGTTCTGGTTTAACAGTGTCCTCATTTGCTATTTATTATAAATCTAAGTTGAATCATTGCAGCTATAGAGACTGGTTACTCACTGTTTGGGATGGTCACAGTCGGATTCGCACCTTCCCCTGCAAACCTGCAATATAATAGCAGATGTTGAATGCAACACACAAGGTAAACATGCAGAAACGCATCTCAGTAGAAGTACATCGATAATTAGAAGATTTGTATCCTCACTTTAATGAATAATCCTGTAACGAGATACTTCAATGTAATTGTACAGACTTATAGGACCACTGGAGTCACCCAGACCACTTCATCTCCATGAAGTAGTCTGGATACAGTGCTCCTATCATTTTAAAGGGACACTCCAGGCCCCCAGACCACTTCTGCCCATTGGAGTGGTCTGGGTGCAAACTCCCACTACTCTTAACCCTGCAACTGTAATTATTGCAGTTTTCATAAACTGCAATAATTACCTTGCAGGGTTAAGTCCTCCCCTAGTGGCTGTCTACTAGACAGCCACTAGAGGGCACTTCCGGGATCATAGCACAGATTATCTGTGCTATAGCGTCGCTGGACGTCCTCACGCTGTGTGAAGAACCTCCAGCGTCGCTAAAATCCCCATAGGAAAGCATTGAAAAGCATTTTCAATGCTTTCCTATGGAGAGGTCTAATGCGCATGCGAGGAAGAAGCAGCGACGTGGGACATGTTGCTGCCTCTGGTAAGTGACTGAAGGGGAAAACCCCTTCAGCAACCGGAGATGAGAGGTGGGAGGGAGAGGGGACCTGCAGTGCCAGGAAAACAGATTGTTTTCCTGCCACTGGAGAGTCCCTTTAACCCTGCAATGTAAATCATTGCAGTTTTGTAGAAACTGCAATCTTTACCTTGCAGGGATAAATACACCTCTTGTGGCTGCGGTTTTCCTGACAGCCATTAGAGGGCACTTCCTTCTCCAGATCTGAGTAAAACTTAATTCTACAATCAAATGCTGCTCATAGCTCCTGGGGTCGTTGAATATTTTGCCAAGACCCGTGATGGTGACGTCACCACTTGGTGTGCAGTGGCACGGGCAAGGCTGGAGCTCTGCCTTTTGTCAAGTGGAGGAAAGTACACAAGACTAAGTAGTCCCTTCTTTGTTTAATGCTATCTTTTGACTACTTTAAAACTGCAATTACATTCCAACACAGCCTTTATGAGCATCTAATTTTTTTTTTTAAATTTGTATTTTATTGGAGTTTCCAATTCCAAAGAAAATATCTGCATCAAGGTATGAGGTTACAGAAGGTAAGTGACACATTTGCATAGAGCATATATAACAGAGCGTAATTAACATATAAATCAACTTATATATATAAAGCATATTTAAAGCATATTTAAAGTATATTTAGGCCTCGGCTTTTGGTGTACGTTGTGGACTATGAGTGATTGACTCTTGAACCCTATTCAGTGGTTGGTATATACGAGAGGAGACTGTCATTAACACAGTATTACATACGCATTGAGGCATATAAATCGGGCATGTGTGGGCCCGTTACAGAGGATCTAAGGAAAAGATCTGTAGTTTTATATGTGGTCTCTGCGAAGTCTTATTGGGTGTGGCATGCGGTGGAGTATGGTAAAATACATGTTAAAGTGTAGGCAGTACAGTTAGATATAAGGCAATAAGCTTAGATATGTACCATACACAACATATAGTATAGCTAACCTGTATATTATTACATAAGTAGGCATCGACATATTAATGTGCAGTGTGATCTATACAAGTTCGCCTCTAGGTTTCAGCTAGCATAGAGTATAAAACATTTAACTGAGGAATATTCAGTAACTCAAAGCCAAGTAAATATTCACTGGTTGGGGGCTAGTATGTGGTCCATATGTTTTATGGCTGTATTTGCCGTTGACTTGTTATGAGTTCACAATTATGGACGGTGTAGTGGTGGGTAGGTATTGTGTCCCAATGTCAAGTAGTTGGCAGTTTTAGAAGACCGCTGTGGGCGATGTGTATCTAAATGAGACGTGGTTTAGCCAGGGGTCGAGCTCTTGTGTTTAACGGTTGGATTCTGTTAAGTCCTTGTGCACCTATCTTCGGCTTCTGGGTCGTCGCAGGCAGTTTCGAGGTAGCTGTCAGTTGTTACATAGAAACATAGAAACATAGAATGTGACGGCAGATAAGAACCATTCGGCCCATCTAGTCTGCCCAGTTTTCTAAATACTTTCATTAGTCCCTGGCATTATCTTATAGTTAGGATAGCCTTATGCCTATCCCACGCATGATTAAACTCCTTTACTGTGTTAACCTCTACCACTTCAGCTGGAAGGCTATTCCATGCATCCACTACCCTCTCAGTAAAGTAATACTTCCTGATATTATTTTTAAACCTTTGTCCCTCTAATTTAAGACTATGTCCTCTGGTTGTGGTAGTTTTTCTTCTTTTAAATATAGTCTCCTCCTTTACTGTGTTGATTCCCTTTATGTATTTAAATGTTTCTATCATATCCCCCCTGTCTCGTCTTTCCTCCAAGCTATACATGTTAAGATCCTTTAACCTTTCCTGGTAAGTTTTATCCTGCAATCCATGAACCAGTTTAGTAGCCCTTCTTTGAATTCTCTCTAAGGTATCAATATCCTTCTGAAGATATGGTCTCCAGTACTGTGTACAGTACTCCAAGTGAGGTCTCACCAGTGTTCTGTACAATGGCATGAGCACTTCCCTCTTTCTACTGCTAATACCTCTCCCTATACAACCAAGCATTCTGCTAGCATTTCCTGCTGCTCTATTACATTGTCTGCCTACCTTTAAGTCCTCAGAAATAATCACCCCTAAATCCCTTTCCTCAGATGTTGAGGTTAGGACTCTATCAAATATTCTGTACTCGGCCCTTGGGTTTTTACGTCCAAGATGCATTATCTTGCACTTATCCACATTAAATGTCAGTTGCCACAACTCTGACCATTTTTCTAGTTTACCTAAATCATTTGCCATTTGGCTTATCCCTCCTGGAACATCAACCCTGTTACATATCTTAGTATCATCCGCAAAAAGACACACCTTACCATCAAGACCTTCTGCAATATCACTAATAAAAATATTAAAGAGAATGGGTCCAAGTACAGATCCCTGAGGTACCCCACTGGTGACAAGCCCAAGCTTCGAATATACTCCATTGACTACAACCCTCTGTTGCCTGTCACTCAGCCACTGCCTTACCCATTCAACAATATTGGAATCCAAACTCAAAGATTGCAGTTTATTGATAAGCCTTCTATGTGCAACAGTGTCAAAAGCCTTACTGAAATCTAGGTAAGCAATGTCTACTGCACCACCCTGATCTATAATTTTAGTTACCCAATCAAAAAAATCAATAAGATTAGTTTGGCATGATCTCCCTGAAGTAAACCCATGTTGTCTCTGATCTTGAAATCCATGTGTTTTTAGATGTTCAACAATCCTATCCTTTAACATGGTTTCCATCACTTTCCCCACTACTGAAGTAAGGCTTACTGGCCTATAGTTGCCCGACTCCTCCTTATTACCTTTCTTGTGAATGGGCACAACATTCGCTAACTTCCAATCTTCTGGGACTACTCCTGTTAACAATGATTGGTTAAATAAATCTGTTAATGGTTTTGCTAGTACACCACTAAGCTCTTTTAATAGCTTTGGGTGTATTCCATCAGGTCCCATTGACTTATTTGTCTTTACTTTTGACAGTTGCAATATAACCTCTTCCTCTGTAAACTCACATGTAATAAATGACTCATTTATCCTTTTTTTTAACAGAGGTCCCTTTCCTTCATTTTCAGCTGTAAATACCGAGCAAAAATATTCATTGAGGCAGTCAGCTAGACCTTTATCCTCATCTACATACCTTCCTTCTTTTGTTTTTAATCTAACTAATCCTTGTTTTACTTTTCTTTTCTCATTTATGTATCTAAAAAAAGTTTTGTCCCCCTTTTTTACTGACTGTGCTATTTTCTCTTCTGTGTGTGATTTGGAAGCTCTTATAACTTGCTTAGCCTCTCTCTGCCTAATCTTATAGGTCATTCTGTCTTCCTCACTCTGGGTTTTTTTATAATTACTAAATGCTAACTTTTTGTTTTTTACTATTTTGGCCACATCTGCGGAGTACCACAGTGGTTTCTTGAATTTTTTGCTTTTACTGACAAGCCTAATGCAATTTTCTGTTGCCTTCAGTAGTGCAGCTTTTAAATAATCCCATTTATTTTGGACTCCATTTAAGTTGCTCCAGTCTGATAATGACTCCTTTACACATATTCTAATTTTAGAAAAGTCTGTTTTTCTAAAGTCTAAAACTTTTGTTTTTGTGTGGTGTGACTAAGTCACTGTTCTTATATTAAACCACACTGACTGATGATCACTGGATCCTAAACTTTCACCTACAGTAATATCTGATACCAAATCTCCATTTGTTAACACTAAATCTAGTATGGCCTCTTTACGAGTTGGCTCCTCAACGACTTGTTTTAGAGACAATCCCAGTAGGGAGTTTAGAATATGCGTGCTTCTGGCACAAGTAGCTATTTTTGTTTTCCAATTCACATCAGGAAGATTAAAGTCACCCATGGTGATAACTTCCCCCTTCATTGTCATTTTAGCTATTTCTTCAACTAGTAGATTATCTAACTCTTCAATTTGTCCTGGGGGCCTATAAATCACACCTATACGAACTACTGTGTGATTACCAAATTCTAACGTAACCCAAATGGACTGTTGTTGGAGGAAAGTTTCTTTTTTCTCAGAAGATGAGAGGGTAAGTAGGTCGGTCCCCTGTGCTACTAGTAGAGAGCCGTCCGCTCCCCATCGGTATCTAATCCGCGCGTCTCTCAGCTGTCTTGCCACCTGTATCAGCTGTCTTTTGACTGCGAGGACGGCAAAAGGGAGGTCTCCGTATATGGCTATCTCGCATCCTTCAAATTGAAAGGAGCCCAGCTCTCTCGATTTAGCCATGATTGTGGATCGGGTAATAATGTCTCTAGTCGCGGCAATTACGTCTCTTGGGGCGTCCGCAGGGGCAGCTGCCGCTTTACGGACCCGGAACGCTGATGTCAATGTTTCTGCGCTCGTATTGCTTCCTATGCCTAGCGAGGCCATGAAGCGTCGAAGAAAAGGCATTACCGCTTCTCCCTCAATACTCTCCGGAATGCCGCGGAGGCGGATGTTCCTCCTTCTGTGTCTATACTCCATCACTACCAATGACCTGGTAAGTTTCTGTACTTGGTCTGTTAGTGCTTGCAGATTGTTGTGGGACTCTTGCACACTCTTGATTGTATTTGATTCCTTAGTTTCGAGTGCTGCGACCCGCTGTTTGAGGGCACCTATTTCCGTGTGAGTGTCTAGGAGGTCAGCCTTCCACACCCGCCGCATATCCAGCAGGAGATTTTTAATATCCCTCTTTGTAGCCGGTGAGGAGTCCTCCTCTGATTCCGACTCGTTATACGGGGTCTCCTCCGACTGTGTGGTCTGGGCGTCTTCCTCCTCTTGGAAGTTATCCAAGGCCTCATCTTCACTACGTGGGTCGGGCGCCATTTTGGCTTGGGCCCGCGGTGTAGGCCTCTCAAAAGATAATCGTATATCCTGCGATTTTGGAGCCTCTGGATGGCGAGGTTTTTAGTTTTTTCGCCCCATAGTACCTTCCGTGTGGGGGTAGTTGGCTTTCAGCTTATTTAGGTTTTTAATTTCGGTGTTTAAAGCGGCTTTTTCTGCTATCTGGGACAGAGCTCTGTGCAAACACGTCTTCTCTGCTGCTCGGCTGGCCACGCCCCCGAGCATCTAATTTTTAACTCTCTACAATTTAATGTTTAATCAACCAAGCCCACGCGATACAGCCCGACAGATGCACTTACATATGTTTCGCGCAATAATGTAATGGTTTATAAGACATGAATATTTCATTGATATGCTGTAGTTTAAAACAAGGATTTTCTAAAGAACATATATCGCCATTAGTCTTGTAGTTTGTGTTTCAGGCTGTGTTTTGTTACAGTGTCCTCATCATCATACTGTGTCATTTAAATTCCTAATTATCACATTGCCTGTGCTTCTGGGTGACTTGTTAAAATTATTAGGCATTATGCAGATTTGTGTCGGTGTGGGTTATTAATAAAGAGTAATTCTGAGGGAAAAGTTCTATAGGTGGCACCATCAGACGAAATGTTGCGTTAGTTTCCAACCTTCCAAAGCAATTATTCCACGTATAGAATTTATATCTGAATTGCGCTTTATAAATAACCTTCCCTCCCCTCTCCCCCCTATCATCTTTCTTAATTGTATACCTCACATTACCAGATAGAGTCCAATGACGACAGATAATGTAATCTGGCCTCGCATATTAATGATCCACAGTTAACCTGATGAAGAAAAAAGAAATAAAATTAATATTAATATCTACATAGCTTACCATATTTCATAGATCGACTAATAATGTGTCTCTAAATGTTATTATGCTTGTAATTAAAAAAAAAATGCATATCGATTTATCAAGCATGTGCTATCTCCAGAATTCTAATCACAGTATTTATGATGCTCCCCTTTCCCCACGCAGTAATGTTGTGTTAATTTATATCGATATATCAAGCTTGCGCTACCTCCAGAATTCTAATTGCAGTATTTGCAATGCTCCCCTTCCTTTACACAGTAATATTGTGTTCCTATCACTGGATAAATCTGATGACCTTTCATCCACACCTCGGCTGTGCTTTGGCAGAATTTTTGAAACACAATGTGCATAAAACAATGCCAGATTAATCCAGTGTCTATATACTTTTATTGGAAGCAATGGGTTTGAATTAATAGAAAGCATTTTGGCCAGTAGACAGAAGGTGTGCAAAAGTCAAAACAAGTACAAGGAAACATAGAAACATAGAATGTGACAGCAGATAAGAACCATTCGGCCCATCTAGTTAGCCCAATTTTCTATATACTTTCATTAGTCCCTGCCTTATCTTATAGTTAGGATGGCCTTATGCCTATCCCACGCATGCTTAAACTCCTTTATTGTGTTAGCCTCTACCACTTCAGCTGAAGGCTATTCCATGCATCCACTACCCTCTCAGTAAAGTAATACTTCCTGATATCATTTTTAAACCTTTGCCCCTCTAATTTAAGACACTGTCCTCTTGTTGTGGTAGTTTTTCTTCTTTTAAATATGGTCTCCTCCTTTACTGTGTTGATTCCCTTTATGTATTTAAATGTTTCTATCATATCCTCCCTGTCTCGTCTTTCCTCCAAGCTATACATGTTAAGATCCTTTAACCTTTCCTGGTAAGTTTTATCCTGCAATCCATGAACCAGTTTAGTAGCCCTTCTCTGAACCCTCTCTAAAGTATCAATATCCTTCTGAAGATACGGTCTCCAGTACTGCGTACAATACTCCAAGTGAGGTCTCACCAGTGTTCTGTACAATGGCATGAGCACTTCCCTTTTTCTACTGCTAATACCTCTCCCTATACAACCAAGCATTCTGCTAGCATTTCCTGCTGCTCTATTACATTGTCTGCCTACCTTTAAGTCATCTGAAATAATCACCCCTAAATCCCTTTCCTCAGATGTTGAGGTTAGGACTCTATCAAATATTCTGTACTCTGCCCTTGGGTTTTTACGTCCAAGATGCATTATCTTGCACTTATCAACATTAAATGTCAGTTGCCACAACACTGACCATTTTTCTAGTTTACCTAAATCATTAGCCATTTGGCTTATCCCTCCTGGAACATCAACCCTGTTACATATCTTAGTATCATCAGCAAAAATACATAACTTACCATCAAGACCTTCTGCAATATCACTAATAAAAATATTAAAGAGAATGGGTCCAAGTACAGATCCCTGAGGTACACCACTGGTGACCAGCCCAAGCTTCGAATATACTCCATTGACTACAACCCTCAGCCACTGCCTTACCCATTCAACAATATTGGAATCCAAACTTAAATATTGCAGTTTATTGATAAGCCTTCTATGTGCAACAGTGTCAAAAGCCTTACTGAAATCTAGGTAAGCAATGTCTACTGCACCACCCTGATCTATAATTTTAGTTACCCAATCAAAAAAATCAATAAGATTAGTTTGGCATGATCTCCCTGAAGTAAACCCATGTTGTCTCTGATCTTGTAATCCATGTGTTTTTAGATGTTCAACAATCCTATCCTTTAACATGGTTTCCATCACTTTCCCCACTACTGAAGGAACTCTGCAAGCACCATAACCACTACAAAATATTGTAGTGGTTATAGTGCAAAGAATACATAGGTGAGAAAATTAGTTTTGAATAGATATTTTCCTGTCACCCAAAAAAACAGGTCAAATGTAGGCTGTAAATGAATGAATTCAAAACACATTCTTCAGTCACCATTCGTGCAAATCATTCTGGGCTTTTATTTTTTAGTTATGTTTTGATTACGCTTGTGCTAATAGTTGCTTTAAAATATGTGGTTCACTGCCTGATATATGTATTTCTCTAAAGAATTTTCTTGTTTGTGCTGGTGATGAAGAGTTAACCATTTTTACTGCTCACACCATCTGCAGGCAAGTACTTTATTGCTGTGTAACTAGTTTGTCTGGAAATAGACTTGTTATCTGATGGAATAAGTAGCGTTTAGGGCATGAAAGCAGTTTCTTTATTAACAAACTGTGCCAGAGATCAGTCCGCCCAAGGCTCTCCTGTGATTATCTGCGAATCATGGATTTCAGGCTGAATACATAATGCCTATACACGTGCGGACGACAATTCAAGAAAATGAATCAATTCAACATGTAAAGGAAAACAAAGTGGCAAATAACTACATATCTTGCATTTGGTATTAGTCTATTAGATTTAAAAAGTGCCTTATTTTTAAAAAAGTTTCACGGGGAGATGATACAAAAACAAATGACAAGGATAATGTAGTATGACATTGAGGGAATAAAGCTAAGCATCTAAGAGCGGCTATAAGGGACAAATGGCGGGGGTTTCGTATGGCAGATTTTAAGCTATAATAAAGGCAACTAAAAGATGATTGGGGGGGGGGGGGGGGGAGGATGATAGCCAAGAAAGGGATAAATGGAATGTGGGTACAACATTGGCAGAACTACGGACATAAGAAGGAGCTGAAGCAGCCATGAAGGGACAAACATAAGCCAGAAGGCTATGTATAGGCAGAGGGCTTTGTGCACATTTGGACAGATATGCATTTATGTTTCTGAGTGTTTTTATTGCCTTTAGTGTGTTTTCTATTCTAATGAATTTATGGTGCCATGATATTTTTGTTCTTTTTCCTCATATATTGATCCTCTGATTTTTCTGTGGTGTGTGTGTGTATATATATATATATATATATATATATATATATATATATATATATATATATATATATATATATATATATGATACCGGTACTTGGCTCCCTCCCTCTGATATATTTATTTGGACTCCTCTCAAATAAAACTAGCTAGTCCAAATTATAAGAATCTTTAATTAAAGAATATCTAATAGGAACCAAAACACAAGTTATAGCCGTTTTAGATGCAGAATAGAAACCGAACGTATAAATATTTCAGATCTGTTTTAACATTCATCAGATCATTTATATGAATGCACGCAGCGGTAAGACTTTCAGACATTATTCCAACAAGAACATTCTGACTCACGCTGCGTGCGTGGAAGGAAACACATTATTTCAAGCATTTATACGGTCATCAAATAGTACTGCCAGGGCCGGATTAACATAGGGGCTGATGGAGCTGCAGCTCCAAGCCCAGGCCCATGGAATAGGCCCATTTAAAAAAAAAAAAATTCACAATACTCTTAGGTTTGCCACCTGACTGGTATTTTACTGGCAAGGCCAATATTTGAGGCTGCTGGGCCGTGCCAGTATTGCAGTAATACCGGCAATACAAATGCAGGTATTTTTCTCCGAATAAATGGAAATTACTCTGCAATACCAGCACCGGCCATTAGGGGTCACTGTGTGTGGAGAGAGGCAGGGATAGGAAGTTACAGCATATCCCTGCCTCTCTCTACTACTTACTGATCTGTGGGGGAGCAGCAACACAGCACATAGTCCAGACAGCAGTTCTACAGCTCAGGTAAGTGAGGGATAGGGGGAAAGGCAGCAGGGACACATGGGGACACTGAGACACTAGGGGACACTGGGACACATGGGGATGCCGAGACACATGGGGACACTGTGAGACATAGGGACATTGGGAGACACTGAGACATTGGGACATGGAGACACTATGTCCCCATTTCTCCCAGTGTTCCACATCCAGTGTCGCTAGTGTCTGTATCCCCAAGTCTCCCAGTGTCTGTGTTCCTAGTGTCTCAGTGTGCCTAGTGTCACCATGTCTCCCAGTGTCCCTATATGTCCCAGTGTCCCCATGTGTCTGTTTCCCAGCCAGTGTCCCCTAGTCTCCCAGTGTCCCCTAGTCTCCCCGTGTCTGTGTTCCCATGTCTCTGTGTCCCTAGTGTCTTGGTGTCCCCCAAATGTTTCAGTGTCCCCATGTCTCCCAGTGTCTGTGTCCCTAATGTCTTAGTGTCCCCATTTCTCTCAGTTTCCCTAAATGTCTCAGTGTCCCCATGTCTCCGTGTCCCCATGTCTCCGTGTCCCCATGTCTCAGTGTCCCCATGTCTCAGTGTCCCCGGGTCTCTCAGTGTCCCCGGGTCTCTCAGTGTCCCCGGGTCTCTCAGTGTCCCCGGGTCTCTGTGTCCCCATGTCTCTGTGTCCCCATGTCTCTGTGTCCCCATGTCTCTGTGTCCCCGGGTCTCTCAGTGTCCCGGGTCTCTCAGTGTCCCCGGGTCTCTCTGTCCCCATGTCTCTGTGTCCCCGGGTCTCTCAGTGCCCCCGGGTCTCTCAGTGCCACCGGGTCTCTCAGTGCCCCCGGGTCTCTCAGTGCCCCCGGGTCTCTCAGTGCCCCCGGGTCTCTCAGTGCCCCCGGGTCTCTCAGTGTCCCCATGTCTCACTGTGTCCCCAGTATCCTAGTGACATGGGGACACACTGAGACATTGGGACACATGGGGACACTGAGAGACTAGGGGACTGGGCTACATGGGGACACTGACACTGTAATGCATAGGGACACTGAGACACTGGGTGACTTGCGAGACTGAGACACTGTGAGCAATCCATCTATACAGCAGAATCAAACTGTGAGTAGTTTGTTGGTGATTTTACAGAATTTTCTCTGATGTCACTCCTTGTGATTATACAAATGATTAAGGCTGGTATTTTTTTTCCAAGAAAGGTGGCAACCCTAACTACTCTTCACATACTCTTGCTTAACCCCTTAAGGACACATGACATGTCTGACACGTCATGATTCCATTTTATTCCAGAAGTTTGGTCCTTAAGGGGTTAAAGGAGCACTATAGGGTCAGGAACACAATCATGTATTTCTGACCCGATTATGTTAAAACCATCTGGTCCCTTCTTGCCTCCCTAAGTATAGTAAAATATAACTAGTATTCAAGTCTGCAGCTGCTGGCTCTGCCTCTGAACTGACTGTCTGCTGACATCATCAGAAGTGGTGGTCTGAGCAAATTACAATACTTCCCCATAGGATTGGCTGAGACTGTCAACTAGGCAGATCAGGGGCAGAGCCAGCACAAGTCCAACATAGCCCTGGCCAATCAGCATCTCCTCATAAAGATACATTGAATCAATGCATCTCTATGAGGAAAGTTCAGTGTCTGCATGCAGAGGGTGGAGACACTGAATGGCAGTGCTGCACACTAGGAAGAACTGCCCCATCTAAGGAGTGGCCAGTGGAGTTATTTTCTCTGAAAAGACAATGTTTACTGCAAAAGGCCTGAACAAATACAATATGCTGTAGTTGTTCTGGTGACTATAGTGTCCCTTTAAGTTTGGAAGCTTAAGAGGGATGTATGTGAACAAAACTTGTGTGGACTGGCTGACAATAAAATTAGTTTAGGTAATGCAGACGTTGGTCTCTTTAACACTGTGGCATGTACCCTTTCTTCTACACTCACTACATACACCTTTTCTCTGTCTCAGACTATATACCAGGAACTTCTGCCTGCTAGTAAGAAGGTATGGAGACAAGTGGACCAGTGAGTGCTAGGGGACAGTCCTTAGAAAGCATGGAGTGAGCGCATCATTAGACGCATTTATGTCAAACTCAGGGTGCTGCCTGCATAATATGCCCTTAATTGGACAGCCTGCAGGATTGGTGGGCAGCCTGACATGCATTCATGCCAGGCTGTCCTTTAAATTCTTTGGACAGACATGCCCCCTTTTTGGGCATGTTCTCCCCTTTTGGCAGGTCTGGTCACGTGATTCGCAGCAGTGGCCCACCCTTTTACCCCGCCCATTGACTTCCTGCTTCACTGCTGTTAGTGGGTATGGATTTACTTGAAAGATGAAAGCATAAATTAGAGAGATATTAGCATAGAGTATGTGTTTTCGTATAGCTGCATCCTATGAGTTTCCCTCCAGCACCATCTCCATCAGATACATGACGCTTGGGAGGTATGACTGTTTTAGTGTTTTTGGTCGATAAGATTCCGTAATTAGGCCCATAATGATTGTCAGCACCAGGCCCAGTGTGCTCTTAATCCGGCCCTGAGTACTGCGTGCAATTCTAGTCACCTTATTATTCCAAAATCTATTTGAGCAGGTCCCCTCCAAGCCCTTCTACATTTTTAAAAAAAACATTTGAGAAGCTGGTTCCCATGTTGGACTTCGTTTGGTGTAGAAAGTCTTGACATGCTTAAAGCTGATACTTTAAACAAAATTTCCAAGACAGAAAAATGTAGAGGTTTTGTTGCTTTGACTGTTGTGGTGCCATCCCACAGCATAATGATAAACAATTTAGGAACAGTTAGACGTACAGTGTGTGCTTCCTAGGGCTGCCCCTCCTCGTCGGCATTGATAATGGAGAATTTGAACTTTCACAATGTCAAATGTGTCCACCCAGGATGGTTTTATTTGGCTGTGAGAGCTGGGGGTGGGTTAACTGCACATTCAGATATGGCTCAGCAGGTCTCCAGGCCACTGCTGTAGTGGTAGTTTTGCCTGTGCAGTATGTCCATTGCTTACAAAACACAGCCCCTATCCTACCCCATATATTTACACACACTGACCTCTACACAAACACACTGCATGCACTACACACGCACTGCATCCACTACATACATACAGACACACGCACACTGCATCAACTACACATACATACAGTGGCGTACATACCAGGGTCGCTGCGACCCGGTATGTACCCACTGTGGCCAGCCTCTTCTCCTGGGGGGCCCAGGAGCCGGCCACCTCCGGGCCCCCCGAGGCTGGCCCTGCTGTCACCCCACAACCGCTCCTGCGGGCGCGCAAGGGAGCACTCTCCCCTGAGTGCTTCCTCTTCAGCTCCCTCGCGCACCGCGTAGGGATGCCGGCGCCGGAAGATGACACATATTTGTATTCAGCAAAGTCTCACGTGTAAAACAGTACCCCCTATGTACAGGTTTTATGGTGTTTTGGGAAGTTACAGGGTCAAATATAGCACGTTACATTTAAAAATTGAAATTCGCCAGATTGGTTACGTTGCCTTTGAGACTGTATAGTAGCCCAGGAATTAAATTTACACCCATAATGACATACCATTTGCAATAGAAGACAACCCAAGGTATTGCAAATGGGGTATGTCCAGTCTTTTTTAGTAGCCATTTGGTCACAAACACTGGCCAAAGTTAGTGTTAGTATTTGTTTGTGTGTGAAAAATGCAAAAAACGCCAATTTTGGCCAGTGTTTGTGACTAAGTGGCTACTAAAAAAGACTGGACATACCCTATTTGCAATACCTTGGGTTGTCTACTATTGCAAATAGTATGCCATTATAGGGGTAATTTTCATTCTTGGGCTACCATAGGGTCACAAAGGCATCGTAAGCAATCTGGCGAATTTTAATGTGAAAAAAATGAAACACAAGCCTTATATTTGACGCTGTAACTTTTGAAAACACCATAAAACCTGTACATGAGGGGTACTGTTGTACTCGGGAGACTTAGCTGAACACAAATATTTGTGTTTCAAAACAGTAAAAAGTATCACAGCAATAATATTGTCCTTGTAAGTGCTGTTTGTATATGAAAAATTCAAAAAACGTCACTTTTACTGGCAATATCATCGTTGTAATACATTTTACTGTTTTGAAACACTAATATTTGTGTTCAGCGAAGTCTCCCGAGTAAAACAGTACCCCCCATGTACAGGTTTTATGGTGTCTTGGAAAGTTATAGGGTTAAATATAGTGCTAGCAAATTAAATTCCCTATACTTTCGGCATGGGCTGTCAGGCAGGTCCCGCTAATTGTAATTAATTAGGATACCTAATTATGTAAAAATATTACATAAATATATGTGTAGAATTAATATATGTATATATATATACATATGTGTATATATACGTATATATATATATAATTTTATTTATATTTTTAATTATATATAGGTGTATATATATAGTGATATATACGTATATATTTATGTATATAGATATATATATTATTTCGTTCTACGTGTATTTTGATATAAATATATATATATATTAATATCACAATACAGTTAGAACGAAATAACACACATCTATATATTTTTTAATTATTTATTTTTAATTTTTTAATTTTATTTTTTTACGTATTTACATATTTTTTTATATTATATTTGAATATATATATAACAATAATTATATATATATTTAACCAGTATCAGTCTACGTGTAATTTGATATTAATATATATATATATATCATTATATATATATATTAATAGTAAAATACACCTAGACAGTGTATGTGTGTGTATGTATATGTGTATATATACTTAGATCATATATATATATATATATATATATATATATATATATAATCTAAGTATTGCCAAAGTTTGCTATGCAAGAACACTTAATAATAATAATAATAAAATGTATGTGAGATAACATTAAGTGGTCTTGCTATGCAAGAACACTTAATAACACTCTGCTACAATGTAAAGTAGTAAGTGTAAATCCTGTATAACAGTGTAAATTTACTGTCCCCTCAAAATAACTCCACACACAGCCATTATTGTCTTAACTGTTGGCAACAAAAGTGAGTACGCATTTACAAAAATGTGAGATACTGTATATATAATATATATATATATATATATATATATATATATATATATCTATGTTAAAGACATCCTTTTTCTCAATGGCATAGCATGCCCTAATGGCCCTAAGTGTATCTGATATAAGTGGTTATAGTGCCTGGAATCCACAACTGGAGCCATTCTCAAGGTGTACAAAATTCACATGTATACATATAAGTAATCAAAATCTCACATTGGGTTAACCCCTTAACGCCGTTACGACGTGCTATGCCGTCACGGGTTAAGTGGGCTTTAAAGCCGTTATGACGGCATAGCACGCCGTAACGGCTTCCAGCCCCTGGAGGTAAGATGTACTTACCTCCGCCGCGATCCGCTTCGGGAGGACTGCCTCACAGCCCAGGCAGCCCAACCACGGCAAATCAGGCCCCCGGGGGCCATGTGATCGCTCTCAAAGAGCGATCACATGGCCCCCTATAGCTGGCTGTGGATCTGCCAGCAGGGGGACTGTTTGAAATATCAGACAGTCCCCCTGCTGGTGGGAAGTATAAAAAAAAAAATAAAAGACAAGTGTAAAAATAAATTAAATATATTTATATATATATATATATATATATATATATAATATGTATATATATATATACATATTATATATATGTAACGTCATACAAAGTGTATTTTAATATTAATATAAGTATATATATTAATATTAAAATACACTTAGAATGGCGTTACATATATATAATATGTATATATATTATATATATAATAGATGTACATATATATTATATATAAATACGTATAATTAAAATAATAAATAAATAAAATAAATAAATAAAATATTGAAACAAAATTTAATATAAATTATATATGCATATGTAATTTAATTCTAACTGTATTTTGTTATTAATATATATATATCGGTAACAAAATACACTTAGAATGACATTCTATATATAAAATACAAATAACCGCAAATATATATATATAGATAAATACATATAATTACATAAAAGATTACATTAGTATACACGTAGAATTTAAATACCTATAAATGCATATATATTAAAATTCTACGTGTATATTTAAGTAATCTTTTAACATAATTATGTGATTTGATTAATTAAAATTTGATTGACATGCCTGACAACACAGGGAGAGAGTGCAGAGAATTTAATTCGCAAGCACTATATTTGACCCTGTACCTCTCCAAGACACCATAAAACCTGTACATAGGGGGTACTGTTTTACTCGGGAGACTTCGCTGAACTCAAATATTCGTGTTTCAAACTGGTAAATTGTATTACAACGATGATATTTTAAGTAAAAGTGACGTTTTTTGCATTTTTTACAAGCGAACTGCACTTTTATGGTCTATATTATTGTTGTAATATGTTTTACTGTTTTAAAACACTAATATTTGTGTTTAGTGAAGTCTCCCGAGAATAACAGTACCCCCCATGTACAGGTTTTATGGTGTTTTGGAAAGTTAGAGAGTCACATACAAGGCTTGCATTTCATTTTTTTCACATTGAAATTTGCCAGATTGGTTATGTTGCCTTTGAGAGCGTATGGTAGCCCAGGAATGAGAATTACCCCCATGATGGCATACCATTTGTAAAAGTAGACAACCCGAGGTATTGCAAGTGGGGTATGTCCAGTCTTTCTTAGTAGCCACTTAGTCACAAACACTGGCCAAATATTCGTTTTTTGCTTTTTTCACACAAAAACAAATATGAACGCTAACTTTGGCCAGTGTTTGTGACTAAGTGGCTACTAAAAAAGACTAAACATACCCCACTTTCAATATCTTGGCTTGTCTACTTTTTCAAATGGTATGCCATTATGGGGGTAATTCTCATTCCTGGGCTACCACACCGTCTCAAAGGTAACATTACCAATCTGGCAAATTTCAATTTGAAAATGGAATGTTCTATATTTGACCCTGTAACTTTCCAAAACAACATAAAACCTGTTAAAGGGGGGGTACTGTTGTATTCGTGAGACATCGCTGATTACAAATATGTGCATTTTTTTTGCAGTAAAACCTAACAGTATTATGACATTCACAGTTAAAATGTCAGACGGAAATGCAAATTTAAAAAAAAAATCTTATTTTCTCACATTTTTTTTACTTTTATTCATAATAAATTATGTTCCATATATGAATAGTTAATGATAGATTAAAGCCCTGTTTCTCCTGAACAAAATGATATATAATAAGTGTGGGTGCATATAATTTGAAAGAGGGGAACTACGGGTGAACAGACATATAGCGCAAATTCCAGTTTTTGTTTACGTTTTGTTTTGATCAGAACGTGCACTATTGACTCCGTCCTGAAGGGGTTAAAGAAGACATCATTACAAGTCTTTTAACCCTTAAGTGTCTAAAGAGATCCAAAAAAAGATGTATAAGCTAACTATATATTCTTAGAGTTATAAGAAGCTTACATTACACCGTATTTTATTAAGTGTTTTCTCTTGAAACCTGACTGATTCAATGAAATACAGATTCAAAGAGAATTGTCTTTGCAGTAACATTTTATACTGACTACCATATTTTGGGTGATTGAACAATGAAAGTTGGTGACTGATGAAGATTCACCACAATGAAGGCGAGCTAATGGCGGCACTGTGTCCATTGGGTAGAAGGTGAGTATGCCAAAAACTTGATTAAGCTCCATAGAAGGTGGGTGAAAAAAAACTAATTTCAGATGGTAAATGGAAACAAATTACAGAAAGTGAACAGTATAACAGGGTCACGTTAAAGGGCACTCCAAACCCAATAAAGCACTTCAGTTCCTAATCTTCCAACAGTTACTTAGTACACTTAGTAATGATTCTTAGAGGCTATAATAATTTCATATGCTGGTGTGGCACCTCACCTGTCAGGACCTACCTTACTTACCACACCGGAAGAGGTATAATATTGAGTGATTTAAAAACGTGCACTTAATCTGCGTGGTCCTGATTTAATTTACATAACGATGTAGGTGAGAAGAATGTATGAATGTTACAGGAAGGTACTAGAGTTGTATTCTAGCTATTGGATGTTATTCTGTGGACATAACGTGGTATATTATGCTGCAAATCCTTAGTTGGTCATCCCTGAAATGCCCCACGTTTCTACGTTATTTGAGAGAAATCATGTAGGGCAAAGGTTAACATTTTTTTTGTCAAGGATGAAAATTATATACATGAATTATGAGTTAGTTGGCTACCCATTGTTCAATTGAAAAATTACTCAGTGACCCCTTATTTAATTGTGACGTACTATATAATGGCACGAATTCTAAAAAAAACCTCATTAGACTCTTCACAATGTAAAAGATTTTAGACTTTAGGAGGCCATGACGCTGCAGCAAATAATTTACTGAAGACGTTCCGTGAGTGCTATCCATTGGGAACACATGGAAAATACATGGGGATTCAAGTTTGGCATTTGACCCAAGGTTTAAATGGGCACCACCATCACTCAGACCATTTAATGTCAAATAAGTGATCAGGGCGCAATGTCCCTGTGCCTGGATGAGAGTAGGGACAATAACAATATATAACGTTAAGAAAACAGATTTGTATTCCTAAAATGTTCCTTTTGGAACCACTGATTTAGAATTATAGATGGTGGTTTGGTATAGGAATGAGAACTATGTATTAAGATTAAAAGTTACTGGTTAAGGTTCATAAAGAGTAGACACTGTTAACCGATGTGTGCTATGCACCAAAATTATGATTATTTCATAATAAATTGACCGTACACAGAAATGTATCTCTATGGCAAAATGCAAATTGTGGTGTGTAAGTCATACTTCGTGTACTATTGGAAGAGCAAACATAAATATTCATGTGAATATCACAGAACTGTGTGAATGACAGGTATGCAAATGACATCTAACATGTTTAGTAAGGGCACAAATATTTTTTTTATCACAAAATACTAAATCATAGTGAATTGAAAATAGTATTGCAAAATTTAGATAGAAATATTCAAACTTTGACAATACAGGAGTTGGATAATAGAATAAAATTACAAAAATACAAGAAAAAAAAAAACAACAAAACATCCCGAATCATGTTTTTCCTTGATATTTTCGAGGAATTTTATGAATAATAAAAACAAAAAAAGAATAATTTAGTTTTCTTACCTCACGTTAAGAGGTCTTCTTTGTTTTTTGTTTTTATTTTTGCTTTTACCAAGATAATCCTGTTTCCGACATTTCGGTCAGTAGGCAATATGGTCCGAACCTGCACTCTCCTTTACACTTTCATACCTTTTATGTCCTTGCCAACTTTTAAGGGGGGAGGTTTATGGGAGGGACAGATTTTGGTCTGCCAGAAGAATGGTGGAATTAACCCTTCGAGTAGTATACGAATGCTCTGGTCATCTGAATTTTATCGTATGTACTTTCAGTTCTTTTCCCTTATCTTTCTGTACAATGATCAATAGGTCTCCCAGGTTAATACATTTTAGTCCAGTATGTTTATTGCAAACATTCTGGAAACATTGTGGAGTATTTAAAAAGCAGTTTCAAATTGGAGAGTAAAACACCAATATGGAAAACACCAGGGTTCGAGTGATTTTCCGTTTGATAAACCTAACCTAAAATTAGCAGTTTTCTAGTACGGTAAGTTCTCTGCACATTAATATTGTATTATTTTATAAACTTGTGTTTAAAATAAAACTGTCATTTTTCCGGGGGGTTGGGGTTGGGTTAGAATTAATCATGCAATACAAAAACAGTTAATTGTTTGTTCTCCTCCTTGATTAGACATGCAAATGTATGTCCTACAAGTTCTCTAATGTAATTACTCCTGTGAGGGGGAGGAAGGTGAATGGAGGGGTCACAGTCATAGAACAGAACTTTTAATCACAGCTGTTAATATTAACAGAAAAAGCATAAAGTGAAGCTATGTGGAACCTCGGTAAAAATGAGGAAAGAATATGAATAGCTGAACCTGCAAAGGTCAAAGCTGGCCAGGGAGAAGGTCAGCATATTAACCCACTCACTAGCAGTGTACACACTGCTTCATCTGTGCTGTATAAACATAGTGGCTCTCGACTCAGAGTTTTGTTGTATTTTATGCAAACGTGATTGGTCATGTTGTTTGTTCTCACCCAAATTGTGTGTATTATCACATCCTTTTTAGTATCGGCAGTTAGAGAGGATAAGTCTCATGACGCACATATTATGAAAAGGTTTATGACTGCTATAAGCCAGCGAAAAAACACAAACTAATGGTTCCTAATTTGTTTTTGTTTTTTTTTGGACCACAAGCTTAATTTTGTACATTGTATGTCTTGGTGGCCCTTTCCTCAATTGTAAAATAAACTAATTGACCCATTCTTCGAGTGTTATAAAATTAACGTTAAGGGCTTAGTCCTTGGGGGGCGGAGCCTAACCGCAGAGGGAAGCAGTCGCACCAAACTGGAGCTCCGAGACCCACAAGGGAAAAACGAAGAAAAAACCCAAAAAGGCATAACCCCCAAAACAAAACTAAGACCCCCTACGTGTCCCCAACGATATGGGACGAAAAACCAAGAAAATTACTGCAGAAAAACCCACCACCGGACTTACAATAGGGGACATGTGGCGGCAAGCGCGTGGAGCCAGCGGGTCCAACATGGCGGCTCTCCACGGAGGCTGCTCGGACTTCTCCGATGACATGTCGGGAGAAGATTACCCACCTGCTCCAGCACCGAGAATGCCCTCACAGCCCGACAAACCCGCACCGGACTCCTCCCCGGTAACTACGCTAATCCTGAAACAACTACTTGCAGACCTACAGACTAGCCTGCAGAAAGACATCATGGCGCTGAGAGGAGACCTGAGGGGTCTGACAACTCGCATAGACACCCTCGAAAACGCCTCCACAAACCACTCCAAAGATATGGTGGAGCTCCAAAAGACCGTAAGTGACCTGCAGCTACAACAAAGGAACACGGCACACCGCATGGCGGAACAGGAGGACGCCAGGAGGCGCAACAACCTCAAGCTGAGGGGGATATCGGAGGCGATACCTGATGCGGCATTACCACAGCTCATCAAACGCCTACTCACGAGTGTATTGCCGCCTACCCAAGCCGACAAGATTAGCCCGGAGCACCTCTTTAGGGTCCCCATCCCGCCCAAAGCGCCAAACACAGCCACCAGGGATGTGATTGTAACCTTCCGTACCAGACAAGACAAGACGGCAACCCTCACTGCCCTGCGGGGGAAAACGCCGCTCCAATTCGAGGACATGTCACTGCACTTTTTTGCGGACCTCTCTGGCGATACCCTGGCGTGGCGGCGTTCCCTTAGACCGCTCACCGCACTCCTACGACAACACGACCTCCGATATCGCTGGCGGACCAACCACACACTGGCTGTTCACCAGGGGACGAACTCCCACCAGATCCGAGACATAAGCGAAGCAACACAGCTGCTGCAGGCCTTGGGCTTACCGCGAGAATCTCTTCCACCGTTGAACCAGCAGAACGCGTCGCCCCCACACCACTCCTGGGATCCGTCTCGAATAACCCCCTTTGTGCCACAGGTACTAACACCCGACCCCTATGTCACAGTCACCACATGAACGACGACTGGAAGATATTTCCCCAACCGGGATGCAATGACTGCTACCACATGGATAGGCAGACCACCTACCAAAGACCCTATTTTTGCCTACTGACTTCTTATCTTGTTTTTACTTTTCGTTCCTTTTTGTAAACACTCAGTTATATTGCTTAGTCAGGTTACTGCTGGGAATGTTGTGCGCTATATAGAAGTCCGAAATATGTCTGGCCTATGTTCCCGACTAGCTTCTTGGTTTTTCTTTTTGTTTGCTTTTATTTTTCTTATAGCAGAGTCTACAATTTATGTTTAACTCACTTTACACTTATGTGTCTCACAAATGCCTAAGCAACCATTTTAAGCGCAGCACACTCCCTCGCCTTCATATTCTAAAACAAAATGGACGACTAACTCGAAGACCCAGCATATTGCCAACCATATATTGGCCTCATATATTAGCCTAATTTTAGCTTACTTCTCTTATAGCAGAGTCTACAATTTACGTTTAAATCACTTTGCAATACAGCGGCCCGCAATTGCCTAAGCAACCACATTACGCGCAGCACACTCCCATGCCCTCATGTTTTAAAACTAAATGTACGACTACCTCAAAGACCCAACGTGATGCCAACCATATATTAGCTTAATCGCGTGTACTGCCTAGCGGGTCATCCCGCTTTTAATTGTTATATAATCAAGCATATGCATATGCTACCTAGTCCCCATATGAAACAAAAGGCACCGAAGACCAGCCACTCGCCTGAACACCCATGGGCAGACAGGCCATTACTCTAACCTGGCTGCACATATGTAACTTGCGTGTTTCCTTTCCTTTTATGGTTTCTTTTATTGTTCCTCTTCAAATACTGCTGCTTGGAATGTCATGGGTACTTAACACCCCACAAAATACGCAACATTTAGCAATATTTTCTACTACCCACCGTAATCTAACCTTTGCTCACGCAGTATGACCAGTTTGTGCACCACATATTAACTAGTTACTACTGTAAAGCAAAACAGGTCACTACATAAGTACACACCAGTCACTCTACTGCTATTACCAACATGTGTACCTCTTTTTATAGCTGATTTGATTACTGTTAGCCTGTTTTATCTCATAATTACAAAATGTGCAACTATTTGACTAAGCAGAATATAATTTGTTAACACAGTGCTTAAACCTATCAGCATATTATATCGTCTAACATGTATATATATAGGCCTGCTGTTACTCAACATTCACTTAAAGCAAGTTTGCTAACATAATCTACCATTTTGAGAAAAAGCCTTATTCTCCTGACATACACCCACACGATTATATTGCTTTATTCTCTTAACAAACATGCTTGTGTAGACGCTTACCAATGTTACCTTTTGCATATATATTTAAAATGTGCAGCACTATCTAATGCCACTGTTATACTAAATGTGTTTATGCTCTTGCTCCTGCTGTTGTGGCAGCGCAAGTCTGATTGTTATTTGAGCACAACAAAAATAAAGAATTTACAAAAATTAACGTTAAGATGGAGTTTACTTACATGACTCATCAACAATTCTACAACATTTGGTCATCCTGGATACAATATCTTCTTCTCCCTTAGGGTGTGGGTTATTGTCCCCTAGGTGGAATTGCTCCCCCCCTCCACTCCTTTTTCACTCCATTTCACATATTCATAGTTTGATGTAGAGTTCCATGATTGTGGCAGGTAATTTTTTAATTTTTTTAATTGGGCTCCCACCAAGAGTTGATGAGAGTTAAGCGATTAGACCAGAGAAACAAAGGAAAGTAGATAGGAAATAATAAAACTATTAAGAAGACGAGAGGTGGGTAACCTTTCGGGACTTAGTGTGGTATGATATCTTGAAGGTTTTACTGCCATCGTTGGGGTTAAGGGGATCTGCCTGGAATTCCTCTCCAGTTCTAGTCTTACTATCATTTTCAACTCACAAAGAATTGCAGAGATATATGCTGGGATCCCAACCGGTGTCCTAAATGGGATGCAGGGGTTCTCCCAACACCTACCCAACACTTTCTTCAAGACTACATTATTGATTCTGTCTCTCTTTTTTTCTTTTTTAATAATATTGAAATTGTGCATAGGTGCAAAGGTGTTGTCTTGCTTCCATAGTTCTTCGATTTCTATTCTAGCTAGCATATGCAGTTTTCTCATACGATGCGTTCAATATGACTTGTATTATTACCTCTTCCATACTAGGAGTGCGGGTGGAGTTCTATTTTCTTGTAAGTAACAAATTCATTGCTATTAATATATGGAAATCTGATTACTTGTGTAACTTGGGCAGACTTGTCAAGAACATAAATAATAAACAAGATTTCACTGTTAGCATTGCTTTGTCACTTGTAACTTTAGAAACGATCATTTGGAAATATCGCCGAATAAGGATGAATTAGCCGGCATTGTCACCACACGTGGAGCATAGTTCCCCTTCCTATTAAGCACCTCCAACATCTATCTGAATAGGAGGCCCCAAGATGGGCCAAGCATGCTGGTACCTTTTTTTTTTTTTTTTTTTTTTTATCTCATCAATGCAAGGTAGGAGTTGCAAAAGGTTAGCCCAATATGTACTCTGAATACTTTTTAGCAAAGTCCTGTGGCAAGCTTATATCCCAGATCTTTTTCCCATTCTATGGTAAAGTTGGGGAGAGGATGAACCCCATCCCTATTATACACATCATAGCATAGTGATATCAATTTACGTTTGAGGGACGCATTGAAACACATATTTGGATAATTGGGCGGCACCCATGGACAGAACATCAGTCATAAGGAACGCTAGCAGATTGACTGTAAATATGAGAAAAATTAAACTTCGAGGTATATCATAGTCTTTGGTCCAGGGACTTTAATTTTGTTCCAGTTCAGATTTGATGAAGGCACTTGAGATCCAATGTCTGATATAGAGAACTTGTAGTTCTACTGTGGATATTGTCACTATCCTCAGCGACTGTTACTTTTTGAAACTGTTGCATTTTAGTTACAATTATTTATTTAGTGTTTATGTATACATTTTATCCAGTTTGAGTATGGGTCTATCAATCTTGCCCATTGTTTTGTTGTGTCTTTATTTATTTTTGTTTAAATAAAATATATATTATATAGCCGTTCTAATTAATTTTTAGGAGCGCTCTTACTACAGTTATGTTTTTTGATGTCACAAACATGTCTAGTACTGTTCGATATTTCGAACAGAGTCAACAGAAATTCTGAACAGGCTATCCTCGCTGTTGGAGTCTTATACAAAGCCTTAACTGAGGAAATAAAGGTATCTGGAAAATCTAATTTCATTAGGACATCATTCAAAAACGACTAGCTCAGGCAGCCAAAAGCTTTGTCTGCATCGAGTGGACGCAACATCCCCCACTCTGTCCCTCTGCAGAGATTATATTATATCTAACATGTTTTGAATGTGTCATTTCCTTGTCTGCTTCTTACAAAGCCTGGTTGGTCCAGATGGATCAGACTGGGCAAGACTGATTTCATATTATTGGCCCATATTGTTTTGCAAATATTTTGGTATCCAAATTTAAAAGCCATATAGGCCTAAGTGTTTTTACAGCTGGTTGGGGGTTTACTGGGATGGTGACTACTGTAGCCGATAGTAATTTTGTGGGCAACCCAGATAATAGAAGTCCATCTGGCCCAGGAGATTTATTCCATTGGAGTTTCTCTATAGTTTGTAGAATTTCCTCTATCGTAATGGGCTTTTGATCCCTGGTAAGGATCAGAGTTTCTATGGGCTCAAGGAATTTGGATGGTTAGGGAATGGATTTATCTAGTTTTTCAATTATAGAGGATAGAGCATAGAGTAGGTTTGAGCAACTTTTCACTTTTCTCTGAGGTGAAATACTATATTTTTGCTTGGGTTTGTTTGAGTTTTAATCTCCCTTTCATTTAGTGTGATATTTTAAGTTTTTGCAGACAGACTGGTTTTACGAAGTTAGCTTAATTAAAGGGAAACTATAGTGCCAGGAAAACAAACTTGTTTTCCTGGCACTATAGTTTCCCCCTGTGTCGAGGCCCCTCCACCCCCTTCCCGCGTCGTAGAAGGGGTTAATAACCCCTTAGGTCACTTTCCTGGGTCCAGCTCCAATGTCCCTCGGTGCTGACTTGGGCCCGCCTTCACTCCTCCCCTGCCAACGTCAACCAGCGGAGGAGATCTAATGTGCATGCGCAGCAATGGCAGCGCTCGCATTAGGATTTCTCCATAGGAAAGCATTATTCAATTTCGGTGACGCTGGAAGTTCTCATGCCTAACGTGAGGACGTCCAGCATCATTTAGGTGACCAAAAGTCGCCTAAAGACTCGGAAGTCCCTCTAGTGGCTGTTTTGTAGACAGCCACTAGAGGAGGAATTAACCCTAGCAGGTAATTATTGCAGTTTAATAAAAACTGCAATAATTGTATGCTCAGGGTTAAGGGTGATGGGACACTGCACCCAGACCACTTCAATGAGCTGAAGTGGCCTGGGTGCCTACAGTGTCCCTTTAATATTGGTTTGTAGGGCTGATACAGTGGGCAGCTGTCCTGTGGGTGCCGTTTTGGTTGGCACCGTAAATGTTCTCTACTAAGTTAGCCACTCATTCATTTGGGCTTGGGACAGTTTTTTCAGTAATGATGTAAGAAAAGGCCACGGGATGAAGCTTTTTGAGCCTACTGCACTGTTGCGGAGTCAACTCCTTGGTTGTCATTCTCCCAAAAGTACAAAATAATGCTCTCCTTCATGGAATCTGCAAATATTTGGTAGTGAAGAAATTACTTGTTTAGTCTCCATGGTTGTCTCCCTTTATAATAAAAAGAGTCCCTGATAAATATGGTCACTGGGGCATGATCGAACCAGACTATGTCGCCCAAAGAGCAGCTTTCTATTTGAGCAATGAAGAAACCTGAAACACAACCATGTTGTACCTGCAGTGTGGAGGGCCTTAGTCGGTTTGGGTAAGCGGAACATCCCCTCAATCTCCACCGCTTTCGCTTGCTTGGGCGGTAGGAGCGCTTGGAGCATTCTGCGTACCAGGTGAGGTAGCTCTGCCTCCGTTGTATCTTCAGGGATCCCCCTGACCTTGAGCTTTAGGCTTCTCCTGTGGTCCTCTGCCGCCGAGAGCCTCAGATCCGTTTTTGCTTGTTGCTGTGTCAGCTCACATACTGTTTGTTGCAATAGTGATAGTTGCTTCGCATTTTGGTAGGTGTCTTGTTCCAGTGTGGCCATACGGCCTGTCAGGCCTCTCAGGTCTTGTCGGATTTGGGCCACGTCAGCAGAGGTGTATCCTGGTTTTGTGCTGCCCTAAGCAGGACAAAACTCAGGCACCCCTCCCCATCCCCCTCCCCGCACCACCCCCACCCAACCCTTCCCCCAGCCTTCTAAATATACACACATTCACTGACAGATACGCATACACTAGCTAACAGACACACTCACACACACACACACGCTAACAGACACACACACACTAACAGATACACATACACACACTAACAGACATACACACACTAACACACACACACTCACTAACACACACACACACACTCACTAACAGACACACACACACACTAACAGACACACACTAACAGACACACACACTCACTAACAGGCAAACACACACACACTAACAGACACACACACTCACTAACAGGCAAGCACACACACAGTCACACACTCACACACTCACTAACAGACACACTCACTAACAGGCAAACACACACACAGTCAGACACACACTAACAGACACACACACACACACACATACACACACACACTAACAGACACACATACTCACTAACAGACACACACTCACTAACAGGCAAACAAACACACAGTCAGACACAGTGAGGCTGGGAGCCGGAAGATGATGTCATATTACGGCTCCCAGCCTCACTCTGCGGGTGGCGCGCGAGGGAGCTGAGCAGACAGCTCAGAGGAAGGTGCTCCCTCGCCAGCCGCCCGACCGCCAGCCAGCCCGATTGAAATGTCTGTTAGCCACAAGGCTAACAAGGCATTTGCCCTGGGCATTTGGGGGCAGCTTTTTTTGCCGCCCCCAGGAAAATACCGCCCAAGGCAAATGCCTTGTTTGCCTCGCGGCTAAAATGTCCCTGCACGTCGGTCTGTAGCGTGTGTTGTAGGCCCGCGAGCAGGTCTTTCAGGACTGCTGTTGTGACTGGGGCCGAGTCTGGTGGTGCGGGTGGTGGCTTGGGGGCCGGTAGTGATAGTACATGCTCCTCCGCTGCCCCGTCCGAGAAATCATCCGATATGTTGGAGGCGAAGTCTGCGAAGGCGGCCATCTTGGCTTCCCCCGCTCTTTGGGCCTGGCGCCAGAAGGCCCCTATGTTTTTGCTTGTGCTGGGCTTGTCTGGCTTAGATTTCTTAGTCTTGCGACCCATTGTGTCTTTGCCTTCCTGATGCTCCGTTTTGGGCTTGTGTCTGAAGGGTGTACAGCCCTTTTTTCACAGTTATAGTGACTTGTTGGTGCCGAGCTGTTCCAACATGCGGCCATTCAGTTCAGCAGCTTGGCTCTGCCCGCCCGGAAATCGCTTTTTAAGTGAATCTCCTGGAGGCAAATCACATCACCTCTATGCTTTTGTATTTCTCTACAGAGTGCATGTCTTTAAATGTTTTTATTTTTTTTTGTACATTCCAATATTGCAGCCATATGTTTATGCTAGTGGGCTTAACTCTTTACTACTCAATAGTACCCTCTAGGAAGTGCAACACAAAACATTGTGTTTAGTTGGCTACTATAACCGGCTCGGAGCCTCTTTTCCCACGTTATATCAAAAAAACAGGTCCAAGAAAGAAAAAAAAGTTGGTACTAATCCCACCCTCTCACATCTTCACACTCAGCTCCCCCCCCCCCCCCCCACCCCAATCTGCTCAATCGTAACTAATTTACAACTGAGCGTTAGAGAGAGGGAAAGAGAAAAATAAATGCACATTAAAATATGCTATTGTGATACTCTGGGGTCCTCCTGCTTTCGGCCGACAATCAAACCAGCTTAGCAGATTGGTCAGAGACAATTAACAGTTGGTTCACCAAGGGATTGCTCGCCGTCCAATCCTGTACCATTTTACACTTGCTAACTAGTCACTTAGTTTTAAAAGAAATGGCACACTTACAGTAATGCCATTCCGTCCTATTCCCCATGGTTTAGAGTCCCTTGTTCAGTGGCATGCTGATGCTGTACAAGCATTTCGAAAGTTAAACATAAACAATGGGTACAGTCCGGCACCCATAGCTTCCTAGCTCTATAGCCACTACAATAAACCATGGTGGTAATGGAGTCTGGAGCCATGAATTCGTACATATTTAGTGTCCTAGAATCCATACTTATTTAGTCTTGCCTATTTATGAAAGGGCTTTATTGTGACAAAGGGCAGATGATACAATGAGTAAGAATTTATTTGTGTTCTTCTAGTATTTTTTATTTTATTTTTTTTTTATTTTAAATCTATCACAGATTGATAATCACTTATTTTTGTGCTTTCTGCTTTTGTAAACTCACACCAACCATCTTTTTTATACCCTTTGTGTCTCTCCTAATGCAATGCTTAAAATCATAATCCGTATTTGCATGTCTTGATACAATCCTTTTCTACCAGTGCTCTACATGAGTTCCCTGACATGATGCTTTCTGGGAGGAATTATCTAGAATTAAAAGGGTTTTAATTTAGTTTCGCATATAATGTATGCTTTAATGGCATCCTCTAAAATGCCCCATAGCATCCATCATAACTTTGTAGCTACCAGTACTGCTTTTTGAACAAATACAAAAATGTATACCGTGCTCTGTCAGTCAATGTTAGAATGTTTGTATCTTTTTCCAAAGAATATTTAAGTTTTACTTTGAATGTGATGGTTTTTGTTTGCATGTCTGTTTTGTTAAAGAAAAAAAAAAATTATCCGATATATTGGGAAAAAAATAACGAAATATATAACGATATTTCCTGTTTTGTGGTTTGTAATCTGACATTCTGGTGTCCTTACAGATTCCACAATTTAAAATGGAGTTTGGAAGGGGGCGGAGCAAACCACCGAGCTGATCAGACGCCATTGCTGACAGCTCCGGCTCTAATCTTTACTATCTCACCTCAATCTGGAGAATCACCTTAGATCCCACCATTCTAGACCCATACACCAACTTGGGACAGCGAACTGCATCGATAGATGCCCTTCTTTTTAAAAAAGACGCCCCCGAAATGGCAACGTAGGGCCGGGGCCTACTCCACGCAGCCACTGCCCGACCTGAAGGCACTCCTCGGGGGAGTTTACCAAGGCCTTGCACCTACCTTGACTAACGAACCCCATCCGAGTATGGTGGACCACATGCCTGCCATGGGACAATGTTCCCAGAAAGCCAGCACCCAGACAGAAGGGAGAGACATAGGGGCTATGCTACAACGGCCCGCTAGGCCCAAGCCAGCCCCAGAAGAAAGCCAGACAGCTACCGCACAAATGGACCACGCTGATCCTCCAGGGAGCACCGACTTCGGCACCATACCACCAGCTCCCCCAGAGGGATCGCCACCAGCGACCAAACATGACCTGCAGATACTCCTGCATGATTTACACAAAATGTTGGGGAAGGAGCTTGCAGGACTCAGAGCTGACTTACAAAGCACAATGACCAGGTGCGTGCCACAGAGGCTGATATGACAGAAGTCACAACAAATTTAACAAACATACAGGCCTGGGTACAACAGCTCCAAAAGTCCCAACACAATCTGACCCTGCACATGAATGCCCTCGAGAACAGCCATAGACGCAATAATATCAAAATCCGAGGCATTCCAACGAGTGTCACATCAGAAGAGCTGCCATATTACATAATAAGGCTAATAGCAATAATATTACCTCCAGCGATGGCAAGAAAACTGGTAACCGATGGAATATACCGGGTCGCAGGCCCCCTAAGAGCTCCCTCACAAACAGCACGTGACTTCATCTTATGCTGTATGTCCTCACAGGACAAGGGACAGATAATGGCGGCACTGCGGGAAAGACCCCACTATCATTTGAGAACTCCAACCTTCTATCAAGATCTAACGAGGGCCACCCTCCAATGGCGCCGATCACTTAACCCAGTGACCCAACAACTGCGAGCAGCCAACATGAGCTACAGGTGGGGAGCACCAGGATCGCTGCTGGTCATGCACGACTACCCATATACTTACCTCTCTTGCAGAAGCCCCGACCTTTCTTGAAACTCTGGGACTGAAAGCGTCGGACGCACAAACCCTAGAGGGAACCTGGGACCTGGATAACAGCACCCCCTTCATCCCACGCACCGCCCCAGCACACCACCAGTCCACATGAATGCAGCTGAAAGAAACAATGCCAAGGACACTGCATAGAGCTTATGAATAACCGGGCTCTACGGACACGAACAATAAGAATGTTTATTTACCTGTTTATGTTACTCAGCATAGCGCAGCTCAAATTAGGGCATGAGCGATAGAGACTTATACCTATACTTATGATAAGATTGTTTATACATCAGTTCATCAGTTCCCAAGTTGCACAGCATAGCGCAGTTCAAATCCTGGCATGAATGGGTTTCCTACCTACACCTACCTGACACACAGGGACCCCCCTTAAGAACCCCTAATCCACCACAGACACCTACCACTGTGCCAACACGCACACATCCAATAGACAAGATGACAACCCCCCCCCCCTGCTGGCCCCCTTGGTTAGGGGTATCAAACAGTCAAACAGTACACACCTAACACTGAGCACCACACTGAGATGGAAACGCAACCGAAGGGATGGCAAACACACACACGATCAATAAGATATCTAAGCATAGATAAGCAACACCCCACACCGGAATTAATCCTAATCATAGGACCTACACGGTACTGTTTGCTAAGAACACGGTTCTGAGCTACTAATGACACCTACCTACAACCAAAGCATCTTCTCTGCACACATAGCCTCAGAACCACGAATCCAACCTCAATTTCAAGCTTGATATTACTCATGAGCATTGACATGTCTTGTACACCTTAGGAAGATCTCATTTAACCTCTGGCATGCCCTATCAAACGCAGTAGATTCACAAAAAAGTGCTGTATAATTGTTAATAACTCTTTGTCACATGAATGTATACCTGTTTATAACCTATCTCTGCTGTTGTGGCAGAATAGGTACTTATGTACCATTTACGCACGACAAGTCGTCGAGTCGTCTCTTTAATAATGGGCTCCCAATAATACATCCCTGGGTGCTGAAGGTGGGGCTACTTTTGACTTTTCCACTCTTTGTATATGAATAAGGAAAAACACATGATTTGGTATGTCCAGATTCAGGGCCTTGAACAGCCCAGCTGCTAAAGTCTGTAGATCCAATGTGGTAACCGACTCTGGAATCCCTCTGAGCCGCAAATTGTTCCTCCTGGACCGGTCCTCAAGATTAGTAAGCTTGCTTTCACATGCCGTGAGTTGTGTCTCCAGCATTTGGACCTCGTCAGCCAGAGAATTATGCGCGCCTCTGAAATCGTCCATTTTGTTTTCCAAGCTTTCAAATAGTTGTCAGGGCGATATTGTGGTCCACCACGCAGAATTAAGTAAAACACGGTGAATAGACCGTAACAAGCCAAGGTCAGGGACACAGACAAAAGCATAAACGAATAGAAAAAAACAGAAAAGGTCAAAGATACCAGAAATACAGATAGTCAGGACAGAGGCGTAGGGTGGGGGGTGCAGGGGGGGCCGGCCGCACCGGGCGCAACATCTGGGGGGGCGCCAGGGGCGTATTAGCCGCGAGGCAAACAAGGCATTTGCCTTGGGCGGCATTTTCCAGGGGGCGGCAAAAAAAGCCGCCCGCAAATGCCCAAGGCAAATGTCTTGTTAGCCTTGCGGCTAACAGACATGCCAGCGGGCTGCTAGGCTGGGCGGGCGGCTTTGGTGGGCGGCCGGCGAGGGAGCACTTCCTCTGAGCTGTCTGCTCAGCTCCCTTGCGCGCCACAGAGTGAGGCTGGGAGCCAGAATATGACGTCATTTTCCGGCTCCCAGCCTCACTCTGCGATGCGCGAGGGAGCTGAGCAGACAGCTCAGGGGAAGTGCTCCCTCGCCAGCCTGCCGCCCGCCCAGCAGCCACTGGACCACCAGGGAGGAAGAGAACTCCCCCCCCCCCCCCCAGCATTTCCAAAGGTAAGGATTCTGGGGGAGGGGGTACATTTAAAAAAAAATATGTGTTTAAAAATGTGAGTGTGTGTGTATGTCTGTTAGTGTGTGTGTGTATGTCTGTTAGTGTGTGTATGTATGTCTGTTAGTGTGTGTGTCTGTTAGTGTGCATGTCTGTTAGTGTGTGTATGTATGTCTGTTAGTGTGTGTGTGTCAGGGTGTGTGTGTGTGTCTGTTAGGGAGTGTGTGTGTGTGTGTCTGTTAGTGAGTGTGTGTGTCTGTTAGTGTGTGTGTGTCTGTTAGTGTGTGTGTGTGTCTGTTAGTGTGTGTGTGTGTCTGTTAGTGTATGTGTGTGTGTGTGTGTGTGTGTGTGTTAGTGTGTGTGTGTGTGTCTGTTAGTGTGTGTGTGTCTAAAAATCCACGGGTTAGGGGGCGCAAATTACTTGCCTCACCCCGGGTGCTGACAACCCACGCTACACCACTGAGTCAGGAACAAGCCAAGATCAAATAACCAGAAGAAAAACTCTGCTGGGGAACTTGGCTAGGTTACTCCTGTCATAATAAACACTACAGCAGCCTTGGAGTAACCTGCATCGTCTGCAACTAAAACATGTGAAAATCAGTTACAGGTTTAACTTTCAGAAGCCCCTGTTTAACTTTGCACAATGATAAAAGTCATTAAGTTCTTGTTAACTTCAGTGGTAATTCTGTTTTTCAGCAAACCTAGCTAGGTATTCACTGCTAACTTAATAGCTCTGTGTTCCTCCAATGCCCTGAGTAAGTCAGCAGATAAGCAATTAACTCAGCAGGGTCCAAAGTGAAAAAGAACCTGGTGGGTTTATCTTCTGATCCCATATAATTCCATCTGAGACCATATCAGATACCAAAATTAACCACATTTTCTTCTGGCTGTTACAATCTCAGGCATACCACCTACATTTATTCTAATTAGATGAACCTAAATATAATCAGCACCTTATAAATATAGATAAAGAGGGTTGTTGTGTTTTGTTTTGTTTTTTCTTCTTGAAACCTCACATCTTCCGTTAGATCACATTTCAGTCATGAGTACACAAGAGTCAAGGCATGAGTACACAAGAGTCAACTTGAGCTAATGTCATCCAAGCACAAACTATCTAACACAACAAAAACAAGATAAAATGACAAAAGCCAACTGTGGGTTTTCAAACCGCTATCATTCCAAGATCATATAACTCGGAAAATCTGGATTACACACCTGATTCAGATACTCTTTAGTACACATACTACCTACACACTGATTGACATTAGCATTGAACAATATTGCACGATTTATTCACTTAAAGCGGCACTGTCATGCCGAACTTACCTTTCCTCAATCTCTTCCTCTTCTCCCCCTCTCTCAGGATCTGTTATTCTTTTCTTCCTGTCTTCTTTAGTTTTCTTTAAAACCATAAGACAAAGTAGGGACTCTTTGTCTTATGGGATTCCTCCGCTTGACCAGCTCTGACCAGCGGAGGAGCAAAGTGTGCTTCATTTCCGCTGGTCAGAGCAATTTTCCCATGATCCCTAGCTTTCCTCCCTGTTCCCACAATACTTCCTGTCAGTATTGCCGAAAGTCCTGTCACTTAGACAGAACGCCGGCAAAACTGCCGAATTGCATCCTAACAGAATGAGCACCGTTTCTCCATTGGTGTTAGGATGCAATTCGGTACTTTGTTCGGATCGGAATTTCATTCAAATGAATGAAACTCCGATCCTATTCATTGCTGTGGCTGCATCTTGCAGCCGCTTAGTAGATAACTCCCTAATTCCCACGGTATCAGGGAGCTATCTACTAAAAGGCTGAAATACCTGAATTGGTCTTTCAACCAAATTTACTAACACCAAGTAAAAATGACTTGGTATTAGTAAATAATATGCCCCTACTCGCTATACCGCGAGTAGGGGCATGTCTAGTAAGCAGTGAGCAGCCTGTGGCTGCTCACTGTAGAAAAAAAATAAAAAAAATATTGCCCCCCACCCCTAAATGACGGGTGGGGGCCGTAAAGTAAAATAAGGGAGGGAGACCTATTGTCCCCCCCCCCCCCCCCCGGCCCCCACCCCTGAGCGGTGGGTGGGGGCCATAAAGATAATGAGGGGGGGGGAACCTACTGTCCTCCCCCCCGGCCCCCACCCCTGGGCGGCGGGTGGGGGCCATAATAGTAGTAGGGGGGGGGGGACCTACTGTCCTCCCCCCCGGCCCCCACCCCTGGCCGGCGGGTGGGGACCATAATAGTAATAAAGGGGGGGGGGGGACCTACTGTCCTCCCCCCCGGCCCCCACCCCTGGGCGGCGGGTGGGGGCCATAATAGTAATAAGGGGGGGGGACCTACTGTCCTCCAGCCCCCGGCCCCCACCCCTGGGCGGCGGGTGGGGGCCCTAATGGAAAAAAGGGGGGGGGGGACCTACTGTCCTCCCCCCCGGCCCCCACCCCTGGGCGGCGGGTGGGGGCCATAATAGTAATAAGGGGGGGGGGGGGAATCTACTGTCCTCCCCCCCCCCGGCCCCCACCCCTGGGCGGCGGGTGGGGGCCATAACGATAATGGGGGGGGACCTACTGTCCTCCCCCCGCCCCCACCCCTGGGCGGCGGGTGGGGGCACTAAGTAAATTCCCCCCCCCCCCATCAAGGTGACTAGGGGTGCCCAAGCCCCTAGTCACCCACCCCCCACCCAAATAAAAAATGCCCCTACCTACCCCCCTCACCCTAAAAAATAGTGAGGGGGGAATAAAATTGCTAACCTGTAAAGTAAAATTAAACTTACCATTCGACGTCTTCTTTTTTCTAAAATCTTCATTTTTCAGCCCCAAAAAAGGCCAAATAAAAAACCATCATAGCCGTCGAACTAAAAATAAAATAAAAAACCCGAGCGCAAAAAAAAAAACCCGACGAAAAAGAAAAAACCCGAGCGCACAAAAAAATAATCCATCTTCACCCATGGAGGGCTCCGCGCAGACTGAGCTCCGCAGGGCGGGGCAAGGCTTATAAAGCCTTGCCCCGCCCTGCAATTAGCCTAAGAACACTCTGATTGGTGGGTTTAAGCCAATCAGAGTGCTCTTTGTCATTTTACAAGCGTGGGAAAGTTCTTTGGAATTTTCCCACGCTTGTAAAATGTCACAGAGCACTGTGATTGGATGGCTTGAAATCCATCCAATCACAGTGCTCTGTGTCATTTTACAAGCGTGGGAAAATTCCAAAGAACTTTCCCACGCTTGTAAAATGACACAGAGCACTGTGATTGGATGGATTTCAAGCCATCCAATCACAGTGCTCTGTGTCATTTTACAAGCGTGGGAAAATTCCAAAGAACTTTCCCACGCTTGTAAAATGACACAGAGCACTGTGATTGGATGGCTTGAAATCCATCCAATCACAGTGCTCTGTGTCATTTTACAAGCGTGGGAAAATTCCAAAGAACTTTCCCACGCTTGTAAAATGACACAGAGCACTGTGATTGGATGGATTTCAAGCCATCCAATCACAGTGCTCTGTGACATTTTACAAGCGTGGGAAAATTCCAAAGAACTTTCCCACGCTTGTAAAATGACAAAGAGCACTTTGATTGGCTTAAACCCACCAATCAGAGTGTTCTTAGGCTAATTGCAGGGCGGGGCAAGGCTTTATAAGCCTTGCCCCGCCCTGCGGAGCTCAGTCTGCGCGGAGCCCTCCATGGGTGAAGATGGATTATTTTTTTGTGCGCTCGGGTTTTTTCTTTTTCGTCGGGTTTTTTTTTTTGCGCTCGGGTTTTTTATTTTATTTTTAGTTCGACGGCTATGATGGTTTTTTATTTGGCCTTTTTTGGGGCTGAAAAATGAAGATTTTAGAAAAAAGAAGACGTCGAATGGTAAGTTTAATTTTACTTTACAGGTTAGCAATTTTATTCCCCCCTCACTATTTTTTAGGGTGAGGGGGGTAGGTAGGGGCATTTTTTATTTGGGTGGGGGGTGGGTGACTAGGGGCTTGGGCACCCCTAGTCACCTTGATGGGGGGGGGGGAATTTACTTAGTGCCCCCACCCGCCGCCCAGGGGTGGGGGCGGGGGGAGGACAGTAGGTCCCCCCCCATTATCGTTATGGCCCCCACCCGCCGCCCAGGGGTGGGGGCCGGGGGGGGGGGGGGGGAAGGACAGTAGATTCCCCCCCCCCTTATTACTATTATGGCCCCCACCCGCCGCCCAGGGGTGGGGGCCGGGGGGAGGACAGTAGGTCCCCCCCCCCTTTTTTCCATTAGGGCCCCCACCCGCCGCCCAGGGGTGGGGGCCGGGGGCTGGAGGACAGTAGGTCCCCCCCCCTTATTACTATTATGGCCCCCACCCGCCGCCCAGGGGTGGGGGCCGGGGGGGAGGACAGTAGGTCCCCCCCCCCCTTTTTTCCATTAGGGCCCCCACCCGCCGCCCAGGGGTGGGGGCCGGGGGCTGGAGGACAGTAGGTCCCCCCCCCTTATTACTATTATGGCCCCCACCCGCCGCCCAGGGGTGGGGGCCGGGGGGTGGAGGACAGTAGGTCCCCCCCCCCGCTATTACTATTATGGCCCCCACCCGCCGCCCAGGGGTGGGGGCCGGGGGGTGGAGGACAGTAGGTCCCCCCTCATTCCCATTATGGCCCCCACCCGCCGTCCAGGGGTGGGGGCCGGCGGGGGAGGACAGTAGGCCCCCTGCCCCCCCCTTATTACCCTTTTTTTTTTTTTTTTTTACAGTGAGCAGCCACAGGCTGCTCACTGTTTAGTGGACATGCCCCTACTCGCGATATAGCGAGTAGGGGCATTGGGGAGATTTTAATCTCCCTTGTGCTATTATGGGGGTCATATTGACCCCCATAGAGTGAGGGGGGACATGGGGGGCTTAGGAAGTGGCGAGGAGCACTGCTCCCTGCCGCTTCTATAGTTACATATTACAAGGAGGGAGCTGCACGCCGGTAGCTCCCTCCTTGTAATAAACTGAACGAACAAACTAACACTGATACACAGTGTTAGTTTGTTCGTCTGATTTTTTCTATTCATTCATTCGTCTGTCTGATGAATGAATGAATAGGTGAAATTCCCGTTCGCATGTCCAGATGTTTCACTGGGCATGTGCGGGAATCTCACAGTCTATCTAGTGTGGGCAGATGACGTGTCCCACAGGGACTTCACCTACCCACACAAAGATGGCGGCGCCCTGAATAAAGATCGGGCAGAAAATAAAGAATAAAAAATAGGTAATGTGGGGGGCATAGGGGCATTTGGGGATGACTAGGGGGTCGATTGGATGTAGTTGAGGCGGGAGGGGGGTTAAAAAAAAAACGGAATCGGCATGACAGTGCCGCTTTAACCCCTTAAGGACCAAACTTCTGGAATAAAAGGGAATCATGACATGTCACACATGTCATGTGTCCTTAAGGGGTTAAAAAAAAAGTGCTTAGTAAGTATATAATTTTAAAATTCTACAACAGCGTATGCTGTTATGATGTCATTGTGATGATGTCCCTTTGGTGCTGCATTTGTAATATTTTGTCATGACCAAGAGTTATTTTAAGAAAAATGATTTCTGTATTCCAGAATACAGTGTGTATATATTGGTTTTAGACATAATGCATTGACATTACATGTAAATATTTGTACTCCGAGTATATTATTGGTTAGTAATTCACTCAACACCGAATGGGTAAATCCGGTGAAAATGGCTAATTCTGATCGCAATCGTCATTTTAACTAAATCTAATTCTTGTCAGAATTTGGGCCACATAGTATCTTAGTATAAAAAAAGTATTGTATGCTGTATTTTGGTGGTTATAAACAAAAACATAGAAAATAAGACATATTATAAATAAAAGGCAAAATAAATAGACACAAAAAGTTTCCAATACAAATACATCATATAGTAATCTAAAAAGGTAAGTACGGTAACACCAAGCTCCCTTCTTCTAACTTCTTAAATAGAAACTCATATTGGGCCGATCACCTAAACCTCTAACAGAGAGACAATATAAATACCTTGTTTGGTTCTAAGTTACTATGTGGACTTTGAAATCGGACTGTTCAAGAACGTTCATCCCTCTTCGGGGTGGAAGAGGGGAGTGCAACACATTGCATCAGGACACTGGTCTCACAGGAATGAGAAAAAAGTGGAGATGTGCAGCGGTGTTTGTGTAACAGTGGGGAAACCCAAAAAACAGGCTTTAAAGTTTGAACCTTGCTTTTGTTTTACATTCAAAATTATATCGGCATAAATTCCTTAATAAATGTTGTTGCATGGATTGCCCGTTTTAATGGCCTCGTTCCCACTGAAGGCGCTTTTGGTGGTGGTCAAGGGTTCTCATAGGCACTCTGACCGGTCTGTAGCTACACAGGCCCAAATGCAGGAAACTGTGATGCACTGTGGGTTCTCACAACTTTACTATGATGGCCAGCATTACTATTTATTTTATTTGTAAAATGTTATTTTTAGCAATTTGAGCTACAGAAGCTCTTCTATGTGATTGGACCAGACAAGCTAGCCTTCGTCCCCCCACATGCATCAATGAGCCTTGGGCACTCATGATCCTAACACTGGTTTATCGTTTGTCCTTCCTTGCACTACTTTTCGTAGGTACTAAACACTGCATACCAGGAACACCCCACAACACTTGCCATTTTGAAGATTCAACACTTGCAATTTTGAAGATGGTCCGGCACAGTCATTTAGACAACTCTGTTAAGTCACTCAGATCTTTTCACTTGCTAATTTTTCCTGTTTCCAAAACATGAAATTCATGAACCGACCGTTCACTTGCTGCCTAATATGTCCGACCCCTTAGCAGGTGCCATTTTAACAATCTAATCAATGTTATTCACTTTATCTGTAAGCGGTTTTAATGTTGTGGCTGATCAGTGTATGATGCGTGCCAATAAGTAATACCTTTCTATGGTGTTTCTTCCTTCCCGGCAGAAAAAGTGCCAAATAATGTAGGAAGTATCGGCATATAGCTGGGTTTATATGCGAAACACAAGCATTCGTTAATATAGCCACCTGCCATGGTTTTAATTACACCGAGTGTTGGCAGAAGAGTTTGATATGCTAAACATCGTTTGACACAAAAAGGGTTAAATGTCACCAGTGGTGATACCTTCCTCTGAGCACTGCTCCCATCCTTTACAATTGGTGTTCCCCATGTTTCATGCTGGAGTGTTGCCTTTAGGAATAGTCATTTTGCAAGATTTATTATCATAGAATTTGCTTTTTTACAGCAAGAGGGGTAACTGAATCTGTTTGATTTGCATTGGCAGTGTCTAGTTCAGACACAAGAAAAAGAAAACATTGCTGACTTGTATGGAAAGTTGGAAACGATTTTGAGAAAAGCTATACATTTATTTTACATGAATGCAAATCTAAGCTGTAGATGTCATCCTTTATTGATGATCGTGATTTGATGTGCATTTTCCAGTGCACCTGGGGAACTCTGCTTTCTTCTTTATTTCCATTTAACTAGTCGCAATCATATTTAGGATCCATAACCTGAGCATCCATTTGTACTTGGCACATGAAATTTAGTACATGTCATCAGTATAGACCTCATTCTCTGATGTCTATTAAATAAATATATTGTGGGATAATGAATGAAGCAACCGTTAAGCATGTCTATCTCATGCCCTCAATCCATTCCATCTTTGATGGAAATGTTCCTAACCTCTAATGTCTTAGAAGTGACTTAGCCATGTTTAAATGATCCCATAGTATGAACTTTTTATAATTTGAGATAGGCAAGCCAGGGTGATGCAAGCAGGTTAGATAGAACCAGTCCACACCTTCCATGTGACCAAATGTATCCCAATCCAGAAGGTTGTGGCATTACTTACATTGTCCTTGTGCCAGTTGGAGTCCTCTGTCCAACTAAGGTGTGCTCCGTGTGCGGCCTGTGCAGTTCGGGACCCTCCGAAAGGGGGGCGCACACACCAAATGTGACAGCTATTAGAACAGCCAAAATTGCAAAGTAAAGAATGCTGCTTGCAGTGTGCTTTCTTAAAAGGGCAATGGGGGCGTCACGTCACTTTCGGTTTAAATTTGTCATCAGTCCGGTGCCCCCATTTACGTACATTTTGGAGTCGCTGTCATGATGTGGACCAATCAAAACATACCTAATCGTATTTAACCCCTTAAGACCGCAGCCAAATGTACAAGTTGTGATAAAAAAAAAAACGTAAACAAAACCTGGCATTTGCGCTACATGTCTGTCCAACCGTAATTCACCTCTTTCATATTAAATGGACCCACACTTATTATATATCATTTTATTCAGGGGAAACAGGGCTTTCGTTTAACATCAAATATTTAGGTATGGAACATAATTTAATATGAAAAAAATATTACAAAAATGAGAGAAAATAAGATTTTTTAATTTTTTTTTAGTTCTACGTGACATTCTAACTGTGAATGTCATAATACTGTTTGCTTTTACTGCAATACAATACACATATTTGTATTCAGCGATGTCTCACATGTAAAACAGTACCCCCATGTACAGGTTTTATGGTGCTTTGGGAAGTTACAGGGTCAAATATAGCATGTTACATATTTCAGTTTTTTCACATTGAAATTCGCCAGATTGGTTACGTTGCCTTTGAGACCATATGGTAGCCCAGAAATAAGAATTACCCCCATGATGGCATACCATTTGCAAAAGTAGACAACCCAAGGTATTGCAAATGGAGTATGTCCAGTCTTTTTTAGTAGCCACTTGGTCACAAACACTGGCCAAAGTTAGTGTTAATATTTGAAAATGCAAAAAACTAATTTGAATGCAAATTTTGGCCAGTGTTTGTGACTAAGTGGCTACTAAAAAAAAAAAATACCCTATTTGCAATACCCTGGGTTGTCTACTATTGCAAATGGTATGCCATCATGGAGATAATTTTCATTCCTGGGCTACCATACGGTCTCAAAGGCAACCTGGCGAATTTTAATGTGAAAAAACTGAAACGCAAACCTTATATTTGACTCTGTAACTTTTGAAAACACCATAAAACCTGTACATGAGGGGTACTGTTATACTCAGGAGACTTCGCTGAACACAAATATTAGTGTTTCAAAACAGTAAAACGTATCACAACAATTATATCGTCAGTGTAAGTGCCATTTGTGTGTGAAAAATGCAAAAAATGTCACTGTCACTGACGATATCGTCGTTGTAATATATTTTACTGTTTTGAAACACTAATATTTGTGTTCAGCGAAGTCTTCCGAGTAAAACAGTACCCCCCATGTACAGGTTTTATGGTGTCTTGGAAAGTTACAGGGCTAAATATAGTGCTAGCAAATTAAATTCCCTATAGTTTCAGCATGGGTTGTCAGGCAGGTCCCGCTAATTGTAATTAATAAAATGACCTAATTATGTAAAATTATTACATAAATATATGCGTAGAATTATTATATATATAGGTGTGTATATATATATGTGTGCATATATATGTATATAATTTTTTTATTATTTTTATTTATATATAGGTATATATTTAGTGATATATACGTATATACTTATGTATATAGATACATATATTATTTCGTTCTACATGTATTTTGATATCAATATATATATATATTAATTTTAAAAATTACAGTTAGAACGAAATTTTGCATGTTTATATTTTTTTTATCTATTTATTTTGTATTATTTTTTTTATTTTATTTTTTAACGTATTTATATATTTAGTTATTTTTTATTATATATAAATATATATATAATAAAAATTATATATATTTAATCAATATCATTGTACGTGTATTTTGATATTAATATATATATATATAATTATGTATATATTAATATTAAAATACATGTAGACAGTGTATGTATATTTATGTGTATATGTGTATATATATACTTAGATCATATATATAATAAATATATATATGATCTAAGTATATATAATCTTATTTTTACACTGTTTTAACGGATTTTATTTGAATTTCAGACAGCAGGGGGAGTACCTGTCAGTACCTGTGGGATCGCCGGCGACCGGGTAAGTACATAAGACCGCAGGACGTTCTATGCCGCCCTGCGGATTTTAGAGCCATCTAAATAAGGACGGCATAGAATGTCCTGCGGTCTTAAGGGGTTAAGCTTCTCTGGCCCTATTTGCTATGCCCTATCATGGTTTCTGTTCTCAGTACACTTTTGTGCATTCCTTACTACATAGTGCTATTTCTGGTATGGACCATGCCTTTGTTCTTGACCCTGAGTTTCTCTGTAACCCTTTCCTGTCTTGTTTACCTGTGATTGATTTACTGTGAACCTGATTTTAGCTAGTTCACGTTTTCGCTGGCTCTCTGTTATCTTGACCTAGGCTTGTATTTGACCATGTTTCCGCTATATATTAATTTAAATCGGGCCATTCTAAGGCCACTTTTATAGATTAATTCCATTCCACGTTTATTACCTCATGACAAAGGATCAAATGGAGTCATACCCTAGCCATAGATGCAGGAATGTATCTATCTCAAATGACACCTCTGGCACTTCAATTGGAACATTGTTAAACATACATGCATATCAATGTTGATTTGGAATATAACATAGTAATGACATCCATGACATTAAGTATAAAATGTATAAAAGTTGCAATCCATATTTTCATGTACCCCCAAAATATACAGACTCTGGAAACAAATATATATTGTATGTGAATTTGGTTTAGATCCATTCTTTTTTAACATTTCCCATATTGTGACCTCTGGGTCTACTCTCTTGAAGTCATGCGCTGGACATAAGTTGTAGACTACAGTTAAGGCCATAAAACCCATACACTACCTCATATTCTCTATTTCTGCACGATGGGTTCACTTTTCTTCTAGGACAAGGATATTACAATTATCACAATTATATATTTGTTTTTTCTCTTAATTTTTTTGTCTTTGTCTTCTCTTACAAAATATATGCCTTTGAACTATTGATGAATGGTGCTGTCAGATCTGATCAGTCTATAAAACGTTTTTTTGGTCCTTAAGCACACACTGAAATCTTCATTGTAATATTTGTCAATTACTGAAGAATTTTAACTGCATTTTAATTATGTTGCAAGCTGTGTATGCAGTATGTCAAGAAAATGATTGGATTGCCCAATCACTCTTTAAATTTGCATACCAGGTAGTCACACATTAATATTAATGAGAAGCCACTGTAAAAATGTGCTCTGGGTTGATATTTCGTACATACAAAGATTTGAATGCAAAATGTGAACTTGACAGAAAAGAAAAATCTCAGAGCAGGTTGTATACAGCACTTCCCTGAAAGATACAGAACCGGTACAAAAGGAAAAAAAAAGAAAAGGCAAGAAACTAAATATTTTAATTAATAATAAACACGATAAAAAGACACAAAGGGAAGAAACTAAAGAAGAAGGGAAATAGTGCAAGAAAAAAAATGAGGATAAGCAACAACACAAACACGAGTAATGAAGAAACGTCATTGAACATATATGACTACGTTACCTTGACTATGATAATATTGGAATTGATCATTGGTATCCTTGCAAATGGTTTCATTGTGACCGTAAATTTGTGTGAGCTTGTGCGCCATGGGAATCTGAATTCATATGACTCCATATTAATTTGCCTCGGAATTTCACGCTTTTGCTTCCAGTGTCTGGTCTTAACAACTTACATCTTTAATATCTTTAATAACTCGGATGTCTCATCGAACATTACTGACAGCCTCCAGTATGCCTGGCTGTTCTTCAGTAACAGCAGCCTGTGGTATGCATCATTTCTTTGTACATTCTACTGTGTTCGGGTTGTGAACACCCAGAACTACATTTTTCTGCTTTTGAAAAAACATTTTGATAGACTGATTCCCTGGTTCCTGTTTGCCAGTGTTGCAACATCAGCTATTTTCAGTACTCCATATGCCTATGATTGGATTGACTCTGTTATCAGCTCAAGCAATGTAAACAGTAATGATAAACCATTTTTTTTAGGTAACAAAAACTTTGATGCCTTCACCTTGCTATCTGTTGTGGGTTCTATGCCACAATTTATCATCTTCTGTACATCGGCTTGGTTGGTGGTAGCCTCTCTTTTGAAACATGTACAGAAGATGAAAATGCAAGAAAGGTCAGGCTTCCGAGAGCCGTCACTAAAAGTCCATTATAGTGCAGTTACATCCATAGGCATATTCTTCTTCTTTTATTTGCTTTACATGTTGTCCTTCAATCTATATATGTCTAACAACTTAGAAAGTCCTGTATTGGAATGTTATGGTGCAGTAACAATGAGTGCTTACCCATCCATACATTCCATGTTCCTTGTCAATGGTAATAACAAGCTTAGACACATTGTAATTAAATTTCTGCAGCAAGCTGGGTGTTATGGTGTAGCTACTGTCCAGGTAGAGACAATCACTATCTAAAAATATTTACCACATTTCCACTTTTGCAGTTCCAAAACGTTCTGTAAAATCCAAATTAGCAAAAATGCTATTTGGCTCTCATGTGAACTGCTTTTGGGAAAGGCACGATAAAGCGTAATGTAAGTTTGTTTGGTTACATCCCGAGATTTAACAAAGCAAACCTATTCAAAGTTCTTTGGGGATAAGATTAGCAAATTGTATCTATTAGAAACTATTTCAAAACAACATGTTTTAATTTATGGGTCAAATTAAGTAGTCATCTCCAGTCACAATCTCTCACAGCTACAAATCTATGTATATTTAACTAGTATATAGAGCACAGTAGTAAATTAACTGTATAATAGCTATACATTGATTATTTTGTTTAGTTTTTTTTTCTGTCTGCAATTACCATTGACATTGTACTGTTCTCATATATCATCTAGTTGCTATCATATTATTTTAAATGGTTTTTTTCTGTCTCTCAGTATGTACATAATTCATTCAAATGTAGAGGTTATTTCAAGGATAGTTTGTCTTTTCAAGCGGTCATGTGTTTCAGATTGCAACTCTGTTCTATAACAACATAACCAATATGTGTGTTGTGATACAGGGACATGCCCCAACGTAAAAATACAGAATTTTCTAATTCTGGTTATTGTGTGCATATGTGCAACATACACTATTGAGTCACCATACCGGAATCCTCAGTTACCTTGGTTCTTGAAGAGAATTTCAAGTCAGCCTCCTCCCCACTGACTGTGGGCCCTGGCCTGCAATGCAGTTCTGTTTGGAGGAGGCTGGTACATGGTGGTTATTTGGACTGCTTTTTCCCCTGGTTTGGGTTTGCCACTGTTGCAAGGTTGGGATACCCTTGTTTTAAAAGGAGATTTATATTTTCAGATTTGTGATGACTCTCCATTAGCCTCTGTTGGTAAAACCGAAAAATGCATTGTTGGCATAATTACAAGATGCAAATTAGGATATTGTAAAAATGCACAAGTTGCATCTATATATATATCTGTTTTCCTTAGTTTGGAAAGTTGTAATTGTTATATATTTGAGGCATTATGATGTTGCTTGTTCTTCATATGTATGTATGTTTATATTTTTATGGTTTTCACCACATGCTTAAGGACTAGTTGGTAAAGGTTAGTCCTACTTTAAAATAAAGTGTGCTATGCTAGTTCTTATTGGAACTGTGTGTCCTGTGTCTAATTTGTTCAGGGATCATGGTTTCAGAGTTTTGGACCTGTTAATTGGCTGCATGGTCCCTCTAGCATGGGACAAAATCAAATGAGCTAGGCCTGAGAGCCACACGTGCCTTTATAAGAGGAGCTATTCATACTGCAAGCTGTGGATACCATACCTGCCTGGAATGAGAGAGCTGTAGCCTGGTCAGGTGGAAGAGCTCCGGACAGACCCCAGTCAAACTTCAGAGTAAGGGGGCCTGTCACAGTTGCTCTTTCATAACATGGATATGACCCAAATCATCGCAGCACTTTTACACCTTATCTCACATACTCTAGTGACACAAACTCTTCTCCCATGCACATTGATCTTGCATTAAAAGACAAACTTTAGTATGAAAATATAAATATGCTTATAGGCAGACGTATGACTTAAACTGCACTTAAAGGGACACTATAGTCACCTCAACAACTTTAGCTTGATGAAGCAGGTTTGGTGTATAGAACATGCCCCTGCAGCCTCACTGCTCAATCCTCTGCCATTTAGGAGTTAAATCCCTTTGTTTATGAACCCTAGTCACACCTCCCTGCATGTGACTTGTACAGCCTTCCATAAACACTTCCTGTAGAGAGAGCCCTATTTAGGCTTTCTTTATTGCAAGTTCTGTTTAATTAAGATTTTCTTATCCCCTGCTATGTTAATAGCTTGCTAGACCCTGCAATAGCCTCCTGTATTGTCTTCCCTAAGGGAGTGTCCCTTGCTGGAAGACCTGCATAAAAGGCTGACATGTAGCACCCATTAAACAGATCCTGCTTGACCCTCAATACAGAGCCTCATCTCGTACTTGGGGGGGATAATTCACATGTTTCCTGTTCGGCATTTAGGAGTGTTCGGTAGCTGAATTCACGTTCGGGAAAAGGAACAGCTTTGGCGGCGTTAACCCCTTCCCTGCTCGGGTTGCCTTTACACACTCATACCCCAATAAACCTATTCCCAACAAGGCAAACCACTCATAAATGTATTAAAAAAGCAGGGGAGTACACCAATAATTTCAATTACATAGGATATATATTACATGTATTGAAAAAACAAATGAGTGGGGGGCGGAGCCTGGCAGAGTACCGGAGCAGACACGCTTTCTCCAAGCTCCGCAATAATCTAAGATATTCACAAGTTTTATAGGTGATAGCGGGCAAATAGAAGGTCCACAAACCCTACCTACCACAAGGCAACCGACATGGGCCGCAAAAATAAGAAGCCGAAAGCTGATAAAGACTTTCCAAGCCGGGACATCGGGGAACTGTTCCGCAATAAGCAGCAGGCCGCGTGGGACAAGATGGCGGCCCTGGAAGAGGGTTCCTCTTGTTCCTCGGAGGAATACTCCGCTGACCCGGAGGAAGGGGCTACCGCCAATCTAAGTGCAGGCCCCAGGCACAAGAAGCTGGACGACAGGGAGCCTGTTACTGCAACTATGCTGAGTGCGATGCTTGCAGAGCTGCGCGCCAATATCGCTGGAGACATGGCCCTTCCAAAAGGCAGTGGACACCGCGACGACTAAAATTGCCCAACTGGAGGCAGCGCACAGCACCCACGACTCCAGACTGTCTGCAGTGGAGAAGAGGGTGGGAGAGCTCGAAAAGCTACACGCCACTACAACAGGCAGATTGGACACGCTTGAAGACGTGAGGAGACGGTACAACCTCAAGCTCAGAGGTGTGCCGGAATCAGTGGGGGATCCGGACTTACCTCACTTTCTCCAAAGGTTCATTGCGGCCTACATGCCTCCCAAACAAGCAAAGGCGGTAAAACTCGATGGTATGTTCCGGATCCCGGTACCAAAAAGTGCACCCCCTTCTACAACTCCGGACCTCATAGTTTGCTTCCAGTCACTGCAGGACAGGGCCCTGCTCCTCGCAGCAGTAAGGGGGAAGAATCCGATACTATTTGAAGAAGCCACGCTACAGATCTTCCCGGACCTCACCAGGAACACACTAGCTTGGCGCCGCTCCCTGCGCCATCACCTGCAGCTCATGCGGGCAAAGGACATTGCTTACCGCTGGGGAATGCCGAAGACTCTCCTATTCCAGGTACAGGGGGAATCATACCGGGTGAGCACCCTACAAGAACTCGAAGATCACCTGAACAGGCTTGGCTTTCCCTCCCCGAACACTGCTTCTGGGTCTGGACTGGCTCGTATTGACCCGGCTGGAATCCGGGAGTTTGTACCCCGCACTGCTCGGGCCTCCCCAAAACCCTTACCTGCGACCTGGATGCACAATCTGAGGCCGTCCCAACAGCAGTCAGCTTGGGCTTTACAGCCCCTCACTATACCAGGACATGCCTAATGATACCACCTCAATGGACTTTCCTGCCTATTATTGCCATCGTATTGCTTTTTCATTTTCTTTCCTCTTTGCTTATTTTAATTTTCACCTACTATGCTCTGTCCCATGTACATACATACAATAACGACGACACATAGTCACATACCGGGGAGAGCCTCACCCCCCCTTCTTCACCCTACAAAGCTGCTTATCCAGCTCGGCGAACAGACCAAACCAGCCCCCAACACGCAGATACTCTGTATAATGCATGACACATAACGAACCACCCCCCCCCTCTCACTTATCTCAACCCACAGGGACCCTGGAATACCCCTAATCCTGCCCCAACAGGGGAGAGAGGGAGACCCCATAGGTGGTGGCACCTCTTAGCTCTCATCTTGATTCGCCTTACCACCACTGTAATGCCTTTCAGACAATAACTTTCTGTTACCATAAAAAATGTGCAATGCCCATAATGTCACGTATATGTATTATTAAGCGATTGTGAAGCTTGCATCCGCTGTTGTGGCAATGTAAGTTTTCTTGTTATTTCTTGCACAACCAAAATAAAGAATAAAAAAAATAAAAATAAAAAATGAAATAAAACTGAAAAAAATATTGCGTATACAGCAGTTCAAGTTCAACGAGTATTAAATGCAATTAATGTATAGGCCTTATAAATAAGATGGCAAAAACAAACACTCCCCCACACCCCTCCCCCCGAAAAAAAAAATACAAAAGAAAAAAAATACACAATAGTGACCACACTAAATGGAAATGGTGAGTGGAGGACTGGCAAATACCTGTCCCCAACGTCAGTGAAAACACTAACAAATCAGCAGATAGCTTTAGTCAAGAAGGAATAAAAGACAATTGAAAAAATTATCTACAAACACACCCCTTCATTCAAACACCTAAACTACACACAAATGTACACCCTAGTTAACCCCTTAACCCCTTAAAACCGGAGGGTGTACTATTACGCCCTATTCTAAGCGGCTCTAGACGCTGCAGGGCGTAATAGTACGCCCTCCGTTTTTTTGTTACTTACCCAGCGATCGCGGTTGGGGAGACTCACCTGGGATCCCAGGGAGTCCCCCGCGGCGGATCCTTCCTCCTGTGGCCCCCCCCCCCGGCCATGTGAGAGTGAGGTCCTTGCGAGGATCTCACAATCACATGGCCGGGTAAGCTGGCTGCTGCATTGCCAGCAGGAAGACTGCCTGTAATGACAGTTAGTCCCCCTGCTGGCTGGAAATAAAATAAAATGAAAATCAGTGTAAAAAAAAATAATTATATACTTAGATCATACATATATCTATATATATATATCTATATATATATATATATATATATATAGATATATGTATGATCTAAGTATATAATTATTTTTTTTTATATTAATAGTAATATACACCTAGACAGTGTATGTATATGTGTTTATATTTATATACTTAGATCATATATATATAATACATATATATATATATATCTATATATATATATATATATATATGTATTATATATATATGATCTAAGTATATAAATATAAACACATATACATACACTGTCTAGGTGTATATTACTATTAATATATATATAATATAAAAAAATAAATATGTAAATACGTAAAAAAATAAAATAAATAATAAAAAACAAATAGATGTGTGTTATTTCATTCTAACTGTATTGTGATATTAATTCAAAACAGTAAAATGTATTACAATGATGATATCGTCAGTAAAAGTGAAGTTTTTTGCATTTTTCACGCACAAACAGCACTTACACGGACGATATTATTGCTGTGATACTTTTTACTGTTTTGAAACACAAATATTTGTGTTCAGCGAAGTCTCCCGAGTACAACAGTACCCCTCATTTACAGGTTTTATGGTGTTTTCAAGAGTTACAGCATCAAATATAAGGCTTGTGTTTCATTTTTTTCACATTAAAATTTGCCAGATTAGTTACGTTGCCTTTGAGACCCTATGGTCAGGGGCGGGCTGGGCCGGGGGGGCAGGGCGGCAATTGCCCCCCAGGCCGCCCTAAATTCTTTTAAGAGCGGCCACTGCAGGGCCGGCCCTTTAAATGCTGCAGCCGCCTGAGCGCTCTGTTAAGAGCCTCAGGCGGCTGCAGCTGCTTCTCCCCTACCCTCCCCTGTAGCGTGGCCGAGCTCTTCTCCGGTCCGCGGTGCCCGGCTGGAGTGATAGGAAGGTGCACACTGAGTGTGCACTTCCTGTGAGTCCGTCCGGGTACAGGAAACAGAAACTCCACGCGGAACAGGAGTTTCTGTTTCCTGTACCCGGCTGGACTGACAGGAAGTGCACACTCAGTGTGCACCTTCCTATCACTCCGGACGGGTACCGCGGACCGGAGAGGAGCTCGGCCACGCTACAGGGAAGGGGAGGTTAGAGGTAAGAAGAAGAAGAATAGGGGGAGGGGGGAGTAAAAAGAAGAAGAGGGGGTAAGAAGAAGAGGAGGGGGTAAGAAGAAGAGGTGGGGGTAAGAAGAAGAGGGGGTAAGAAGAAGAGGGGGTAAGAAGAAGAGGGGGTAAGAAGAAGAGGGGGTAAGAAGAAGAGGGGGGGTAAGAAGAAGAAGAGGGGGGTAAGAAGAAAAAGGGGGGGTAAGAAGAAGAAGAGCGGGGGTAAGAAGAAGAAGAGCGGGGGTAAGAAGAAGAAGAGGGGGGTAAGAAGAAGAAGAGGGGGGTAAGAAGAAGAAGAGGGGGGTAAGAAGAAGAAGAGGGGGGTAAGAAGAAGAAGAGGGGGTAAGAAGAAGAAGAGGGGGTAAGAAGAAGAAGAGGGGGGTAAGAAGAAGAAGAGGGGGGTAAGAAGAAGAAGAAGAGGGGGGTAAGAAGAAGAAGAGGGGGGTAAGAAGAAGAAGAGGGGGGTAAGAAGAAGAGGGGGGTAAGAAGAAGAAGAGGGGGTAAGAAGAAGAAGAGGGGGGGAAGAAGAAGAGGGGGGTAAGAAGAAGAGGGGTAAGAAGAAGAAGGGGGGTAAGAAGAAGAAGAGGGGGGGTAGGAAGAAGAAGAAGAGGGGGGGTAGGAAGAAGAAGAAGAGGGGGGGTAGGAAGAAGAAGAAGAGGGGGGGTAGGAAGAAGAAGAAGAGGGGGGTAGGAAGAAGAAGAAGAGGGGGGGTAGGAAGAAGAAGAAGAGGGGGGGTAGGAAGAAGAAGAAGAGGGGGGGTAAGAAGAAGAAGAGGGGGGGTAAGAAGAAGAAGAGGGGGGGTAAGAAGAAGAAGAGGGGGGTAAGAAGAAGAAGAGGGGGGTAAGAAGAAGAAGAGGGGGGTAAGAAGAAGAAGAGGGGGGTAAGAAGAAGAAGAGGGGGGTAAGAAGAAGAAGAGGGGGGTAAGAAGAAGAAGAGGGGGGTAAGAAGAAGAAGAGGGGGGGTAAGAAGAAGAAGAGGGGGGGTAAGAAGAAGAAGAGGGGGTAAGAAGAAGAAGAGGGGGGTAAGAAGAAGAAGGGGGGAGCAATAAGAAGAAGAAGAAGGGGGGAGCAATAAGAATAAGGGGGGGAGTAAGAAGAACACAGGGAGGAGGGGGTGAGGAGAACACAGGGAGGGTAGGGGGGGGGGATGAGAAGAGACCGCTAGGGGAGGGTGGGGGAGAGGAGAGACCACTAAGGGGCAGGGGAGAGCTCTAAGGGACAGCTCTATAGGACATGGGGCAAGCCAGGGAGCTCTTTCACACTACGCGCACACACACACACAATGCATCCCTACACACAGAAACACAACATGCTTCCCTTACACACAGAGAAAAACACAAAGCATCCATTACACGCACACACAATGCAACCCTTACATACAAAGAAAATGCATCCTTTGCACACATACACAGAAACACACAATGCAAACCCTTACACACACACTGCTTTTCTTACATACACACAGAAACACAATGCATCTCTTACACTCAATGCACACACATACAGACACACCTTGCATCCCTTATGCATACAAATACAGGTTCACACAATGCATCCCTTACACACAACCAGAAACACATAATACATCCCTTATACACAAATACACACTGCTTCCACTACACACAAACACACTGCATCACCTACACAAACTGGTATCCCTATACACTACATACCATAAGCACACATATTAGATCCTCTACAATAACACATAACACATCCCCTACACACTCCACTCCCTGTGAGCGAGCTCATGGGTGGGTGGAACATATAAGTGGACTTATGAGTGGGTCTTATGGGCATACTCACCGTCAGGCCCTGGGGCCCAGACCTTGAGCTGTGTAAGGGTCCCCCAAAAATGGAGCTGCTTCCAATTCTCCCAGAACATTGAATTTTGTGACCACAGTTGCAAACAGCCTCCATATATCCTGTTCTACACCAGATCAGTGGAGCCAAACTGCAGCCCATCATCATCCTCATCTGGTTGTAAGTAGGCAATCTAGTATATTATTAGTGACACTAATCTATAATTTACCTCAAATTAAAGGGACACTATAGCTTAATGAAGTGGTTCTGGTGTCTATAGCCGGTCCCTGCAGGCTTTTTAATGTAAACACACACTGTGTGCAGCACTGGCGTTAGTTCATATGGCAGATCATATGGGTGGGGCATTGTGATGTCACATGGGGGGGCGGCAATTTTTTCTTTTGTCTAGGGCGGCAAAAATCCTTGCACCGGCTCTGATCCTGGGCAGGTGCACCAGTCTACTGGTGACCCACAGGAGGGGAGTGCACTGATTGCACCACACTCTCCTCCTGCCCAGATCCGTCTTTACTGCAGTGCAAGTGCCCTCTGCCCCTAATTTACAGTGGCTCACACTCACAGCAAGCAGTGCCTGGAGCCCTTTGCAGAGATGGGAACAAAGAGGTTCTGCGTCAGCTGGCCGTCCTGAAAGCATTACATTAAACAGCTGTTCCCCATGCAGCCACAGGTGGCGCTGTGCTGGGAGAATGTGATTACTCTTCACTTCCTCCCAGCCTACAGAGCAGCGCATGGGAGAGAGAGAGGAGGAGGCATGATTTAATCTTACAACAAATCCACTAAGCAAATCTTTATAAATTTGGGGGGACCAGCTCTGTTTCCACAGTTTATTGGTGTTTACTCTGATGTCTGTATTAATATTGAGGGATTTCTAAGAAGTAACATCAGTGTGTGTCAGCAGGGCCAGCCGTTGGGGTGGGCAAGCTGTGCGGTCACGCAGGGTGCTATGACAACAGAGGCGCCCGGCGGCCAACACAGCTCACAAGTTGGGGACACCAGCATATTCAATTTAAACGATTCGCTGGTGGTCCACTGGTGCGCACCAGCAGTAGGTGCAGTCAGATTATATCCTCTCCCTCTGTCAGGGTACCTGTGGTCTCTACCTCCGAAAGAGGTAGAGACTTAGCTGTTCCTCCATCCAGACGGTCTGATGGCTCCCTTCCCCGCGGTCTATCCGGTCATGCTAGGCCGGCCGCGAGGGAGTGACTGCCTTTTACAGCATCTAGGCAGGAAGTAGTCATCAGGACACTCCCCCGGAACGACCTGTCAGTCAATTGCTGCAGAACCAATCAGGACGCCTCGGAGGCGTGGTTACTGCTCTGAACAGGGTATTTAACAGAGCTTCTTTCATTAGCTCATTGCCCTGTCGTGGTTCTAGCTTGTTCTAGTCACTCAGTGCTTGTGTATTCTATTATCCCTTTTGGTTTTGACCCGGCTTGTTTACCTTACTCTGCTTATCTCTGTTACCCTCGATTCGGCTTGTCTCTCGCTTACCTGTCTTCTGTTACCCTCGACCTCGGCTTGTCTTTGACCATTCTATACTGTACTACTTACGTTAGTCCGGCCATTCTAAGGTCCGGTATACGTATCTGGCTACTGTTTGTACTCTGCGTGTTGGATCCCTGTCCCGATCCTGAGATTACGACAGGGCCAATGGATCCTGCAAGTACAAACAGTCAGCTGGCTGCTCCTGATCCTAGGTTTGAAGCCATGGATCACAGAATGGATCAGATGGCACTTGCGCTACAGGCTCTATTAGCTTGTGCCAATAACCCACCAGAGGAGATACGTAATACCCCTGTTTCTCCTGTCGGTTCAGGTCTAGAGGTAGCCACAGTGGGTGCTTCTTCTTGCATTACCCCCCCAGTACGCTATGGTGGGGCTCCTGAGAAGTGTTGTGGTTTTTTAAACCAAATTAGTATCCACTTTGAATTGCAACCTCGCTCTTATCCTACCGATAGGGCAAAAGTAGGATTTATTATCACCCTACTCATTGAGAAAGCTCTGAGATGGGCCAACCCACTATGGGAGAACGATAACCCATTAGTTTATAACTATAACGCATTTGTAGCTGCTTTTAGAAGAACATTTGACCCTCCAGGTAGAAAGGTTAATGCAGCCAGATTACTGTTGCGCCTGAGACAGGAGAACCGAACACTGGTGGATTATGCACTAGAGTTCAGGTCTCTGGCGGCAGAAATCAAGTGGAATGAGCAGGCGTATATGGATGTATTTTTGAATGGCCTATCTGATGTAATCCTTGATGAGGTTGCTACCAGAGAACTCCCTGAGAATTTAGAGGATTTAATTTCGTTCATCTCTCGTATAGATGAACGTCTAAGAGAGAGACAGAACACTCGAGAGAGGAACCAGAGACCTTCTTTTAGGTTAGCTCCCGCTTTTCCAAGTCCTGACTCCACGATATCTTTGCTTACTGAACCTATGCAGATAGGGTATACCCGCCTCTCTGAGGAGGAAAGACAGCACAGGAGAAGAGAGGGTTTGTGTATGTATTGTGGAGCCAAGGGTCATTTACTCTCGAACTGTTCTAACCGCCCGGGAAACGCTCGCACCTAAGTCTCTCTAGAGGACAGGCCTTGGGTGTTTCTATTTTGTCCTTTACTCCTAATTATAAAGATCACAGGCTTCTGCTACCAGTTTCCTTAACTTGGGGGAGGGAAGTAGTAAGGGCTATGGCATTAATAGATTCCGGTGCTGCTGAGAATTTTATCGACCAAGCCTTTGCTAGTAAGAACAATTTCCCATCCCAGCTAAGGGAGACACCTTTGGCCGTTGAGGCCATAGATGGTAGACCACTACTAGACCCTGTTATCTTTCGTGAGACCATACCCATTGATTTAAATGTTGGTATCCTACACGTGGAGAATTTATCTCTTATGCTCATTTCGTCTCCTTCCGTTCCCATAGTTCTGGGGTACCCATGGTTGAAAAAACATAACCCTATTATCGATTGGGAGTTAGGAGAGATACTCTCGTGGGGCCAAGGCTGCCAGGATCGGTGTTTGTGCAAGGTTTCTCCATTAGCTAATATTAACATACCGGAGAATCCTACTCAGTCCACAGAAAGACAAATACCAGACCTTTACCTAGACTTAAGGGCAGTGTTTGACAAGAAGAATGCCGATTCTTTGCCTCCACACAGGTCATTTGACTGTAAGATTAAGCTTCTACCCGGCACTATGCCTCCGAGGGGCCATGTATATCCTTTGTCTGTTCAGGAAAACTCGGTTCTAGAGGAGTATATTCGTTAGAATTTAGAAAAAGGATTCATCAGGAGGTCTTCTTCTCCGGCCGGGGCTGGGTTCTTTTTCATTAAGAAGAAGGATGGCACGCTGAGACCTTGTATCGATTACCGAGGCTTGAATAAAATAACTGTCAGAAATGCCTATCCTATCCCACTGATTACCGAGTTATTTGATCGTCTTAAGGGCTCCAAAATCTTCACCAAGTTAGATCTCAGAGGGGCTTACAATTTGGTGAGAATCCAGCAAGGTCACGAGTGGATGACGGCATTCAATACCCGGTATGGCCATTACGAATACACTGTTATGCCATTTGGACTATGCAATGCTCCTGCAGTATTTCAAGATTTGATTAATGAGGTACTTAGGGAGTTTCAGCATGATTGTGTTATTGTTTACCTGGACGACATACTAATACACTCTAAGGAGATTGAGACTCACCATAGACAGGTCAGAAAGGTATTACACAAACTTCTGCAACATGGTATATACTGCAAATTGGAGAAGTGCAGTTTTGATCAGTCTCAGGTAGACTTTCTTGGATACGTGATTTCTGGGGAAGGTTTTAAAATGGATCCTGTAAAACTCCAATCTATTTTAGACTGGCCCTTGCCCAAAGGACTCAAGGCTATCCAAAGGTTTATTGGTTTTTCCAACTACTATAGGCGCTTCATTAAAGGATACTCCTCTATCATTGCGCCTATTACCAATATGACCAAACAAGGGGCTGACACTAAGTTCTGGTCTAAGGAAGCTCTTGGTGCTTTCAAGACTCTCAAGGAACTTTTTGCCTCGGCTCCCATTCTAGTCCATCCTGATACGACTCTGCCTTTCTTGCTCGAGGTCGATGCCTCTGAGACAGCAGTTGGGGCTGTTCTGTCTCAAAGGTTAGGGGTGGATAAACCGTTACACCCTTGTGGTTTCTTCTCTAAGAAATTTTCTGGGCCTGAGAGCAGATATGACATCGGGGAAAGGGAACTGTTAGCAGTCATTAAAGCCTTAAAGGAGTGGAGACATTTGTTGGAGGGGACCCTACACCCTATTACGATTTTGACGGACCACAAAAACTTGTCCTATATTGGGGAGGCTAAGCGCTTATCCTCTAGACAAGCTCGTTGGTCCTTATTCCTGACTCACTTCAATTATGTACTGACTTACAGACCTGGTTCTAAAAACTCTAAAGCCGATGCATTATCTCGCCAATATGAACCTTCTACTGTACCTGAACCAGTTCTTTCTTCTATAGTTCCGAAATGCAATATCATTGCTAATACGAATCTCAGGATTCATTCTCCATTACTGGCCGAGATCATTAAGTTGCAACATCTAGCACCTAAACAGACTCCTGCGGGCCGTCATTTCGTTCCTCCTGCTCTTCAACTGGAACTTTTACAGTGTTTACATAATAGCAAGATGGCGGGACATCCTGGTATTCGCAAAACTTACGCGTTGATCTCTAAGGACTTCTGGTGGCCTGCTTTACGGAGGGATATTGAGGAGTTCATCGCTGCATGTGAAGTTTGTACTAAAACCAAACAACTCCATACGCTTCCATGTGGATTCCTGCACCCCTTGGAGGTTCCAGAAAAACCATGGTCCTGTTTGGCCATGGACTTTATTGTCGATCTACCTATCTCTAAAAGACAGACTGTTATCCTCACCGTGGTTGACAGGTTTACTAAGATGGCACACTTCATTCCCCTGCCTAAACTCCCGTCTTCTCCCGAATTGGCAGAGATATTCGCTAAGGAGATTTTTCGCCTACATGGGATACCCTCTCAAATTGTATCGGACAGAGGCTCCCAATTTGTTTCCCGCTTTTGGAGGTCCTTCTGCTCTCAACTTGGTATTAAATTAAACTTTTCTTCTGCCTATCATCCTCAGTCTAACGGAGCTGCTGAACGTACCAACCAGAAAATTGAACAATATTTACGATGCTTTGTTTCTGAACACCAGGATGATTGGGTCGGTTTGATTCCTTGGGCGGAGTTTGCACACAACAATCTCGTTTGCGATTCTACTCATTCAAGCCCCTTCTTCATGAATTATGGTTTTCATCCGTCTATTCTTCCTTCGGATTCTCCTTCCCAGGGGGTGCCGTCGGTTGATGTTCATGTTGCCAATTTGAGGAAGTTGTGGGATCAAACTCGACAAATCCTTGTGCATAACTCTATGTTGGTCAAGAAACACGCTGATAAATGTAGAAGGGCGGCTCCGGTCTTTGTTCCAGGTGATAGGGTATGGCTGAGCACGAGGAACATCCGTTTAAAAGTGCCCTCCATGAAGTTCGCTCCTCGTTATATTGGACCCTACAGGGTGCTGACCCGTATCAATCCAGTTGCGTATCGTTTAGCGTTTCCTAATACCTTACGCATCCCGAACTCGTTTCACGTTTCATTGCTGAAACCACTCATATGTAACAGATTTTCCTCCACAATAGCCCCTCCTCACTCCGTTCAGGTGGAGGGTCAGGAGGAGTATGAGGTTAACTCTATTATTGATTCTCGAATCTCCCGGGGGAGAGTACAATATCTGGTTGATTGGAAGGGATATGGTCCTGAGGAGAGGAGTTGGGTACCTCAGGAGGATGTTCATGCTCCCCGTCTCCGCAGGGCGTATCACTCTTGCTTCCCATCTCGTCCCGGTTCATTCCGCCCGGTGGGCGTATCTGAGAGGGGGGGTACTGTCAGGGTACCTGTGGTCTCTACCTCCGAAAGAGGTAGAGACTTAGCTGTTCCTCCATCCAGACGGTCTGATGGCTCCCTTCCCCGCGGTCTATCCGGTCATGCTAGGCCGGCCGCGAGGGAGTGACTGCCTTTTACAGCATCTAGGCAGGAAGTAGTCATCAGGACACTCCCCCGGAAAGACCTGTCAGTCAATTGCTGCAGGACCAATCAGGACGCCTCGGAGGCGTGGTTACTGCTCTGAACAGGGTATTTAACAGAGCTTCTTTCATTAGCTCATTGCCCTGTCGTGGTTCTTGCTTGTTCTAGTCACTCAGTGCTTGTGTATTCTATTATCCCTTTTGGTTTTGACCCGGCTTGTTTACCTTACTCTGCTTATCTCTGTTACCCTCGATTCGGCTTGTCTCTCGCTTACCTGTCTTCTGTTACCCTCGACCTCGGCTTGTCTTTGACCATTCTATACTGTACTACTTACGTTAGTCCGGCCATTCTAAGGTCCGGTATACGTATCTGGCTACTGTTTGTACTCTGCGTGTTGGATCCCTGTCCCGATCCTGACACCCTCGTGGTTCCGGCGCTCAGTTAGTGAGTCAGAGCACAGGCTCAGAGATTCTCAGCCTGCGCTCTGACAACATTGAAAGTCAGAGCCGTGAAGGAGCGGGTATGGCAAAGAGCTACTGATTAGCATAACATCAATATCCGTTATAAAATCAGGAAAAGGTGGGCATGAGTGGTGCAATGGGCCACTTGACTGATTTTGCCCCCCAGGCCTAAGGCTGCCAGCCCTCCCCTGCCTCTGGTAGCCCAAGAATGAAAATTACCCCTATGATGGCATACCATTTGCAATAGTAGACAACCCAAGGTATTGCAAATGGGGTATGTCCAGTCTTTTTTAGTACCCCTTAGTCACAAACAAAGGCCAAAATCGGCAGGGTTTTTTGCATTTTTCACTCCCAAACAAATACTTACGATAACTTTGGCCAGTGTTTGTGACCAAATGGCTACTAAAAAAGACTGGACATACCCCATTTGCAATACCTTGGGTTGTCTACTATTGCAAATGGTAAGCCATTATGGGTGTAAATTTAATTCCTGGGCTACTATACAGTCTCAAAGGTAACGTAACCAATCTGGCGAATTTCAATTTCAAATGAAACGTGCTATATTTGACCCTGTAACTTCCCAAAACACCATAAAACCTGTACATAGGGGGTACTGTTTTACACGTGAGACTTTGCTGAATACAAATATGTGTATTTTATTGCAGTAAAAGCAAACAGTATTATGACATTGACAGTTAAAATGTCACGTAGAACTAAAAAAAAATAACAAAATTTCTTATTTTCTCCCATTTTTTTTCATATTAAATTACGTTTCATAGCTAAATATTTGATATTAAATTAAAGCCCTGTTTACCCTGAATAAAATTATATATAATAAGGGTGGGTGCATTGTAGCGGAGCGGCAGGGGTTAATCCAAGGGCTCTCCACTGGTAATCAGGATTCCACATACAGAAGGCAGGACACACAGCATAATTCCCATTCCCAAGGACCAGACGACACATAGCTTGGGAGTCAACTGACAATGTTTATTCACGGCTCCAGGAGTTAACTGTCAACTGTCAACTTTATTCACGGCTCCAGGAGTTAACTGTCAACTGTCAACTTTATTCACGGCTCCAGGAGTTAACTGTCAACTTTTAAATGTTCTACAATATGACCTAAAGTGGCTAGGTTTGCCACAATGCTCCTTTTATGACATTCTCCCATGCAAGGGAGGTACAATCGGTTCTCAAACAGAATGGTGATTACTGTTCGAGAACCGATTACCTTGTTCACATACAGCAAAATAACGAATCGTTCATAGTAAAAGTCCTGAATACCGTTCTTTTACATAGGAAAAAGTATTTTTTACAGTCTTTTGTGGCTACTTCTGCCACATGCGTTTAATATGAAAGAGGTGAATTACGGTTGGACAGACATATAGCACAAATGCCAGGTTTTGTTTAAGTTTTGACTGCGTTGGACGACTATGCCGTCCATGTGATTGCGAGGTCCTTGCGATCACATGGCCCAGGGGGTCAAAACAGATGGAGGGGGTAAGTACATAGTATGTGCTATGCCGCCCCCCTGGCGTTTAGAGCGGTGTCCCTAAGGACAGCGTAGCACACCCGCCGTCCTTAAGGCGGGCGTGCTATGCAGTGTCAAATATAGCATGTTACATTTTTCACTACTGTGATCCTTGTCTGTAGATAGCACGGTCCTCTAGGGCAAAAACATGCACAGTCCTTTAATTTTTATATAATCCAGGCAACTTTATTGTAAATCCACACATGAGGCAGCAGCAAATGTAACCATAAATGAAATAATGTAACACAAATCCCTATAACAAAAAGCCTAGCTCGTCTGAGCACTAACTCACATCAGATTCCCTATCTATCAGGGGTTAAACTAAACAAAACAATATTGGATTCACCAACCTAGTGTATTTGTCTGCTCTCAGCACTCCAGTGCTCTAAGCCAGCCTTGACTGCTTCTTCTCAGCACTCCTAGTGCTCCAAGCCAGCACTCCCAGTGCCTGGTCCCCTTTTATTCTCTTACTGGAGAGAACACCCTCTCTCCTACCTGCTTCCTGAGAGGAAGCCAGCAATCCCCCTCTACCTGCCTAGCAGGGAGTGGTTTATTCCCACTGCTACAGCTGATCATCTCCAGCTGAGCAGTGGGCTGGAGACAGTCCAAAAACCCTGGCCTGGATCTATGTCTCCCATGAAAACCACTAAACTGTGGAGTGGAGCATTGGCCCACCCTTCTCCAAATACTCCACCCCAGGGGCCCATAACTAAACAAAGCTTTGTGTTGTGCAACACAAAAACTACACATACTTCCCCTGGGGTTAAAAGGCCTCTCTGCCTTCACTTTATCACACTACATACAAACACACCTCTGCATATAAATGGAAATCTTACATACTCACCCCTGTATTAAAATGCCAAAAATATATACAAACGCCCCTTAATTCAAACACCAACACTACACACAAAAGTACATTTGCATTTAAAAGTAAACACTACATACAAACACACTTCTGCATTCAAATGCAAAACATTGCATAGAAGTACACCACTGCATTCTAATGGAAACAGTACATATAAATACACCCCTACATATTCCATACAAAAACATGATTACATTCAAACACACAAGCACTGCTCACAAATACAACCCTCGAAGGATGGGCAAATGGTAGATCCCCAGCATTGTGTTATATCATTGTGAAAGTTGTACAACAGATGAGCATCTACCTTTTGGCTACGGTTGCGCTAGAGGGGAGGCCCAAAAAAGGTCTTGCACCACTTCATTAGTTCCACCACTGTATCCAACTCAAGCTTAAAACAGATGAGCTGTTTAGATCCCAGCCGTTAGCTATGCTTGGAATCATAGGCGTGCGCATGGGGTGTGCCGGGTGTGCCTGGGCACACCCTAATCCCTGCGGAATGCCTATGGTGTGAGACCGGCAGGGGAGATCTCAGGATCCCCTCTGTCGGCTCATGCAGAGCCGGCGCAATCCGAGTGCCGGCTCTGCTCTAAGCCTCCCCTCACCGGACCACAGGCAGTGGGGGAGGCAGGAGAGGACCCGGGGAGCAGCTCCGCCGGGTTCCTCTCGAGAGGTCGGAGCTTTGCCAGTTGTCACTCTCCACTGGACCACCAGGGATGGATGGCAGCAGCAGCAGGATCCCCCTCCCAGGCATAAGGTAAGAAGGGAGGGGGGATATTTACTAAATTTCCCCCACACAATACACCCAAACATACAACACACACACAGCATCTACACACATACAGCACACACACAGCATCTACACACATACAGCACACACACAGCATCTACACACATACAGCACCCTCACACATACATCACCCTTACACACACAGCACCCTCACACACACATCACCCTTACACACACACACACACACACTAACAGCACCCTTACACACACAGCACCCTCACACCACCCACACACTAACAGCACCCTTACACACACAGCACCCTTACACACACACACACACACACACACACTAACAGCACCCTCACACACAGCACCCTTACACATACACACACAGCACACACTAACAGCACCCTTACACACACAGCACCCTCACACCACCCACACACTTACAGGACCCTCACACTAACAGCACCCTTACACACACATCACCCTTACATACACACACTAACATCACCCACACACATACAGCACTCTTACACACATACAGCACTCTTACACACATACAGCACCCTTACACACACATACAGCACTCTTACACACATACAGCACTCTTACACACATACAGCACCCTTACACACACATACAGCACCCTTACACACACATACAGCACCCTTACACACACATACAGCGCCCTTACACACACATAAAGCGCCCTCACACACACACACACAGCAATATATGTGTGTGTATATGTATGTATGTGTATATATATATATATACACGTGGTGTGTGTGTTTGTGCTTTAGGGTGCACATCCTTATACAATAGGCTGCGCCTGCTTATGCTTGGAATAGTAAATGGTTTTTTGATCTGTATGTGCACGAGTGCCATAAGTGACCCCAGGCTAGCCATAAATATTTTATTCTATTATAATTGAAAACCTGTTGATCAGATTATAAAAACATCAGCACAAGATGTAGGCAATTCCTATAATACTATATGAAATTATGAAGACATTTCCTGGCACTATTAACCCTTTAGGTTTGCTTTCAGCATTCAGAAAAGTTACAGCATATTTACAAACTGTCTCGATTCAGGCAGGACTATGTCATTTTTGGGACCCCCTCCCTTTTGAAGACACCATTGAAAACATCCCAATATTGACATTTCTAGTGCATTTTAATACAAGAGAGCTTCACCATGGACTTTGCTTGACAAAGAAGGAAGCTGGAACGAAGGGGAAGGCAAATGGGGATGTATTTATTAAATACCACCTCTCCTATGTTGTACAGAAGCAGGGGTCAAGTCCTGGGGAATAAAGTGTGGGAACTCACCCAAGATCACCTCCCCCCCCCCAAAAAAAAAATAATATACACCTGGGGTCCAGTGGGGCTTCAGTGAGGCGGGCGCCTGTCTCCCTGTCAGAGTTCTCTGTGCTCCCTCTCGCCGCACGGGTTGTCTACTGATTACTGATGCCGGGAGCCGGAAAATGACGTCATATTCCGGCTCCCGGCATCGGCAAACGGCACGCGAGTGAGCAGAGCAGAGAGAACACAGCTCCTTTGACGCGTCTGACAGGGAGAAAGGCGCCCGCCGGGGGGGTCCATCAGGTGGCCATCAGGCCACCACTTGGGCATCCCCATGACAGGGGGAATACAGGGGGCATTTGGTGGCAGCGTGTTTTGCTGTCCCCTGAGAGCATGCAGGAGCAACGGGAACTGCGTTCCTTCTGTGAAAAATGTGCAGGAACACCGTTCCTACGCGTTCCTGCAGGACTCCAGCCCTATACAGAAGCCTTTGTATATCAAAGCCAAAGTATATGGCTTTGATATAATAGTCAGGGAGGGATGAGAAGAAAGTCCACTGAATGTACTATAGGGCTTATTTACATGCGGATGATGGCCAGGAAACTGGAATTATTGTATGTGAGCATTTAACCTACATGCAAACATGTACATTTAAGTATAAATATTGGAAAATAAGGGAAACTGTATAAACTCCTTAAGGTTTTATTAAAACTAATGTTTCTGTAACAGATGAATACATTTAATATTCAGATTTTATATACCTGCATAATAAATCTATTTTTGTAGGTATCGTATCGTTAAAAAGCGATCATGATTATAACAATATTGTCCTATGTTTACATACCAATCTGCTATGTATCCCATGCTTCAATGAAATGCTATATTTAATTTATTTTAAATAAATTTAAAAAAATCATCAAGTTAACAAGTAATAAAATATTTTAACATAGTATCACATTAAATATTTTTTAAGTAGCCTTAAGATGTAAAGAGTTCTGGACGGGAGTTCTGTGCAGTTACCTTTTTGTTTTAATTTGTGACTTTAATTCATGGTTTTTGAAACACAGATTTTATGTTCAAAAATGCTAAGTGCTGATGTTGTTTCTTTCTATAAAATATAATCTCCCTCAAATTAATTTTAGATCTAGAATCTTTAAAACACTAGCGTTCACTCATAAAATTAAGCAAATTCAGGCAGCTGCTTATGTTAGGAACACATATGCTTAGAATTCTACGACAAGAAGTACATAAAGTACTACCATGATATTGATTTAATAGGATACTGTAGGCACCATAACCAATTCAAATGATACATATCCTATTTTTTTCTTCTTCTCAGGATATGCAGCATGGAATGGGTACATACCTTGCAAGATTGTTTAGAGCAAGACAGTTAGTTGTTTACTTGCTGATCTTTAAATACATGTGGTAGACTTATTTCAAGGTGAAATATATTGCTAAGATGAGCAAGCTGTGTGGTAAGATGGGAGCTAAACAGCAGAACTGGAAAATAAAGCTTCTTGCAAAGATAACAAAAGGCAAAGTTCAGAATCCTACTTGCTTTATAAGGGTGTTTGAAACAGGCAGGATGTAATGGTTATGAGAAATAATTTATAAATAATTGATCAGTAGGAAGCTCATACTTTCATTGTCACTATTTATAAAACTGAAGAATTTCTCCAATCACTATACCCACGACAGCATGCTGGAGTGGTTATAGTGCAAAGAGAATGCTCAAGCCCATTGCAGAGTATATACTCAAACAATTTGCGAAGAGTTTTTCAACTAACCTGTGGTTCGTCCTGGGATATTGTTACGGCACTCTTCGGACCATAACCACTGCAGCGGTTCCTTTAAACCTAGGGTCACATTTCCCTTTTATAGGTTCCAGTTTATTTATTATGCTACTCTCTTAATTAGATATTACCAAATAGGTTTTGCAGTTTGGCAAAATATTCAGAAAGCATGTAGTGGTAGAACGTTGTAGTGCTGCAACATCTGAGGATCTACCTTTTGGGCACCCCTGAGCTAGAGTGATTATAGCTCATACAGGGGCCCTAAAAGTCTGTGGTGGGTAGCTGGACCAAAGGCTCCCTTATCTACCGTAAAGTACTTGCACAACATGGTGATAAAAGCTTACTTGTAGGCCAGTGAGCATTTTCTGCCATCCTTCCCAACCTGACTTAGAATGGCACCCAGTCCAAACATTGAGACATCACTGTGGACGATAAAGTGCCTAGTTGGATCAGGAGCCTCTAGTACTGGAGCATTAACTAGAGCAATTTTGCACTGTTAGAAGGCCTAGTCTCAAATATTGGCTTCAAGTCCTTGGAGTTACTGGGTGCCTCCTCACTTCCCTGGCCTCTCCTCCAGATAGCACTCGGGTTGGTGGTCCTGTGTCCGAGTGATACACACTTGTTTCACCAGATCGCTGTGTACTTCTAATCCGGTGTACAGGCCCCCGAGTTTTCTAGGTACCTCCCTATTGAGCACTATGCTCCATTCAGCACATTCAGTGTGTCCTCAGCCTGTGGGGGCTGGCTGGGCCAAAGGCTAGGCTCACTTATGTCTTGGAAAGTCCTGGTACAGCATGGAGGGGCATATATGGTGATATAAGCTCTTGTGGACGAGGTCGTCCAGAACCAGTTGTTAAAGTGACCGGGTCAATCCGTCACACCATGAAAACTCTGAATCACAAAATGTAGAAAAAGAGCTATAAATCATTAGGCAAATATATCTATATTCAATATTACATTGTATGGTGGGACACTGTTGTCTTGTTGTGTATCTTGTTGTGTATCAAAACTAATCAATTACAGTTCCAAATTAACAAAATAGTTTATCAGTTCTTTATCAGTTCTTAACTGAAACACAATAACACTTTGGCCCAATACTTGAACACGTAGAAATGCACCAGGTGTAGTGAGGTAGTAATCCATAACGTTATTTGTGTTACATGTTTAAGCAACAATTGGCACCAGACATTGGTGTAATGTTTCCGCAATCCTATATGAATTCATACTACAATAATGAATTTACTAAACGGGTGGTCCATGCACTCCAAGTCTCCCTACAGGCAGAGTTTGTCAAGCTGGCTAGGGATGTGAGAACAGAAATCAAAGAAATTGGTGAGCACATGGCCCTACTCGAGACCAAGGCCGAAGAGATCATAGCGGCCCATAAAACCCTGGCCAAAGCACATGAGGGCATTGAAAAGCGCCTAGCCTCCTTAATTGAGAAAGTGGCAGACCACGAGGTGCAATAACATCTGCCTGCGCGGCATCTCTGAGAACATAAAGCCACAAGAGCTAGATGCCTATGCTACAGCACTGTTTCATGCTCTGGCCCCACCGCCTGCCAAGACCTAGGCACTTACCTCCGTCCACACCACGGGACGTAATAATTCAAATGCAATCCTGAAAGCATCCAGACACCCAGGCGAACTACCACCTAAGTTTACAGGCGTTAAACTATTTATAGACCTGTCATCTGCTACCCTTATGAAACGCAAGGAGTTTGCTAAGATCAAACTGGCATTAAGAGTAGCGAACATACAGTAAAGGTGGGGATTCCCGGCACGACTTGTAGTCGAGAGGAACGGCGCAGACCGACACATCCTATCTCCAGAAGACAGTATCAAGCTGTTAAAGGAATGTAACATCCCCGTCATCACACAGCAACGCCCGGAGGGCCCTACACCAAAGCAACAATCACCCACTAAAGTCACCAGCGAATGTACTCTGTTCTCGACCTAGTCATGCACGAACTGCACTCCTGGAGAGACAATCTTGGCACTGACTATTACCGCAAATCTGTTATTCTAGGTGCACGTGAGCATATCAAACAAAGCTTTTAAAATCTTTAGGTTGTACGTGATGTGACTGTTGTATGATTAAGCACGATCTGTTACGACATTTCTTACAACACCATGTTAAATGTCAAACCACACTGTTCTAAATGAGGCGCGATGACCTCACCCCTACCACCCACCCTGCAAAAATTAGAAAAGGGGACAAACACCATAACTGTCACAGGGTGCCCCAGCTAATATCTGCCGTGTCTTTCACCCCCTCTCCACCCCCCATATGGGCGCAAGGGTGACGCATACATTTCTATTTTCACCAGGCACATTCTGCCTGCAATGTTCATTGTCTATAGTTTACTTGTTAATTTACTCAATCCACCTCCCTTTCATGTCTCGTCCCTTCTATACTAAGCTGCTTCGACAGTACTATCAAGTTTCCTATAGACCAACAACCTTCAGCCCAACGCACACCACCTCTCAGACACAAACAGAGAGTCTTGCTAACATGTCCTAACTGCAGGCCCACAAAGGCTAGGAGAAGGCCACAAGCACACGCATGTACAATTTTTTTCATAGACACCATTTTTATGTACCTTTGTATTATGAAGTGTATATGTATGGTAACAAGTGAAACCTGCTTTCAAGACAACTCGGTGCTATGGCTATGCCGTGCTTTGCCCGTACTCTTCACCAGAGTAATAAGCCCCATTAGGGAACAGCTTACAACAACAGACCTTGTGATGTTGCCATGGCTCTAAATACAATTTCTCTCAATGTTAAAGGCCTCAACTCACCAAATAAAAATCGCTTAGCACTAGCAGAGGCAAAAAAAAACAATGCTGCAGTGGCTCTCTTCCAAGAAATCCACTTCCAAAGGGGACTCCAGCTGAAATTTTACTCCAAAGCCTTCCCCATTGGATTACATGCAGGTTAAAAAACAAACAAATAAAAAAAAGTACAAAGACTTGTCATTAGCAAAGACGTGTCATTTACCCTGGTGAGGAAAAAATGCGACAAAGATGGAAGACATTTAATTGTACAATGTGATGTAAATAATACTCCTTATACTTTCATTAATGTGCATGGACCGCATGATGGCCGAAAAGATTTTATAGAGAAAATAGTGACACTATCCACCACGAACAAATATGGGGACATGATCATAGGTGGTGGCACTAACTTCCTACTGGACAGCTCACTAGACACATACGCTCAGACAAATATTAGCTCTGCCACCTCCAAAAGACGCACCATCACATCCACGTCCGTATGCTCGTCCATACTCCAACACGACTACGAAGTGGACTACACATACCATTCACTGGTACATAATACATACACAAGGATCAATAGATTTCTCACTCACACTTCTCTTATATCAAAGGTACAGTCAGCCCATATAGGCATAATCAGGTGGTCTGACCACGCACCTATAACACTATCACTCTCAGAACAATTCCCTGGCAGAGGCATAGGTATATGGTCAGTGGCGTACACACAACCCATGGGGCCCCGGTGCAAAAACTGATCCGTGGGCCTCCCCCGCCCCGCGCGCGTGCTTACTCTGCGACCACGGTATGTACACCAGTGCATGCATAAACACATACACTTAAAGGACCACTACAGACACCCAGATCACATCAGCTCAATGAAGTGGTCTGGGTGCCAGGTCTCTCTAGTTTTAACCCTGCAGCTGAAAACATAGCAGTTTCAGAGAAACTGCTATGTTTCACTGAGGGTTAATCCAGCCTCTAGTGGCTATCTCATTGACAGCCGCTAGAGGATTTTCTGCGATTCTCAATGTGAAAATCACAGTGAGAAGACGCTGAACGTCCATAGGAAAGCATTGAGTAATGCTTTCCTATGGGCGGTTTGAATACGCGCGTGGCTCTTGCTGAGAGGCGGATCGGGGCGGAGAGATCCCCAGCGCCAAGGGAGTCCGGCGCTGGAGAAAGGTAAGTGCTTAAGACACACACGCACACATTAACTGACAGACACACACTCAGTGACAGACATACATACACACTCAGTGACAAACATACATACACACTCACTAACAGACGTACACAGACACACTAACACACACACACACACTTACACTAACACACACACACTAACACTAACACACACACTCTAACACTAACACACACACTAACACTAACACACACTAGCACACACACACTCACTAACATACACTCATTCACACACACACACACTAACACACACTCACTAACATACACTCACACACACACACACTAACACACACACTCACTAACATACACACACACACACACACACACACACACACACTAACTAACATACACACACACTCACACACTCACTAACATACACACACACTCACACACTAACTAACATACACACACACACTAACTAACATACACACACACACACTAACTAACATACACACACACTAACACACACTCACTAACATACACTCACACTAAGATACACTCACACTAACACACACTCACTAACATACACTCACACTAAGATACACTCACACTAACACACACTCACTAACATACACTCACTAACATACACACACACACACACACACACACACACTAACTAACATACACACACACTCACACACTCACTAACATACACTTACACACACTCACTAACATACACTTACACACACACACTAACACACACTCACTAACATACACTTACACACACACACTAACACACACTCACTAACATACACTCACTAACATACACTCACACTAACACACACTCACTAACATACACTCACTAACATACACTTACACACACACACACTCACACTAAGATACACTCACACTTACACACACTCACTAACATACACTTACACACACACACACTAACATACACTCACACTAAGATACACTCACACTTACACACACTCACTAACATACACATGTTTATTTATGTTTTTTTAATCCCCCCAGCCTCCTTACCTGTGGGAGAGCTGAGGGGATTCCCTGGGGTCCAGTGGTGTCACCCGGCTGGCTGGTCCTGCGGGCACACGAGGGAGCACTGTCCCCTGAGTGCTCCCTCGCGCGCCGCGTACTGATACCGGAGCCGGAAGATGACGTCATCTTCCGGCTCCGGTATCAGTATGGTGCGCGAGGGAGCTGAAGAGGGAGCACTCAGGGGACAGTGCTCCCTCGCGCGCCCGCCAGCCTGGTGACAGCAGGGCCAGCCTCGGGGGGCCCTGAGGTGACCGGCTCTCGGGCCCCCCAGGAGAAGAGGCTGGCCCTGTGGGTACATACCTAGGTCGCAGGGCGGCCGGGCCCCCTGGTGGGCCGGGCCCGGTCGCAGTCGCGACCCCTGCGACCCCGGTATGTACGCTACTGTATATGGTAAATAAATGACACTATCCTCAGGGGCACATATTACCACTCAGATAAAAGACAGGCTTTCCCACTATTTCACCCTAAACAAACCTCCAACTTCTCCCATTGAAGATGTCTGGCAAACGCACAAGGCGGTTATCCGGGGTCAGTTTATTAATGTCACGGGCCCCGGCTCGCCGCGAGGTGCGATCGCGCCCCAACCGGCACGACTGCGCCGAAAGACTGAGCTTACTTGCTCAGCGGCGAGTCAGGAGTCACTCCGGGCAACTGGGTCCTCCGGGCAACCTTCCGAATCAAAGATGGCGCCGACCATGCGGTCACGACCATCAATAACTCCGACCCCCAGAGTTACACGAACGTGCGTGTGACATCACGACGCCGACGCACACGCACGTTCTGGGGTCAGAGGTCACCCTCTGACCAATTACAGTCTAAGGAGGGATATTTAAATCCCTGAAGCTTCCCAGTTCTTTGTCCTGTTGTGGTTTCCTGTCCTGGTTCCCGAGAGTGCGTTTTCTATTCCTGCTATTGCTATTCCCGGTATTTTAACCTTGGCTATTCCTGACTACTCTGATTTCTAGCTTCCCTGACTTGGCTTGTTTTACGGTATTGTGTATTTCTGAATTCCTTGACCTCTGTCATCCCTTGACCATGCTCTGCCATTCTAAGGACCGGTTTACGTTCTATCCTTTCTGTTCTGTCTATGAACATGTTACATAGTTGTGCGTGCTGGACCACACTAACATATTTGTCGTGACAAATAAATACTCTAGCTTTGCCAAGAAACAACAGACAGCTACATATGCCAAATTATTCAAAGACATCACAGCACTGACACACACTAAAAAACTTCACCATCCCCAACTCTCCAGGAACAACTGCAAGAATTACAAACACAACTCAGGGGACTGGAACTAGCTAAGACGACGCACATTCTCCAACGGTTCAAACATAAGTTCTTTGTCCATGTAATAGAGCAGGAGCCGGATCAGCATCCAGGTTTAAATCTCGATTGGGCCCTCGAAAACGTCGTACTTGAGAGCTGAAGGCCAGAGTAGAATCTTAAACCCACAAACAATAGTGGACACATTTGCCAAGTACTACAGCTCTCTATATAATCTCACTGATGACCCGCACATCTCAGACCTTACCACCGACCAAATACAGCGCTTCTTAAATAAAGTTACTCTCCCTAGCCTAACCACTAAAGCAGGGGTTCTCAACCTAGTCCTCAAGGACCCCCTACCAGTCCAGGACTTAGGGATTAACTGAGTGTGTCTAAGAGAGAGTCTAAGGTGTTTTTTTTTTTCCTAAACACCTTAGACAAACCCAGGTAATCCCTAAATCCTGGACTGGTAGCGGGTCATGAGGACTGGGTTGAGAACCCCTGCGCTAAAGAAACAGCCTTTTACAACCGTTCACCACTACGGATGTAGCAACCGCGATACACCAGCTACCTGCCCACAAATCACCTGGGCTGGATTGGTTTAACGAACCTTTACTGTCAGACATTCACAGATGTTCTCACTCCCCATCTTACTGAACTATTTAATGTTTTCAGAAAGGTGCTCTACCCAAGGAGATGCTCCAAGCACACACAACCACCCTACCCAAGCAGGTAAATCACCCACCACCTGTCCAAACTTTCGCCCAATTTCCCTCTTCAATAGTGACACTAAACTACGCAAAATTGATAGCCAACAGAATGTCCACCACCCTAACCAGAATCATTCATAATGATCAATCAGGCTTTGTGAAAACCAAACAAGAGTCAGATAACACCAGGAAAATTCAGAACCTGATAAACCACATAGACACTATAGACACGCCTAGTCTATTCCTGTCACTTGACGTAGAAATGGCGTTTGATCTTCTGAATTGGACCTACATGGAGCAAGTTCTCTTCAAATTTGGATTTCCCCTGACCTTCCTGAAAGGGGTTACCAATTCAGGATTTATCTCAAAACCTTTTAAAATCTCAAATGGTATCCGCCAGGGGTGTCCTCTTTGCCCACTCCTTTTCATACTTTCACTCGAACCATTAGCTTACCTAATTTGAATGCACACACACATCTCACGAATACAGATGCACCAGATTGAGAGCAATCTCTGTTTGCAGACGACATTCTGATGTCACTTTCTAACCCTGAAGTCTCCCTACCATATGTCATGTCAATACTTAAAGACTATAGCGTTGTTTCATACTATAAACTGAATAACTCGAAAACACAGGCCCTACCCATTCCAATGTTACCACCGAGCTTACAATCATTGACCACCATATACGCGTTTGACTAGCGACACACACATCATTTACCTAGGAGTTAAAATAACTAGCTCATTTCAAGACCTGATCAAAACAACTACACCCTACTACTCCAAATGTGCAAATTAGAATTCCAGAAATGGAAACGGATCCCTCTCCCTTTTTTTTTTTTTTTTTTTTTTTAATTCTTTATTTTATTTGTGCTTGGAATAACAATAAACGTGCAAGGCCACAACAGCCCTTGCAAGCATAGCATTAGCATTTCAAATTGAGGCAGATTAGACAGCACAGTTTTATATATATAATGTGAGATTAACAAGCTATATGACATCCGTAGCGGTTAATAATATGCTAGAACATGAGGTTATCAAGTTATGAGACTTCAGTAAATTGTAAGAAGTAATAAACGTGCCAAGACATGTAGTGAACGAGCTATGAGACCTTAATAGATTATCGTTGGTGATGGCTATGCTAGGCTAGATATGCATGCACTCTAGTGTTATACGCTTCAGGTGACGCTCATAAGAGAATACGTAGTACAAGTAGTAGGTCGTCAGACACACAAACTAGTCGGCATGGAAGAGGCCAGTGGCAGGCTGTTTAGGAGCACAGCACGGTTAACGAATGGAACATATCGCCATATGTAAGGGGGATAAGTGCTAGTCGTGAGCCCTCTCACCTTGCCACACGGCCAAGCCCAACCCTAAACTCTATAGTGATGGCATGTACGCCAAACTGCGCACCTTATCTTATATAGGGGTCATGAGTGGTAGACATGTAGGACTTAAGTGCATTACGAATAAAGAACATAACAAAATAGTTGCCACTTTTAACGAGGGAGCATATGGCAATCGTTATGAGGGCATAGCGTGTCACAGACGGCATCCAGCGTATCCTCAGATAAAACAGTAATAGTATGCATCAGATAAGCAAGTGAGAGACCTAGCTGGCTCAGAGTGCAGGCGAGGCAGGAGGCAACAATGGGTAGTGAGACAATATTTACATTTCTAGCCCAGTGGTGCGAATGGGAACCCCAGTAGCACTTTGTAAATCACTAAGCATAGCATTACTATCATATACCAGTGCCTGAACAGGTTAAGATTTCCATGCCTGATAGCTAATAAAGAGAGAAATATATCACGCTAACAGAACGTGTCTGGCTATCATTGCAGTTGTACATATTTAAGCATGTAAAAACACGGTCAGGCTTGTTACTAAACAAGCTTGGTAATGAAAAGGTTTGCTATCGATTCTAAGATAAAATAAAATAAAATAAAAAGGTAAATGTAAGTCCCGTATTGTCTCTCAAAGTGGGGGCTGGAAGAATAGACAGGTGATTGCTGACTGTCCCCATTGAGGCGTGCTCGCTCAGGAGGCATAGAGAAAGTTCCTTTAGCCTATGCCCATAGCCGTGTCTCGTATCTTGCCTGCGGTGTGAGTCTCAGGGGCACCTCTGGCCCGGGAATGAGTTCTCCCTGCGGTTAGTGGAGTGCGCAGCTTTGCGGCTTCTTGCTTCGCAGCTGTGATGTGGAGGGGATGATATAGGCTGTGCCGTGCACCGGTTCCCGGATCAGGTGAGTGGCTTGTGTGGGGGCCAGGTTTTGTGGTTTCGCTCACCCCTATGTGTTTGCCCAGGTGGCCGGACGTCGCGTCCCGCCCGTGGGGTCGCTGGCCTTTTCGTGTTTTGGCGGCCTTTCTGGGTGCTTGCGGGGGGTGCCTGTAGTGGAGGCGACGGGTTGTAGGCCGGATCCCCATGTCTCAATTGTAGACATTGCAATAGCATCATAAGGGGTGAATACTTTGCACACCCTCTATCAGGGAAACAATTTAAGATCTTAGACTATTTCACATGTAACTCAGATTATGTGGTGTACATATTGAAGTGTCCCTGCGGTCTTCTCTATGTTGGAGGAACTACAAGACCGATCAAAGACCGTATTGGTGAACATAAGAGAGATATCAGGGCCGCTATACAAAAGAGAACAGATGCTAAACCAGTACCCAGACATTTTATTCAACACGGTCACAGCGTAAACCAACTACGCTTTCAAGTGATCGATACTGTCAAGCCCCTACGTAGGGGTGGGGATAGACAGAAGGCACTTTTGTGTAAGGAGACCAAGTGGATTAGTGTCTTGGAAACATTATATCCACAGGGTTTAAATGAGGATTATGATTTGAAACATTTTTTATAATACAGGTTTATATTGTTTAAACTTATATGCTCTGTATTCAGATCCAAGTAACCATTATAATATCATGATTTTATCTTTATCAGACTTTGACCATGATTGGTCCGCCTGGTCCCTTATCTTCGCTTCTGGCTCTCATAAAATTAACCAATGTTGGTCCGCAACCCGAATAGTCATTACGGGGTCCACATTTGGGATGGCCATGGATATATTTCATTGGTACACCACTGGTGAGTACATCTCTATTTTTTAAGTAGACGGAGTATTTATCCCTGAGGGGCTACTGCAGTGTCTCAACACATTATGTACCAATTTGGTGACATACTTCAACTACATGCTTACAGAGGTACCTCTGAGTTACACAGATGGGCTACAACAGAGAAATTACATAGTTTTGATTAATAAATAGAGGACTCAATAAAGTGACTGTGTCTCTTTAAAAAGGATATGGAGTGGATGTTGGCCATATCACTTTACCATAATAGTAACGACCTATGTTCTTTACAGCATAATTTTCCCCTTTTTGGTTATTAACCACTTACTACTATAAATATATAACAGATCAGTATTTTGATTTTAAGTTGTTTCCAACTTTAACCCCTTCAGGACGGAGTCAATAGTGCACGTTCTGATCAAAACAAAACGTAAACAAAAACTGGAATTTGCGCTATGTGTCTGTTCACCCGTAGTTCCCCTCTTTCAAATTATATGCACCCACACTTATTATATATCATTTTGTTCAGGAGAAACAGGGCTTTAATCTATCATTAACTATTCATATATGGAACATCATTTATTATGAATAAAAGTAAAAAAAATGTGAGAAAATAAGATTTTTTTTTAAATTTGCATTTCCGTCTGACATTTTAACTGTGAATGTCATAATACTGTTAGGTTTTACTGCAAAAAAAATGCACATATTTGTAATCAGCGATGTCTCACGAGTACAACAGTACCCCCCATTAACAGGTTTTATGTTGTTTTGGAAAGTTACAGGGTCAAATATAGAACATTACATTTTCAAATTGAAATTTGCCAGATTGGTAATGTTACCTTTGAGACGGTGTGGTAGCCCAGGAATGAGAATTACCCCCATAATGGCATACCATTTGAAAAAGTAGACAAGCCAAGGTATTGAAAGTGGGGTATGTTTAGTCTTTTTTAGTAGCCACTTAGTCACAAACACTGGCCAAAGTTAGCGTTCATATTTGTTTTTGTGTGAAAAAAGCAAAAAACGAATATTTGGCCAGTGTTTGTGACTAAGTGGCTACTAAGAAAGACTGGACATACCCCACTTGCAATACCTCGGGTTGTCTACTTTTGCAAATGGTATGCCATCATGGGGGTAATTCACATTCCTGGGCTACCATACGCTCTCAAAGGCAACATAACCAATCTGGCAAATTTCAATGTGAAAAAAATGAAATGCAAGCCTTATATGTGACTCTCTAACGTTCCAAAACACCATAAAACCTGTACATGGGGGGTACTGTTATTCTCGGGAGACTTCACTAAACACAAATATTAGTGTTTTAAAACAGTAAAACATATTACAACAATAATATAGACCATAAAAGTGCAGTTCGCTTGTAAAAAATGCAAAAAACGTCACTTTTACTTAAAATATCATCGTTGTAATACAATTTACCAGTTTGAAACACGAATATTTGAGTTCAGCGAAGTCTCCCGGGTAAAACAGTACCCCCTATGTACAGGTTTTATGGTGTCTTGGAGAGTTACAGGGTCAAATATAGTGCTTGCAAATTAAATTCTCTGCACTTTCTCCCTGTGTTGTCATGCATGTCAATCAAATTTTAATTAATCAAATCACATAATTACGTTAAAAGATTATTTAAATATACATGTAGAATTTTAATATATATGCATTTATAGGTATTTAAATTCTACGTGTATACTGATGTAATCTTTTATGTAATTATATGTATTTATCTATATATATATATTTGCGGTTATTTGCATTTTATATATAGATAGATATATATAGAATGTCATTCTAAGTGTATTTTGTTACCGATATATATATATTAATAACAAAATACAGTTAGAATGAAATTACATATGCATATATAATTTATATTAAATTTTGTTTCAATATTTTATTTATTTATTTTATTATTTAATTTATTTATTATTTTAATTATACGTATTTATATATAATATATATATGTACATCTATTATATATATAATATATATACATATTATATATATGTAATGTCATTCTAAGTGTATTTTAATATTAATATATATACTTATATTAATATTAAAATACACTTTGTATGACGTTACATATATATAATATGTATATATATTATATATATAATATATATACATATTATATATATATAAAAATGCATTTATTTTATTTTTACACATGTCTAATTATTTTTTTTAATTCTTCCCACCAGCAGGGGGACTGTCTGATATTTCAAACAGTCCCCCTGCTGGCATATCCACAGCCAGCTATAGGGGGCCATGTGATCGCTCTTTGAGAGCGATCACATGGCCCCCGGGGGCCTCATTTGCCGTGGGAGGGCTGCCTGTGCTGTGAGGCAGTCCTCCCGAAGCGGATCGCGGCGGAGGTAAGTATAACTTACCTCCTGGGGCTGCAAGCCGTTACGGCGTGCTATGCCGTCATAACGGCGTTAAAGCCCACTTAACCCGTGACGGCATAGCACGCCGTAACGGCGTTAAGGGGTTAAACACATTTAAGGTTTTTTGAGTTGGGAATTGTTTTGTGAGTTTTGTAGATATGTAAATATGTTAATAAAGTTATTTGAAGATTTTCGCTCTGTGGAGCACAATCATGTCGAACAGAGTGTGACGTCATCATAGCGCGACCCGCGAGAAAGGGCGGGCGCGCAAAAGAGACATAAAAAGCTTCTCACACTCATTCCTGACAGGGCCATTGAAGGGATCGTTGGATTCCGAGCGCGCAGCCCGTTACAGCACCCCACCGCCTGCTACAGCATCTCATCAAAGGTAAAGAGACCCTCTACAATAAACGAGCAAACAAGGAAGGAGCCTGGAGGACGCACTGGACAAAGGAGGGCTGACTACATGTTCCTCTATCCTGGCACAGACCGGAGATAATCCCTTGGACGCAGATACAACCAACAGATGATACAGGGAATCCTCTGGCCTCTAACTGTGGTGAGATCTAACCATTAAACACTTGGAGTAATAGCTGCATACAATCATCAGTGTACACACATTTGGACTGTAAATACTTTTTTCATTTTTTCTCATTTTTTCTTATTTTTTCTTTTTTCTTTTTCATTTTTTTTGGACATTTTCTTTGCTTTTTCATATATATTTTTTCTATATTACTGATGAATTTTTCTGTATAGTGTATATAAGAGATAGAGGGCTCTCTATCATTTAGTGCCTCTGTGCACTTTACTTGATTATCTATTGCGGTTTATATTGGGGGCTTTCTGTATATATTTATTATTGTTTAGGTGCTATGGTAGGATTGTAGATATATTTTGTCATTAATTATACCTTTACGTTATTCTATTTGCTTTAGTTATTTAATAAATCTATTTTTGCAAGAATTAGCTTCAAAGCAGTATTTATACAGAGTGCGGTATCCCTTTTTTGTTGTTCCACGTGGCCACTAGCTTGCCTGCCATTCTGCGTGCCATTCCGCGGTCCCACAACACTGCCCATAGGCTCGCGCAGAGCCGATCGAATTCCAGTAGAGGGTTTGCGGCATGTCGGGCGTGCGTGCTCCGTTTCTTGGGCCTACGATGGGCGGCCATCTTAGCTTCGTCCCTGCTGTCTGGTGCCTCTCGGCGGTTTTTTCTCGCTTGTGCAGGTGCCGTGATGTCCCTCAACGGCAGGGGGGGGGAACAGGGGTCCCTTTCACCTCTCTGTGCCGCAGTAGTGAAGGCCATCGGGAGACCGGCCGTATCTTCCCGGCTGCGTCTGCAAGTAGGCCCAAAGAGGCTTCGGGGTGCGACCTCCAGTAAATCAGAGAGATTCCTTAAAAAGCTGTCTCCCGTGCTTGCAGAGGTACTCCAACAGGGTTTTAGCTTGATTTCTCGAGTGAATATTCGTTAATTTCGCTGTTTTAATAGGATTTTCCAGGAGCTCTCTCTATATGCGACTTGTCTGCATGGCGGTCAGGCCCCGCCCCCCCGGATCCCTCTCACTTGGCTAGGTAAAATTAATGCCACAAAAATTATGCTTCTTCCAAAGATATTGTATATCTTCAGGATGCTACCCATCTCCCTTCCTCTCTATGCAAGAACCTCCAAATGGCCCTTTCTCGGTTTATATGGGACGGCAAGCGACCCAGATTGCCCTTGTCCCTCCTTCAACAACCGTCTCCAGGGGGCAGCCTAGGCCTACCAAACCTCCAGCTTTACCACAAAGCGGCCTCTCTGGAAGCGGCGGTCTAACTTCATGCACCAAAGGGAACCATACAATGGGTGGATAAGGGGGAACTGTAGAGCTACTGGAGGCAATATGGTAGATATACTGTGGACACCTTGGGAGCTCCGCCCTAAACACATGAACTTGTCCCCCTCTCCCTGGAGCCAACTGGGGATCAAACACATCGAAGATCTATATCAAGATAATGAACTAAATGCTATTCCCAGCCTTACAAAATACGTTTGCACTACCCAACTCATTCATATTCCCCTATCTACAACTAAAAAGCATTCTCCGAAGCTATGTATCCTGTCCGATCCAATCTAGCGAGACTAGAGAGACAGGAATTGCATCTCTCCATGGCAGATGTAAATGGTGGTACTACACCCCTAGCCGATTGCACAAAATCTACCCTAACACACGTGCTCTCTGCTGGAGATGTTGAATGTCAGAGGGGACGATGTATCATATATGGTGGGACTACCAGGTACTCCAACCATTATGGGACCAGGTCCGCTCGCTCTTACTAACTCTAGATTTGGAATGTATAAAGCAGTCACCGGCTTCATGCCTGTTTCTTAGGTTCCCAGACCTGCCGACCCAGGCTCACAGGGAGGTGGCGGCCATCACTCGTACTGGTCGAGAGAGCGACACAGGTGACTGGGCAGAAGTAATACACAAGGGACACGAAATATCCAAGGGATAATAGACAGTTAAACCCCCTTTTCTCCCTCCCTCTCTTTCTTCCCTAACTCCCCACCACACCATGGCCACAATAACCACATACCGGAGGAAAGCTTACCGGATCTAACACCCTAAGTCATGATCCGCACATTAGCCTGGACACCACAGACCCACACCCAACTTGTTAGAAATGGATGGGACCGTCCTTTCGCTGTAGCCATAAACCTACCAGTATATGTATGGGTATGAGTCATTCAATTACATGTGGCATAATAGTAACACTAATTAATGTAACTCTTCCCCATGCTCTAATACCCGCTCTTCTTTTCTGTACCCCTACTTGTTGAAAACTCAATAATCTTTAAGTGGAATATTTTTTATTTTTTTTTAAATATAGCTGTTAATACCGGCTGCTAAACGTTAGTATTTGTAGCGTGCAAATTGCCTATAATCTCTACCGATAGTAACTGCCATTTTGCAGTTGACTTGTTGATAAATGATTGCTGTAAACATGAAAACGAGCTTCAAACATTTAAGCAAAAGATGTATTTCTGATCATATAATCAAGCCCTCCCCCCCCCACCCTCCACACCACACTCATTACATTCCAAATAGAGAACTCTAAAAATACTTACATCAATTTATTTATTCTTGCAATAAATCCCAATAACGTCCCGATAAAGAATCTGTTCTTCACCTTTCCTTTATTTCGTCCCCCATGTTAGTGAAAGAGAGAGACTGCACAGCTTATTTTACCCACGTACATACTGTATGTTATATTGGTAATCTAATTGTAAAAATGGTTTACTCGTATTTTACCTTTTTATTTGGACGTGAGCAAGTCTTTATTACTCAATAAAAATTCTTTGAGGGAAAAGCTATATATAACTTGTAGTAAGCAGTAGCTCTTAAATGGAACTGAAATGAAAGGTGTTTTTTTATATATATACATGTAGCTTGTCTCTCAGTTTCATATTTGGTGTAGAAGCTGTACCTTCTCTATGAATGTTATAATGGTAATAAAATGATTAGAACAGGAGTGGCACAATAGGACCTGAATATGTATTTTCCAGCAACCCTAGTGTTTGCAGGAAAAGCCTTTCGATTTGCCTAAAGAAGCTCTGGAATAATTTCTGGATTCTTTTTTTTTTTTTTTTATCTTTTTAATGTCAGACATTGGTATTCTATTCCTTATGGTAACTTTTGCATCTGAGGTGATACCGAGTAGAAAAATCATTATTTGTTATATCCTTTCCTTAATTTCAATTTTTCAAATATATTTATATTTTATATTCCCTTACAGTCAGCATTGAAGATATGCTAAATATATCAGGTAGATATTGCTATTGACATTCATTACTCTTCTTCTACTACATATGCAAAGATTAAGCGAATTAGATGTCCGGAAGATAAATACATAAAAAATTAATTCATAAACCTCACACACCTATACTGCTGGGCGCACCCATTAGGGGGGAGAGGGGCACTCACGGGGCCCCTAAAGTATAGAATACTTTCTCCCATGGGTTCCAAATTCTATAATACAAGTCTAGGTTTTCAAAATTTGTATATACTGCTTTCTCCATTATTTGCTGAAAATCCACCTAGTTTCTGGGGTCTTCCAACATCTGGCAATACAAATTTTAGAATCTGAATTAAGAGCATTTGTAGGGGTTTATTTATTAGATTATTGTAATTTCTGGATGCTAATCTGCACATTAATTAGGACTGATTTAAATGCAAATTAGAGTTGGCACCAGTGTGCTGTAGTAGTTATGGTTCTTGGAGGTTTTTTTTTAAATGGAAAATATCCTTAAAAATGTATACATATTTTACCAATAACATATGGTCGCATAATGCCAAGGTAGATGATACGAGTTTTAATATGCTCTAATAAATGCATTATATATTTTATAAGAAAGGACTATATCATGTACATCAGTACACAAGTGAATGATGGACCGCAGAATTGGAAGAAAAAAAAATAATACATTTAATTTAATATGGCCTTGATTGTACAGACTTAACGCAACATGAAAAATAAATAGAACACGACAAGAAAAGCCAGCACTGGATAGAACTGGAAATATTTTATAGGCACAATAGCCAACTCTTATTTTTCACAGTTTGTATGTTCTCTCTGCAGGTGTATGCTGTCTGATCACGAATAGTGATTAACAGTCACGTGCTTTCTTGAAACTCCTCCTGTTTAGTCAGTCACTTTATTTTCTTCATATTGGAAGGTTGTGGCACCACATGGTTATACCATTGAAAGGTGATTGTCCTTTGACAAAGGCACTAGTAACTGTGCCGAAATGTTGGGGTATGTTCGGTACACGTGTCCCACTCGTTGAGGTAATATGCTAGTGAGCTTCTAGGCCTTTTTTTTTATTTATTTTAATTTTTATTATTGTTACTTGTTTTTGTCTTGTTTATTTTGTATATATTAAAAAACAATTAGACCCTGAGGAGTCAGGCAAGGCCTAGACAGAACAGGGACATGTGAGTGTGAGGGGGAGTGTATAGATAGAATGGTAAGGAAGTTTTTGAATGGTGGGAGGATTATTAAGGGGCAAAGGGGTGGGTTAGTATAAATAGGTAGGCAGCTTACAGGATAGCAGCCATCTTAATTATAAGTTGGTAACGGCTTCCCGCCCTCCCTCCCCTTGTTGTGTCTTATTTATGTTTGTGGTGTTCTTGTCAAAGCATGGCAGTATATGGCCCTTGTCAACTGTGGTTTGGACCAGCGGTCTGTGGAAAGTGGATGGGTAGGGCTGTCCCTCCCCTAATCTCGGGTACAGCTATGGATAACAGACATGCCCACTGAGCCGATAATCAGCTAGTGGTTAGCATTACGAGAATGGAAGGCCCAGTAAAAGGCCTTGTGATGGTTGGAACAAGGGGGAATGCAGCTGCCCTAAATTAATGTTTTTGGTCGGCAAGGTGGTACTCCATGACTGTTATTTATTTACTCAGTAAAATATGTATATAGAATGTTTTATGTTATAAAGTTGAAGTTTAAAGATTTATATATTTAAATTTGAATAAATCTGTGGCCAATTTTCTCCAAGCAAGGTTTGTTTATTTTGGGCAATAAGGTTTAGGGTTTACAGGTGGGTGAGGGTTGTGGCCATACACATGTACCCTCTACCTATGCACAGGACTTCTTAACTAAGGTGTGTATCTTTTTGTATATAGGTATACCTCCATTGCCACTCTTTCCTAAGCGCCAGTATGCAATCAGACATTTTGCATTTGCAAAATAGTGTCAGGGCTTCTTTAAGTTTGCATTAACGAAATGTAAGTGCATTTCACAATCACATATGTTTGTAAAATGACGTCAGCCAGACATCATTTTGAGGGACACTCTAGACCCTATAACTATTTCATTTAAAGGGAAACTATAGTGTGTCAGGGTCTTACCTGAGGTGGGAGTCTGTAGCGCAGGTATGTTTGCTCACCCTTGCAGATAGACACAGTCCAAGGTGACCAGGTAAGAAGCCACCTGGACTGTGAATCTGTGCAAGGGGGCTGTGCAGGAAAGGTGTTCCAAATCAGTACCGACAAGGTCACAAACAGCAGGATAGTCAAGGGATGCCAGAGGTCAGGATAAACAAAGTGTAGCAGAAGTCAGAAGCCGGTGTCAATATGGAATACAAGTTCAGAAGACTAGAAAACAGGAACTGAACACATACACCAGGATCAAAGACTTTATAATATTCTCAGGGAGGGGCAGTTTATATTCCTAGCAGATGAATGATCAGTCTCAGGTGAAGCACAACAATGACCATAGAATAAGTCCAGCCCCCAGTGCTGAAAGAATCGGAACTGCTGTGGCTCAAAGGCAGATAGCAGGCCCAGGACAGCAAAGGACCCAGGTTCAAATCCCCTGTTTGGCACTTGTGGGATGGCCACGTCTGGCCATCTGTATGGCACGGTGAGAACCTTTAAGAATGCCCTCCGAAATTGAACAGGCTCTTTCGGGTAGCAGTACACCTCCTCGGGTTCAGTATACTTATCAAGAAAGTCCTTGTAATAAAAGTCCCCAGTGTAGAGTCCCTTTTCAGCGTGGGGCTCCATTGTTCCAGTTTCTGGTACAGCTGGGTAGCAGTCAGGGTTTTTGATGATCCGGGAGCAGGTGGTAAGTACTTCTAGTACCTCAGCAGGATGAAGTGTCCCTTTTCTCCAACAAACTTGTTTTCCAGCACCGATGTCACTTACATGGGTTCAGCATTATTGAATGCTTTCCTATGGGTTTCCGGGGGTGCTGGAAATCCCCAAAATCGCCTAACCACCCAAAAGTAGCTCTAGTGGCTGTCTGGAAGACTATAGGTGGAGTTAACCCGTGCAGGTAATTATTGCAGTTTATAAAAAGTGCAATAATTACATGCTCATGGTTAAGGGTGATGGGAGTTTGCACCCAGACCACTTCAATGAGCTAAAGTGGTCTTGGTGCCTACAGTGTCCCTTTAGTTATAGTACCAGGAGTACCCTGGCATAGTCCCTTGATTCAGCGTTAAACCATTTTTGAGCAGTTTAACACTAAATAATAGTAAATGGAATAATGACTTCAGGGGACTCCAGACACTATAACCCCTTCAATGAGGTAAAGCAGTTAAAGTGCATAGTGCATAGAGTGTAGAGGATTCCTTTTACCCATAATGCTCTGCTTGTAGCCTTGGTACCATGGCACATATTGTTTACAACTCCAGTTTCTTATTAAGCCAACGCTGCTTCATTATGTCTGCACCAATTATAACATTTGGTGGCGCAGCCTACAGAAGTATACAATAATATCCATTCAATAAAGTCAGTATTTTGTGCGAGAAACAAAGTGTTCTGCCTTACCACACAATTCAATTCACAGTCAACAAAATAACTTATATTATCAGTAAGTATATCAATGAAATGAATTGTGAGTTGGAAATAAATGTGGCATTTTAATTTTGTTTTTTTTATCATAGATGAAGTATGATGCAGTAAAATCAACAGAACAATTGAAGTATTCTTCCTACAATTCACACAGAAAAAACACTTGTCAGGCATTTTAAATATCAATAGTTGGGAAGCGTCTTAGATGTATTTGTCGCTAGCTAGGAAAATACAATTAAAGTTTACTGCTGTGCATGCTGTAAACATTTTCATTTTAAAGGGCCATATATCTATAAACACTAGGAATGCCAATTTAAACAGCAACAGATTTAGCTAAAAGACTATCATCAAATTTACAGCATTCAGCTATAAACCCATCTACTCTCAGGCCATAAAAGCAATTTCTCTACATTATCCAATGCTATTGTCATAAAATGTCTCAGGCACAATATTTTAAGTAACTTTTGAGCCGAGAAAGTATATTGGACAACATTTGAGATCAATCCAATCCACACCTTTATTCAATTTCTAGCTATTCTATAACTAAAGAGAACCTTTTAGATATTTTTTCATGGTAAACTTTCCTAATCTCTACCAACATATATATACCGTACTCATTCATGGGACACTATAGTCACCAGAACAACTAGCGCTTATTGTATTTCTTCTGGTGAGTAGAACCATTCTCTTCAGGCTTTTTGCTGTAAACACTGTCTTTTCAGAGAAAATGCAGTGTTTACATTACAGCCTAGTTATAACTTCAGTGGCCACTCCTCAGATGGCTGTTGTCACGATATCTTACCTTTCCCCCATGGACCTGCGAGGAGTAGTTCCGGGTTCTGACTCCTCCAAACGATGGCACGGCATGTCGGACACCGGCCGGTCCACATACGCCCCCTCTTATGATGCGACGCATGCGCGCCGACGTCATGAAGGCTATACCGCGAATATTCAAACTATTCCACGCTCCCTGACATTTTGGAGTTAAAGCTACAGACGTTCTGGCATAAAAGGATGCCCTTTTTCCTTCTTCAGTGCCCTATTGTGGTTCTATTCTTAGTTCCCTCTAGTGCTTGATATTTTCCTGTTTGTATCCTTGTAATTTTGACTCGGCTTGTACTTTTGACTATTCTCCATTCTGGTATCCTGACTTGGCTTGCTTTCTCGTTTTTCCTGTTATCTGGTTCCCTGACTCGGCTAGTTTTACAGTTATCCTGATATCTGGTTTCCCTTGTCCTTGGCTATTTCTCGACTATTCTGTCTACGTTGAACCCAGCCATTCTAAG